>NW_022437000.1:6644753-7013455 GCF_009761245.1 Sapajus apella | reverse complement strand
GGGCCACCATGCCTGGTTAATTTTTGTATTTTTAGTAGATACAGGGTTTCACCATGTTGGCTAGGCTGGTCTTGAACTCCTGAGCTCAGGTGATCCACCCACCCTGGCCTCCCAAAGTGCTGTGATTACACACGTGAGCCACCACATCCGGCCTGTCTTAATATCTTTAATTGCACTTTTTTCTCTTACATTTTGAACAAGGGTCCCACATTTTCATTTCACACTGGGCCTCGCAAGTGATGTAACCTGTCCAGTAGAGAAGTTCAACCTACCACTGAACTGTCCCAATAGAAACACTCTACCATCGCAGTCACAAATGCACTGCTAATGACTCCAAAACACACTGCTAGAAACTCCAACACAGGAGGACCAGCCAGAGCAAAACACCACACATTCGTGGTTCCATTAACCCGTACTGGAGGTCTAACACGAGTCTCACTGGATTAAAATCCAGGTGTCAGCAGGGCTGCACTCCTTACGGGAGGAGAAAAATCTGCTTCTCCTCGCCGTTTCCAGGTACTAAAGGCTGCCTGCATTTCCTAGCTGCTGGCCTCCCACCATCTCTAAAGCTGGGTCCCCATCACGCTTCAAATCTCTCCTCCTCCTCTTTCTGTCTCATTTCTCTAGCCCAGCCAGAAAAGGTTCTCCAGTGTTAAGGGTTCACATGATGAGGCTGAGCCACCTTGGATAATCCAGGATGATCATTGCTATGTGGCGTCCAAAAGACCCCACCTCCCCAAGCACATCCACCTCCAGGTCTCACAAGAGGGAACTGCCTGGGGGGACTCAGAGGACAGGGATCCCCCTGCAGCAGGGGTTAAGATGCATCGTCTCGTTTTCCCACCCGGGGTGTAGAAGGCAAAACCGGAGCAGGTGTTGAATAAAACGATATATAGCACCTGCCTCAGCCTGTCAGGTGGTGGATGGAGCTTCAGAGGGAGACACAGGAATTATCAATGATGCTGGTTCCAAAGCAACATCAAATAGCGTGGCAGGGAAACAAGCCTAGAGACCGTCACTTCCACGCCGGCACCGCTGCCCACGGCCCCATGTGGATCGCAACACGACTGGATTTGCTATCTCTTGCCACACTCCAAATTGAGCAATTAACCTTGTTGTCTACTGTTTTCGGATCTATTTTTCTTTTGCCTTGTTAAATACCCACAATAATCATGTCAGAAAGAGGTTAAGACACTTGAGAAAACATAAAATTCACATATAGCTTTTAAGTCAAAATGTAATTCTAAAATCTGGCTGTTATTTCTGGTATTAAATTTGGTTGTTGTTTTTATGCAGTTTAAATTGTTCTTGAGGCATAAAGCAACAAAAAAGACAATTTCAGTAGCACCTAATAAGCAGACAATGTGATTTAGGCTAAAAACCTAAAACTTAATTAACTCGGCCATGATATAGCAAAGGCCATGACCATGTGTTAAAGGAATTAAAAATAAAGGGAAAAATTATGCCTACGTCAGTAGTAATAGCATCTATATGCTGCTGATTTCTGGGTAGGCAAAGCCTTCAAATCAGAGAGTATGTCCATTTTTAGTTTACACACATTTTTTAAGAAATTGAATATTTTCAGCTAGGAAGAATGCAATAATTCAAAAAGAAAGAGACTATCAATGCTTTCACACAAAATTCTAATTTTTAAACAACCTAGATGTGCTGTACACACTAAAAAGTTAAAATTGCAATCCTTTTATTAAGGGATTTGGAAAAGGGAGAAAGATGGAGAAAATTGGATAGCATTTGAACTTGGTTTGCTGCTCAGTAAAGAGACATGGGAAATAAAATACCAAGACCAAGAAAAAAGAGGACGGAAGAGGGCCGTCACAATATCTCTTGGCCACAGGGAATTACAGAAAGTAAATTTTATTTATATGTAAAGACAAATTCTGTTCTGTGCTCCCATCGGTAAGCACACAATTCATTGTAAATCCCTGAATTATGCTGAGGGGAGGAAAAAATGAGGTTTTCTTGTCCTGCTTGGGGTGAACAAAGCCTTGCTCTTGGTTTTCCAGTTTCTGACCGCCTAATGGAGCTTCAGAGAAGTTGGCCAGCATGTGAGGTTGGAAGGGCCATGGATGCAGGGATCCACCCATGATATTCCAGCCCTGTAATATTTTCCCAGGCAAGCTTCGACTACATGCTAAGTTTTCAGCATACATCTAAGTTCTTGATTAGCGATCACACCACCAAGACCAAAAATTGTTTGTTACAAAGCAGCTCCCCAAGGATCCCCAAGAAAGGACTAAAGAGGAGAAGAGAATGAGGTGTACAGAACCCAATCCTTTTCTCTTTGTGCAATGGGCTGCAGTATTGTAATAGAGCACACATATGAGTGATATCCATCAACAACCACAGGCAGATAGGATGCTCCATGCCTGTCCAGCCAGCATGCCACACAGGGCTCCTGAGACTGGCTGCACGGGGGATACTGTCAGATTTGTTCCTCCCTTCAAACTTTACCCTCTTTACTACCCCTCTCTTGGAGACCTTTTCCCAGTTGGGAGACAATGAATGCAAAGTGCTTTCCTTTACAGGGAACATGGGAACAATTTCTTTAAAAGGTAAGCCAGGCCAGGCGCAGTGGCTTACTTAATGCCTGTAATCCCAGCACTTTGGGAGACGAAGGCGGGTGGATTACCTGAGGTCAGGAGTTTGAGACCAGGCTGGTCAACATGGTGAAACCCCATCTCTACTGAAAATACAAAAATTAGCCAGGCATGGTAGCGCATGCCTGCAATCCCAGCTACTTGGGAGGCTGAGGTAGAAGAATCGCTTGAACCCAGGAGGTGGAGGTTGCAGTAAGCTGAGATCATGCGTTGCTCTCCAGCCTGAACAACAGAGTGAGACTCCATCTAAAAAAAAGATAAGTCTCCAGGAGCTTGTTCACAGTAAACCAGTAGCAAACCTGGGGGACATGGTGGCAGGCTAGGAACTGGTCATTTTCACCAGATGGGCCTTTCGGGGCTTCCTCAATTTGTATTGTCTAGGGATGATGATCAGAATCCTGTCCTCTGCTTTTCCACATACGATACGTTTTTATGTACACAATTTCATTTGGTCAGATTTTAATCCTGCAGTACTCCATTAAACAGCTAAGGGGTAGGGGTGGAAGGACATTAATTCCTCCCTCAAAGAACTGATCCTCCTACGAAGGGCAGATGTGTGCCTTGACACTGGACTGCATGAAAATGCTCATATGTAGGCCCACTGTGAAATTGCTGCTGAAGAAGCAATTATGTGAGGCTGGGACAAGTACCCGGGGGAATGAGGGGAGATACTTGGGGAGAAGAGCATGGCGTGCAGGGCGTTCATAGCTTAAGGGAAGCCCTGATGTGCACAGATCATAAATAGGGCAATAAAATCAAAGATGACATGATAAGGTCAGATTGGAGCTATATTATAAAAATTTGAATGTGATGTGACCCAAATAACAAATACCTTATATATCGGTATGAGAGAACCCATCACTCCCTTTTCTAGACAAGGAACCTGAGACCAAAGCCCATAGCTGCTGAGCCGCTGCAGGGCCTTCGAATCCAGACCTTCCAGCTCCATGTGTGGCTCTGTTCACGTGTCTCCCCATGCATGTGACCTTCCACGCTGCTCACCCAGGCCTGGGAAACGCAGCTCTACACGTGTCGGTTATGGGTTGGAATGTGTCCCCCTAAAAGATACCTTGAAATCCTCACCCCGGTCCGTGGGGATGTGACTATTTTTAGAAATAGGTCTTTGCAGATGTAAATAAGATGGAAGTTAAAACGGGATCACAGTGAAATAGACTGGGCTCTTAATCCTGTATGATGGTGTCATTATAAGACATGGATAAGAGCTACAGAGACAGAAGCACACGGAGAGGAGAATGCCGTGGTTAGACAGACACACAGAGGGCAGGTGCCACGGGATGAGGGATCAGAGGCTGGAGTGGGGGCAGCTATGAGGCAGGAACTCTGAGGGTGCTGGCAGCACCAGAAGACAGGACACGGCCCTGCCTGTGCCTTGACTTTGGCCATCTTGCCTCCAGAGCTGTGAGATAATACATTCTGGCCTTTTAAAGTTCCTATTTTGAGGTGGTTTGTTGCAGCAGCCCCGGGAGACTACTATCGGTCCGTAGCAATTCTGCAGCAAATGTACAACTCTCTGAGTGTCTGGTTTAGTTCAAGGACAGAATTGATAGAGAATCTGTAGGAATGGACAGGCTTCTCTACCTTCAGGCAACTCAAATCTGGAAGTCACCTTGCCTTCCAAAAGGGCCAGCGCTTAACATTCTCCCTGCAGCCCCTTCTACCAGCTCAGAACACCCCACTGTGGCCTGGTCCACACTGCACCTCCTAGGAAGAAGACAAGGTTGTCTTTCCTAGAGAGGAAAAAAGCTGCTTTCTTTCCCAGCTCTTCCTATCTAAAGCGGCAGAAAGGTAGGCTAAACATTCTCTGAAAGGGTAAAATTGGGCCAATCCCAGGCTCATAAATCCCAGGTTCATATAATTTCTAAGATCGTTTTTAAACCAAAAAGAGATGAGTTTGACTCAAAAAGTGAGAAAAAGACCATAGGAGACATCCACTGTTTCTTCCAACCTCCTTTGCCCCTGCTCCTTCCTCTGATGAAATAGATACTCAGTGATTTAAATTGCCTGGTGTTTACATACAAACTTTATCCCAGAAACACATTTTAGAGTTAGTAAACCTATAAAGATGCCAGGACAGAAAATTTAGAAGGCAGAGTCAAAAGGAAAGGGCTGACTTTTCTAAAAAATATAGAAACTAAGGCCAAATAACAAGGATTGTTCTTGAATTCAAAACAGCTTTGGAGAAAGTTTTGTGTGTGTATGTGTGTGCCAACAATGGAAAACTCAGTAAAGAGTCAAAACAAGAGAAATTCTAACTAAATAAAGAAAAGAAAAAAGAATGGGAAGGAGGAAGTATGCATTGATTAACTGTATTCTATTCCACGCATTGTTCTAGCTGATGTCAATGTGGTACTTTATTTAATTTGCATGAGAAGCCCATGAGATAAATATTACTGAACTTCATGTTACAGATGAGAAAACAGAGACATAAGCAGCTGAACTTATTTACCCAAGTCACATAGCTAATATGTGTATTCCTAACTCTTAACTGAAAAGTCCAGTGTTTTCTTTTGTTTTTTTGTTTGTTTGTTTCTCAGAATTCCCCAGCCAAGCAAGAAGAGTGGAATTTTGACATCCTGATTGGAACATATCTGTACATGAGATGAAAAATCAAGGAGGTCAAGCGGAAGACCATGTACATTGATTTTGGTTTTGGTTTTTAACATGGAGGATGGGTAATGAGAGCTTCTCGGTTAAAAAACACAAAACTTTGTTTTGTTCAAACGGTTTTGTTCAAGTGTGAATAAACCAGGCAATATTTCAAGAGGGGGAAATCTGCTGAGGAAAATGACAATTATTTCTCTGCTTGTGAATCTTAAAATATTTGGCACAAACGTTGAGAAGAGTTCAATGATGTTTCCCACCAGCTGTAAGTTAAATATTAGGAGTGAATGTCCTCATTGTGAGGACAAACATGATGCAAGAGCATAAAACTGTCAGTTTCAAAGATTATATTTCTTGTACAGCTGGAGTCTTCTGAAAAACCACGAGCTCAATTCTTTTCTTCACTCGCATATGTAACCCTTGTGTTGGAGTGCCCACAGCCTGAAGCTAAAGCTGCTCTCGCCGAGATTTTAAACGGTTTGCTTAATTTGAAGCCTGAGTAGAGGACAGGCATGGGACTGTACATCATGAATATCAAGATTTAAACCCCAGCTCTACCATTAACCTGGGATATCGTCGTCAGCCTCTTTTTGGAAGCATCCTTATCCATGAAACAGAGATATTGCAGAACTGTTATAAAGACTAAATTAGATGCTTTGTGAGAAATATTTGCTGTAGTAGGTTTAAGGGTGCCCCCCAACAAAAGGCATTCAACTTCCTAACCCCTGAAACTTGTATATGTGACCTTATTTGGAAATAGAGTCTTGCAGATGTAATTAAGTTAAAGATCTTGAGATGAGATCATCCTGGAATGCTCTAGTGAGCACTAATTCCAAAGGCAAGTGTCCCTGGAAGAGACAGAAGAGAAGGAGACAGGACTATAGGGAGGAGGCTTTTGAAGATGGTGGCAGAGACTGGAATGGTGCAGCCACAACCAAGAAGTTCTTGGAGCCACCGGAAGCTGGGGACACAGGGGACAGGTTGTCTCCTGGGGCTTCCAAAGGGAGAGAAGACCCTGCCGACATTTCGAGCTGAGACTTCTGGCCTTCAGAACTGTGAGAACATAAAGTTATGTTGTTTTAGCCACCTGGTATGTGGCGATTTGTTATGGCCCAACTAGGAAAGCAGCATATCTAGTAAGTGGTAAATTTGTCATCAGTGCTTATTCTGTTCTCCTGTTCTTTTCCTTCCCAACTCACATGAGCCGTCATCCAGGAAAGTAGGAAATGATCCCCTACCACATGACCTGTCCATCTTGTCTCAAGTGTCGCCCCTTCTACTGCGGCATCACCTCTGCATCAGTTCATTCTCAGGTTGCTATGAAGAAACACCAGAGACTGGGTAACTTATAAAGAAAAGATATTGATTGTCTCTCAGTTCTGCATGGCTGGAGAGGCCTCAGGAAACTTACCATCATGGTGGAAGACACCTCTTCACAGGGAGGCAGAAGAGAGCATGAGTGCAAGCCAGGGAAATGCCAGATGCTTATAAAGCCATCAGATCTCATGAGACTCACTCATTAACACAAGAACAGCATGGGGGAACCACCCCATCATCCAATCACTGCCGCCGGGACCAGCCCTGGACCTGTGGGGATTATTACAATTCAAGCTGAGATTTGGGTGGAGACACAGAGCCAAACCATATTGGCCACCAGGAGCAAAAGCTCCCCATCAAGTCTGTAAGTGCATCTTCCACGGTGACATGCGGTCCTGGCGGGGAGGACAGGCAGGCCAGACGCACTTGCAGATTCGATGCAGCCTTCGCCAACATTTAGTTCTCCTCTGTACCAAGCACTGTGTGCTCCACACAATCAACTCATTCCATCTTTTTAGCAAGCTTATGGGGTGCATACAGCCCCATCTTACAGATGACAAAACCAAGCACAGAGAAATAAAGTAACTTGCTCATAGTCACAGTGCTAGTTCATGCCACAGCTGAGGGGTGCCCCACTGGAGAATTCTTGCTTTTCACCGCTCTACCAGTTCCCTAGGGCTGCTGTCACAAAGTTTCATGAGCCTGGGTGGCTTCAACAACAGGCACTGATGGTCTCACAGTCTGGAATCCGGAAGTCCAAGATCAAGGTGTCGGCAAAGCTGGTTGCTTCTGGCGGCTGCGATGGAAAGGTCTGTTCCAGGCCTCTCTCCTTAGCTTCTCCATGCCTCCTCACATCTTCTTCCTTCTTTGTATGTCTGTGTCCGAATTTCTTCTGTTTATAAGGTTTTTAGTCATATTGAACCAGAGCCTACTCTAATGGCCTTTACTATATCAACACCCCCCCTCCCCTGGGCTCCCTCAAACACCATTGCCAGGGCCTACTTTTCAAGTTTTCAATTCTGAAGTTCTGGGTAGAGCTCGAGGATCTGCTTCCTAACTCTTTTCTAGCTGCTCCTGCTGGGCCGGAGATGCCTTTGAAAGCCACTGCTGTAGACAGTGGTAACTTTGGAGGTGGGGAGACCAGAGGAGAGGCACCTGCTCCAGGAAGCTGGGAGACAGGGTCCTGGGAGACAGGAACAACCAGTGTTGGCAGGCATGCAGAGGCAAGGTGGGATCAGTGCAATGTCAAAAGGCAGAATCTGGTGACCAGCTGCATATGATGAGAAGGGGGAAGGAGCCTGGGCTGCCACCAGGTTCCTGGCTTGGGCCATCGGGTGGACTAGGTACATACATCTGGGCCAGTGAATGTGTGAGTGATGGGAAGGTAGGTCCTGCCAGGCAAAGCAGGTGAAATAGAAACAGGTTTCAAATTGGAGATGCTTTTCAGAGAGATGGATAAAGCTATCTGAATTGGAGCTCAAAGAAGAGATCTATACTATGGAGTTGCTTGGTTTTCTGACCATCCTAGTGACCCATTTCTGTAACATTTACTTGATTAGCTGAGCAACTGATTAGATATTTTCAACCTATATTCTTGCTTTCGAATATGATAAATTATCAGTGCCTCTTTGAGTGTGTCTTAAGCACCAAGTGCTCAAACATAGTCCAGAAAAATACAAAACAGAAAGTACTCCAAATTTTGCGTCAATTTGCTAATCAGTATTTACCAATGATTTTGAAATATCTACAATATGGTCTGGTTTATGCATCCATGCTTTCTCTTCAGGGAAAAACCAGGTCATCTACTTTAAATATCACAGTGTAAAATGCATAATTTGTGTTTTATTGTCTTATTAACAATTTTCTTTAATCAACTTGAAATTGCAAGCATCATCTTTCAGTTTTTTTAACTGACATTTAAAATTTCATTTACCTCTAGTATTATTAAAAATACACAAATGTTTTTGGTTATTAGAAAACAGCTAAAATATGAAATATAAATAAGCGAAAAACATTCAGTTATCATGCCAAGTTTGTCAAACATCAATTCCGATGTGACACCTATTACTCAAAACACCAAAACATTCTGTTGTTATCAGATTACAACTCTGTAGACTTTTAAGAGAAAGCTTTGTGTGTTCCATGTTCTCCCCATGAGAAAGGTCACTTCCCAGGCTCCACAGATGCCTGTTGTGATGTTTGAGCCAGGTCGTTTCTTTGTTGTCACTTGAAAGGCTCTGTTCAGCTGGTTCCTCTTTGCCCTGAGTCTTGACCACAGAGCTTTGCTGCTCAGTGTTCCTTCCAGGAAGGCCTTGCTGGGGGAGCTATGGAGACCAACAGCAGAAAGCAGCACCCTCGGCGCCACCCAGCTCTGGCCAAGGCTGAACACCCTGGCAGCTCCCAGCCGATGAGGAAGAATAATGGGGGAACCGGGCCTGGTTACTTCTGCTCCATGCAGGACTCCTCCAGGGAGAGAAATCTTTGCTCTGGGGCTCCTGCTATGGACTGAGTGTTTCGGTAGGTGAGGTCATGAGGGCGGGGTCCCCACACTAGAATTAACACCTTTATAAGAAGAGGAAGAGACTTGAGGTTCTCTCTCTCTCTCTCCCTTTCTCTGTCTCTCTTTTCCTGCAGGCCCCAAGGAAGGGCCATGTGAGACTACAACCGGAAAAGGAGCCCTCACCAAGAACCCCACCCTGCTGGCATTCTGATCTCAGACTTCAGCCTCCAGCTCTGTGAGAAAGTAACTTTCTGTTGTTGCAGCCCCCGGCCCGTGGCATTGCCTTACAGCAGCCCAAGCTGACTAAGGCCGTTCCAACTGGGTGGTCTGACAGTTTGTCCCACGTGTTGCACCGTCTGCAGCTCCCCTGTCCCACCCTGCTTCTTCCTCCCCTCCTTCCTCTCATAGGTGGTAGACCTACATTCCAGTCTACAGGTTTCCCTCCCTGATCTTGCACAAGTGGTCCCCCGCAATCCCACAAACCTAAACATATTCCTCACACCTCCCCTTAAACATTTCAGTAGCTCTAGGCTCCAATGATGGTCAAAACCCTTGACGTAAACCATGCCGGCCTCCCCTCTCCCACTCCCCTATCTCATGCCTCTGCGCTCCTCACTCCAGAATCTCTCCAGGTGGTGTTTGCTCCATGCAACCTTTGCACACATTGGTCCCTCCTGGAGCCCGCTGCCTCCATCTCTCCCCTTCGTCTGGTCCACCCTTCCTCCTCCTTTTTCTGAGCTCAGCTTCCCCTAACATCCCTAATTAAGCAATTCCTCATAGCATTCATTCTTATGGAAACTTGTGTCTTGGAAACACTCCAGTGTTAATTACACAATCAACGTCACTACTATCCATCTCTCCCATTAAACTGTCAGCTCCATAAGGGCCATGGCCACACCTTTTTGGTACTGCTGTTGCTGTTGTGCTCACGGTGTTCTCGCTGATGTGGAGTGTGATGCCTGGCAAAAAGTAGACTCTCAAAGAGCCTTTGTGGAATAAATGAATAAGTAAACCTTATATGATAAACATGAAAAAGCTGAGGTTCCTCATGCCAAATTCCATGATTAAAAGATGGGAAAATATTGCTGGTTTTCTTTCTTTGCATTTGGTAAGTCTTTCCCCTCCTTTCTTTTCCTGGAATCAGTTAATGCAACTAAAGAGTATGAGATCTGAACTCTGAGGTCCAGCCCTACAAACAAAGTGCAGTATTTGTAAACATTTAGCCCTGGACACCATGCCAAAAAGCTTGTGTTGGAGTGAAATGCCGCCATGTGGCATGGAGCTGTGGAGGTGTTTCTTTGTGTGTTTAAATTGAATCAGGGGCTTCAGGCCATTGCTGGAAAGCCCCTCCCCACTGAAAAAAATAAAAATGTTTTTGAATCCTCTGTAGAACTTCCATGTTTGAACCAGCTCTCAACTTCTACCCTTTCCTACTGCAGAATTCAAAAGTGGAAGTTCCTCTTGCTTAACTTCCAAAACTCAATTCCACTGTAATCTGAGCTTTTCTTTCCAGTACAGTGGTGAAATAGGTCAGTCATTCCGTTAAACTTCCAATCCACAGTTTATCAGTGCTGAATCCATAAATCCTCAAGGAAGCATTAGCAATTGAGAAAGAATGAACAGTTTTGATAGGGACACATTTTCTTCCTTCAGTCTCAGCTAGAAATCCGAAATGCTTACCCATCAGCAAAGCTCGTAAAGCCCATGTTTAACTCATAGTCCAGAGCCCTTACACCTTCTCAACATAGGAGAAACGTGGGATGAGAATAAAAGTACTAAACTAGAAAGGTCTTCATGACTCTATGACTAGCAATAAGCTCCATGAAGGAAAATATTTCTACTTGCATTATTCACAGCCCAAAACAGTTTCTATCACTCACTCAATGTTTCTTGAATGATCAATGAGTAAATGGGGGTGTAAATCGAAAATTTAGTTTCAGATACTTTTCTAAACATTTTATATGTATCCATTTATTTCATGCTAACAACCACCCTTCAAGGTGACAAATATTGCTATGCCTGTTTCCAGATGTGGAAACCATAAAGAGATTAAACAACTTGTTCAGGGCCATCAAGCCTGACAGTCATTTTTCAAGTGGCCAGCCATTGGTCCCCACTCTGGGGATCAGTAAAGCCAGTGCTTTCCCAGGCAGTGGCCTCCAGGTAGACCTATGTCCCCGCAAGCCCACTCCACCAGCAGGACATTGACTCAGGTCCATATTCCCTTGCCAATTGCCACCCGACCCTGTATATCTTCCTAAACATCTGGGCTTGGAGTGTACTTGCCTGGCAACTACCATTACCATACTCGTTATAAGAGTATGTGTCTACTGATGTATGACCTACACTATGCTGAGTTAACTATTGTGAACGGTATCTATTAAGCAGAGCAAGTAACTGGTAGGAGCAACGAGACATTTGAGACAGAAGAAGAAGAAGTTGTGCTTTGCTAATGTATATTTCAAATGCCGACTTCAGTAGCTGGTGACTATGAAACAGAATCTACTTCATTTTAATACATAAGGAATTATGGCATGGCATGCACCCCTGGGCCCACATGTCCACCTGGAAATGGGCTCTGCGTGGGTTCCTCCCTCGCTTCTTCCTGCAGCCATGCTGCTGCCTCTGATCCTCTGGACACTGCATCTTCCGAGCATAAATGCCCCCTGGGCCTTTATCTTGAGAGGAACACCACTTTCCTAATTCCACCAGGGCAAATGACAGGAGCTGTGACTTCTAACCAGAATGCATGTCAGGCTGAAGGTTAGCAGAAAGAGGATAGCCCCTCCTAGAACTGGGGGTCACATCCCCCCCTAGAAATGAGTCACACCGCCCCTCCTAAAAGTTAGAGTTCACAGATTCAGGGCTCCTGACCAGACTTCAGCACCCCTGCCCAGCTGCCCCTGCCCAGGGTGGCCACTGTCAGAAACCAAGTCTGCCTTCATCAATGGAAATCTTACTAGCTCTGAACCTCTGGATCCAAACTTCACTTCCTCCTGGCCAAGAGTGAGGTCCCTTTCTCAGGCCAAGACTTAACCTCCTGAAGAAAAGCCACAGCAATTTAATGCAGGGTGTGGCCCATTTCCCACCCTGTAGGGTCTAACTCAGAAAACCTGAACCAAACAATGACAACAATTCACAGAGCAATACCAAAGTCTGGCTTCTTCAGTCCTAAATAACACCACATGTGGGAGTCCGCCGGCCCCATTCCAGAAACTCTGTGCTGAGCCCAGTTTCATTGTCTTCCCTCCCACAGGAGGAAAAAGCAACACAAAACAAAAACAAGAAAACAGGATGCTAGTTCTTCATGCCACGGTCCAGTTTCCAATTTACCACCCAAAGGCTTACACAAGAACTCTTTCTCTCTTATACACACACCGACTAAGAATAAGCAGTAATTTTCAGGCATAAAGCAATTTAAATCATGATTCAAGGGAGGGAAAAAATCCCTGCAAACAATTCTGCAAGAACACAATCTTGGTAATGCCTACAGTTTGTACTACTCCATGGAACGCCGATCAGCTCAGCATGAAGCATCTGCCTCCATGATACGCCTCCATATTCATGGGCTTATCAGGGCTGCGCTAGGTCACTCCCATTTGCTCTTCCAAATCCACCTCCCCTCCCTCTTTGCCTTGCTTTCTGCCAGGCTGACCTATTTAGATAACATCAAGCTCTCTTGCCCCCTGAATTTCAGTTATCTGTTGGCCAATGAGGAATCCTGATAAAGATTGGGAGGAGAGTTTGGAATCCTTAGTGCTCCAACTCTCATCCTGTGGGGGTCAACAGGAGCTGGCTGTCTTCTTCCAACTGAAGGCTGCTGATCCTGTAAAGGTATCCTTCCCTAGATGATTTTCATGGCCCAGTCTCCACCCCTCCCCTTGTCCCTTTGGGTCTGGGGTGGAAACAGGAATGGGCTATTACGCTATTCCTTGGAGTTTCCCCAAACCATTGTAAACAGTCCCTTTATCATCCTCATTTGGGATGCCAACCATTTCCTGTTGGGACACTGATTGATGCAAGGGCTTTTCAAAGAATAGCTCAGTATGACTGAGAGAACTGGCTGACATGGGCTCATATCAAGCAAAGAAAAGATCTTCCAGTAGCTTCATGAAATGCTGAATGTCCCTGTGTATGTCAGTGTTTGCACATCCCACTTTCTTCTCCACTTTTATCTCCAGCTGACATCTCTTCCTCATGCAATAGATGGTTTGTTCTTGAATACAATAAAGAAAAGTATCTGAAAGTAAATAATACAGGTCTTGGCACCTATAGGCAAAATATATTATTATACTTGTTTTTGTATGACGTGGAAAAGAAACAACATGAAAAGAAGAGGAATTTTATTATGAGCTGGAGAGCCTCCATCCCTTCTAAACTAATATTTAGGACTTACTGCTTTTGAGTCTATTTTATATAAAATAATTGGCCATAGGCATAGTTTCCCTTTTATAACCACTCATCCTGGTTTAGCCACGCACTAGGATTCTGTTGTATGTTTAAATTTTAATGTTTCTCAAATGGTTTGAAAATCTTTACTAAGAGTAATGCTTAAAGTGTCCTCAGATATGATAATTAACCAAAAAATGGTAATTCTGTTTGTCTTATGAACTATTCCTTTGTGACCAGGGATTTACCGGCTATCTTGGGGAAATATTCAAGAGAATTAGATGTAAACAGTGAGATAGACGCAAAGCAGAAGCTGGGGGCAATGTGGAGAAGGAAAGGCTCTGAGCAGCCTATGTGGGTGGCCTGCTAGAGATGGAGATGAATACGGCCGTCTAGCATCACTGTGATCTGTTTTAATACAGACTTTCCTTTTGAGTTTCCCATTTGTCTCTCAGTGGGACCCAGCACACTGACAGTGGCTATAGAGGAGATAAGAAGAAAGGAAACCCTGTAAGCTCCCTGCTGGGAGCCTTCAGTTCACCAGAGAAGGATTATGCAAGTCAGCGTGAAGAGCACCCAGGCATTGATTTCCCAATGCCTGTAAACCACCTTTCTCTCTCTGGGTTTTATGCTGACAGAATTGGGTTCATGTCAGAATTGCCTTAAAAGTAACTAGGACGGTCAATTCTCTAGGTCACCTTGGCTGGCCATGGGGTGCCGAGATTAAACTTCATTCTGAGTGTGCTTGTGAGGGTATTACCAGGTGAAATTGGCATTTGAACCAGTGAACTCAGTAAAGGAGATGCCCTCCCCAAGTGATTGGACATCATTCAATCTCTGGAGGGCATGAACAGAATAAAAGGCAGAGGAAGCAGCAATTTGCCCCTTTTTGCTTCCTCCCTGACTGCTTGGGCTGGGTCATCTCACTTCATCTTCTCTGACTCTTGGGCTGGCTCTAGGCACCTTTTATAGGAAGCATCATGATTATCAGTCATTCTGTCGCTGATCAATGCCAGGAATTGCATGAGGTACCTATTACACATTTTCTGGAGTCTCCCTAGCAACCTTGGAAGTCAGGTTTTATATTCACCACATTATAGAAGTGGAGACTAAGGACCAGTGAGAAGGGGACCCCGTCTACCTGCAAAGTCTCATCCTCCCTGCTGCACACTGTCAGCTCCCTGGATTCTCAGGCCTTCAGACTGGGACTGAATGATAGCATCAGCTTTCCTGGTTCTCCAGCTTGCACGTGGTAGGTCCTGGGACTACTCAGGACTACTCAATTCCTCATCATAAACCTCCTTTTATATCCATACGGCATGTGTACATCTCCTGCTGATTCTGTTTCTCTGGAGGACCCTGACTAATACAATAATGAACACAATTTTTTTCCTCATTGGTTTTCAGGTGGTTGAGATCGTCTTGATCACTAATCGAGATATCTCAAATCTACTGGGAGCACTTGGCCAGCCTTGCATGGGTTTCTCACATTCTCTGAACTTCTGTTTCCTCAGAGACAATCTCCAGATCACTGAGTTGATGTGAGGAGTGAGCAAGATAATAAATATGTAGGTATCTGGCACAAAGACTGACACAGAAGGAGCACATTAGGATTTCACAGTATAATATTAGAGAGTGTGAATTTCAGCTCCAAACTGTCTTATTCTTTCTCTTCTATGAAATGCCTGCCATTCACTCTATGGGCATTTGGTGAGCATTTCATCTCTGAATGGAGAACCCGATGAGGATGCCAATTCTGCTTCTGTGACCAGCTACTGGGGAGGGTTTCCACTCTGTTCTCTAGTGGTCACCATGTCTAAAAGGGAATGCCATTTGCACGCGGTGGCTTATGCTTCTAATCCCAGCACTTTGGGAGGCCAAGGCAGGAGGATCACCTGAGGTTGGGCGTTAGAGACCAGCCTGACCAACATGGAGAAATCCTGTCTCTACGAAAAATACAAAATTAGCTGGGCATGGTGGCGCATTCCTGTAGTCCCAGCTACTCGGGAGGCTGAGGCAGGAGAATCGCTTGAACCCAGGAGGCAGAGATTGCGGTGAGCCAAGATCACGCCATTGCACTCCAGCCTGGGCAACAAGAGTGAAACTCCAACTCAAAAATAAATAAATAAATAAAAATAAAAAGGAATGCAAAATGTTCTGGGAAAGACCTGACTGACTGGAAGAGGTAGAGCCCCAACCTACAAAACATGTAAAGAGATGGAAAAAATAGAGGTCAATTCTCTTACAGAAAGAGAACTCCAGGGAATATCACTAGGCAGCTCCCATAAGGATCACAGTGATCATCTGCCATGGACTCACTGCTTGGTGCCTCGTACACATTTCCTGGAATCTCCCCAGCAACCCAGGAAATCAAGTTTTAAAATCAGCACCTGACAGAAGTGGAGACTGAAGACCAGGGAGGAGAGAAGCCTGTCTACCTACAAAGCCCCATCCTCCCTGCTGTACCCACTGTCCTCCCCTAAGAGCTGAACTGCTGTTAAATAAAAAGAGGTCTGTTCTTTCTGTGTCCAAGGCATATTGCTAGGAACAATGGGTGGAAGTCTCAGGAAGGCAGATCTCAGCTCCACATCAGGAAGAGCTCTATAACTGTTCCCAGACAGAAGGCTCTGCCTTCCAAGATGAAATTTCCCCTTGCTGGAGACACTTAAGCTTTGCTTGGAAGACAAATTTTGGAAAGGAGAATTGAGGACCAAAAGAACACCTGTACCAGATAGCTCTGAAGGTTCCCTCCTACCCCTGCTAAAATGTGTTACATGGGAAATAATAATCTCCCAAATTCAGGGGGAGAGTTACTTTTGCTTCTTATTCTTGTTCCTCCAATGACTGAACAAAAAGCCCTAGAAAGAGCTTCCCCCAAGTCCAGCTCTAACACAGCCCATAAGCTGAAGGATGATTAGCTCCAGAGATTGAAATAAGCCCTGAAACTGATTCCAATGTCTTAGAATAGGTGTGATCTTAGCTTAGAAGTGTCCTAAGCTCTCAGTCTGAAGAGTAGTACCGTTTGGCAGGCTCTTTAATCCCTACAATCATGCATTGGGGAATAGTAATTCAATATCTCCCCAAAGCTTAGCAAAATAAAATGAAACATAAACTAAAATAACACAACTTTCTTGAATACAAAGCTTTAAAAGGAAAGCCAGCAAAAGTGTTTTAAACAACTCACAAAGTTCGCATTGTATTGTAGAATTATTTTTAATGAAGTTGTTATTATGCTACAAGAATGCAATAAAACATCTGAAACCTGAAATTTCCTATTTTTACCACCTCCTGTAAAATTTTCAAAAAGGCCAAAATGATTTGTTTCAAAATGTGTATAGGAATAATTGGATTGAGAGTTTTCATGCCAACTTTCCATTTGGAATGAAATCTAGAGACTGTTACTTCATAAACCACTGAACATATGAGCACAAAATGAAATGGCCGAAATATTATGGAATATAAGTATAATCAAACATAACATACCCAGGAAGGAACCACTGATTTACCATCTCCTAGTGTGTGGTTCAGCACAGGGACCTCTTTTATATAACAAAGTGTTCACAAATAATTGGTTTTACCTGAATCCCCTAATTACTTCTAGAAAGAGAAATGCTGTATACATGAATTTCTGCACACAAACACAGAATGTGAACTGCTGATCCTACATTGGTTAATTGAAACAAAATATCATTCTGAATTGTTCATGAAGATGATATGTCTGCTCCCTTAATCTTCTCTTTGCAACACAAATCTCAGCTAATCCTTGTTACAAACTGGCAAAAAATCTAATCCTTGGCTGCTAAGCAAATGCATTTTAGCAACAAATTGTGTATAAGAAGTTTATTTAAGATGTGATTTGTTGTAACTGTTCTTGCCAAATGACCAGATATTAATCATACTCTCAAACGTGTAAGCATACAGGAAGATATTACTTATTTCATGATTTTAGGTTTAATTTTCAACTCACATCATTCTTAAAGCCATTCTTAAACATTGGTCACTTAGAGAAGGAACAAAGTCTCTCCTCCATTGCAAATCAAGTTTCCGTGTTCAGTGGAAAACTTTTCCAAAGCATTCATCTCTGTCAGCATACCCAGCGCATGCTCTGTCGTGAACAGCTTCCAGCATTAAGTGGAGCAATTCTGTCTACCATCTGGCTTTGTGAGCAAAAAGCTTTTTTATATAAATATATAAAACTGAGCTACCCTCAGTCTAGACTTACAATCTTTCCAAGGATATTGTCCATCTCCTCATTCATTCCAAATGATGAAATTTTAGATGGACCAGTAATAAGAGGTGAAAGGTCTGGAATCTTATTTAATATGTTTACTTGAATTGTTTCTGAAGAACATAGGAGTTGGAATCTTTTTTTTTTTTTAAAGTACCATTGTCCTTGAGAAGCTACTCAATATGTGCTTTTCCTATGAGACAATTGAGCACATTTTCAAAAAATCCTGTAGGAAACACTGCATAACAGAAGCAACATGGGTCTTATTTAGCTGTTGCAGATGTTGGTGGTTGGAACTACCCGCCTTTCACTAGTTGATCTGGAATTACATCTCCTACGCTTTGGTAATGGTTCCAACCACATAGGTTTATACTAACACACTGGATAAAGTCACAGTTGGAAAAAAAAAAATAAGAATAAGCCTAAAAAGTCACTATAACAAGAGTGAGTTTGATCTCTCTTTAATTGTTCTTTTGACTCAACCTATTTCCTCCATGTGCAAAGTTGAGTTTGTGTTTCAGGCGTGGAGTTGCTTTTATTCTCCATTTTTCTTCAGCACCCACCAAGGACAAAATATGCTGCATGCTGGCAAGTGTGGTCAAAGCCACATCGCCTGAATTCTTCCTCCTCTCGCTGCCATGAAAATGTTAAACTAAATTTTTAATGCTTAAACTGCATGAAAACACTTTCTTTTAAAAATTGTATTTCCTTTAAGAAATTAATTAAGTGGATGTCCATTAGGGGAGCAAGGAATACTTTTATCTCAACCATGTAAACCCATAGAAATTGGGGCCACCTGGAATAAGCAGAAATAAGCTCAGAATTCAAAGGATAAGATCTAATTCTGCATACCAAATGAAGCTGCAGTACAAGAATATCCTCTTTTAGACCTAGTTGCAATGATCTTCAATCAGTGTTGCCTACATGATCATGGTGGACCCAAAGTAGGAACAGTGCAATATGTTTGAGTTGTCTGGTTTAACATACTTCAGTCACAAAGCTGAGGCTCCTGACCTCCAGCTCAGATCCTGCAGCTAGAAGAGCAGCCCTGGAGAATAAGCAAATGCACGAATGTTGGGGCCAGATTGCTAGGGTGGAAGCCACACTCCTTGCTTACTTGTTAAGTGACACTGGGCAAGTTGCCTAACTTCTCTTGTGTCTCCGTATCAGCACAGTGAATGTTACAATAGCACCTTCCTCATAATGTCATTGGGAGGATTTAAGGAGTTAACATTTTACAGCTTAAAAAAAAAAAAAAAAGGAATGAAGTCCTTACAGCCCCAGGTCTGTACTACTGCCATTTTGGGGAGAAGAATTTTCCTAGGACTCATGAAATATAAATTTTAAAAAGCCGCGCCCAACAAGAGCTAGAGTTACAGTATCACACCCCATTTCCACCTCCTAAAGTGCTCCCTGTTCTCTGTCCCCATTCTCATTCTGTTCTTTAACCTCCCAGTATTATGAAAATCCACCCAGCTCCTTGCAGAACTGCCTCTCACCCTCCTTGCAGCTGCTAAGAGTTAAACTTGCAGAGGTTTAATGGTGGAAAGGAGAAAGAGCTGATAATTCATTTATTTTGATGATAACTTCCTATCAATGTGAACATTTGTGTTTAGCCCAAGGCCACATAACACGGTAAAATTTTTACCTACACAAAGGTCTTCCCAGGCCTCTGCATGTCATAATGGCTCACCTCGCCCCTCTTAAGGCTGTTTCCAGTCTCAGAAACACAAGCTAAACCCTAACATTAAACTTTTTTTTCAGTACAACATGCTGATTTTACTAAAAAGGACAATCAACATGACTAATAATCCATCTTACAATATCAACTTCATTTACATCAAAATTCAGGTATAATGAGAAATGATTTTATTTTTAATTAGTTATATTTTTATATATAATAATAGAAAAAATACCTAAAAGGCTTTGCTGTACAAGTTATGAAATGCTATTGATACACTGTCGATGTAATTTCTTGTGTGTGTCATAACCAAATAATAAAGGACAAACATCTCAAGATTTCTGGCTGGACTATCTGTTGTGGTAAAAATAAAAGTTTAATCTCCTCTGAGTAATAAATAGATGTTTTCTTTCATTTTAACATCTTTTCAGCCCCTGAGAGCGCGTGAAGCTGTCTGTAGTTCTCATAACCAACAAGCAAATGGGTGATTTGCCTTACTCACCACTAGGGGGGGTGAAAGCTAAGTTAGTGACCCAGGGCTGCAGGAGTCCAAGGAAGGGAAACAGAAACGGGAAACGCAAGGACGGTAACGCCAAATAAAGGGAAAAAGAGGAGGAGCAGCAATGCGGGGAGGAAGGGGGAAGAGCTTTGCTGGACTCGGGGATGTTTAGGAGTCCACCATCAATTTTTTCAGATCAATGATTAGATGACCCCATCAATAAGTAATGGCAGCTTGGTGGGAGCCTGCCAGGGGCAGGGGACCCTCTGCTTCCTCTGTCTACAGTGAGTTCAGTGAAAAGTCCCAGGTTCCTGATGAGAACTGGGATTTTTGAGGACTTATCGCCTTTGACCTGTAACCTACTGATAACGTGCTTGGTTTCGTTTTGTTTTCTAGCTTAACAAAATCTCTCTCCAAAATCTCAGAGAAATAAAATGGGGTGGGGACTAGGGGAGGGGATACTGGGCTAGGAAGAGAGAGTGTTGTGTGGGTGCAGATCAAGCCACAGCGCCTGGACCCAGTAGAAATCAGCATTGCACCTCCATGCTTAGAAAAAATCTATCTTTCTCCAAAAGTCGTGTCACAGTCCACGTTTCCCAAAAATAGTGGCAAAAGTCCCTGTTGAAATGGATTGTTAATTGTCTGGTTTTGGACACTGACAAGAATAAACCTGCTGAGGCCAGCTGGGCTTTTGTCACTTTGGTCAAAAGCAATATTGTTCCATTGAGAAGGGAATCCCGGGAGGAGGAAGGAAGGAGGCCAGGAGGAAGGCCCCAGGGGTAGAAGGCCTGGCCTCCTGGAAGAACCAGCGCCCAAATTACCAAATCCAAGGGGCCATCCGATCCACGCCAGGGGTCCAGAACTTTTCTCCATGGGAGGCTTTTGTGTCACAGGAGTCTGAAGTCTCCCCTGAAGACAGTGGGAAACCTCTGCCAGTTTTTAATCAGGCAACTGACATTATTATAAAATAGCCATGTCTTCACTCTATCATATCAGTCTAATTCCCAGCATAGCATTTAGCACCTATCCATTCATTCATTCGCTTATTTCCATTGCCTGTCTTCTCGCTAAAATGTAAGTTCTATGAGAGCAGGAACTTTGTATTGTTCATCACCTACGCCTAGAAAATAATTTACGTAGGACACTGCAAACGTTCCATAAATATTTTTCCATCAGTAAAGATTCGTATTTTAGAAAGTTTCCTCTGGTAGCTTTGTAAAACCTGTGGATAATGGAGTGAGGTAGGGCTAAGGTAGGGTGGAAAGAGAGAGCTAAATTGGACACCAAGGCAAAGAGTAGGGAACATGCACTAATCTAACACGTGTCACTTCCAAACGAGCTGTGATATTGGTGCTGCGAACTCAAGAACAGAAGCTTGGGTCCACACCGAGTGAGCCACGGGGACTCACATACAAGGCACACACAGGTATTGTACAGAGGTAGGATTTAGGGGGCGAATCAGGAAGTTGCGGGGGTGATGCAAAGAGGCGGGAAGTCCAAAGAGGCCCAGTAAAAACAGAAGGATAAACGAGTAGGCGGGAATCACGGAGGTCTGAGGACAAGGTGCAGCTAAAGCCAAGGAAGTCGATGCAATGCTCCCTGCAGCCCCATCCCCCCAAAGAAAGGCAGACCCAAGAAGAAAAAGCCAAAGCATGCAAACCTTGGAAGAATAAATACATAAAAGGGGGCAGACAGATCAAGAGGCATGAAAAAGGGGCAGTCATGGCTTTTGTGATCCCCAGGCAGGCCCTGTCACCCTCTCTGCAGCTGAGTGTTGGGCGGGCGGGGGCGTTCGTCAGGGCTTTCCACTGAGTCCCTCCCTGGAAACTGCTCTCAGCTGAAGACAGCCACCCTGCCCAAGTTCATGGCATCATCCCAGGGACAGCTGCATCCAATGACTGATCTACAAATGTGGGAAGCAGAGGCCTGGCCCTTGCCTCATGGTGTCCCAGCTCTGGGAGGCCCTCCCAGCTCAGACTCCATGCAAGATTGACCGATGCCTCTGCTGCAACTGCAACAAAGCTCAACATCTCCTTCTGCCCAGTGCTACCACCTTTACACCTTTACAGATATAAGCACCAAGGTCAGTCCCCAAAAAACTTCTCGTGGAAATTGTTACCTGCAAGTCTGTTTCCCAGAGAACGTGACTCAATACAGTTGGTGCCAGGAGTGATTCAAGAAAGTGAACTGTACATTGGAATTTTATAGCTGGGTCATCCTCCTGCTAGCTGGAAGTGAGATGTCCCAGCCCTGGCTTGCCGGAGAAGGGAAAGTATCAGAACTTTCACTGAGGATGAACTGGGGTGGGAAAGGAGTGGCAGAGAATACCTGGGTAGATAGCAATCTCCCAGGCTTTTGAGAGTGACAAAAAGTAGCAGTCCTGAAAACAATGGACTCTAATGGCTCTGGCTGAATCACTGGAGGCATCAGACAGGCATTAGAGAAAGACAATGTGAGGCTCAGGGCTGTGAATCATCACTGAAAGGAAAGTGGGAAAGAGAGAAAGCCTCACTGGAGGCATCAGAAGAGACTATTATCCTGTGTCAGGAAGACCGAAAAAGCTACTGGGAAGGCCCAGCAATTCATTATAAGAACAGCAGCACTTCAAAAAGAATTGAATCTTATCCCAGGTTTCTGCTATGATAATATCAGGGGCCTATTAGGGATGAGTGGGACATCAGAATTAATGCTCTCAAAACCTCAACAGTTGAGGCCAGGAGCAGTGGCTTACTCCTATAATCCCAGCACTTTGGGAGGCCAAGGCGGGCGGATCACCTGAGGTCAGGAGTTAGAGGCCAGCCTGGCCAATGTGGTGAAACCCCATCTCTACTAAAAATACAAAAAATTAGTCAAGCGAGGTGGTACGCGCCTGTGGTCCCAGCTACTCAGGAGGCTGAGGCACGAGAATAGCTTGAGCCTGGGGGGCGGAGGTTGCAGTGAGCTGAGATCACATCACTGCACTCCTGCCTGGCCAGCACAGTGAGACTATCTCAAAACAAAACGAAACAAAGCCAAACCTCAGCGCTCCACTCAGTGCCCTCCGGGCTTACTGAGGGCCCTGACCTCCGTGTGAGAGGCTGTGCTCTGCCCTTGCTTGAACAAGATGCAGAAGTCTCTGAACCGCAAGACAGCACAGGGCTCCTAAGGACCCACCCCCACCTCCTGCCTTGACCAGGCCCATCACTAGAGTCAGGTGAGAAAGCACGCGGCGGGGAAATGCAGAGCCTGCTGAGCGAAGGAAGGAACAACGTGCCTAAGGGCAGCAGGCCAGCATGCAATGGCCAAAGCCAGAGGCTGTTTATGGGACTGGATGAGGGGGATGAATCAAAGCAGGGGAAGCATGAAGTTGGAAAAGGGTGAGTTTATTTATATGGGAGCAGTCTACTGTGCTAGATGATTTGCCACCCTGGCAAGGACTCTGGAAGCTGTTTTCATCGTGCTGCTAGGATGACTCCTGGAACTTCGGAGAAAATTATAGCCCACATTAAGTAAGTTGAAATGCCAGAGTGTTGTGATAGATGATGGAAGAAGAAATAAAACAGATCTTAATCCTTGAGTCAGTTTATCTGACCCAGAATCCACTAATTAAAAGGGAGGTCAGGTTCCCAGCAGCACCCATGGCAAGGGAACACGGTGATGGTTCCAATGGTTCTTTGCCAAATGTGCCTGTGGTCACTTATTTAAACAACTATACACTGGACAAGCAGAATATGCAAACATTTTGAGAAATGCTGGACACAGGGTCTGAGCTGACATTCACACCCAGAGAACGCAGGACTCCTTAGGGCCCTCTATTGGAGTGGGGTGCTTGTGGGCCAGGAATGGAGTTTCAGCACTGATCTGGGTTCCAAGGGTCCACTGGATTCATGGACCCACCCCATGGTCATTTTCCTGTTTCCCAAATGTGCAGCTGGAATGGATATACTTGGAAGTTAGCAAAACTCCTACATGTGTTCCTTGGCCTTTGGGATAAGAGGTATCTTATTGGGGAAGGCCAAGTGACAAGCTCTGCTACTGCTCCCTTGACCAAGATAGTCAATATCCCACCCCTGGGGAAAATGCTTGGCGCTATCCTTTAACACCTAAGCCGTTTGGGGCTGGTGGGCCCCATCATATCCCATTTAATATACCAGACAGTTGCTGGAGAGTGACAGTAGACAGCACCAAACTCAGTAAAGTAGTAAGTTCCACTGCAGATGTTGTACCAGATGTGATTTTTTTTTTTTTAAGACAGAGTTTCACACTTGTTGCCCAGGCTGGAGTGCAGTGGCATGATCTCAGCTCACTGCAACCTCTGTCACCCAGGTTCAATTGATTATCCTGCCTCAGCCTCCCGAGTAACTGGGATTACAGGCATGTGCCACCATCCGCAGCTGATTTTTTGTATTTAGTAGAGACAGGGTTTCACCATAACAGGGTTTCACCATGTTGGTCAGGTATGACAGCCTTACCAGAGCAGAATAAGGTGGGTCAGAAACCATTCACATTTATCTGGAATACACAGAAATATGTTCTGCCTGCAATCATAATCTGATATGGAGGAGCCTGTGCCATCCGACCACTCTACAGGGCACGTATTGGTCCACTATATTATTAAATCACGTTCATCAGACTGGATGATCAAGGAGTGGCAAGTATGCCAGGGGCCTTGCAAAGACACATGCACTTCAGAGCATTCGTAATAAAATCTACGAACATGAGATCTACCATATTAGTGAAGTTCTTTTGGGAACTAGTGGCCTGAAGAAGCTAGGGCATTTTTTTTTTCCTTAAAATAAAAGACAAATGATTGCTGACTGCACCACACAATATGTCAGCTTTGAGCACAGCCCAGATCAGGAAATGGCTCTGGACCAGGTCTGGGATGTGATATATAATAGGGTCAGTGGTTTTGACCATGTGATTGGTAGGCCCTATGGTGTTTGAAGTGTCTGTGCTGGAAAAAGATGCTCTTTGGAATTTATGACAAGCCTCAATAGTCTCCAGTGCATAACTTTCGGGTTCTGGAAGAAGACTATGCCGGCTGCAGTGAGAATTAGAATCCATTTAGAAACCAGCTCTTGGTGTGCTATTAGGATCTGCTAGGGGTAGAGCACGTGACCATGGCACCTCATGTACTATGCAATTGGAATTGAACTCAATTTGTGAACTGAGTTCAAATTCAACAAGTCATAAGGTCAAGTAGCCCTGACATAATCCACAGTAAGATGGAAGTAGTACATTCCGGGTAGTCACGAACCAAATAATAATTAATATGTTTTGTAGCTCATTTATGTTTCAAGGGCATTTGTTTAAAGGACACAAATAACCTACAAAAACAGGTGATCCTGGCCTGCATGTTATCACCACTGTTGCGCCTGCATCTCTCCCACAAATCTTTATAATGGCTGCATGGAGAGAGGTCCCTTATAACCATCTGACACAGGAAGAGAAAAGCCAAGCTTGGTTCATGAACGTGCTGTTTTGTCTGAGTGTGCAAGCTAAAATAAAGTGCTTCACACAGGTCCTCTCAGATGTAACATTAAACAGAGCATTAAGGAGGAATTCTCCCAATGGGCAAGGTGGTGCACCTCTTTTTCCGTTTTGGTTTCTTGGTGAGAGAGGTGGTCCATGGTAAGAATATGCATAGATAAATGGCCAGTGGTGAGTCACTTAACTGGTGTGTCAAGGACCTGGAAGGAGAAAGGTTGAAAACCCAAGACACACATGGCTGGATATAAGGGAGTGTGTTCAAAGTTTGAAGATCTCCATATTGCATGTGGATACCCACCAGAGAGCCTCCACTGCAGAATGGGCACTTAACAATCTGGTAAGTGGAATGGCTCAGCCAGTTGACATCAGCCATCCTCTGTCTTTGGCCACCCCAGTTTGGTCATAACTGAGCATGACCAGGGCAGCCATGGTGCAAGGATGGAGACTATACATGGGTTCAAAACATGTGTTCCCACTCTCCAGTGCTGATATCACTCTGCTACTGAATGTCCAGGTCGTCAGCACCAGAGACAACCCTCTGCTCCCAGTATTGCACCATCCTCAAGGAGACCAATTTGTGTTTTAGAGGCAAGTTGACTACATTTTACCCCCCCCACACACACACACACATCCCATAAACAACAGTGACGCATTATAGCTTGAATTGACATATTCTTGGTATAAGTGTGCCTTTTTTCCTTAGCCACTAGCAGTATCCAAGGGCTAACATAGTGGTTGAGCCACTGCATTGAATTCTCATATAACATTGCATCACACCAAGAAGACTATGTCACATGAAAGGAGGTGTGGCAATGGGCATATGGCCATGAGATCTACTGGCTTCATCACATAACCAGACACTGAAAGTCTGTTGGAAAGGCCTTTTGAAAATGCTGCTGAGATTCCAGCATGGAGAACATACTCTCTGAATAAGGGAGTAAGGGGTGCCATTCTCTAGGATGCAACATACACTATGAGTCAATAGATACCTGGGCCTAGGAACCATGAAGTAGAAGTAACAGCCCCTCTTTTCATTACTACAAATTGAGGCCATTAGAGAATTCATCCTTTCCATCCCCATCACACTGGGCTATGCAGACACAGAGGGCCTAGTTCTCTGAAGAAGAATACTTCTATCAGGGGTCACATTAAGAGACATACTACAATTTAATCAATGGCATGCATCTGCCTGGACAGTTCAATCTCTTCATGCCATGAGTATCCATCAGTCAATAAAAGGAGTAGTTATCCTGGCAGGAGAGTTGAGCCTAATCATCAAGAGGAGATATGGCTGCTTTTACACAAATGGAGGCAAAAGAGAAGGTGTTTGGTATGAAGGTAATCCACTGAGTAGCCTCTTTATTAAAAGTAATCCACTGAGTAGCCTCTTTATTAAAAGATCCATATTAAAAGTAAATGGATAAATGCAAGAGCCATAACCTAAGAAGAGCATTGTGATCAGGCTCTTACCCCTCTCAAAAATTAAGGTCACTTCACCAGCTACCTATATCAGCAAAGGCGGTAACTGGTGGTGAAGGGACTCTAGAATTGATAGTACAGGAGGAAGATGATGACTGTCAGCTGCAGTCCTGAGATCAGCTGCAGAGCTTGTCGTTCATCCCAATAACCTTCCTCTCACAACATACTAGGGAAAAAGACTGCTATGGTTTGAGTGTCCTAGCCACAACTCGGGTTGAAACCTTAATTCCCAATATGGTGGTGTTGGGAGGTGCTGCCTTTAAAATGTGATTAGATCATTAAGATGGATTAATCTCTTTCCCTCAGGCTGGGTTAATTCTCTTAGAAATAAATTAGTTCCCACAAGAACATGTTGTTATAAAGTGAGGTTGCCTCTCATGTTCGGTCCCCTTTGCACAGCCCTGCTTCCTCTTCTGCTTCATCACCATGTTGTGATGCAGCAGGAGGCACTCAGCAGAAGCCAAGCAGATGCTGATGCCAGGCTCTGGGGCTTTCCAGCCACAATTGTGAGCCAATAAACCTCTTTTCTTTATAAATTACCCAGCCTCAGGTATTCTTTTAAAGCAACATGAAACAGACCAAGCAAAGACTTATGGAAGCTGTATCCAAAACTTATTATATGAAAGTAATGGATATGATAGCATAAGGGGAAGATTGTAGTGGATACTGTTGTGAGCTACTCAGATCCACCCTACAACAGTTCAAGAGAGCTCCACCCAAGTTTTCATCCCCTCCCTGGGAGCACCTTTGACTCAGTGACTGATCAGTGATAATAAAGACCCATTCCCTTTATCTCAGGGCAGGACAACACCAAAGGACCGTCCCTACTCCAGAGCTCCCCAGAAGCTCAGGAACCAAGGAAGAGTGGCTAGAAAGAAAAGGGATAACAAATAAGGAGCCAGTGTTCCAGAAACTAGAGATGAGTTGCTAAAAGAACAAATGGGCCTAATAGACACTTACAGAACATTTCATCCAAAGGAATACACATTCTTCTCAGCACATGGATCATTCTCAAGAATAGACCATATGTAAGGTCACAAAACAAGTCTTAAAACATTCAAACTATTGAAATAATATCATTCATCTTCTCTGACCACAATGGAATAAAACTAGAAATCAACAACAAATTTTGGAAACTATACAGGCGCATAGAAATTAAACAATATGCTCCTAAATGACCAGTGAGTCAACGAAAAAATGAAGAAGGAAATGGAACAATTTCTTAAAACAAATGAAAATAGATATAAAACATGCCAAAACCTATGGGATACAATGAAAGCAGGACTAAGAGGGAAATTAATAACTGTAAGTGCCTACATCAAAAAAGAAGAAAAACTTCAGGTAAATAACTTAATGATGCATTTTAAAGAGCTAGAAAAGCAAGAGAAAACCACACCCAAAATTCATAGGAGAAAAGATATAATAAAAATCAGAGCAGAAATAAATGAGATTGAAATGAATAAAACAGTACAAAAGATCAACAAAACAAAATATTGGTTTGTTTGAAAATATAAAATTGACAAACTTTTAGCCTGACTAATGCAGAAAGGAAGAGAGAAGACCTAGCTATGTAAAATCAGAGATGAAAAAGGAGACATTACAACTGATACTGCAGAAATTCGAAGGACCACTAGTAGCTACTATGAGCAACTATGTGCCAATAAATTGGAAAATCTAGAGGAAATGGATAAATTCCAGACACATATAACCTACTAAGATTGAACCAGAAAGAAATTCTAAACATAAACAGGCCCATAACAGAAGACGTAATAAAAGTCTCCCAGTAACAGAAAGCCCAGAACCTAATGGATTCACTGCTGAATTCTACCAAATGTTTAAAAAAGAACTAATACCAATCCTATTCAAACTATTCTGAAAAAAATAGAGGACAGAATACTTCCAAACTTATTCTACAAGGACAGTATTATCCTGATACCAAAACCAAAGACATAAAAAAAAAAAAAATGAAAACTATAAGCCAATATCTCTGAGGAATATCGATGTAAAAATCCTCAACAAAATACTAGCAAACAGAATTCAACGATATATTTAAAAGATTATTTATTGTGACAAAGTGGGATTTATTCCAGAGATGGTTCAACATATGCAAATCATCAATGTGATACATCATATGAACAGATAAAGGACAAAAACCATGTGATTATTTCAATTGGTGCTGAAAAAGCATTTGATAAAATTCAACATGCTTCATGATAAAAAACTTAGAAAACTGGGCGTAGAACATAGCTCAACATAATAAAAGCCACCTATGACAGAACCACAGCAAGTGTCATACTGAATGGGGAAAAACTGAAAGCTTTTCCTCTAAGATCTGGAACAAGACAAGGATGTCCACTGTCCCCACTATTACTCAATATAGTGCTGGAAGTTCTAGCTGGAGCAACCAGGAAACAGAAAGAAATAAACGGCATCCAAATTGGAAATCAAAAAGTCAGACTACAGAGCAAAATTTCTTCATTAATACCCTATGAATAGAGGCAAAGAAAGCAAAAATGGACAAACAGGATCATATCAAATTAAAAAGGTTCACGCATTGAAGTAAATAATCAGCAAAATAAAAACCCACAGAATGGGAGAAAATAGTTGCAAACTACCCATTTGACAAGGGATTAGTAACCAGAATATATAAGGAGCTCAAACAACTGTACAGGAAAAAAAAAAATCCAATTTTAAAAATGGGCAAGATATTTGAATAGACATTTCTTAAAAGAAGATATACAAATGGCAAACAGGCATATGAAAATGTGCTCAACGTCATTGATTATCAGAGAAATGCAAGTCAAAACTACAATGAGATAGAATTTCACCCCAGTTAAAGTGGCTTTTATCCAAAAGACAGGCAATAGCAAATGCTGAAGAGGATATAGAGAAAAATGAGCCCTTGTACACACTTGATGGGAATATAAACTAGTGCAACCACTATGGAGAACAGTTTGGAGTTTCCTCAAGAAACTAAAAATAAAGCTACCATATGATCCAGCATTCCTATTGCTGGTTTTATACCCAAAAGAACGGAAATCAGTATATTGAAGAGATATCTGCTCTCCTATGCTTATTGCAGCACTATTTACAGTAGCCAAAACTTGGAAGCAACCAAAGTGTTCACTAACAGAAGAATGGATCAAGGAAATGAGGTGCTTATACAGAGTAGAGTACTATTCAGCCATCAAAAAAATGAGATCCTGTCATTTGCAACAACATGGATGGAACTGGAGGCTAGGCACAGAAAGACAAACATCAAATATTCTCACTTATTTATGGGTTGTAAAAATCAAAACAATTGAGCTCATAGACTTAGAGAATAGAAGGATGGTTACCAGAGGCTAGGAAGTGAAGTGGAGGGTGGGGAAGGGGTGAGGATGGTAAACGGGTACCAGAAAAGTAAAAAGAATGAACAATACCTTGTATTTGACAGCCCAAGGGGGCAGCTATAGTCAAAATAATTTAACTGTACATTTAAAAATAACTACAGTAGTATAATTCGATTGTAACACAAAGGACAAATGCTTGAGGATGTGGATATCCCACTTTTCATGATGTGATTACTTCATATTGCATATCCGTATCAACATATCTCATATATCCCATAATATATATAACTACTATGTACCCATAAATTTAAAAAAAAAAGAGGTGTGTAGAAGCTTTTTGAGAATTGCTTTAATGTAATCTAATTAGAGAGGCAAAGAGGGAGAGTTGTGCTGGAGATAAGTGAAAATGAGTTGCCATGATAATGGTGAAGTTGGATAATGGGTACAAGGAGGTTCATACTTGTATATATTAGACAATTTTCTTTTTTTTTCTTTTGAGACAGAGTCTCTCTCTGTCGCCAGGCTGGAGTGCAGTGGTGCGATCTTTGCTCACTGCAATTTCGCCTCCCAGGTTCAAGCCACTCTCCATCCTCAGCTTCCCTCATAGCCGGGATTACAGACGCATGCCACCACACCCAGCTAATTTTTGTGTATTTTTAGTAGAGATGGGGTTTCACCATGTTGGCCAGGATGGTCTCAATCTCCTGACCTCATGATCTGCCCTCCTCGGCCTCCCAAAGTGCTGGGATTACAGGCGTGAGCCACTGTGCCTGGCCAGGAAGTTTTTCATAATAAAAAGTTAAAAAGCAGAAAGAGAGTGGATATTAATAAACACTGTTTAGATGGCAAATGGAAAATCTGGAAATCAAGGCTTACCCTTCCCTCATCTCAGTGGCACCATCTTCAGTACCGGGAGTACAGCAATAAACAAAACAGGTATCAAATCTTGCCTTTATGAAGATTACACTTGAGTGAAGAGAGACAGACAATAAACAAAATAATTAGAACTCGGAAGGTACTTTTGTGCACCTGTGTATTAACTTGCTTTTTCTTTCCTTCCCTCCGGCTACAAGATGTAACCTTTGGAGCATATAACTGGTTCAATGATCAATAAAGTGCAGAAAATATTATATGAAACTACGAGGATCATGGATTCCATATACAAGCTCTTCCTGCACCATGCTGTTTGGTACCCCCCACCCCCAACCTCACCATAAAGCAGGAATATAGTTTCTGCCTCTTCAAATCTTGCATGACTTAATGCTTGGAAAGCATCACACATAGAGGACTCAAACCCAGCTATGCATTCCACTGGATTGGTTTTTACTGGAGGCTCTGCAACACAGCAGATGGTTAAGCAGCTCCATACCTACAGCCTCTGTAATTCAAGGTGGCTGGGAGGACCAGAGTCTCTGTCCCAAGATATTAATCAAAAGCTCCATTATGTGTCATTGGCTCTGATTGGATCATGTCTAGCTATTGTCACTAGATGAATACAGTGCACTGATTGATTCAGGACTCAATCTTATGCTCCTTCCCTGAACTGAGTGTGGATTCTTGCTCACGGACATGAGCTAATCATGTATGAACGGCAGGACTTGTTTTGACAGTACAGTTGACAGCAATTGATGATGAATTTTAAAGAAATAATAGAGGAATGATTTTCAATAGGGGAGTCACCACTCAGAAGGGAGTTTCGAAAATTTATGGGATGATTTCTGATTGTCAAATCATTAAAGGGGAACGACTGGAATTTAGTAGTCAGGAGCCAGAAATGCCAGATATCATGCCATGTGCAAGGCAATGTGCAAAGGCAAAACAGTCCTTTGTCCCACACAACTTTTAGAAATCTCATCCAAAATTAGGACTGAATGTATGTATCATCTATAATCAGGTAGGGTTGCAAAGAAGTTTGTTTTCTATGACACTCCACATCACTCTGACCCACATCATAACAAAAAAAATCTTTTTATCTGTATTTGCAAATGATTAATAAGGGTTCCACTCATTCATAAGATTACCATACTTCCTCATACCATACTCATTACCATACTTCCTGAGTCTGTAGCTTATTTTCTTAGTCTGTTCAAATTGCCATTTAAAAACTCACAGACTGGGTGACTTAAACAAAAGAAATGTATTTCCCACAGTTGTTGAGGCTGCAAGTCCAAGATCAAGGTGTCAGTAAATTAAGTTTTATTCCAAGACCTCTTTTGTTGATTTGTAGGTGCAGCCATTTCACTGCGTGCTCACATGACCTCTTGCTTGTGTGAGCCTCGGTTGGGAGACGAGGGAGAGGTCTCTAGTCTCTCTACGCCTCATGGATCTTTTTTTAAACCCAATGACCTCCTTATGGGCCCCACCTCCACATACAGCCACAATGGCTGTTAGGGATTCAGCATAGGAATTTGGGTGGGAACAAAACATTCAGTCTGTAACATTGGTCTTGACATGCTTTTCATGTGTATTCGTCCGTTTTCATGCTGCTGATAAAGATACACCCAAGACTGGGTAATTGATAAAGAAAAAGAGGTTTAATGGACTCACAGTTAGTTGTGAGACTGTGGAGGCACAATCATGATGGAAGGCGGAAGGTGAAAGGCACTCTTTACATGGTGGTGGCAAGAGAGAATGAGAGCCAAACCAAAGGGAAAACTCCTTATAAAACCGTCAGATCTCGTGAGGCTGATTCACGACCATGAGAACAGTGTGGGGAAAACAGCCCCCATGATTCAATTATCTCCCAATTATGGGAGCTACATTCAAAATGAAATTTGAGTGAAGACCCAGACAAACCACATCAGCATGTGTTCACCTCAGTTAAGGTTATTTCCCTCATCCTCTTATTTTATACTTTTGTGGAGAACAAAATCCATAGACTAAGAAACCCCTCCAAGATTTTCCTCAGGATCATTGGGGAAAGAAGGCCTCAGACATTCAGGTGAGGCAGACGGAATGTGCTGAGACTGGGCAGAGGAGGAAACAGTGAAGCTATCATCAAAAGTTACACACATTTAAGAAAGAAAACACTGTTTAAAGGGGCATTGAGGATATACATTTTTAAAATATCATAGCATTTGTCCAGGCAGACATGTAGAGTCTATAAACAAATCACAGTGCTCGCCCAGGGAAGTAAAGCATCAAGGATCTTTTTGTTAGTTGAGATTTTTAACTTAGAATACATGGCATGAAGATTGCTTGGCTGTAGAAGTGCTGATTTTTTAAAAAATAAATATTGGAATACTCTGGTCATTCTAAAACTAGTTTTAATCTAACCTTGGCTTTTAATCTAGAGTCTACTTGGCTCTCTGCTCTTTCCCTGCCCTGAACTTTCTGTTGAGAATGATTTCTGATCTTACTCCTTTCGCATCCAAATAATTCCCTAGGAGTAGATGCAAGCATCCCACTACTTCATGGTGGATTATATTCGTTATCTATTGCTGAGTAACAAATTATCTTAAAATTTGGTGGTTTAAAACAATAACATTTATTATCTCAGTTTCTGTAGGTCAAAAATTCAGGTACAGCTAGCTCAGCTGGTTTCTCTGGCTCAGGGGCTCTAATAAAAGCTGCAATCAATGGGATGGAGCCACGTCTAAGCTCACACATGTGGTTTGTTGGCAGGATTCCACTTCTTGCAGGCTTTGGGACTGAAGGCCTCTGATCCTCCCTGGCAATGTGCCCGAGGTTGCACAGAGTTTGTTTCAACATAGGTCTCTCTATCTGGCAGCTTCCTTTATCAGAGTAAGCAAGAGCCAGAGAGAAAAGCGGGTGTGTGGGGGGAGTAGAGAGTGAGAAGGCTGGAGAAAGAGAGAAGGATGGAAGTCACAGCTTTTATAATGCGATCGTGGGACATGCCATCACTTCTGCTGTACCCTCTTCATCAGAAGCAAGTTAGGTCTAACCTACACTCATACGCAGAGTGGCACAAAGGGGTAACTTAACTGGGAGCCATTTCAGAAGCGACTTACCTTGTGTTTGAAGCATTTACATGTTAAAACATATTATCCGATTATAAACTGCATACCTTTTATTTCTCCGTTTTATTATGGCAAAGGCATTTTATTCATATTTTTACTAGGTATGTGAGTAAGTTGTAATGTCAATGAATTTCATTTTGGAGGGAATAAAGGAGCAAAAATATTTGTTTTAAACAGGGGGAGGTTGACTCTGACAGAGTTGGAGAATACTATCCTAGATAGTGTATAGGTCTAATAGGATAATGTATTCTGGAGAGAGAGAGATTCACAAAACGAGTCAGAGACAGGAAAGAGAAGTCTTTGAGAAGCCAGAGGAGGTGGGAAGCAGAACACATTAGAGGGGTTAGATGTTGATTTAAAAGAAACAGAAAAATATGTATTAAAAAAAACTCGGAGTGGGATAATTATTTTTAAATGTTTGAAAGGCCATTTACATTAAACAGATTCTCTAGAGAGACAGAACTAACAGGATAGATGTAAATATGAAGGGGAGTTTAAGAAGAATTGACTCACACAATCACAAAATGAAGTCCCACAATACACCATCTGTAAGTGGAGGAGCAACCAAGCCAGTGGTGGATCATCTGAGTCCCAAAATCTCAGAAGTAGGGAAGCAGACAGTGCAGCCTGTAGTCTGTGGCCGAAGGTCCGAGAGCCCCTGGCAAACAACTCGTTTAAGTCCAAGAGTCCAAAACCTGAAGAACTTGGATTCTGACATTCAAGGACAGGAAGCATCCAGCACGGGAGATAGATGGAGGCCAGAAGACTCAGCAAGTCGGCTTCTTCCACCTTCTGCCTGCTTTATTCTAGCTGAGCTGGCAGTTGATTAAACGGTGCCCACCCACATTGAGGGTGGGTCTCCCTTTCCCAGTCCACTGGCTCAAATGTTCATCTCCTTTGGCAACACCCTCCCAGACACACCTACAACAATATTTGCATCCTTCAATCCAATCAAGTTGACACTTAATATTAACCAGCACACCATCCTGTGAAAGAAAATTATATTTGCTCAATCCTGCCCCAGTTGATAGAATTTAGACTAATGAATGGGAATTAGAAGGCATAATGATACATGAATAGGAAAGAAAAAATGTTTACCGATCAGAAACTTTTATTGTCCAAGATAAATAAGAATTCCCAGGAAATGGGTTTAACAAACTTAACTGCATGCCCGAGTTGTGCTCTCAGTTATGCTACCTCATCACATGATGGGAGCATTAGAACATGAAGTGACTGGAATAAATCCCATCGCAATTCCTTCCACCATGGGGTTCTCTGACATCATGAACTGATTTTTGCTAAGCGACTGTTTTGTGAAGATATCTGAGCTAGACCATTTGTCTGTTCTCAGGAAGCTTGTTTGTTTGTTTGCTTGTTTGTTTGTTTTAGAAGAGAAGCTTTGCCTTTTTCATATATGTCCTGCTTGTATGAAACCAGAAGTCAGTATCTTCTCCAAGGTTCTGATTCTACAGGGCAACAGACATCGACAGCAGCAACACAAGGCAAACGGGTGAAGTCTAAGAGAGGGCTAAATACGATTCCTTCATTCAGAAGCATTTCTTGAATACCTTCCATGTGCCAGTTCTGTGTTAATTACTGGAAACTCTGAGAGGCGTTGATTATAAATCTAAGCAAGAGATCTTCATCTGGGTGAAATTATGTTCCTGAGTAGGTCAGGGACACAGAAAGACCTAAATAGAACTTCTTAACTACCTCCAAAAATTCCAAATGTGATAGAGTGGGATCTTGATAAAGGTTCATTACCAAAGTTAAGATGGTTTAATATTTGACACACATATGAAACGTTTTTCTCTGAATATCCACTGATGAGACATAGAGCAACTGTTTTGAGTTGGCTGCCTAGAAGTAGAGCCTGAGAGAGGATGTTTATAAGTGATTTATTGAGAGTCATCAGGGATAGGCCGGATGTGGTGGCTCATGCCTATAATCCAAGGATTTTGGAGGTCAAGGCAGTTGGATCACCGGAGGTCAAGAGTTCAAGATCAGCCTGACCAACATGGTGAAACCGTGTCTTTAAAAAAAAAGAAAGAAAGAAAGAAAAGAGAGTCATCAGGGGTGTGTGGGCAGCAGGATAGGGCAGGAGGCAAAGTTAAATAAGAATGTGCATGGTTTCAACTGAAGATGAACTTCAGTCTGAGCTTGCAGGGAGGTTCGTTGCACCTCACTGCAAAGGGGCAACTGTTTACATCCTCTGTCATTCAGTCATTGACTTTCGCCCACATGGAGTTAGCAACTGGTTGTCACTTATGACCTTCATCATATCAGGTTCAGTGATAAGGTGGGAATGTACCTATTGTGTCCGAGGGAGTGGGAAGGGAGAAATTGCAGACAGTGAGTGGAGACAAGTCTTTTGAGCAGTGTATTAGTCCATTCCCACACTGCTATAACAATACTACCGGAGACTGGGTAATTTATAAAGGAAAGAGATTTAATTGGCTCATAGCTCCACAAAGCTGGGGAGGCCTCAAGAAACTGACAATCATGGCAGAAGGCCAAGGGGAAGCAAGAACCTTCTTCACATGGCAGCAGGAGACAGAGTGCAAACAGGGGAAATGTCAGATGCTTATAAAACCATCAGATCTTGTGAGAGCTCATTCACTATCACAATAATAGCATGGAGGAACTGCTCCACTATCCAATCATCTCCCACTCTTGACACACTGAGGGGATTACAATTCAAGGCGAGATTTGTGTGGGGACACAGAGCCAAACTGTATGAAGCAGTGCTGCTGCAAACGGGAGCAGGGAAATGAGGAAAGGCAGTTGGATACTACACGGGGTCAAGTGGGTCTCTGTAAAAAGCAAACAATTACGTCATGTTTCTGTGTCGATATGGATCAATTAATAGAGTAGAAAAGTGATGAGGCTGACAGAGAGAATTGAGGCAGTAGATGGAGAAGAAGCCAGTTCACACATGGGAGCCTGTCCTTGGTGGGGACAGTTTACTTCTAGCTACGTGAGAAAAGATGGAGCACAGGGAAATACATGCACATAAATGGGCGGCGGGTACAGTGGTGGGAGCATGTGCTGTCTCTTCTAATTGCTTTTAGCTTCTATCTGAAATTAAAAGCATATCCCTGGTGGAAAGTGAGATGCTGGGACGTTGAGAAAGCGAGAAAAGACGTGGGAGGTTTGAGGAGAGAGAAGAGAGTGAGAAAATAAATAGAATAGGGAAAGTGACGGTTATTAAAAGAATAATTTTCCTAATTCAAATAGCTTTTCAGTTGATGATTTGAAATTCCCTAGGCATATAGTCTGAAAAAAATGATGTTGCTTATTCTTTCTATATCACAGCATGTTCTCTATTTCTATTTCATTCTGATTGTAGAAGCCAGAATTTCTAAAATCATGAAGTTCTGTTGATTTTTGTCTTCTAAGTATCTCTCATTCCACCTGCTTCTCTGTCTTAGCTACAACCACATCAGCACAAGCCTGGACCACAACAGCCTCTTAATTAGTCTCCTGACGTTGTGTTTGGCCGTCTTCCATCCATTCTGTACTCGAGGGCCCAGGTGATTTTTTTAATACACACATCTGATTCCATCGCCATCACCCTAAACCCTACAATGATTTCCCGCTGCCTGTTGGCTGAAGACACAACAGAATCTTGTCCCTGCCCATGTCACCGTCCTCACATCACACCTCTCCCAATCACTCCCTGGGTGGTTTTCCTTCTCAGCTTTCCCAGGAAACCACAGTCTTCCTTCTGAAACACTCTTACCCCTTCCCAGCTTAGCTCAGAGAGTGTCTCTTCATCAATCATTTCTTGTGAAATATAAAGGACAAGTAAAGAGAAATGGAAAGCACATTGAGAAAATTAATATTAATATGTGCATAATGGGGGTTTATAATGGAGAGAGAACATGAAGAACAAGCAATGTTTGAAGAGATACCAAGAATTTTCTATAAAGTCATCAGTACATATACTCAACTACCCAATAAATGCCAACCAGGACAAAAAAAAAATCTATCCACATCACAAACAAAAAACCCAGACACATCACAGTGAAGCTGAAAAATGCCAATGACAATAAGAAAACAATTTTTAAGATAAATCAGAATAAAAGTACATTATTTTTTCTAGCTTTGTTGAAGTGTAATTGACAAATAAAAATTGTTTATATTACAGAGCAAAACATGATGCTTTTATATATGAGTGCATGGTGAAATGATCACCACAAATCAGCTAGTTAATATATATATCACCTCACATAGTTAGTGTGTATGGGTGGGGGCATGGGCAACATTTAAGATCTACTCTCTTAGCAAATTTCAAGTATACAATACAGTATTAACAATAATCTTGAAGCAGTATGTTAGTCTCCAGAACATATTCATCCTACCTTACTTGAAAATTTGTATCCTTTGACCAGTGTCTTCCCATTTCCCTCATTCTCCAGGCCCTGGCAAGCATGATTCTACCTCTGCCTCTGTGAGTTAGAATCTTTTAGATTCCACAGATGTGTGAGATCATGTACTTTCTTTGTCTTTCTGGGCCTGGTTTATTTAACATAATGTCCTCCAGGTTCATCCATGTTGTCACAAATGACAGAATTTCCTTCTTTTTTTTAAAGGCTGAATAACATTCCATTCAGTATGTACTATGCTATAGAATATATATGTTACATTTCCTTTATTCCTTCATCTGTCAATTGATACTTGGGAGTGATTCCATATCATGACTTTTAAGAATGCTGCAATAAACATGGGGATGCAATACCTCTTCAACATACTGATTTTATTTTCTTTGGTTATATGTCAGGTAATGAAGATTGTTGAAATCATATGGTAGTTCTCCTTTTAACCTTTTAGGAACCCCTATACCGTTCTCCAGGTAACCACACACTCTTAATCGGTAATGGCTGTACTAATTTACATTCCCACCAATGGTGTACAATGGGTCTCCTTTCTCTGCATCCTCACTAGAAGTTGCTATTTTTTGTCTTTTTCTATAACAGTCATTCTAGTAGATATGAGGCAATATCTCACTGTGGTTTTGATGTGAATTTCCCTAATAATTCTGATGTTGAACACTGTTTCATATATCTGTTGGCCATTTGTATGTCTATTCAGTCCTTTGTCCATTTTTGTAATTGGGTTACTTGGTTTTTTGCTATTGAATTGTTTGAGTTCCATATATGTTTTGGATATCAATCCCTTATCAGATATATGCTTTGCAAACATTTTCTCCCATCCTGTAAGTTATCTCTGAACTCTGTTGATTGTCTCCTTTGCTATGCAGAAAACTTTTTAGTTTGTTGCAGCCTCATTTGTCTATTTTTGCTTCTATTGTCTGTGCTTTTGGGGTCATATCAAAAAAAAAATCATTGCCTAGCCCAATATCAAAAAGTTTTTACTTTATATTTGTTTCTAGTTACTTTAAGATTTCAGGTCATACATTTGAGTGTTTAATTTATTTGAGAGTATTTTTTATACAGTGTGAGATAAGGGTCCAGTTTTATTCTTCTGCATGTGGATATCCAGTTTTCCCAATTTCGTTTGTTGACAAGACTGTCTTTTCTCCATTGTCTTCTTGGTGCTTTGATTGAATTTATCTTACTGTAAATTGATAAATTTATTTCTGGATAAATCTGATCCACTGGCCCATATGTCTGTTTTTATGCCAGTGCCATGTTGTATTGATTACTATAGCTTTGAAATATATTTTGAATCAAGTAGTGTGGCCTCCAGCTTTGTTCATTTGCTCAAGATTGCTTCGGCTATTTGGGGTCTTTCATGGTTCCACACAAATTTTAGGATGTTTTTCCTATTCCTGTGAAAAATGTCATTGGAATTTTGGTAGGGATTGCACTGAATTTGAAGATCACTTTGAATTAGTATGGATATTTTAACAATATTAATTCTTCCAATCTGTGAATATAGGATATCTTCTATTTACTTGTATCTTCAATTTTTTTCACCAATGTTTTATGGTTTTCATTGTACAGATCTTTTACCTCTTTCATTAAATTTATCCTAAATTAGCCTTTTCTTTCTTCTTTTTATTGCTATTATAAGTGAGGTTGTCTTCCTGATTACTTTTTTGAATACTATGTTAGTACATTTTCACACTGCTATAAAGAACTACCTGAGACTGGGTAACTTATGAAGAAACAAGGTTTTATAAACTCACAGTTCTACAAGTTGTACAGAAGCATGGCTGGGAGGCCTCAGGAAAACTTAGAATTATGGTGGAAAACTAAGAGGTAGCAGGCATATCTTACCTGGCCAGGGCAGGAGAGAATGAGAGGGAGAAAGTGCCACACACTTTCAAACAACCAGATCTCATGAGAGCTCATTCATTGTCATGAAAACAGCATGGGGGACACCACACCCATGATCCCATCCCCTCCCACCAAGTCCCTCCCCTGACATATGGGGATTACAATTCAACATGAAATTTGGGTGGGGACACTAAGCCAGACCAGATAATTCGTTGTTAGAATATGGAAACACTCCTGATTTCTGTATGTTGGCTTGTATCCTGCAACTTCGCTGAATTCATTTATTAGTTCTAACCAGTATTTTGGTGGAGTCTTATGATTTTTTATATATAAAATTATGATTTTAAAAAAAGACAGATTTTCTTTAATGGAGTGGCTATTAGACTTTCAGATGATTTCTCAATGGCAACAATGGAGGCCAGGATTGAAGAAAGATAGTGTCAACCTAAAACTTTAGACCAGAAAAATGTCTTTTAAAAACAAACGTAAAATCAAAACATTTTCGGAAAAAGACTGAGGATTTTCCATTGGCAGATCCTTACAACAGAAAAGCCTAAAGGCAGAAGAAAGAGTAATTCAGATGGAATGTCTGAAATAAAAGAACAAGTAAAGAGCTGAAGAGTAGTAAGTGAATAGGAAATTGGCAATGTAAGCCAAAAATACTCATGACAGTTGGAAAGAGAGCTTAAAGAATGACTGTATTTTTAATTGGAACATTTATAGTTAATTGATAAACCTTAGATGTGAAAGGCAAAATTTTGAAATATTAAGAGAAATAGGGAAGACACTTCTGACCTTGAGGTAACAAAGAATTTTCTAAAACAAGATGCTAAACCGTTTATCATAAAAGATAAGATTGATACATTGGAGTATATTAAAATTAAGAATGTTTGTTCATCAAAAGCTGCTGTAAAGAAAGTAAAAATATAAGACACAAAGTGGCTAAAGGTATTTACAATAAATAAATAAAATATCATTAGTATGACAAGCTATAAAGAACTCCAATTGTTACAGGGAGGGGTCCTGATCCAGACCCCAGAAAAGGGTTCTCAGACCTCACGCAAAAAAGAATTCAGGGTGAGTTCATACAGCTAAGCGAAAGTAAGTTTCTTAGGAAAGTAAAGAATTAAAGAATGGCTACTCCATAGACAGAGCAGACCCGAGGGCTGCTGGTTGGCCATTTTTATGGTTATTTGTTGATTACATGCTAAACAAGGAGTAGATTATTCACGCCTCTCCCTTTTAGAACATAGGGTAACTTCTGATGTTGCTATGGCATTTGTAAGCTGTCATGGCACTGGTGGGAGTGTAGCAGTGAGGACTACCAGAGGTCACTCTGGTTACCGTCTTGGTTTTGGTGCAATTTGGCCAGCCTTTTTGCTGCAAGCTGTTTTGTCAGCAAGGTCTTTATGACCTGTATTTTGTGCTGACCTCCTATCTCATCCTACAAGTTAGAATGTCTTAACCACCTGGGAATGCAGCCCAGTAGGCCTCAGCCTTTTTTTACCTAGCTCCTATTCAAGATGGAGTTGCTCTGGTTCACACACCTCTTACACCTTCACTCAATAAGAAAAATAATTAAAAAGATACAAGGTGGAATTTTACAGAAGAAGAAACCCAAATGATCAATAAACATATAAAAGATATTTAACCTTATTAACAATATAGGAAATCTTAGTTAGAACCACAATGAATCAGCTTTTCATATCCAATAGTTAAAAAAATTACAAGTCCAATGATACTAAGGTTATCAAGCAGGTGTGATGGAAATGCTCATAGAATGTTTGAACGGTGTAAAAAATTATACAACTTTCTTAAAGAAAAATATGGTAATTGTAGTTAGATTGAAAATGTACAATCTTATAACAAAGTAATTTAATTTATAGATAATCTCTTGTACATATGATATATACAATAACATTCATAGAAGGATAATTTATATTAATAAATAAAAAGGAAAAAATGTGGAAACAACCCAAATATCCTTCAACTATAGGAACGATAAATGATCTGGATATATTCATGTAATGCCATGCTATACACTGAACATAATTAAGATACACATATCAACATGTTAGAATCCCAATCCCATAATGTTGAACAAAAACAGCAAAACTCAAAAGCAAAACACAAATCTAATCTTATAATAGACACAATAATATGTTTTACCAAACAGACAAAAAATACGTGTAATGTAGGGAGACATACACATTTGGGAAAACTATAAAGAAAGCCTGAGGCTCTCCCTACTTCCTTCTTTCTCCTCCTTTTTCTCCTTTTTCTTTCTCTCTTTCCCTTTTTTCTCTTCATTTCTACTCTCTCCTCTCACATCCTCTCTCACACTCATCCGCTCACTTCCTCTCTCCCCACTCTTTTTCTCTTCCTTTCTCCACCTTGAATGAAACTACAACTCAACTTTCCTCCTCTGGCTGGCCCGGGTGCCCTCGCTCTGTTATAGCTCTTCATTTTTATTAAACTCTAGAATCAAAAAAGACACAGAGAGAGATATAGAGACAGACAGAGACAGAGAGAAGGAAGGAAAGAAAGTAGAAAGTATGGTGATGATTATCACAAAGTTTGGGAAATTGTTTCTATCTGTGGGGACAGGCCACTGTATATGATTTAGAAGTGTCACTTGGGGGACTCCTAGGGGTTGGTAATATTTTATTTTACTATTTTAGACATAGATTTTTGAATACCTCTATACATTTACATATATAATATATAAATAAATATATATTTATATATGTTTTATATGCTCTTGAATGCATGGCATATTTTATAATACATCTCATATTGTGAAAAGTAAATAGCATATGAGAGACAGCAATAAATGTAGACGAGTTTTTCCAGACATCTTACTGTGAAAACAGAGTTGAGAATGGTGCTGTAGCTAGAATAGAATCAAAGTCAATAAAAGATCGATTTAAAGAAGCAAAAAATACAGCTTGCTTGAGTGCCCATGGGACTGAGCCAGCAAAGAAGGAGAAGTGGATGGTGCAGAGCAGAGAGGCAGGGTAACTTCAGAAATAAAGCCCTGGTGCAGGTGAGTGAGGAAAGGTGATGCAGATCATGAAGGAAAGCATTTGCCTTGCAAAAACAACACAGTGTCTCACTCCAGTGGCAGGACAGGAAGGGCAGAGTCCAGATAGGTGTGTCAATTTGATAGCAGGAAGATGAGAGATTTCCCATCTGATTGTTTGCAAGTCAAGGACAGTGGCTAAAAGAGGGAAGTAGAGGGGACCAGGTATAGGGGTTTCAAGAAGACTTGAAAAAGTAACAAAGATCTTGGAAAATATGGCAGACCCATGAGGGAACGTCGAGTGCTGACATGGGTTTATGGTCATGAAATTTCAGTGAAACCCTTCCACCTGGTGTACAGTGTTCCCAGGGAACTTTTAACTTCTAATGGGTGAAAGTGCAGAGGAGCTGGATACTTGGGTTGGGTAGCTGGGTTAACCAGGGTTGGAGGACAAATATAATCAGCAATTTTTCATGAATTACTATAGAAGGAAAACAATCAGAGAATTGAGAATGTTAGTAAGGGAGGAAATAATTTGAAACAGTGATGGGTAAAGAAGTAGTAAATTCAAAGGACCGGAGTCCTTGTGTGATTAAAGAATGGTGGAGGGAGACAAGACCAAATGAGCTGGAGGTAATAGAGGTGGTCCATGCAACACGTGAATGAATGAACCAATTGCAGACTGTTGCCTACTTTGCACATTGCTAGGAAGAGGTCCAGAGGTCCCATGGCCACCCTGTGAGAGCATCCTGAGGGCTATTTATCTAAACAGTCCCAGGGAAGCCAAAAAGGCTTGACAGGAGGGCTGCCAAATGGGCAAAGTCAACAGGTGCTCCAGATGGATTTGCAGGGGAGTTATCTGGAGCTTTGAGAGCGGAGAGAGTCCAATAGTAAATACTGAGCCCTGCTGAGGTTCACAGCAGTCATGTCCAGGCAGAGGGGGATAGAAACAGGAGGGGAGCCAAGGGGCAAGAACTGAGTAAACAAAGAATGAAATGCATGCTCAGAGGGCAGGCGGCAATCAGGCAGGAGATCCAAAGCTGTTTTCATGAAAGTTGTTGGTTGGATGCCTCTTGCGTTAGTCCAGGCTCACTGCACAGGGTCGGTGCCAGAGCTCATTCCCATATAGCAACTGATTGTCATCTCAAGACCCCAACCTGGAACCATCAGGTTTGGAAAAGACGAACAGTGGTTCACCTAGAAAGGATGAAGAGACAAGTGTTCACGCTTGTATACAAGGGTGAGCACCTGAGTGAATTCCTTTGTGAAAGATCACTGAGAAATTGTGGCAAAAAAGAAGATAAGTGTGCAAAGTGTGAAGCCTCCCAGGAGAAGGTTTCTATGATAAGTCAAAAATTTCAGCATTGGTGAAGAGATGATCTTCGTTTTTCCATCTAAAGGCCTTCAAGTATAAGAAAAGAATTAGCATCTGGCAACTCTGAAATCCAGACATGACTGCAGCCTTGAGACTTTTGTGCTCTTCCACACTTTTGCCTCACCTACTCAGAGATTTTAGGAATATTGCACTGATTCTATTATGCAAGGATCATGAACTCTAGAAATTGTTGATTTATGAGGGCATTATTTAGCAGATGCTGCTTCTCTTTTAGATAGGATACGGTTCTAAGGGTAGTTAAGTTTAACATGGGGTTCCATGGCACATGAAATGTGTGACTCTGTGTCCTTATTTAATGGGTTATGCTTGGCTGCATCCTAAACACAAAATCACCCAGATTTTTTAAAAGACAAATATTAGCTCTGTCATTATAAAGGAAAGTCTTGCTTGTTGCAGAAAAAAACAGCAACTACAGAAAATGTTTAAAATGAAAATTTGTTTTCTACAAAACCACCTCCCAAAATAACCACCATCAATGTTTGAAGAACACTTCTCCGGACACCTTTTTCTAAGTGCTTACATACATATATACTTTAATCTAAAATGAAAACTCTGTGTATGTTATATATTTATTATATCTTATATATAAGCTTTGCAATTTTGTTTATATTTAAAAATACATGTGGGTACCATTTACGTCAATCAGTACACACACACATATTCATTCTTAATTGCTGCAAAGAAATTACAAAAATCAGATAATTTATTTAATTGATCTCTTATTTAGGCCAGTAGGCATTATAATATTTATAAATTTTACTATTTAAAAAATGTACTAAGGCCCAGGCAGGCAGATCACCTGAGGTCAAGAGTTTAAGACAAGCCTGGCCAATGTGGTGAAACCCTGTCTCTACTAAAATTACAAAAATGAGCCGGACATGGTGGTGAGCACCTGTAATTCTAACTACTCAGGGGGCTGAGACAGGAGAATCTCTTGAACCCAGGAGGTGGAGATTGCAGAGAACCAAGTTCATGCGATTTGCACTCCAGCCTAGGCAACAGAGCAAGGCTCCATCTCAAAAAATAAAATAAAATAAATAAGTAGTGAAACTGAAGTGTAGTTAAATAGCTATATATTTGCCAGTTTATTTCCTAGGGGTAAGTTTCTGGAAGTGAAGTGACTGAGTTAAAGGGAATGCATTTTTAAAGACTTCTAGTGCACTTTGGCAGACTGCCCAGCAAAAGTTTGTCCTTCCTACTAGCTGCATATAAAAATGTTCATTTCCTTTGACTCTTAACCACATTGGGTATTATATTTTACATGCTTTCAAACGGATTGACCAATGTTCTTTCTTTTTCAGTTGATGTGTATGTTTTTGATTGCTCATGAGAGTGACACTTTTTTTAACATTCAATAACAGTATCAAATGTTAATAAGTGACATATATAAGCCTTGATGGGTGATAAAATGTTGAATGTGCAGAGAAGCACAGGATGATCTTCAGGGGTTTGGGAAAATTAGGGTTCTGGTAGTTGAGATCAAGAGCAATGATAGAAAAATGCATACACAGGTTTGGGAAGACACTGAAAATGAGGACTCTCCTTTGAGCCAGCGTGAGTTTGAGGGACTTGGAGGACACGTGCATGGAGATGCTCAGTGGGCAGAGTGACACACACATGCTGGAACTCAGGAGTTTGGGGCTGCTTGTAGGACTTGAGAGTCACTAGCACACAGGTCTAGTAAAGATTATAGTTTTGGATGATGTCATCAAAGAGGAGCCAAGGAGTGGGGAAGCAGAGGGCTGACTGATCAATAAATAGAGCAGGAAGAAGGAGAAAGAGAAGGCAGGGGAGTCACCCCTTTCAAAATCATTCAACTCTGAGGCACTACCAGGTAAATGAGATTGAATAATCAGCCCTGCAGTAGAAATGACACTTAACTGACAATTTTCATTTGACTTATCCCAATAGTTTTGGCTAATATAGATCAACTTCAATGTCAAAAAGAAAAAATTGTTGTCTTGGTTTAAAACTTTACTAAACTTTAAATATTAACTTCCTTTACTTTGTACTAAGTGACAAGGACCTAAGGAGAGTGGGTGAAAGTGGGAAAAAGACAAGCTATCAGTCAATAGCCTAATTTCATTTCACTAATTTGTATTCGATACGGTTTGGCTGTGTCCCCACCTAAATCTCATCATGAATTCCCACGTGTTGTGGGAGGGACCCGGTGGGAGGTAATTGAATCATGAGGGAAGGTCTTTCCCATGCTGCTGTTGTGATAGTTAAGTCTCAAATGGTCTGATGGCTATTACAAGGCGGAGTTTTCTTGCACAAGCTCTCTATTTGCCTGCCACCATCCATATAAGATGTGATTTGCCCCTCCTTACCTTCTGCCATGATTGTGAGGCCTCCCCAGTCATACGGAACTGTAAGTCCAATTAAACCTCTTTTTCTTGTAAATTACCCGATCTCGGGTATATCTTTATCAGCAGCATGAAAACAAACTAATACAGTATTCATTATTCATTCAGTTTTTTAAAATAATTTTTTATCATTTGTTAATTGAGAAAACAATAAAGAAGCTAAGGAACACTTAGAAAACAAAGAGAAAATAGGATCCCTTAGGAGAATATTAGACACTACAATCCAAAGGAAGTGCTAATAAACAAAAACTCATAAACTACAGAAACTGGACAGAACCCAGTTTAAACAGCTCTTGTGCCTCTTACCTTGCACTGCTGGTATGAAAGAGGTGGACTATTGGAATCAGATATGTTTCTTTCAATTCTATTATATTAGACTGTCTTCTGGGGAAAATTGCCTCAGGAAAGAAGCTGTTGATATGCTGTATTAGTTTGCTAAGGCTACCTTAACAACGTAGCGCTGCCTGGGGGTGTTACACAACAGGCGTTTATTTTCTCACAGCTCTGGAGACTAGATGTTCAAGGTCCAGGTATCAGCAGATTTGGTTTCTTCTGAGGCCTCCCTTCTTGGCTTACCAATGGCCAGCTGCTTTCTCTCTGTCTTCACCTGGTCTTCTCTCTGTGAACATCTGTGTCGTGGTCTCCTCTTCTTATAAAGACCTGAGTCATATCAGCTGAGGGCTCACCCACACAATCTTATTTTACCTTCCTTACCTCTTGAAAGTGCTTATCTTCAAGTACAGTCACACTCACAGGTAATGGAGGGTTAGGACTTCAACACATGAATCTTGGGGAGACAATTTATCTCACATTATACAAATATTCTAAAAACTTCCCAAATCTGTGAATGTTCAACAGTGCCAGTAGAGAGCTAGAGGGTGCCCCTTGTGATCAGAGGGGTGTTAGGTTGCTCAGGGTCTGGCAGAAGGGAGACAGCACAAATAAAATGGGTGACTGTCGAGAGTCGAAGGAGACCGAAAGCTGAGATGAGAGTTAAGAGAAAGCAGGTAATCAAGAGCCACGCACAGTACCATTTACACTCTCGGTCTGCAGGAGCAGGAGAGGAAGTGGTTAGCAGAGATCAGCACTGGCGGATCTGCTGGTGAAGGCGCCGGACAGGGCCAGGGCCTGCCATTGAGAAACACATACACTGTCGAGCAGGGAACTTCAGGCATGAGCTCCCATTTACTCTCCTCCTGCAAGGCCTTCCCCTTGGCTGAACCCTGAAGAGATTAGAGGGCAAGGGAGCCCGTATGACACATCCCCACAGCCAGCCTTCCTGATCAAGGGGAGAGGCAACCGGAGAATACGTGGTTGAGACACAGTGGACTCACGTTTACCCCTGGCTGGAAGTTTGCAAGGACAAATCTGGACTCCCAGCTCTTCAGCAGTGGAGTGAAGGAGAACTCCTGCAGAGTTTGGCAGGATAAACAGCCTTGTAGCCAGAGCTGGGGTGTGCAGGGGGAGAGTCAGCTTGGAGCCATGGTACTCCCAGCCAGGAGGACGGCCCAGAGGGCACTTGGATCTCCACAAAGAATGTGTTGAGTGGACCCTTGGAAAGTCAGGCATTCAGGGTGACTGGGAAAGTTAAATATCTTCTATGGGAGCTTGCATGTGTTTCCTGTGGCTGCTCTAATGGTTACCACAAATGGGATGTCTTCAGGCAACAGGTATCTACACCTATAATCCCAACACTTTAGGAGGCCTAGGCAAGAGAATGGCTTGAAGCCAGGAGTTCAAGTCCATCCTGGGCAACATAGCAAGATTCTGTCTCAAAAAAAAAAAAAATGCCAGGTGTGGTGGCATGTGCCTGTAGTCCTGGCAACTTGGGAGGCTGACATGAGAGAATTGCTTGAACCCAAGAATTCAAGGCTGTGGTGAGCCATGATTCAAAAAACAAACAACATATTTCTGGAGGCCAAAAGTCTGCAGTCAGGCTTGAGTCTGCTTCGTTGCCTCTGAGGGTCTGGTGAAATCCTGTCTCTTCCAGCTTCTAGTGGTTCCGGGCGTTCCCTGGCTGAGGCCACTTGGCTCCGTCGTCTGCCTCTGTGATCGCGAGGCGGCCTCCTCTGCGTGTGCTTCAGCCTCAGCACCATCACAAACGTAGCTGGCAAGACCACGGTCGGGGGAAGGAGAAGTCAGGGAATGAGGACTTCTCAAGAGGCAAGGTCATGAGAGACAAGGAAAGGCAGAGAAAGTGTCACAGATTAAAGGAGGTATGAGGAGACTTGTGGGATCCTAAAACAGAGAAAGGACATTTGTAGACGAGGGAAATTAGCAAAAACAAAAATTCGAAATAAGGTTTGTGTTTTAGTTACCCGTACTGTGCCAATGTTGAGTTATGGGTTTTGATGCATATAATGGGGTCCTGTGAGATGTTAGCTTTTAGGGATGTTGAAGGTACAAAGGTTCAAAGAAATTCTATGTAGTATCCTCACAACACTTCCATACACCTAAAATCATTTTAAAATAAAACCACAAAGAAAGGAAAAAATAGCTCATCTGTTGGAGGCTCCTGTTGGCTAAAACCAAAACAAAACAAAAAGCATATGGACTCTGAAGTGAAACTTTAGGCCAGCACCAAAGACGCAGGAGTAAACTCTGAGTCCACACCAGGAAGGATACCAGGTAGGATGGAGGTTAAACGGCAGTACCCACAGTGTGGCATCAGCCAGGCCGGCTGCAGACAGAGGGCACTGCCTCCCAGCGTCTTCCTCAGCCCTGACACCGCACAGCAGTGAGATAGAACCCGAACACTTCACCTTCTCATAGAGAAGTGAGATGAAATATAACAAATACAAAAGTAAAACTCAAGCTGGACTTGGACAGAAAACACATTTACTTAAACTAAAGCAACTTTCAAGGAAGTGGGTGCTGAAGGCTGGAGAAGTCCAGGCTAAGGTCCAGAAGATACAGGAGGGGTGAGGTGCAGGAAGACTCGGTGGGGAGAGCAGGCATGTGTCAGGTGTGTCAGAGGAAGGGGAACGGAGAACGCATCTCAGCTGGGATCTGCGGTGAGGAGGTAAGCCGGTGGCAGGTATTTAGGAAGAATTAGACCAACTGAAGGGAAAACAAGGCCTTGTAGAAGGCCCATGAGAGACAGTGTTACAAGGGTTAGATGCTGCACACACCCTCACAGACACACTGCACATGAGGCAACACACACAGTACATATACCAAACATATGCAGCACACAGTACATCACACACATCACGTACAACATGCAGCATAATGCACACACCTATCACACCACACACACAGCACAAGACACACAGCACATCATACACACATACCTTATGCATACAACCCATACAATGCATATGACACACATACCCAATCACATTGCATACATGCAGCACACCATACACATGTACCTTACACACACAAGCTGTACAATGCACACAACACACACCAGTCACATCGCACACACACAGCATGCCATACACACATACCTTACACACACAACTCATACAATGCACACAACACACATACACCAATCATATGACATACACAAATCATATGACATACACACAACACAGCATACAACCACATAGCTTACACACGCAGCACGCCATACACACATAGCTTACGCACACAACACACATACACCGATCACATCACACACACACAGCACACCATACACACGTACCTTACATGTACAACCCATACGAGGCACACAACACACATACCCAATCACATTGCATACACATAGCACGCCATACACACATAGCTTACACATGCAACCCATACAATGCACACAACATATATGCACCAATCACATCACATCACACACACACACGGCACACACAGCACCACACACATCACACACATCCTACATCCTTTGCGTAAAATGAAAGCAAACACCTCATTCCTTGATCCAAAAATGTTACAAATGGAAAAACTACATTTGGTCATAATATAACAATGTATTCATATTTCCATGGTAAGATATTTGTTCCATCTTTCCCATTTCCTCCCTCACTCCTTCCATTGGGCCTGGTGCCCAGAAGCCCAGCTCCTCTGGCCTGGAGAGTGGAGCCAGGCCCCTGCAGACATCTAGAGGACTGGCCGCCTGCTCCCTGGCGTCAAAGGGCAGGCCAGCGACGTGACTGCTCTGTGCATAGACGCCAGCATTCCTACTCCTTCCAGACCACCCTGTCCAGCCTCCTCCACCCTTGGTGCTTTAATTTCTCACTGCTTCTTGCTGTCCCCTTCTAGAAAGACTTCAATGCTAGATCTCCCGCTCTCCCAACTCCGCTAGTTGCCATTTTGCTTCTACTTTCCACCTTCTAAAAATGCTCTCAATTCATCATTCATCTGACATTGCACTTTCTTCTGTTCTTTGTTTTTGTGTTTATTTTTTATATCATTTTATTAAAATTACTTTTCTGTTATTTCTTTTTCTTTTGTTTTTAAACAGAGTCTCACTCCATCACCAGGCTAGTGGTGACAATCTCCGCTCACTGCCACCTCTGCCTCCGGATTCAAGTGATTCTTCCACCTCAGCCTCCTGAGTAGCTGGGACTACAAGCACGCACCACCACACCTGGCTGAGTTTTGTATTTTTAATAGAGATGGGGTTTCACCATGTTGGCCAGGATGGTCTCTATCTCTTGACTTTGTGATCCGCCCGCCTTGGCCTCCCAAAGTGCTGGGAATACAGGTGTGAGCCACCCCACCCAGCCCTTTCCTGTTATTTCTACTGAAGGTTAGAGAAAATATGGAAATTGTAAATTACACATGTTCAGTGCTCTGTGTTTAAACAAAAATCCCTATAATACGTTTTAATTATGGAAAAAATGGGAAAAAAGCCTGGGTAATCGCAGTCATTAAGCTGAATTCCTTTTCATCTGAGGAAAAGTTTTGCTTTCATCCAGCCTCTAAGTTTTTCAAAATAACTGCACACAAAAGCAGGCACAAGCTCATCCATATTGTCATTCATACCCACCCACACCCACTGCAGAGATTCAGAGACCAACCAAGGGGCACTACATTTGAAATAAAGTGATCTCAGATACTTGGCACTGAGAGCACCCAGCCTGATATACGGCCTATTTAGACAAAAATCACCATAACTTTCGCCACAGTTATAAATGGACTCTAAGCATGCATGACTTTGCATCTTAATCCTGTCACCATTGAGTGGAAACAACTTTTATGAGACGAACTTAAGCAAAGGAAGCTGGTTGTTTAAAATGAGCTGGAGTCCCTAGTCATCTAAACAAATAAGAAAATCATGGACTTCAATTTCTGGGTAATATCTGGTTTTGCACCAACCTTCAGCCATCAGTCACCCAGGTGAATCTTTAAAACACACTCCCTACCACAGGCCAGGCTTTAGAGACAAGGCTGTCAGCTTTCAGAGGCTGCTGCCTCTACCACTCCTGCTCAGAGGGCACTTCCTGACCACCCAGTCCACAGCCTCCAGGCCAGCTACAAACTCAGATCCCATTCTGCAACATTAGAAAGCGTTGATAAGGATGGGTACAGTGGCTCACGCCTATAACCCCAACACTTGGGGAAGCTGAGAAAGGTGGATCATGAGGTCAGGAGTTCGAGACCAGCCTGGCCAACATAGTGAAACCTCATCTCTACTAAAAATACAAAAAATTATCCAGGCATGGGCATGGGCACCTGTAATCCCAGCTAGTCAAGAGGCTGAGGCAGGAGAATTGCTTGAACACAGGAGGCAGAGGTTGCAGTGACCCAAGATTGTGCCACTGCACTCCAACCCCAGGCGGCAGTGCAAGACTCTGTCTCAAAAAAAAAAAAAAAAAAAAAAAAAAGCATTGCTGAATCCATGGCATTTGTTTTAGGAGTGCTGCTGTTAGGATTGGTGTGAGAAGGGATGTGGCAGAAACAGTCTCCAGGAGGTCAGAGACAAAACTAAACATTGTCATCTTTCTTTTGTTTATTTGAAAAGAGCGTGAACTTGAACAAGGACTCAGATCCTCTAACTCTAACCCAAAAACAGAACTCCACAAATATAGTCTTCCAAGGGCAAGCATCTTATCCTTCATCGCTGCTTCATCTATAGGCTCTAGCACCGTGCAAAGCACATACATTTTTATTAGATAAATAAATAGTATTTTTAAAGGATACCCTGCACATGTACTCTGGAATGTTATGGCTGCAATCATTTTAACAGGTCATTTTACTTTTTTTTTTTTTTTTTTGAGACAGAGTTTGGCTCTGTTGCCCAGGCTGGAGTGCAGTGAGACGATCTTGGATCACTACAACCTCTGCCTCCTGTGTTCACGCAGTTGTCCCGCCTCAGCCTCCTGAGTAGCTGGGATTACAGGCATGAGCCACCACCCCCAGCTAATTTTTGTATTTTTCAGTAGAGACAGAGTTTCCCCATGTTGGCCAGGTTGGTCTTGAACTCCTAACCTCAAATCATTTGCCCACCTCAGCCTCCCAAAGTGCTGGGATTATAGGTGTGAGCTGCTGCCCCCCGCCAGGTCATTTTACTTTAAATATCATTTCTAAAAGTTTTTATCATAAGAAGATTTAGGTTCTTATTTCTTAAAATTTAGTAATACTTTCCCTTGGTTTATGGTCAGGAACATGTGTAAACAATTATTCAACATATATGGAAATGTAAAATATCAAAGCACAAGCGAAGTTTTGTTTTTTACATTTGAATATTTAAAATATGAAAAAAAATATTTAAACTATAGATTAAAAAGAAAATGTGTACCACGGTGTGCAATCCATAGAAACATAAGTTTAAAACAATATCACCTAGAATTTATTTGCTTATTTATCTAAATACAAACAAGTAGGAAATGAAACTTATTTTCCCCTAAATGGTTAGCAAATTATCTCAGTATCAATAAATAAATATCAATTATTTATCAACTGGTGTATAATGTCATATTTATTATATACTAAAAGTTTATGTGAACTTGGGTTTGTTTTTGAATATTCATTCATTCATTCAACCATTTTTATTGAGCAAATACTATGTTCTAGGCACTGTTTTAGGCACAAGGAATATAGCACTGAATGAGGTGGGCAAGACCTCTGCCTTTTGTAGCTTTTTTTAAAGTAGTAGGCACAAACTATGAACAAATAGTGATTCCCAAAAAAGAGGAAGAGCAAGCCAGAGTGCAGGAGCAGGGTGACCACATGTGAGAAGGCTGGGAGCCACGTGAGCAAGCATGGACAGGACAGCCTCTGGGAGGGGTGGTCTTTGGGCAGACACCTGAGAAAAGCAGAGAAATAGGAATAACGCAGGGAGTTGAGATGCAGTGAGGAAGTCGACCACAAAAGTGTGGGGGTAAAGGGAGAGCAAGCACAGAGAGCCTGGGTCAGGGACAGGTTTGGTATCTGGGGGAAGAGAAAAAGGCCACTGTGGCTGGATGGAAATAGTTTAGAGGTTTAGATTGGGATCTTTGCAGGCCATGAAATGGTATTTGAATTCTACTTTATATTTGGTGGGAAGCTAATAAAGACTTGTTCGCTAGGGAGTGTAGTCTGATTCACATTGATTAAACAAGCACTTTTGTGGCTATGCACAAAGAGCTGGCAGTCATGATGAAGAAGGTGATTAAATAATAGCAATAATGGTAAAAAATGAAGCCTTATAATTTGTAATTGCTATACAATAAAGTAAATTTTGCTGTGTTGTGAAAATCCTCCTGTTTCACCCATTGGTCTCTCCAGTCTCCTGGATATTCCGTAAAACCGAGACAGGGATAGGATGAGAAAGGCCAGGTGAGAAGTGCTGGGATGGGTGCAGGAGACGAGGCTGGGGCGGAAAAGATGGTGAGATGGGATCAGCTCAGGGGTATAGCTAAGTGAGAGCTTACCAAACCTGCTGATGTATTGAACATAAGGAAGAAATTTGGCGATGGAAGGAAATTTGGAGTTGGCTTGAATAACGGAATGAATGGTCATGCCATTCACTTAGGTGGAAAAACTGGGGGTGCAGGAAGTTCCAGTTAGGAATGCCAAATTTTGTCTGGAACATGTTAAGGTTGAAAGTCTTCCTATCTATCCAAGTGGCAATGTTAAGTAGGTGATTGGATATACAGTTGATCCTTGGACACCGTGAAAGTTAGGGATGCCAACCCTCTGTGCAGTGAAAAATCTGAGCCTAACTTTGGACTCCCAAAAACTTTACTAATAGCCTATGTTAACCAGAAGCCTTACTGATAACATAAATAGCCTACTGACATGTATTCTGTATGTTATATATATTACATACTGTATTCTTACAATAAGTTAAGCTAAAGAAAAGAAATGGTATTAAGGAAATCATAAGGAAGAGAAAAGATATCTGCTATTCACTAAATAGAGGTGGATTATCATAAAGGTCTTCATCCTCATCATTGTCACATTGAGTGAGCCAACAGGGAGGAGGAGGGGCTGGTCTTGCTGTCTCAGGGGTAGCGGAGGCCCAAGAGGTGGAGGAGGTGGAAGGGAAGGCAGGAGAAGCAGGCACTCTCGATACAACTTTTATTGGAAACAAATTCAAAGAGAAGTGGACGCACACATTTTAAACCCGTGTTGTTCAAGGGTCAGCACTACAAATCTGGACTCAGGGGAATGTTCAGGGCTGGGAATATAAGTTTAGGGGAGCAGGATGGGGGTGTCCAGCATTAAGGCGATATGCAGGGCCCTGAGGATCTCCTTGGAGAAAGAGTATCTAGAGATAAGAGGAGGCCCAGGGGAAAAGGCAGAGGAATGACCAGTGAGTGGGGAGCTGGGAGGGGCCTAAACCAGGAGAAGAAAATGCTTTGAGAAAGCAGTAAGTAAAAAGACACCCTGTCGAATAGCTGAGGGGTGAGTGAAATTGGGGCTGCACATGGTCCCCTGGACTTGGTGAACTGGAGCTCACCAGCCATGCAGACAAGAGCTGCTGTCAGATGGGAGTAGGGCTCCCAGCAGGGAGAGGAGTTGAAGGAGAATGGGGAAAAGACAAAGAAACAGTGACAACAGAGATAGGTATTTGGAGAACTGCTTGGAAAAATATGTAACCAGGGAGGTTTTCTGTTCCTTTGTTTTTAATGAGAGCTAATTCAGCATGTTTGCACGATGATAAACCCCAGGAAAAAGAAAGTGAGCCATGGCGATCAGAGGGGATAAAGGCAGGGAAAGGAAGTGATAAGATCTGGATCCAATTCAAGGGCTGAGCTTTGTTTAGGGCAGGGACAGTTCTTCCATATCTATTCCAGTCCCTTCATCTGTCTCTCTAACCTTGGGCTAAATCTGCAATGATCTAATTCTAGAAATCTATGCAACATTTTAAAGTCTGATAAAACAATAGACATTTTGATAATGTTATTTTTAAGCCCCATTTAAAAAATTTGTCTTGAGTATTTTAGCACATTTTTTTCAGATGATCCTAAGTTTTTAGTATAAAAGTAACTTCAACTACTTTCAGTAATTAAAGTGACAATGCAGTCACATGGTTCAAAATTCAAAAGTTACAAAGAACATGCAATAAAGAGCTTTCCTTTGCAGGTGTCTCCCAAACACATTTTCCCACCCAGATGCCAACAATATCACCATGTCTTGAAAATTCTTCCAGAATTATTTTATGCATATATGAACAAATATTGCTATTTTGTTTTCTTTCTCCTTTTTGTACAACTAGTGACATACAGCTCTGTCTGTTGCTTTTTTCACTTAAAATATATCAAAGATTTTTAAATATCAGTAACTAAGGAGTATTCTCATTCTTTTAAAAAAATCTGATTTAGAAAAAAGCCTCTATGAAGTAAGGCCACATAAGAGAAATACAAAAATTCGAGTAAGAAATGGCAAGACAAAACAAAATAAAGCAAAACAAAAATAAAAGGAAAAATTATATAGAAATAAAAATAAATAGGAAGGCAAGCAAGGGATAAGAGATACTGCTGAGAACACAGTAAGAGAAATAGGAGACAGAAATGAGAAAAACATGCAATTGAAATGGAAACTAAATGTTTAACAGAATTCAAAAGGCGATGAAAGACTTAAAAAAAACAAAACAGTGTACTCACGGTGAGAATCTTCCCACCTATTATAACATTATCAATAATAATAATTATAGAACAGAACATATTAATAATTTTAAAACTTTCCTGACATAACAGAAGAATAATTTAAGTGAAAAACAAGTCTCCCACTCTATCCAGGAAAATGATTAGAATCATCAGCAGAGATACATATCCTAGTAAAGTTATCTGATCACAAAAATAAAGAAAGACTCTGTTGGGCAGGGAGGTAAAAGGGTCAGTCTGGTTTCTGATTTCTTCATAGTGATATTCAAAACCAGAAGGCAATGAGCAGTAACCCTAAGATTAAAAAAAAAAAAAAAAACAGCAAGAACAGAAAAGTGTTTTATATCCAACCAAGCTGTCTTTCAAATACAAAGTTTCAGAGATTTGAACCTTGATGCGCTCCTATGACATGCTCTTGAGGAACCCTCAGAGCAAGAACTTCAGCTGACTAAAATCACAACAGAAATACTGACCCTAACGTGGTGATTAAGGTTAAAGAGAAGAACATAAATGCCATATGTGCAGATGATGTAGAGATGGTACAACTGACAAACTTTAGGAGGGGAAGAGAGAGGGAGGTACAGTCAATTCACCAATTGCTGGGAGTGGACCATGCACTTTGAATATGATACATCAAGTACTACAGGTGCTGAGCAGATTACACTACTTAGATGTAAAAACTGAGAAATACAGCATTATTGATTAAAAGCAGCTTACAGAAGAAAGGGAGGGGGAAGATTCTAATATCATCATTTCCATTTTTAAAAAAAGTAAAGAGTAACACGTGCAATATTACATTTATCAAAGTAGCCAAGAAAACCAGATATATACTTTAAATATAAAGACTCTCCACAAAAAACAAAGAGAACAGATTACATAATGAAAGGCTTTTTAGAAATACTCTAAACATTGAAATGCGGAACAAAAATAATGTGAAAGAGCTAGTATCAAACATTTCTGTTAATCATTAAATGAAAACAGGATTAACTCACCTATTAAAAGAAAAAGATCTTCAGATCTGATCACAAAGCAAAATTCAACCCCATGCTATGCACAAGAGGCAGGCACCACAACAGCAATTCTATTCCACTGAAAATTAAAAGATGGGCAAACTACAACCAAGCACATGCAAACAAGAAGAAAGCTGTGGTCTCAATGTTAAGATCAGACTGAGTAGAATCCAGGCCCCAAATCGTTAAATGTGAAATGAAGGATGCTTTTTAAAGTTCTAAATACCCCGGCAGCAGGATTCACCAAGAGGTTCTAGGAGACACAGGGAGAAACAGACACAACCCAGCAGTAGAAAGAGACTTTAATTCATCTCTCAGTATATGACAAATTCACAGGACAAAGAAAAGGCAAATATAAGTTGTCAAAAGATACAGTGATTTCAATATAAACACTGAGGAAAAAAATGTGTTCAGTTATATTCAAGACAAAGGGTGGATTTCCTAATATAAAAGAGTTTCTCAAAATTGATGAGAAAAACAAGAAACTTAAAAAGAAGCAAAGGATGTATACTGCCCATAGAAAACCCAGTGTGAATAACCCTTAAACGTATGAAAAAATGCACAACCTCACTCATAATATGAAAAATGTTATCGAAACTACACTAAGATGCACAACATTTAACTAATCAGCTTAGCAAAAATCCCCAAGTTTTCCAGCATACTTTGCAGGAGAGGCTGCAGGGAGGGCAGCTCTGGTAGCTGGTAGGAGTGTTCCAAATGGAAAAGGCATGGTCCAGCAGTTCCTAGGGTGCAGCAAGAACTTCCTCGACAGAAAGAAAAATGAAAAGGATATGCAGTTAACATCATGAGATTTAGCAAATGAAAATACAAGTTGTCCAGTTAAATTTGAATTTCAGATAAACATCACTTTTTTTAGCATAAGTGTGTCCCAAGCATTATGTTTAATGCAATATTGGTGGCATGCCTATTCTAAAAAATAATTATTTAATCCAATTCAAATTGACAAGATGTTTCATACTTTATCTGTCAATGCTATGTAGTAAACGTCTAAAATGGCCAACAAGTCATTGAGCTTACAGCTTGGTTTTGAGAACTCAATCATTTAGCAACTACATTTATTCTTTGGAAAACACATCACTGTATAAAGGGCCTAGAAAGTCAAACCTCCAGCCCACAGCAATTCTTTGAGAACAATTCACAAAGCAAAGTGCCTTTTCTCCTGGACTTTCTTCGTATTATTAGGTGTGTCTCTGTAAATTATCACACGTGTCTCCACCTTCTGTAAATATCGTAGCCAAGGTAGTTTCACTATAATTGAGGTCTGACTCAATGAAACCCTGGAACAGTCACAGCCATTGTTCTGGTCGGTGAGATCCCTCCTCACAGATGGAATGGGAAGGAAATAGCTTCTACAGGGTAATTGATCATCTTTCTGTATCAAGATCTGCAAATGCTTTCTCCACAGCTTCTACAGAACCAGGAAGAGCAGGATGGTTTGGTTTTGTTTTAGTTTGTTTTGTTTTTAAATCCAGTGATGAGGAGTCTGATACAGCAGCTATTCCAGTGGCCAGGAGTGTGGTTTCCAAAAAGCTCTCCCTGAATGTCTGTGCGAAATGTAAAACAAACTCACCCCTGACATGTGCACTTTTTGGAGCTGCAAGTTAACGAAAGCTATATTCTCTGTGTTGTGTTTTTAAAAATGATATACCCATATTTTTAGAAAAAAAGAATTACTGATTCCTTTGTTAAAGTGCAGTAAGGCAGACTTTATTCAGGGCCATCGCCATAGATGTAAGGAGCACTGCAATAGGGTTTTGCAGCAGGAGAGAGAGGATAGGCTCAACTTTCAATACAGTAAGAAAAAGTAGAGATTTACAGACAAGAAACAGGATAGAGGTCATTGGATACAAATTACTAAGAGGAAACATTAGGGGTGAAGGGGGATTCTAGTTTAACTGGCCTAATAGGATTCTCTGTGAAGACAGGCTAAAGGGATCAATCACCTGGGGGATGGTGGAGGATGAGGAATCTGATGAGATATTGATAGTGATCAGACATAGAGGGTGAAGAGTTCTGGCTAAATTGACTTAGTAGGATTTTGGACCATGCAGAAAACACAGAAACCCAAAATTCAGGACCCAGTTGAGAAGAGAGTTCAGAAAATCCTGACTAGAGTTTTCTTTCTCAAGGAGAGAATCTTTGTGAACACACAAACATACACACACATAGGCTTTAAAAAGCAGGCTTGTTCTGTTTCCTGCACAAAGATGACTTCATGCCAATCAGGGTTCTCACTTTTCCAGGGAAGGACCACACCTCTTACTTTCTTCTGACTCTTTATGATTTGTAAAGCACGCCCCATTTCTATTAGTCCATTCTCACATTGCTATAAAGATACTACCATAGACTGAGTTATTTATAAACAAAGAAGGTTTAATTGACTCTCAGCTCTGCATGGGTGGGAGGCCTCAGGAAACTTACAAATATATGGCGGGATGGGAAGCAGGCACCTTCTCTATAAGGTGTCAGGAGACAGTGTAAGCATGTGAAGAAGGAACTGTTAAACACTTCTAAAACCATCAGATCTTGTGAGAACTCACTCACTATCATGAGAACAGCATGGGGGAACCACCCCCATGATCCAATCACTTCCCACTAGGTCCCTCCCACAACATGTGGGGGTTATGGGGATTACAATTCAGGATGAGATTTGGGTGGGTGGACACAGTCAAACCGTATTTTTCTGCCCCTGGCCCCTCCCAAATCATGTTCTCACATTTCAGAACACAATCATGCTTTCCCAACAATCCCTCAAAGTCTCAACTTGCTCCAGAATTCACCCAAAAGTCCAAGTCTACAGGCTCATCTCATCAAGGCAAGTCCCTTCTGTCTAGGAGCCTGTAAAATCAAAAGCAAATTTTGTTACTTCCAACATACGGGAGGGGTGCAGGCATTGAATAAATACTCCCATTCCAAATGAGAGAAACTGACTAAAACGTGGTGGCTACAGGCCCCATGCAAGTCCAAGATCTAGTGAGGCAGTCATTAAATTTTAAAGCTCCAAAATAATCTCCTTTGACTCCTTGTCTCATATCCAGGGCACACTGATACAAAGAGTGGTTCCCATGGCCTTGGGCAGCTCCTTCATGGGCTGGCATTGAGTGCCTGCAGCTTTTCCAGGCACATGGTACAAGCTGTCAGTGAATGTACCATTCTGGGGTCTGGAGGACAGTGGCCCTCTTCACACAGCTCCACTAGGTGGTGCCCCAATGGGGACTCTGTATGGGATTCCAATCCCACATTTCCCTTCTGCACTGCTCTAGTAGAGGTCTCCATGAGGGCTCCACCTCTGCAGCAGAATTCTACCTGGAGACCCAGGCATTTCCATACATTCTCTGAAATCTAGGCAAAGGTTTCCAAATCTCAATTTTTGACTTCTGTGTACCTGCAAACCCAACACCATGTAGAAACAGCCAAGGCTAGAGGCTTGCACCCTCTGAAGCAATGGTCCAAGCTGTACCTTGGCCTCTTTTGGCAACAACTGGAGCTGAAGCAGCTAGGGGGTTGGGAGTCCCTGGGCCTAGCCCATGAAAACATTTTTCTTCCTAGGCCTCTGGGCCTGTGACAGGAGGGGCTGCCACCAAGATCTCTGACATGCCCTAGAGACATTTTCCCCATTGTCTTGGTGACTAATATTGGCTCCTCGTTACTTCTGCAAACTTCTGCAGCCAGCTTCAATTTCTCCCCAGAAAATGGTTTTTTTCTTTTCTGTTACATCATGAGCCATCAAAGTTTCCAGACTTTCATGCTCTGCTTCCCTTTTAAACATAAGCTTCAATTCCAAACCATCTCTTTGTGAACACATAAAACTGAATGGTTTCATAATAATACTGATCATGTCTTGAATGTTTTGGCTACTTAGAAATTTCTTCTACCAGATACCCTAAATCAACTCTCTCAGGTTCAAAGCTCCACAGATCTCTGGGGCAGTGTCAAAAATTGAGTCCCTTTGCTAAACCATAGCATGAGTCACCTTTACTCCAGTTACCAATAAGTTCCTTGTCTCCATCTGAGGCCATTTCGGCCTGGACTTCATTGTTTGCATCATTGTCAGCATTTTGGTCAAAACCATTCAACAAGTTTCTAGGAAGCTCCAAAGTTTCCCACATCTTCCTGTCTTCTTCTGAACCCTCCAAATTGTCCCAACTTCTGCCTGTTACCCAATCCCAGAGTCACTTCCATATTTTCAAGTATCTTTATAGCAGTACCCCACTCTCTGCAGTACCAATTTACTGTATTAGTCTGTTCTCACACTGCAATTAAGATACTACCCAAGACTGGGTAATTTCTAAACAAAGGAAGTTTAATTGACTCAGTTTGCCATGGCTGGGGAGGCCCCAGGAAACTCTCAATCATGGCCAAAGGGGAAGCAGGCACCATCTTCACAAGGTGGCAGCAGACAGTGTGAGTGTGTGAAGGAGGAACTGTCAAACACTTATAAAACCATCAGATCTGGTGAGAACTCACTATCACTAGAACAGAATTGGGGAAACAGACCCCATGATTCAGTTACCTCCAGCTGATTTTTCCTTGACATGTGGGGATTATGGGGATTATCAGAATTACAATTCAAAATGAGATTTGGGTGGGTATACAACCAAACTATATCACCACCTTCATTCAAGCTCCTAACATCTCCAACACTTTGCTGAAAATGTTTCAAGTCATTGGTTTCAAGTGAAGCTTTGTAGTCTGTAAAAGTGTCACTGCTTTTAAGAGAGACTCTGAAATCCTCCCAACTTTTGTCCACACTTACCTGATACCCAGGGAGCCTTGTCACTGGCTGCCATCTTGGATCATTGGTAACCAAGATTCTGCTCCCACATTTCATAGTCTTCAGGAGCATCTTTTGCTCACTGTGGATGGCTGTCACTCTAGGGACACTGGTGGATATTCATTTTACAGAAGACTATGAAGGTTCATCTCTGAAATTGTGGGCACATTGTCGCCATTCCCAAAGGAAAAGGGGTAAGCCTGCCCTTTCTTAGCTGCATTATGGCTTATGCTGAGGTATGTCTCCTTGAAGTCATAGTTTCTCCCTCAAACAGGAATACTGCCTTTAGCAAATGGGTAGTAAATAAACTGGATTTCCCCAACAGGTGGCACTGCATATATGGCTAGAGTGTTTAAAGCTATTTCCATATGTTTCCCTGCAGTAATTTTTCTCAGAAAGAACCCTACCTTTTACATACAGCTGGGCACTATGAAACCATATTAAATTTTTATCAGATGTACAATCTAGAAATATTGTTTTTTCTTTCACTTTTTAATCGTGTGAAGTTATGAAGTTACACTCAGCAAAGAGAGTGGTGTGATGATCTCCCATATAACCTTTGTTTAGACATAATTATTGTTAACATTTTGCTGTCTTTGCTGCTCAGATTTTTGTCACTGTCTATAATATACATATCATGAAATTTTATTCCTAAGCATTTTTAAATATACTATTAAAGTCTTAAGACATTTTCTTACATAATCATAATTATCATGGTCACACACAAAATTAACAAAAATTCCTCAACATCATTCAATACCCAAGTGTCATTGTCCTCAAGGTGTCCTTTACAGGTGGTTTGTTCAAACTTAGATTCGATTCAACAGGGACACACACTGCATTTAATTATCTTACCTGGGAAAGTCAGCCTCCTTCCAGCACCTTGGTGGTTTGTTTGTTTTTGTGTTTCACATTGACTGTTGATCAGTCTGAGTCCAGAATTTGGCTACAAGTAACCGGAGACCCAAATCAAAATGCTTCATACAATACAAGAATTTGTCATCCTACATATAACAAGAAATAAGGAGGGAGGGCAAGGCCACAGTTGGCAATTCAGTGGTTAAGCCAGTGGCTTAACAATACAGGTGTTGATCGACTTACGACCTATGCAACTTACGACCATTCGACTTTACGACCACAATCGCTAGCCACAACTGCTCCGCTGTAGATTTTTGGAAACACTACAACATTTTGATGTGTATCAAGAATATCGCTACCGCCTGGGAGGCTGTGACGACAAAGTGCATGAATGGCATCTGGAAAAATTGTGTTAAGCGCTATGTTAATGATTTTGACGGATTTGACAGTGAACATGAACTTGAAACGATTCAGGAAAAAATAGTAAAACTCACTAAAGACCTTTCTTTGGAGTGTGAAATGGAAGATGTCGAAGAGTTGCTAGACAAAGAATCCAGAGAACTTACAAATGAAGAGCTAATCCAACTGGAAGAAGAAAGAGTGGTGGAAGAAGAAAGAAGAGAAGCAGAGAAAGGAGAGGAGGAGCCAGAAAGAAAGTTCACACTAAGGGATTATCAGACAGTTTATCTTTACTGAGTAAACTTCTTATACATTTCGAAGCAATGGACCCAAACATCGAATGATTTGCAAGCATTGAACAGATGGCGCACAATGTGTTTCGTCCATATCGTGAAATTTATGAAGAAAAAAAGAAACATACAATTCAGACAAAGCTCACCATGTTTATGAAAAAACCAGCTCTGGTAACCCCAACTGCTGCCTCAGATGACGACATCAACGATCTACAGCCAAGCACCAGCGGCCAATAAAATGTTTCGTACATGTTTATATATTTTGATATGTTTTGCAATTGGGAAAGTATTTCCTATGGTATTTTTTACACCTGTATTTTGTATTTTTGTATGCACCTGTATTTTGTAATTTTGTATGTTTTGCAAATATTAAACCAGTTGTACTGGTAATGCAGTGTTTTACTTAAACCTGACGAATGTAAAAATAAGAAACAAAATGTTGTAGAGATGATACAAATGGCATAAAATGAACAAAGAAAATTATGATATATAACAATAATGAAAGAAAATTATGATAAAATATGACTTAAAGATTTTTATAACATCATTTCACAGTACTGTACACATAGCCTACCCAACTTACAACCAAATTGCGTTACGAGCGGTCTGTCGGAACCAATCGTGGTCGTAAGTCGAGCACTAGCTGTATAGTCAAGGTCACAGGCTTTCTCTTTCTTCTCTGCCACCTGCATTATGCTAGCTTTCATCTGCAGGCTCATCCTATGGCAGCGGCAAGAGAACCACAGCACTTTCAAGCATCTTAATCCCAGGTTTAGAAAAATTAGAACCTTCCTTCCAGTATCCCTTTTATACAATGAGACAAACTTTCTCAGAAGCCTCCCAGCAGAATTTTCCCAACATCCTGTTGGCCAGAATTGTGTCACACGCTCACTCCTAAACCAGTGAATCACAGGCAAAGGGAGCAGAGCAACAATGACTGTCTTCAATACATTAATATTTACCCCCCAGGGGCTAAGGAGGGACCAAAACAACATGGCCTCATGACACTTGAATAGCGTGGGTCATTTGTGGCAGTGAAGGGTGGAGGGAGGCTGGTGGTTAGACAGCCAATTGCATTGCAACAAGCCTTGTCCTAATAGTCCTTGTATATTCTCAGTTCCACATAATATTTATGGTATTAAATTTTTCCTTCCAGAGTTAGACATCAGTCATGCTGTTGATGTATATTCACAACACGAAGGACAAATGAAACTGGGGTGCCTTATTTATCCAGCAGCAATGATCAGGTGTTCGTAGCCACAGACTAGCTGTAAGGTGCATCTGTATTATGACTGTCCAACGCATCCCTCTCCTGCCTGAGTCCCTGTTCTGTTGCTTATAACAGAATATCTGAAACTGGCTAATGTATAAAGAAAAGGAATTTATTTCTTAAAGTTATGGAGGTTGGGAAGTCCCAGGTCAGAAGGCCATCCTGGTGAGGGCCTTCTTGCTGGGGGGGACTCAGCAGAGTCCCAAGGCAGTGCAGGATATGACGTGGTGAAAGGATGGAGCATGCTGACTTGGATCTCTCTTTCTCTTCTTATAAAGCCACTAGTTGCACACCCATATAATTTACTAATCTAGTAACCCATTAGTCCTTAATTTGTGAATGGATTAGTTCAGTCATGAGAGTGGGACCTATTTAAGGCAGCACCTCTTAACAGTGTCACTTTGGGGGCTAAGTTTCGACATGAGTTTAGGAAGTGACAAATGTTCAAAACATAGCAACATTTGTTTTGGGACAAATTCTTCCCAAACCAGATGCTATCGGATCTGGCTTGAAACCACTGGATCTTTATTTTGCTTACATCAAAATAGAGCCCTAAGACACAGATTCAACTGTTTATGATCTGGAGAAATCTGGTAGGGGATCAGAGCAGGGAGAGAGGAAAGACGAAGCAGCCAGTAATGGTACGTCCTCAAGCCACTGCCGCAGTGGGCAGCTGCCCCCTAATTTTGCAGGGGAAGCTGGGGAACTTAGCTGGGAGGCATCGCACCTGAGGAGTCAGGAGCTGGCACCAGGGGAGGTATCTGAATGAGAGCCTGGTGCTGCGTATGCATGGAGAACAAGACTGTACACCAGGATGAGGGGCAGAGGGTGCGTACTGACGAGCACTGGGGAAGACAGCCTGGATGAGATAAGGCAGTCTGAATGGGTACAGGGATCCAGAGCATAGACACCACTGAAAGTTAGGTTGAGAAGCTTGGATTCAAGTGACAGGCACTTACATGCCATTGACAGCTTCAGAAATGAGGAATGAAGTCCTGGGCTTTGATGGAGACTAAAAGCAGGGAGAGAAAGATAAAGGAGAAAATCATTTTGAAGAAAGAATAAATACGACCAGGGCCAGATTCAGAGCCAGGTGACCCAGTAGTCACACAGCACCCTGAGCTCACACAGTCCAGTACCTAGCTTAATACTCCACTATTCCCTTCTTGAAATTCTTAATCTTATCTTTGAGTGTGTTTCTGTGTGAAGTTTGATGAGAAAGGAAGCATGCTGTGGAGTGGGGGATCTTGCAGCCTCGCTCACATGCAACCCACCTTCACCTACCCAAGCTGGCAGCACCACATCCAAGGCGGATGACAGAATGAGCCCTCACCCAGACGTTAGCTTGACCCAACGTGGAGATCACACATTGTCCATGGATTAGGCATTGACTTTGGAAAGGAGGTGTGCCTGCCTGCCTCAGTTCCCTCACTCTCAGCCAGGACATGAATCCCCAGTTGATGGATGGGGAGAGGATGCAAGGGTGGCAGCTGGATGCATTTGAGGGTCTGCATTTCCCTGTAGACCCTTTCCTTTTTCAGGAGGAAACCAGACATTAAATTACAAGAATGCAAGCTATAAAAACAAAAATTATTATTGCAGGTCAAGAAAGAAACCACTGAAGAAATGAAAAGGCTTTATATTTTAGTACTTTTAACAACACTGTTTTTCCTGCTTTTTGGGAAAAAAAATCCCCATGTTTTCATTTGCAATGTGTTTTGCAAATTATGCAGCCTGTCCCAGATAGGACTGGGCGCCAAGTGGAGGGGGAAGGTGATGAGTCAAGATGGTGCTAAAGTTTCAAAGAAGTGGATGATGGGAAATCTGACAAAACTCAACATGCTGATGGAGAGAAGACAGAAGACAGATGTGAGCTCACAGTTCAAGTGCCTGGATTCAAATACAGTGCTATTTAACAGCTTCTTGTGACCTTCCTAGACACGTGGTTTAAGCCCAACCAGTTTCATTTTCTTCCTCTGTCAAATGGAAGAAAACTAATATGTTAGTTACCTCTCTCTCATTTGTTGTAAGGATCCACGGAAAATGCTGAGATTTGTATCTGCCCCGTGGCAAGTTGGTATTGTTATTGGCCTTCTGAAAGGTGCCATTTTATCTGGTGACAGGAGCTTCTGCATTCTGAGTCATTCATGGGTGCCAATATGCCTGATTGGAGTTTTTTGGCAACTTCCTTCACACGGGACTTCACTTTAGCCAAATTGGAAATACCACCCCTACCCTCCACCTCCTCCCACCTCCTGACTGCCTTCTATTTTCGTGACTGCACCAGCTTTGCTTCTGATGATTAATGGTCTTAGATCCTGGACAATTCCCAAAGGAGGCTGAGAAGGACACCTTTACAGTGAATGGAGTTGCCCTAAGCAGACTCTTCAAAAGATGTCTACAGGAAATACCAAGGCTAGCATTGTTGTGAGTAAGGAGAGCAAATGAGGCAAAGAAAGGGCTTTCAGTACTAGGCAATACATGGCAGCTATGTCAGCTACAAATAATAATAGGAAGAGCTGGAATTGAGATTAGATGTGTTTCTACTTCATTCTGCCCTAGACAGCTAACTGTGCCAAAATAACGTCCTCTCAGATAAATGTTGGCTATAAAATTCAGTCTTGAATCTCTAACGATTTGATTGGTACAATGATAGGAAGAAACCAAATCATAGCTCTGCCGAAGGCCTATGGAGTCTACTCAGTGTGAACTTTCATTTTGCAGTTAAGGAAAGTAAGGACTAGAGAGATTCAACACCTTACTCAAAATTAAACAGAAAGTCATCACTATCTTCCAATTAGAAGTTGATGCAATTTTCATTGTATGTATGTGAATCATGTATCTGTTAAAGGCATTATGGTGATTTTAAAACACACCTGCACATTCTTTGAATTATTTCCATCAAGATGTTGAGCCTAGGTCTCTTCCCATTAAATCTGAGCCAATTGTAGGGACTTCACTGGTAGCCAGCAGAATACAGCACAGCTTTTGAAGCTATGTGAAAAGCCTCTATTGCTTCTGTCTAATTCTCTGGGGTCACCTGCATTGGGATCACGGAGCTGCCACAAGACCACCATGTTGTGAGGAAGCTCAGTCCATATGAAGAGGTCACATGAAGATGAAACAGCTGATAGGCTCAGCTGAAATTCCAGGCAACAGCAAGCATCAACCGCCAAACTGGGTCATGCTCCCCATTCTGCCTTTGACTCTTCTCAACTGAGTCCTCAGACATTGTGGAACACAGATAAGCCATTCTCACCGTGGCCTGTCTGAATTGCTTACACACAGAATTTTTGGGCGTAATAAAATGGACGAGTTTTTTGCCACTGTGTTTTATGGTGATTTGTTAACCAGCAGTTGAAACAGGAGCAGTGTTTTGTTCTACTATACACTTTTGGATGGGAAGCAAAAAAGAAAAATTCATTCCTAGTCTATTTTGCTTTCACTCTAGGCCAGTTAAAGCCAAAACACTGTATTTGGTTTGAAAAGATAAATGAAATAAAATCGGGCTCTGAATTTTCACTTTCTGCAGCACAGCTTCTTTGAGAAACAAATAGAAGTCAACCCCAAGAGGTTTTTCTTTTTTAAATGTCACAAGATTCTTCACAAGATGATAAACATTTGCTTGGCAGTACAGCTCCCCAGCAAATATCAGGCAATTAATCACACATACACAACAATTTTTCTGTGGAGAAAATTTTTTATTAAAAATGCAATATTGTAAATGCTAAAAATACTTTCCGTGCTTTAAACATCTCTTTGAAAGTATTTGAAAGTATTAAGCAAACAAAGGGTTTCTTTGCTCTAAAGTACAATACAGCAGATTTACTTTTATAATGTAAGCGTCCTTGTTTCTCCTAATGCTCAAAGCTGAGTAAACAGCAAGGTGGGCTGAGGGCTTGTGTGGGTCAGATGTGCTCTTGGCGGCCACTGAGTTTGCCTGATGACAGTGCAGAGGAAAACCAGGCAGTGTACTCAGTAATTTTTATTCATTTCCTAGGGCTGCTATCACAAATCACCTCAAACTTGGAGGCTTAAAATAACAGAGATGTATTATCTCACTCTTATGGAGGCTAGAGGTCCTCAATCAAGGTGCTGGGAGGGTCATGGTCTCTCTGAAGGTGCCTTCCCCGCCTGTTCGGCCTCTGGTGGTGGCTGGCGATGCTTGGGCTGACTTGGAGCGATACCACTCCCATCTTTGCAACTCGGCATTCTCCTCTGTGTGTGACCATGTCACCTTCCTCTTCTTATAGGATACCTGTCATTTTGGATGAAGGGCCCCCGCTACTCAGGTATGGCCTCATCTTAACAAAATTATATAATCTGAAAAGACCCTATTTCCAGACAGGGTCACGTTCACAGGTACCAGGGGTTAAGGAATCAACTTACCTTTTAGGGAGACACAGTTCAACCCATAGCAGGGTCCTAAACAAAAAATCTAGATAAACGGCTGTAGTGGCAGGAGGAGCTGTTGATTAATCCAGGGCACCCCTGCTACTGCTTTGCATGTGGCCTGAAGACCCTGGGTGTAAATACCAACTGCCTATGAAGCTGTGTGAAACTGATTTCCCTTGCCAGTGTCAGAGTGCTTATCTGTGAGTGGGAGCTGACCAAGACCAGTGGCCCTGGGCAGGCCCTGTGAGCACCTCCTCCTGTGAAATGCTGACGCCCAGGCTGCACCCCAGTGGCCCTGGGCAGGCCCTGTGAGCACCTCCTCCTGTGAAATGCTGACGCCCAGGCTGCACCCCAGCCAGCTGAGCCAGAGCTTGGATGTGACCAGATCTCTTGATGATTCTGTGCACGTTAGAGCTTGAGGACTACCTAACACGGTTCTTGGGGCATAATGATTTGCCAATAAACACCAATCCCTTCTATTCATAAACACCACAAAAGCACTTAAATAAAACAGCTGAGTTTACATTTAATTTAATAACTATGGACTGCAGTGAAAGGGAGACGGGAGGAAAGTAGGCCATGTTTCAACTAACTTCCTCCTCCAGAAAGAAACTGGCTAACAAACCACAGGCTGTATGAGACACAACTTTCAGGACTCTTGAATATCTCAGCTTTCTTTTTTCTGTAAGTAAAGATTGCTTGGCCCAAATGGGGAAATGACATTCAGAGAGGGGGGATAGCTCAGATAAATGTTTTTAAAAGATCGTGTTAATGGAAAAACGAAACAGGTGAGTTTAGAGATCCTTAGTGTACAATTCTTATGAGAATTTAAATGTGAATGTATATTTAAATCTAAAAACAACAACCCACCAAATAAAAAAGCTTGGAAGTCATCTCTTTTCCCTCTCTGAACAACAGCAAAAACAAGCTGAAAATCCATAACTTTTCTTAGATGAGTCAAAGAACTGAGGTGGAGGATGAACCAGAGCCCTGAAAACTGAAGAGACGGGTAAAGAGGGAGGGTTCAGATCAGCTCGCTGGAGGCAGGGGCCACTGGAGCTGGTGAGAACAGTTGGAGAGTGATGCTGGCAATCACCGGGAGATGGGGGTAGACGAACTTGAGAGTTAAAAACTCCTGGGGATGCTGGGACAGGGTGGTGTGACACATTTTTTTTTTTTCTCCAGGAACCCCACCAGGTTCTCATGGTGAAGATACCCCATGGGTGGCCAGGGAGAAGGGAAAAGTAACCATTTTGAAATATGCCCAGATCATTCTCCACAACAAACACCACCAAGCCAACGTGGGGGCAAGGAAATGACCCAACTTTAGTCCCCTGTAGCCTGCCTTTCTGGCATGAGAAGAGAAAAACCATCCGAGAAACACTGGTGAAGGTCACAGCCCAGGCGCACAGGCTCACTGAAACACTGAGGCCCCGTCACAGGATCATTAAGTGGTTCCCCATCCCTCACCTTACCCCACATCAACAGGACTCCCATATAATAGAAGGGGGTTGCAGCGCAAAAAACCTGCAAGGACCAGACTCCTAAGAAGGAGTTCCTAAGAAACCCGCAGACGATAAGGGACACAAAAATCAGGACAGAAGACAAATAAGCTTCTGACACCTACAGCTACGGGGGACTGTAGGCACAGCCTAACTTCTAGCCAGAAAAACATCAAACTTCTCACCAAAGGCCTGTCTACTTGAGTTCCCATAACCCTGTACATCATGTCTGGCTTTTCAAAAGAAATTACAAGACATGCCAGAAGGCATGGAAAAAAAACCATCTGAAAAGATAAAGGAAGCATCAGAGTCAGACTCAGATATGGCAGAGACTTCCAAGTTATGGTATCAGGAATTCTAAGCAACTGTGATTATAATGCTAATGAAAAAAATTGGACAACATGCAAGAACAGATGGGTAATGTAAGCAGAGAGAGGAAGATTGTAAGAAAGAAGCAAAGGAAATCTTAGGAACCAAAACCACTTCCGTAACAGAAATGATGCATGCACCCTGATGGGCTCATGGGTAGACTGAACACAGCCGAAGAAAGAATCAGTGAGCTTGAAGAGACATCAATAGAAACTGCCCAAACTGAAATGTAAGAAGAAGAAAAAAAATATTTTAAATGAAATAAAATATGCAAGAACCATGGGACATAAAAGGTATAACATACACTAATGAATACCAAAAGGAGAACAAAGAAAGTGAAAGAGCAGAAGAAATGTACAAATATTATAATAATGACTAAGAATTTTCTAAAATCAAAGCACAGATTAAAGAATTTCAGAGAACATCAATCACACTAGATACCCCAAAATCAACACCTTAGCATATCATACTCAGACTACAGAATAACAAAGACCTAGAGAAAAACCTTGAAAGAACCCTGAGGTGGGGATGGCATGGTAGGGGACACCTACCCAGAGAGGAGCAAAGATGTGCATTCCATTAGACTTCTAGTCCATAACCAGGCAAGCCAGAGAGTGGAGTAAAAGATTCAAAGGTTTGAAAGAATAAAAAACCCATGTGAAATTTTGTATCCTGCAAAATTATCCTTCAAAGGTGATGGAGAAGTAAAGACGCTCTCAAATCAATAAAAACTGAGGGAATTTGTCACCAGTAAGTCTGCCTTGCAAGAAATGTTGAAAGAAGATCTTCAGAGGGAAGGAAAAAGATATAGGTCAGGAATTCTTCTCTACCTAAAGAGAGGAAGAGAGTTGGAGAAGGAATAAAAGAAGACTCAGGTTGTCCTTAGAAGCCCTTACTGCTGACAGTGTTGAATTTTACCTGTGTTCTTAGAAAACAGAGGAGGCTAAGAAATCTCCATCCTTTGTGTTGTTAGAGGAAATGACTTAACTTCAAGATCTGTCTTTCTTGTATGACTTAAATTAGATTCATGCAAGCCCCTGTATTAGTCCATTTTCATACTGCTATAAAGAACTGCTGAAGTCTGGATAATTTATTACTTTCAACGACAAAAATCACAATTACTTTTGCACCACCCTAATATACAGGAAAGAGATTTAATTGACTCACAGCTCAGCATGGCTGGAGAGGCCTCAGGGAACATACAGTCATGGCGTAAGGCCAAGGGAAGCAAGGCATCCTCTTCACAAGGTGACAGGAAAGAGAAGTGCTGAGCGAAGGGGGAGGAGCCCCTTATAAAGCCACCAGATCTCATGAGAACACCCTCATTATCATGAGACCAGCATGGGAGAAACCACTCCCATGATTCTATTCCCTCCACGTGGTCTCTCCTTTGACAAGTGGAAATTATGGGGATTACAATTCAAGATGAAATTTGGGTGGGGACACAATACCTAACCGTATCACCACCCCCCAACCCCGCTTACCTGTGACAGGCCAGACATGGACCTTCCAAATTCGTATTCTTTGCCTCATAAATTAGCTGAACTATTTTTTTTCCCCCAAGATTAATGGAAACAAAATGCTTGTTTATCAAACTTTGATTAAGCTTCTCTCCTTTCCCCAGATTGCAGAATCTTGGCCCACCATCAGCTTGAGCCAGTCTTCAGCCCCTCCTAAGAACAGGCTGGCTTCCAGGAGAACCTTCCCTGTTCTACTATCCCCTCTTGGGACCCCTTCATCCAATTCCTCACATCCAGTTCTTTCTAGACTTGTTTATTTCTCCTATAAAAGAAAACCCCCTTTTGCCTAACTATTGAGATGCCTGCAGATCTCCTGTGTAGAGTTCTCTTTATTATAACAGTCTCCCCACACCTCACCATCATCTATCCCCTTCCAATGATCCTTATGAATAAAATCTCTCCTAAGTTGTGGTTTATTTGACACTGTAAATTTGGCCTCTTACCTTGGCCTGGCTCCATGTCAAAGCCTGCCAAGCTCACACTCCCATCTCAGGAATCAGCTCCAGTCACCATCCAGTCCAAGCAAGTTTCTGGGAAGCATGTCCTTAGCCTTCTATGCTCGCAGTACCAAGAGCTTTTGCTCACTTGCTTTTCAGGCACTTGAAGAGACATGACAGAGATCTCCAGCTTCATTGCCGCTGAGATTACCAACATGTGCTTTCCTTAGTCAGGATGTATTTTTTTCCTACCTTTTTGATAAAGACTTCCCTTTTTACAAGCATTGTTTTTTTTGTTGTTGTTGTTGTTGTTCACTTGTGTTTGCATACAGTCACACTCACAATTAGCCTTGCATAGCATAGGGCCTCCTGAGGATGGTTTTAGATGAATTGATGATAATTTGGCTTAGGGAAAAAAGTGTACAGTGTGTGCAGAACTAAATATTCTGAATTGAATCATAAGATAGTTTTTGGAAGCTAGAGTTCTCCAGAGTTCCAGATTTTATTGCCAGAGTAGTGATGAAAGCAGTTTACTCATCTTCAAATTATGTAATATTCTGTAATTTTGAATTCTCTCTAAAAGTCTTCAAAGAGCCAATGCTGCTAAGAAAAGCCAGACAACACATTCCTTATTGCTTTGCTCATTTCGAAAGTTTTGTTGACCGCCTCCCATCAAGCGCTCCTAGCTCCTATGCCTGGGATGGATGACCCCAGTCTCAGGCACGGATGCCCACCTCCCTCCCACCTGCCAACCTCCAGACCAAAGAAGCATACTTTCTAGCTAGAGAGATGAATATTAAATAATGAATATGTTTGTTTTTATTTGTTTAAAGTTTATTTTCATTGTATTGAGGTTTTCCTTGAAATTACCGAACACATATGTCATTTTTAAAACTTACAAATAACGTGCTGCCAAGGAGACAACCTGCCAAGGTACTGGGAGTCAGTAGGGCAGAGAGAATTGGGCATAAACTGGGTGTCATACAGCTCAGGAACAGTTAAGTGGGTGAGATTCTAAGAAACAACACTACAGAGAGCACTGAACCATGGTGCCCAAGGACTCCACCTACACTGTAAGTGCAGACATGACTCTCTGAGCAACTAAGATGGTATTTTCCATCACCAAGGCAACCAATATTTATGATACTTCATGGACATGTTGCAAAATACATCTCAGATTTTGAAAAGTTGGCAAAAACAATTGAGGATCAGTCATTTAAGAATTAGGAGTATATTAGTCCATTTTCATACTACTATAAAGAACCGCCCAAGACTGGGTAATTTAAAAAGAAAAGAGGTTTAATTGACTCACATTTCATCATGGCAGAGGAGACCTCAGGAAACTTAAAATCATGGCCCAAGGTGAAGGGAGCAAGGCACCTGCCTCACAAAGGGGCAGGAAGAAGAAGTGAGCCCAGAAGGAACTACCAGACACTTATAAAACCATCAGATCTCATGAGAACTCACTCATTATCATGAGAACGGCATGAGGGAAACCAACCCCATGATTCATTTACCTCCACCTGGTCTCTCCCTTGACATGTGGGGATTATGGGGATTACAATTCAAAATAAGATTTTGGGTGAAGAAACAGCCAAACCATATCAAGGAGGAAAGATACATTCATGCATCTCCTTGGTATTTTTTACATTTAGGTTGTTCTTTGGAATGATCTGGATTTGAATGACATGCTATTTATATTTGGCTATCTTAATTATTCAAAGATGAACTAAGGAAATGCTTTTATTGGATAAGGGAATGAAGGAAGGAGGCAACTGAAAATTTTAAGAGTCTGAAAACAAAACAAAACAAAACAAATGAAGCCAAACTTATACTCAGCAGAAAAAATCATTCAATTCTTTTCTTTCAAGGTGTATTTGGAATCTATTTATTGAGGTTAATAGCTAACCCATAGGGTGTCAGTGGACACAAAACAGTCAAGGTGCCTGGAATTTGGATTTTGGTGGCAAAACATAGTCAATAAAGAAATACATGAGAAAATAAGGTGAGTTCAGGGAGTGTGAAATATCAAGATTTTGATAATTATACTATAAAATGCAGGCACAAAAGATGTGTATCCCTCATTCCTTCAATACATCCTCAGGGATAATCCCCGGTAAATTAGGGCTTTCATGTCCTTTTTTTTCTTTCCTTTTTTTTGTTTTCTGGAGGCAGCCAAAAGGCATGGCCAGAGCCTGAGCAGGATAAATATCTTCCTCTTTTAAAAGCTCCATAATCCCCTACGGACCTAAAACCAATCCCCAGAGCTCTTACAGGAAGAGAGATGCACAGTAAACATGGAAACAGGTACTAAAAGCCAAGGTGTGCCAGCAAGCACCAGAAGCTAAGCAAGAGGCGGTGAACACGTTCTTCCCCAGAGCCTCCTAAGGAGCCAACTTTGCTGACATTTGATTTTGGACTGCTGGACTCCACTACTGTAAGTGAATAAGTTTCTGTTCATTTAAGACATCAGTCTATGGTAGTTTGTTAGGGTGGCTCTAGAAAATTTATACACTAACTCATTGGAAATAACTAACTTTAACATTAAATAGACATCATTCTGGAAAATATATATATATATATATATATATATATATATATATGTAATATACATTTATAAGCAAAATTCCAGATGTGTTATCATATCATATATCCACAGCATATATGGATATGTAACCCATATATATCATTCCCGGTGGATAGAAAGGTACAGATATGTACTGACAGACGGTTAGATTGACAGAAATATTTCCCTCACAATGGGGGTAATTCTACATTAGATGTGAGAATTAGATTAGATTCTACATTAAATGTGATTTTATTCGAGGGTATCTGAAGAAAAAGATTAGATCTATCCTTCTATTGCACTGTTTTCCTGTTTATGTGGTAAAATCTTGTTGTTCAGTTTATTCAATTTTTCATAGGGCAAACCCTTACTATTTGCTATGGTGTAAATGTTTGTGTCTCCTCTCAAATCCAGATGTTGAAATCTAACCATGAATGTGATGGTATTAGGAGGTGGGGCTGTTGGGAGATGCGGGTACGAGGAGGCGGGGCTGCTGGAAGATGGTGGTACTAGGAGCTGGGGCTGCTGGCTCTCCCCTCATGAATTGGATTAGCTCCTATCTTAGTCCATTCAGGCTTCTACAACAAACTACCTCAAACTGGGTCATTTATAACCAGCAAAAATTTACTGCTTACAGTTCCAGGGGGTGGGGTGGAGGCGGTGAGTCCAAGATTAAGGCACTCGTAGATTCAGTGTCTGGTCAGGCCTCACTCTTTGTTTCATAGATGACTCCTTCTTTCTTTATCTTCATGTGGTAAAGAAGGGGTGAACAAGCTTCCTCTGGCCTTTTTTATAAGTTCACTGCTATGGCTTAAATGTATGTGTCTCTCTAAAATTCTTAGGTTGTAGCCTAATATCTACTGTAATGACATTAAAAGCTGAAGCCATTTGGTAAGTGATTAAGAAATGAGGCTCCACACTCTTGAATGAGATTAGTATTCTTACAAAAGACGTTGACAGGAGTGTCCTAGTCGCCCCCACTTTTTAATTTTTGTTTTGCCCTTTTGCCTTCCATCCCTTCCCTCATGAGAGGCACAGTGTTTGTTGCCTTCTGTGGACCCAGCAACAAGGCACTGTCCTGGAAGCAGAGAGCAAGCCCTTATCAGACACTGAATCTGCTGGTACCTTTATTTTGGACTTCCTAGCCTTCAGAACTCTGAGAAATAGTGTCTATTATTTATAAATCACTCAGTCTAAAGTATTCTGTTAAAGCAGTGGGAATGGATTGAGATAGGCACTAATTTCAGTGATGAGGTTGGAGCCCTCATAACATAATCAATGTCCCAAAGCCCCAACTTTTAATACTATTGCACTGGTGATTAGGTTTCAATATATTAATTTGAGAGGACACAAATTTTCAGACCCTAGAAGTGCCATTAAAAGAGCTCAGAGAGCTAGCTCACCCCTTCTATCATGTGAGGACACAGTGAGTAGGTGCCTTCTGTGAGTCATCTGTGAATCTCTGGGTCTTCACCGGAGATCAGATCAGCTGGCACCTGGATCTTGGATTTCCAACCTTAAGAACTGTGATAAATAAATTTGTTGTTTATAAGCTGCCTAGTTTATGGTATTTTGTTATAGCAGTCCACACAGACTGAATACACTGTTCTTCTTTGTTTCCAGGTTTTCTTGATTATTCATTACGTGATCTTCCATATAAAACTTTAAATTATTTAATTAGTTTTAAGACACCTATCACCAAGAGAATTTGGGACTCTCATGAGAATTGCACTAATTTTGTAATTTGACTTGGGAAGAATTGGCAATATTTTTGATACTAACTACTCATCTAAGAATACAGCATGTTTTACATTTACTAGGGCCTTATTACTGCCTTTTCATTAAAGGTTTATCATAAAGATTGTGTAACTTGTTAAAGTTTATTCCTAAATGTTTTATGGTTTCTGTTGCCATTGTGGAGAAAATGTTATTTCATTTTTAATAGGTTTTTGCTTATTCAAAGGAAGAATTTTAATTTTTCTATTTAGTTAAGCTTTATTATTTATTTATTATTTTAAAATTATTTTAAAATTGAGGCACCAAGATTTTCAAGGGTTCCTGTCATCTGCAAATATTAATGTTGCCTTTTCCTTTTGGGGCGCAACAGTGATACAGTTTGTTGTACCACATAGGGATGAGGCTTTTGTCCATAGTGTTGAGAAGAGCTTGCTAGTTATGTGCAAGGGCTTTGCACAATATGACGTAGGTGCACGTTCCTGCCCTGTCACCTACTAGTTGTGTGACCCTTATTTAATCTCTGTGGACCTCAGGGTCCTCATCTCTGAAACGGGGTTGATAGGAGTACTTATTTCAGAATTGAAAGAATTAAACACTTGTTAACACATTAAAGCATTTAGAACGCACATTAAGCCCTATAGTAAGCATTAGATTCCATTCATCAAAACCTGCTGCATACTTGAGCTCCTTCAAGTCTCATAAGCACTTCAGAAACTGTGCTATCTCCATTCTATGAATGAGGAAACTAAGCTTAAGGCAGCAAGTGATCAGCGCAGGGTCACTTGTATATACATTTTAGGGCTGCCCCAGAAGACCAGCTCCTAGAAAATAATGCAATCGATCAACTTCTGCGAAGCGGGACTTACTTAAGTCACACTAAAAGGTGTTTAATTCATTCAACATGGCGTTGGCATTTTACCAGGAAGGGAAAAAAAAGTACACTGAGGCAAAAGTCAGCGTCTCCCATTTATTGCATCTCAGGCTTCCGCCAAAACTGACGGAAAAAAACGAGTGCGCTCGGAAGCGCCCGCCTGCATTCGGCAAAAATCGTCAGGGGGCGGGGCCCACGCTTCGGCACGTTCCGCGCAGGGCATTGTGGGAAGGGCGGCCGGTGCAGCCGTAGCTGCCATCTTAGGGTCGCCTTGCGCTGCGGGTTTCTCGTTGGAGGCGGCCTTCGTAGCGACTGTAGACGTCGGGAAAGGGCACAAAGTCCGCTGGCCAACAGCTTTCCTTCCTCCGGCCTCGGTGGGACCTCCAGCCCGCGTCCGAAGGCGGAGGCGAGGGGAACCGGCCGCGTGAGGGGCCTGAGGCCAGCGGTGGTTAGTCAGAGCGTCGCCCGGAAGGATGGGCCGGTCTCGGAGCCGGAGCTCGTCCCGCTCCAAGCACACCAAAAGCAGCAAGCACAACAAGAAGCGCAGCCGGTCCCGGTCGCGATCCCGGGACAAGGAGCGCGTGCGGAAGCGTTCCAAATCTCGGGAAAGTAAACGGAACCGGCGGCGGGAGTCGCGGTCCCGCTCGCGCTCCACCAACACGGCCGTGTCCCGGCGCGAGCGGGACCGGGAGCGCGCCTCGTCCCCGCCCGACCGCATCGACATCTTCGGGCGCACGGTGAGCAAGCGCAGCAGCCTGGACGAGAAGCAGAAGCGAGAGGAGGAGGAGAAGAAAGCGGAGTTCGAACGGCAGCGAAAAATGTGAGTGTTCGCGGTGGGAGGGGCCGGGGCGGCGCGGCGCGGGCGGGGAGAATGGCGAGGACGGTGCGGGGCTGGGGACGGGCCGCGGGAAGGGGCCAGGGAGGTGGCGGGGCGGGGAGGCTTGGGGTTTGGAAAGCCTGGGGCGGGACAGACGCAGGAGTTGTGCGGTGTCTGGGCAGAAATTTGAGGTTTGGGGCAGAAAGGGCTTAAATGGGAGAACGCGATTTTGGCGCGAGAGAGGAGTGGTGTCCCGGAAGTAGGGGTGGAGTTGAGAGTGAAGTCCGAAAGCTGCGTCGGCGGGGGAGGCCGGGAGCGAGCTGGCCTGCAGATGTGGAGGGTGGGGAGCGTTTCCAGGTCGACTTGAGAAGGAGACAGAAGGAAAGAGAAGGGAATTCACCTTGAGATGCGAATCACAGCTGGCCAGAAGCATTCTGTTGAGGCTCAAATTTGGTACAGGGTAGAAGTACTCTCGGGAATCATACGCTTTAGGTGGTCTGCCAGGAAATTGCCTTCTTTCTTCAGTGTGTTCCTGTTAAGTTGTCGGAGCTGCTTTTTTTTCCCCTCGAGCCTACACCCTCACTCCTTTCTTGAGATGTTAAAAAAGGCGGGCGGGGGGAGGCAGAGACCTTAAGTGTACAGTGCGATGAGTTTTTTGATCCTTGAATTCACCTGTGTAATCACCATCCCAAAGCCTACTTTTTTTTTTTTTTAGACTTTATCTTCCTCTAGCAAACACGTGTAGTTTTGTTGTTTCCCTTAAATTGTACTACTTCAGAAGACACTTGAATACATGTTTTTATTTTGGCGTTGCTCACATGAAGAGTTTTTATTTAATGAAAACTAGAGTTAACAATGTGTTTCTGAAAAAGTCAGCTCTCATGTAGGCTATGAAAATAGAAGTGGATAATCCCAAACTAAAGGAACATTTGGGTTTTAAAATGTAGGGATTTGTTGTATGTTTTGCTTTAAGATCCTCATACTTTGGTGCTGAGTATTCAGTTCCCAAAAACTACATTGAAAAATAGATTTGAACAGTCGTACTAACAACTCCTTATTTAACCAGCCATTCTTGGTCAGTTCTTCAGTGAATATTTAGAAGTGCTCATGAGGCAGGAACGTTACTGAATTTATGATTTTCTTGAGGCGAGTTTATGTGTACTGAATTGTCTGGGAGTTTTGTAGTTTTCTGTAGATGGAATTGTGTTAGGTAAGTTTTCCAGCACACACACAGTTTGTTTCTAAAACCAAAGTTACCAAAAGGTAGGACTGGAGCACTAATAATACAGAGGAAGCTGTACCTGGAGCTGTTTTGCTTCCAACATTCCTTCAAAATACCTGCAGCACTCATTTTTTCTGTACTTAGGACTGTCAGTGGCATATATGAAAACACAAAGTAATTGTTTCACATTAAACCTTGATTTTATAAAATCCAACTTTTGGGTCTGGAACAAGGTCCTTATCTGTAAAGCTCTTAGATATCAATAGATGAACGTATGAATAAGACATTGCTGTGATAATTTCTTCATGTGAAAACAAAGGAGACCTTCAAAGAGTAATGACTTGCCTTTTACTAGAATGCTAAGATTGGTAGGAAATATGAGAAGAAACTTGGTATGCAAAGAATAAATAGAAGCATTTAGCAAGTTTCACATGGACAGCAGAGAAGAAATTCAGGAATTAAATAATGGGAAATAAAGGAGCTATATATAGAGTTCTCTGGTTTGAGAGAAGACACAAACTGCCAATAGTATTTAGGAGGGAGAAGGGGCCAGGGCTAGCAGCCACCTGTACACTAAATTCCTGGGTGCCATGCAGTAGGCATTACTTGGTATATTCTGATGCCTTGGAAACAATGCGAAAGAAACAGTGGAAAGACTTAAGTGTTGGAGCTTTGGGAGTGGAAGGAAATAGTTTTCAGTCTTTGTATCCTGTTGGTTAGTTTATTCATTTGGCTAATGTTTATTGAGCGTTTAGCAAGTGCCAGGCACTGTGCTAGGTGCTGTTAATATAAAGATGATTGGCCTTTCTCCAAGATCTTGATCTAGCTCAAAGACAAATCATTAAATAGGAGTGACAGTAATGTAAACTGTATAAACTGTCTTGTGTGGGTGTCCTAAAAAATGAGTGGAGGATATAAGAATGTGACAGTGTCAGGCAAGGTGTAGGACATACGTGGATCATAGAGCCTCCTCCCCCAACTCCTGCCAAAATAAAGGAAATGGGGGTGGGGGAGGAATGGTCTTAAAGTGGAATAATCAGGTGACTGTTGACTTAGAACACAAAGTTCTGTAAATACTTAAGTCATAGAATGACTGGAGAGGTAAATAGAGGCTGAGAATCATGTTAGGGTTGTTGTATATCAATTAAAGAGCATGGATTTCATCCTAGAAACAGGAAGGATTTTAAGCAGGTAAATGACATGGTGCCTTTTTTGTTTTAATTGTTGTATGGGATGGAAACTAAAGAGGTGGGTACAGAAGTTTACACAGGAGTAGTGAGGTTGGTTGTTGAAAAGGACAAGAGGGACAAATTTAAGAAACATTTAGGGTATATTAAATGAAATGTAGGACTTCAGGAAAGCTTACAGTGTGGCTATGCAACTTATCTACCAAATGTTTCAGTAACAACCAAGTGGCAGGTACTGGTTAAAATGTCAGAAACTATGAATAGTGGATAAGGGAGGGGGAAAGGGGATAAGAGAATTTCCACTTGGTGCCTCCACTGTGAGGACTAGTTTTGGATATACAGGACTGAGTTTATCCAGACTTAATAATGTGAGACTGAAGCCTAGCTAAGAGGGGCTTCACTGAATGTCAGTGAAACCTTGAGAGTATATGGAATGACCCAGGGAGAGTGTGGAGAGAGAAGAGTGACTGAAAGAACCTTATGAAATGTCTGTATTCGCAGTTGGGAAGAGGAAGAAAAACCCATGGTAGAAGCAGAAGGGAATATGATAAGAATGCATAGTGTCAAGTGCACTTGCAAGAAGTCTAGTTAGGTGGAAAAAGACAATAAAATAACCATTGGGTTTAACTAATTAGGAATTATTTGGTAAGATTGGAAACCTTATTGGTTTACCACTTAAAATTCTGAGGTGTTGAATAAATCACCTACCTCTGACCTTGTTTTTTAATCTGTGAAATGGAGTTTATCTGTCTTGCTTATTGTGAAAATTGAAGATAATGTATTTAAAGTATCTGGACGATACGTGGCATATAATGGACCTCAATACTTAAAATATGGAGCCAGACTGAGCCTTGTGAATTAAGACATGATCTTTAGAGTTGTAATCTTAATTCTTAAAAGGTAGGCCTTTACATTTTTAAACACTGTTGCCCTCAATTTTGAATAGGCAGTTCACATGGTTCAAAATTGAGTTCAAAAGATCTCCCTCTCATCTCTGTGTCCCAGCCGTTCGCCTTGTTCTTCTCACCCCTCCCCTACACCAGTAGCACCATTTTCTTAACTGCTCTTTTGAGATGTCTGCATGCATGTTGTATTAACTGTTGAAAAAATAGCTGATAGTGACTTGCAGCAAATCAGGAAAATGTCAGTGGCATAGTAACTTAACTCTAGCCTGTGATATCCTTAGTTAGAATATCCTCAGTGTTCAACTACATGACAGATTAACAGCCTTCTAGATTAGAGTATCTACACTGAACTGGGATCTATATTAGTGATTCTTAGAAATAGAATATGAGGACAGCTCACTGTGAGAGCAAAGAAGAGCTTTTAGGAACAAATTGAGTATATGGGACTGCATATTTTTGGAGATTAAGGCTCTGACAGAACATTATAAGGCCTAGCTGATGTTATGAATATGTATGTATTTATGTATTTATTATTTTTTGTAGAGACAGAGTCTCACTGTGTTTCCCAGGCTGATCTTGAACTGACCTCAAGTAATCCTTCTACCTCAGCCTTTCAAAGTGCTGGGATTACAGGTGTGAGCCACCATACCCAGCCTATACTTTTTTTAAAATTCTTCTTCTTCTTTTGTTGTTATTATTATTATTATTTTGGTGGTTAATTCTATGCACTTGTCTTTGCTTCTCTCATTTGTCCTGCAGAAACCAGTGTAGAGTGGTATATAAGTGCTAGCTTGAGATCATTAGCTTTGATATTTACCTAGGTTCAGAGAAACAGCTCAGCAACATCCACTGTGCTTGAGTCCAGAAACTTAAGCCCCTTGTTTTTAGTTTCCTCAGTAAAAATGAGGTACATACCCACTGCATAGAAATAATTATGTGATTTAAATGATGACATGATATGTAAAGCTTTTGACTCAATATTATTTGTTACCTACAGTACACAAGTAAATACTGTTTGCTAATAATTATTATGCGATTCCTAGAAGTAAGCCCTTAGTATTGAGTTCCCACATTTTAAAGATGTTTTTAACTAATGGTGTCAGTCACTCTGTATGGAGTAATACTCTGTTAAGTGCTGGAGTGCTGGAGTCTTGCTGTTTTGTTTTTAATAGTTTCCATTTTAAAGTTATTGTGAGTAGTGTTTTTAAAATACCTGAGAGCATGAAGAAAATGGGACCTAGTATTAATGGACCATTTCCACTTAAAACCTTGAAGATCTTGTTTTAACGCTTTTCATTAGTATCATGTATTATTGGCAGGGGAATGGATATTCATCAGAGGAGCATGAGGAAAAGATTAGAGAAAAGAGCATCATGAGGGTGACAACTACTATAGCAAGGGTTTTAAGGAGTGAATAGACTGTTAGATATTAGATGACATCTATTTTGCAAGACACTAATGACCCACTCAAGAACATTCCAGTGCCTTTTATGAGAGTAGGTGTAATAGTGGTTTTATCATTGATTATGATGATGAATTTGCCATCAGTAAAGATGAATACATGCTTAATTTGGTTGTATATGTGCTCATTGGTTTGCTGAATTAAGTGTTTGGTCAGGGGATAAAATTGAGCTTTCCTTCAGCACTGGTTCTAAAATGTGATTTAAAATTTTTCTGATTACTGAAGTAGCATTTTTAGTTTTACCAAGAAAAACAGCAAAAATTATATTCTTGCTAACACTTGTAGGCAGTTTTGCTCTGGTACCCTGAAGCCTGCCTGTTGAATGGATGAGATGCCTTGCAGTTCCTCCAGGAACAAAGGGAGATAAGCAGCCTTGTGTGAAACCACACTAGGTCATTTTTCATTCTCCAGTGTTTCATTTGCACATGGGACTTTCCACTTGCCCACCCTTTGGGCTATAAAGTCGCTGAGATGTAGTTAGAGTTGCCTCCTTAACAACAGAGCAACCCACAGCCTGCCTGTATTGCTTGTTATCTGGGCCCTCTGATTTGGTGTAATCAATGGAAATAGAAGCAGGGAGCTGACACCATTCTGATTTGACTTTTGCTGTAAGTAAATTTATTTGGCTCATTTTCTCCTTACTGACCAGATCTGTGAATGAGGCACTGTAGCCATTGTGCTTTTGCCTAGGGATGGGCTTAGCTGTCAGAAAAATAACCCTGAGTATCAGGTCTTTTTCCTAAGTTAAGATGGCAACTTTCTACTCCTAGGGCCTTCTTTCTGCTTTGTGTGGAGTTTTAATTGGAACTGTGTTACATTATCTTTTTTTTTTTAATAGTACTATAATCCACTTAGCATTGCTAATTAAAAGTCACATTGTACAGTACTGGTTTTGAAATTTTAAATATTAAGTTTCTTCTTAGGTTTTTCTACATTTACTAATTTCAGAAGAACCAACTAGCAAGAGTGAGTATATATATACATTTTAAACTATTATGAAAAATTTACATATACACAAAGGTAGATGATGATGATGATTTTTATCATCATTCTTGTATACCCATTATCCAGATTCAATATTAGTCAGCCTTGTTTCATTTATTAGTTGTCTTTCCCTTTGGATGAAGTAGAGAAACAACATTTTATATTGAAATGTAGTTTAATTTCTGTTGAGATTGTTGTCTGATTTCCTTTTATGTGTTCTTGGTGATTTGATTTTTTTTTATTTTTGTAGTGGGGAGGATATCTGCTTTCATACTGAGCTGCTGTAGATAAAGCCTTATTGAAACCACTCTTGTACTGTATTTAATTGGAAGTTAAGGAAAAGGGGCATAGTAAGTCTTAGGCTTTCATATCTTTTTTAAAACTTAGTTTTGGGAGGGCAAAGGGAAGTATTTAAGAAACAAACAACAGATTCCTGAGAATGAGTATTGCAAACATCTAGGCCCTTAAAGGAAAATACACTTTCTCAAGTACCTACTGTCTCCTTGACAGAAGAGTGTAGAAACTGAAATGCATCAAACTGTTTAAGACACATTGATGTTAGTGTGTTATCACTGTGAATAAGTAACAGGAATTTGAGAACCCTTGGGTGAGAATTGAATCATCCCCAAGAATAGAGTTGAGTTGAAGTGGACTGGGGTGTTAAAAGGTTACTTAGAAGCTGTAAAGTCTTTACTAAACATATAAATTAAATGACTCTCATATGTATGTCAAATGAGTCATCAAAAGATAAAGCTTGCAGATTTTATTTAATTTTCAGGGTTGTGAGAAAGTTGGAACATGAGTTGGCCTCTTAAGATTTAGATATACTGGAAGAGCCTCAGACTTTATTCATTCTGCACAAATTATTGTCTCAGAGTGCTATTTAGTAGAAGTAATATGAACAATAAATGCAATATAGAACTTTCTAGTAGTCATGTTAGAAACCAGTGAAATTAATTTTAGTATATAGTTTATGCAAAATATCATTTTTAACACACAAAAACAGGAGATCATCACTTATATTCTTCATACTAATTTTCAATTAGTGGCTATCTCTGAATATCATTGGTATAAAATGTGCAGGATTTCCACAGTGGTGCCTTGATAAATGTCAGTAATTTCAGTACAAAATTTTATTTTGAGTAAATTGGTTTATAATATCAAAATGGGATTGGAGTAATTAAAACTGTAGTAGCATGCTTTGTTGAACTTTTTCTGGTAATAAAAATATTCTTTTACCCACTTTCGCATTTCTAGAGGAGGTTTTAATTGAAAATTAACAAAAGGAAGAAAAAACAGTGAGGAACTATGAAGCTCTTAAATCATTTCAAAACTTAAGTTGGTCATATTTTCAGTAAAAACTATGCACTTATTGCTCCAGCAGTCTGAATCTCTTCGATCCGTGTATTCTCTTTTTGCTTAGTGGGAAATGAATTTAGCCAGTCTCAGTTGCCTGCTACATAATTTCTCCTTACTTCTCGTTAGCTCAGCCCCAGACCAAAAGGGTTAGCAAATGAACAAATCCATATATTTTGACAGCGTGTCCTCTGATTATAAAGTCAATAACAGAAGTAGATTTTCTGTTTCAGATTAATCATTTCTAAATTAGAACTTATGAATTAGGCTCTTTGTAGATACCTGCCTTCCTGTATTCAGAATATGATAAAGGAGAAAAAGATTTTATATTCATTTGAATTTCTGTATCAGTTAACATCTTGGTATCTGCCATTTCCTTAAATGTGACATGAAAATGAATTCTAAAAATCACTGAATAATATCAGGCTCAATGGCTTGATAGACTTAAAACTAGTTTTGTTTAAACAGAGAGTTTTAAAAATAAACGTCTAACTCATTTTTTCCTCTTTGTTTGCTAGACGACAGCAGGAAATAGAAGAAAAACTCATCGAGGAAGAAACAGCACGAAGAGTGGAAGAATTGGTGGCAAAAAGGGTGGAGGAAGAACTGGAGAAAAGGAAGGATGAAATTGAACGAGAAGTTCTCCGAAGGGTGGAGGAAGCCAAGCGCATCATGGAAAAGCAGTTGCTCGAAGAACTCGAGCGACAGAGACAAGCTGAGCTTGCAGCACAAAAAGCTAGAGAGGTAACGCTCGGTCGTTTGGAAAGTAGAGACAGTCCATGGCAAAACTTTCAGTGTTGGGTTCTGCCTCCTGCTCAGTTCAGAAAGAGATGGAATACAGACTATCTAATTCCTTTCTCGTCTAAACTTAACATTGCTGCGAAAGTTAATTTTTTAGCCTATTCAGAAGTGCTGACTGATAACTTAAAAGTTGGAAGCTTTTATAAAACATATTCAAGGATACTTTTTGATTTAATGGAACTGGCTGTCTATTTGAGAAGTGTTTGAAACTTTTGCCATGGCTGCAGGACTTACATTCTTTCTTGGGAGGACGGTGGGGAGACAGGGAGTGGTAAAGGGAAAAGGTTAAAAATCCACCTGTGGTTGTATATTCTTCTATTCTGTCACTCTGTTACCTAGACTGTGAGAGGCTTTTGCCTTCAGTCAGATTAAAAAGAGCAGGGCCTAACATTGAGTGATAGCACCTGCTTTGATAAATAGGTTTTCTCACTCTTCTTTTTTTCCTTCTTTTATCCCTCACTCCCTCCCCTAAATCCTGCTTCAGCACAATGGACTAATTCTAGCATTCTGATCATAAGGCCCTCCATTTTCCTAATGTGTTTCAAGGAATCTTTTTAGGAAAAATATCCAGATTATTCATCCACTTTTTTTAGTATCTACTAACAACTCCTTTTTTTCTCTAGAGAGTTATGAAGGAACAGGTTGTCCTTGTCTGGAGTCAAGCTAAACACATGATTTGTTTTATCAGCAGCTGGAGCAGAAGTTGAAAATGTCTTTCTGTGAGACAGTAATTTGCTACTGAAGCTTTATAGCTTGTTTGCACTGATTACTCCAGGATCCAAAAACTTGGTGAAAGTCACTGAAACACTCAAGGCAAATTACTTTACACCCCTGAGTGTCTATCACCATGGTTTGCATAATGAATATGAATTCCATTGGTGTGTGACATAGGAAATCCTGTAGTTGTATTTTCTTGAACTGAAATATTTGACTCAAAATAATGATGACTCATGGTCATTTTTCATCTTTGCATTATGGACAATTGACATACTAAATCTCTTTGCTTTCTGATAAGCTTAGCTTTTAAAATGCATTTTCCCTTGTCCTGTCTTTAACTAGATATACATGCTTATATTTATAGCGGGTTTCACGGACTATAAAAATGAATATATGAAATTTTTATTTATAACAGTGCTTTTAACGAAGATTTTTTGGAGTAATGGTGCTGTCTTGTAGCGAGTTATTAATCATAGTAAGATTTTTTTCTCTTCATTTGCTTTTTTGTTTCATATTAACAATTTTTTTTTTTACACGGACACAACCCTCTGACAGTCTTTCCAAATATTAAAATCATTTGAATATGTATGCTGTGATCTGAACACTGCCCAAACCATCAAGCAGTCTTCATACAGTTTGCATTATAAAATCTCATTAAATTCTCCAAGAAAAAATAAGTCGAAGAATTTTATTTCCTGACCATGCATCCCCTGGATTTCTGAGTTTCAGTTCAGATTGTAGATGACAATATAAGCTGCCTTCCGAAATTGTCAACATCTGAATGTTAAGTCCATTTTCCCCATGGAAGAAGCCCGTAGTTCCATGAAGTATGGATTACCATTTGTATTTTTCACTAACAGTAAATGTATTTTTCTTATTAATTGTTTGCCTTAGGAATGATGAATTACATTTTTTGTTCCTTCTTACCATAAACATCTGCATTCCTCAGCTCAGCCTTCCTTGTATGTTGTTTCTTTATAAATGGTTGAGCTGCTGATGCAGGTATTGCCAAGCTAACAGTACAAATCATTTTAAAGAGGAAGCTGGCGCGTATGGCAGCCGAGGAGCACACTCTGCAGGACACTGGACAAGACAGTAAATATTCAACTTTTAATGCTGATTAAAGGAGTATAGGTAAAGAATACGTAGGTATACATAATTGGTGAGACAAATATTCACTTTATTTATATTTTATATATTATTTTTTTAATTTGGTAAATACTATCCAGTTTTGTAGTTGTCCTTGTTGATTTGTGTGATATTAAAGTATTAGTAATAATTGCCAGGAAACTATCATTAGGGAGGGTTTAGTTGGTTGCTGTTTGGACTGGGAGGGATGATTTAAATTTAGTGCTAGAAACCAATTTTAGTGGCTGCACAGTTTATCATTTATCAGACAGAAGGTAGCTATAAAGCTACCCCGTAAGTCATATCAAAAAAGTTCAGAGGAAGATTAGTAAATATTTATCAGTAAAAATAAACATTTTGTTTTTCTAACATCTTAACATATCCTCCCCTTTAGGAGGAAGAACGTGCAAAACGTGAGGAACTAGAGCGAATACTGGAAGAGAATAACCGAAAAATTGCAGAAGCACAAGCCAAACTGGTAAGTATAAAGCGTATATGAAGAGTGTTTTGTATTTTGCTTTATTTTTTTCAGATTTTGTGGATTGATTTTTGCGCTCTGTAATTTGACTTATTTTGAGGCAATTCTCTGGACTAACTTTAAAGGCTTTTTGAGGCAAGGTTAGGAATAATTGAGTAGATTTTTACTTCTAGTCTGGACCGAAATCCAAAATTTGCAGTGATTTTAAAAAACAGGTTTTCTGGGGAAATTGTTTTGTTCTCTATCCCCAGTTTTTTCTTTCCTAACCTCATTCACATTTCTCCTATGCCAAAAAAAACTAATAGCAACAACAACAAAAGCTTGAAGGTGTATTTAAATCATATTCGTTGGCTTGTTACCAGGAGTGGATAGTACATTTTGATAGTGAGTGCACCAGAATAATTTCCTATCCCTACTTTATAATCTGTCAAGAAATACAGAGTGTTTGGTAATACATAATATAGAAAGTTGGGGAAAAAGCAAGTTGTAAGCTCCAATTACATGGTATAAAGAAATTTTGTGGTTATAAATGCACAGAAAAACATCTGAGAGGGTCTAATTAGTTAACAGTGGACCCCATTGAGAGTGGTGGTGAAGGGGTACCATAAATAATAGGAATGTAAAAAGTTAATGTGGGACAGTCGTTTCTAGAGTATCATCTTCTGAAAGATAGTGCGCTCCAGGTAACAGATAATGCTAGAAATATTCCAGATAACTTAGTGAGCATGGCACAATGGATTCTTGGTAAATATCACCTGGTATTTGTGAAGACCATAATGAAATCTATTGGAAAGCTATAATCTGCTTTTCCAAAGAAAATCTTAAAATTTGCTAAGGTGGCAAAAGCAATAGGAATGTGAAATGGATGAATCATTATAAGTTATATTACTACATGCTTATGAATAAGTATCTGATAACTTTTTTGTTTTGTTAGTGATTTTATGTAAGGAGAGAATCTCAGTGCAGATAGGAAAAAGAGGAAAAGTATGAATCTGAATTTGAGATTAGAAGGTTGAGCTTCGAAGGGTAAATACACTCTGGTTTGTGAGGCATGGATGTTTCAGAAGAGAGGAAAAAAGTATGACAGTTAAATCACTGAAGCAAAATTACTGACCAGATAGAACTATACCTCCTTTTAGGACATGTTAAAGAGATAGTTCTGGTGGCTTCAGTTTGTGGGTGGCCTGGAAGCTTAGTGTGCCCTGCCAAGATCTTGAACCCTTCTGACCCTGTGGTAGCTAGGGATGGCTTGACCTTCTTACATTATCCTTAAAGTCTTCGATTTGCCCCCATGAAAATAAAAGTAAGACTTTCGGTGTGTGATTACTGGAAAAAATATTGGTAATCATAATCTGATACTTCTCAAATGGTAGTAAATGGCCAGTTTTTATTTTTTAATCCCAGTTTGTTTCAGATTTCTACTTTTGCAAAATACAGTTAAGACTTATTATTGATCTGTCCTGATTGGGGATTGATTAGTTTGTAGATCGTAAGTGGTCTATGGGCCATGCTTAACATTAGCATTCTTCTATATCACACAGATTTAGATTTGATCAGAGTGACAACTTCTTGTTTTGTTTTGTTTTAGAGACACAGTTTCACTCTTGTTGCCCAGGTTGGAGTGCAGTGGTGCGATCTCAGCTCATTGCAACCTCCGCCTCCTGGATTCAGCGATTCTCCTCCCTCAGCCTCTCTAGTAGCTAAAATTATAGGTGCCTCCCACCATGCCTGGCTAATTTTTCTATTTTAGTAGAGACAGGTTTTACCATGTGGGTCAGGCTGGTCTTGAACTACTGACTTCATGTGTTCCACCCATCTCGGCCTCCCGAAGTGCTGGGTATGTGCCACCGCTCCCTGCCCAGAGTGACTATTCTGATGGCATGTCTTTGATAAACTTAAGTAAAAACATATCTGAGGGAAAAAGAGGCTTGGATTTGAAAAAGTTGAGTAAGAATTTGAACATACTTAACACATCTGCTTACAGTGTTCGATAGAGTTGGAAGCATAAGAAATTGATGCTACTGGAGCAAAGTGTTTATGTGGTTCTATTGGTAGTCCTATGCTGACAGGGAAAGTAGGATATTAGTTGTGTCGGAGGAGACAAAAAATGTGTAAAGATGGCAAGGTACACATTGAGGCCCACTTGCACTTTTATTGCCCTTTTTTCCCTCCCCTTCCTTTCAATTTTGAGCTCTATTCTTTAATCTCTATGTATGTTTATTGGGAAGTATTATATAAAATATATTCAAAGTCCTATTAAAGTATTGCTTGTAATGTGGGCAGGTCATTGTTTTTGATACCATTTAAAGCAAGAAGAATGGGAAGGATTCTGGTCTCTAGAAAATGATCAATGAGGAAATATGATCAAAGGTGTAACTGTTTTCTAAAATCTATATTGAGAAAAGCAACTTGATGAAAAAATTAGACAAGCCATTAAATGCTTTTAAATAATTTAACATATTTTGGAAATGAGGACAACTCCAAAAAGGTTACTAATACTATGGAAGTATTTGGTAAGTGGTATAGGTAATGAGAGATAATGACATAATTGCTCTGGGTGGCCTGGGTAACCTTCCTAGAAGGGGTAGTCCCTTGAACTGGGCGCTGATGGATAGTTGGAAATTCAATTAGGAGGCGGACAAGAGTGTGAGGAAATGAAACATGGCAAAGGCCTTTGGGGAAGTAGAATAAAACAAAGGCAAGGGCATGAGATATTGGGAAAAGTAGTTAAGTAGTAGTTATCCAACCTTACATGTGGTAAGAAGTTTGTGTGGAAAGAGGATTTCAGAAAAGACAGGTTAATAATTAAAATGCCCTGAAAGTGATGAGGGAGATTTCTTAAACATTTTAACTGTGAAAAAATAATACAATGATCCTACAGATTAGTAAAGAAGACTAATTTCTTAATTGAAAATGAGATTTATACACAAGTAGGATGAGAAGCAGCTACAATACATTTCTGAAAATTATCTCAAATTCATTCGAGAGGCAAATTTCCCCTTCTTGTCTTTTTCCATAACAGAACTCCCCCAAAGCCATTGTTTTCCCACAGTGATACAAAGAGACCTCTTTACATGATAATCATGGGAGTTTAAACGGGTATAACAGTTTCAGAAAATAACAGTAAATCAGTAAATGTAAAAAACTTTAATTTTGCGTCTAAGAATTTGTCTCATGAAATAGAATCATATGCAAATGAATTTACATACAAAGATATACTAAGATTATTTAAAATAGAAGTGTCCATGTTGTTGGATTTATTATTATTATACAGTGGATTTTTCTGTGGCCAAAAAGTATTTGCTAATTCAGGGGAATACAAAATAGGAGGTAGCTAAATACAAAATTTATATATCCAATATGATCCTGTTATTTGGGGAAACGTACTTGCACATCTTAAGAGACAGAAAAATAACCCAAATGCTAAAAATAGTTATCTCTAATTGGTAGGCTTATGTGTAACTTTATACTTTTCTTCAGTTTCTCCATGTTCTGCAAGTAATGTATATCATTTTTATGATCACATAATAGTAAAGAAATAAAATTTAAGCCATACTTTTGACTTTTAAGTAGGCTTTTGTGACAGAAGTTCACAGATTGAACCCTGTAATAACTAATAAGGAATGTGTTAGCCTGGCCACATGAGCTCACCCATATATGAAAATTATTAAGTGCTCTAGTCCATGGGTAGTTACTGTTTTTTTTTTTTTTTTCCTCAATTCCACATTGTGTACCAAGATATTTCATTTATCAGCAGAGACAAAAAACGTCCCAACCAACAAACATACTTTATTTACAAAGATAAAGCATCCAAGTATGACTTGTCATGGCTTTTTGGCAGATTGTTCCTTGTTCTTGAGTTAGTGTTGGCAACATATAACTATCTTCAGCTATTTGAAGGGCTGTTAATACAATGGAAAATATTAATCTTACTTTGTTAAAAATAGTGCTTAAAATTTTTTGAAGTCTTCTTCATCGTGTTTTTATGATGTGCCTGGGAAGATCTCAGATACTGTTCTGAAACGTATATGAATTTTACTTTTTTCGAGAGGGAAACAGACTTAAAAATTGGGAATAGATTTTGCTGTAGAATAAAATACTCTTCCAGAAGGTTGTGTCAGCAGGATGAACAAACCTTCAGTCGATTCCCTTGTCAAGATGGTAAAATATAAACAATGCAAATTATAAGTAACATTGGTCAAAGGAAGAACAAATTACTTTTGATGAGAGACGGGGGTGTTCTTTGGGGTTTTAAAGCATATACAAGTTATCAATTTCTAGATTCACAGATCTCTTTACTAATGAAATAATATCTTTGTCACCCCCTGCCAAATTCATCATGTTAAATACCACTCTGTGTCTCACCAGTTTGAAAGAGGAAAAAAATAATGCCTTGTTTGAAAGTTGCTTATGTATCACATACGTAAGTTTAAAATAAACCAGAGCTTGCTTTACAATAGAGAGATGGCTCTAGGAGTTCTTAGAAAAATGTAAGCAGGGATTTATTTTAAATAAGTTTGTATGTTAGGCTGAAAAATGCCTTCTGTCCTCCCTCCATATAAAATAATCTATATTCCAGTGCCTAGAGTTTGAATGTACCCATATATGACAAGCAGGGCAGGGCTTTTGTAGATGCGATTAAGTATCTTTTTTTTTTGGAGTCGGGGTTTCGCTCTTGTTACCCAAGCTGGAGTGCAATGGCACGGTCTCGGCTCACCGCAACCTCCGCTTCCTGGGTTCAGGCAATTCTCCTGCCTCAGCCTCCTGAGTAGCTGAGATTACAGGCACGCGCCACCATGCCCAGCTAATTTTTTATATTTTTAGTAGAGACAGGGTTTCACCATGTTCACCAGGATGGTCTCGATCTCTTGACCTCGTGATCCACCTGCCTCCGCCTCCCAAAGTGCTGGGATTACAGGCGTGAGCCACCACACCCGGCCGCGATTAAGTATCTTGCAGTGGGGAGTTTATTCTGGATGACCTGGTGGGCCCTAAATGCCATCGCATGTGTTCTTACGAGAGAGGCAGAGGGAAATTTTAGCATATTGCACAGACAGGAGAAGAAAGCTAAGTAAAGACAGAAGAGAAAGATTTGAAAATGTTGGCTTTAAAGACTGAAGTGATGTAGGCTGAAGCCAAGGAATCCTGGCAGCCACCAGAAGCTGTAAGAGACAAGGAACAGACTCCCCCTAAAGACTCTAAAAGGAGCGAAGATACCCTGCTGATACCTTGCTTTCAACCCAGGGATACTGATTTCAGACTTCTGTCCTCCAGAATAAATTTATTTTGAGCTATTTAGTTTGTAGTAATATGTTACCTGGAAATGTAGAAGTGGTTTTGGAATTGGACAGTAGGGTAGAGGGTAGAGTTTTCAATTTTGAGTTACATGATAGAAGATGCATACATTGCCATTAAGGCTGTTGGCAGAAATATGTATTTTAAAGGTGCTTCTGGTTAGGGCTTAGAAGAAAATTAGGAACATATTGTAAACTGGAGGAAAGATGCTTTTTATATAATAATAGAAAGCTTGGCTGAATTGGGTCCTAAAGTTGTATGTAAGATAGAACTTAAAACTTTCTTATATTTTGCTGAGAAGAATTCTGAATAAGTTTCGAAGGTGTAGTCTGGTTTCTTTCTGTTGATAGTAAAGTGGCAAGAAGAGCTAAATTGAAGAATGAACTGATAAGTATAACAAGAACCACCAGCACTTGATGTTGGGAAAACCTCAGACCGTTCAGATGGTAAAAGATGTTCCCTGTTAGAAAAGCTAGTTCTGGAAAGAAGGCCAAGGGTGTTCCTAGACAATCTTTTGTTAGTGTTGAAGAGACTGTGCATGTAACTCATAGGTTCCTATACTATCTCAGTAAAAGCCAGAAATAGATGGGATTATCCAGGAAAGATCTGTGGAGAGCTGTGTTTAATGATGTGACATGTAGGGGACTTCCGAGGTTTCTTAGAATGTTGAATGAGCAGAAACTGCCAACTAGGAATGAAAAAGGTAGATGACATGATGAAGGAAGGTGTCCAGACTCCTAACAGAATCCACGCACATAGGAAAAGATGATGTGAAGACAAACACAGAGATTTGAGCATATTGACCTTGTAGTGTAGGGTCCACACACCAAGAAACCTTGGCAGTCACCAGAAGCTGGAAGAGGCAAGGAGTGGATTCTCCCCTAGAACCTCTGGAGGAAGTGTATCCCTACCAACAGTTTGATTTTTGTTCCAGTGATACTGAAAAATTTCATCCACCTGTGGTAATTAGTTACAGTGGCCACAGGAAATTACATTGTTGGAAAAAGAACCAGGGTATCTTATGGTAGAGTGAGCATTTATGTAAGTTGAAATGGCACAGTACTTAGGAAAAATAAGGCACCAAATGTTAATGTCAATGTTTTAATTTGAAGTGAAGATTTCAGTAAGTCAGGTAAGGATTTTCAGAGAGTGAGAGGTTTGTTCCTGATTGTTAAGATTAAAAGTTGGTTTAAGACCTTATGTTAATGTATTTTGGACAGTAAGTTAAACAATAAATTCCTGAACACTAGTGAGTGTATTGGCTTTGTGAAGGATGGGTTTGTAGGACATAAACTGGAAACACGAAGCCACTGAAGGCCAGTCAAAAGATGGAGCCTTGTATCACCAAAGTAGCAGTTCTTAGAAACTGTAAGGGAAAACTGATAGACTTGTTGAGTGAAGGGGTATGGAAAAGCCAGAGTGGTGTGGGATGAGTGAGGGGGAGTTTGTTGTAAGAACCAGAAAAGATCCTCCTGATGTAATCTTTCCTAATACACTCATGCCAGGTATCCTCAAGCATTTAAGGACAACTTAGTGCACAGAATAGAGTGAATGACCAAGACAGAAGAACTGGGGGAAAGAGAGAATGTAGGATACAGAAGATTAAAAGAGGCACATCTAGATAATACCTATTTTTGTGAAATTTTAGAACAGAAAGTATAAAGAAAATCCCGAAGGCATCAGATTTTCCTAGGCAAAATGATAGAGCAGTCTCTCCAGAGCTCTCAGTCAGTGTGCTTTTTGTACGTAATACTGCATACAAGCTCAACCTCAGTCTCTTCCTCCTTTTGAAACAGTTGTCTTCACTTCAGGTAACTGAAATCCAAGGAAATGTTATCTAAGGTTGAAGTTTCAAAAATGATTTAATGTTATAAAGGTCACAAGAGGGGAGTTAAGAAGTAGGTAGTGGTATGAATTTAGATGGTAGCTAATGGTATTCCACAATGATATTTTGGCATATTAGATACCCTAAGGAGGTAAGTGTCAGAATAAATATGTTGTCACAGGGATGAAGGGGATCCTTGTGTTTTACACTTCTGTTATTTAACATTAGCATGTGGAATACCTTAGAAAAATTTACTGACATAGTTTACCAAGTGTCAGAACTAATCATATCAAATATTTTTTTATTCCTTGGTTATCTAAAGTGGCATATACATTATAAAAGTTATGGAAGGGAAGATGAAGGAATTAAAATTAAAAATGGCAGAGCGGATAAGGCTATCTTGGAAGGTTTAAAATGTAGAAAGCCACATTTCTGAATAGTGGCATAGTTTCTGATTGTGCTGTATTTCTTCTATTTCTATAATCACTTGATAAGAAATGTTTCTATGTTTGGATTTTTAAAATTTTATTGTTATATATATTTAAATAGAGTATAGGTTTTAGTATCTCTCCTAAAGGGATTGTTGCTAAGGGACTACCTTGATTAAATTTATAGACAGTTTAAGGAGGAGAATGCTTAGAAAAGTAATCTTTATAAAATCACTACATTCTCTGGTTAAAGAAGGTAGGGCAGAGATTACTGGGAGGGGTAAGCAGGCCTTTTAAGTATAATGGGACATTTTATTTTTGTGGATTTCTTACCAATCACTCTTTAGCTTGGGGTATAAAGTTGAAAGCACCTTTGTGAGATTGAACCAGGGTTATGGGCTTAATGGCTAGGAGGATCTGCCCCAGTGTAATGGTTCTGGTGTTGTGGTTGTTAGCTTTCCCCTTGGCCTCCAAGCTGTCCACCACATAATACTTGTTAGTGAGCTTAGTATTACTCATCTGTATAAATACGTATTTGCATCCCCAAACCCCCCAATCCAAATACTGCTTTCTTCTGCATAAATGTGAAACAAGCAGGGACAGGAGCAGTGGTTATATTCTATGACAAGTAAAGTTATCAGGAAAGAAAAAGTTACTGCTGAGAGGGTAGGGTTTAAGAAAATGCCTATCAAGTAAGGTATACGATCATACCACACTTACAGATGGTGGATGAACAGGAAACCAACTTTCATCACTTGAGAGACACTATATTAAATGAGATGACTGTTGGTGTTTGAATAGTTTTTTTTATTTCATCAAAGTGTAATTGAGTAAGTAGTTTAAAGCCATAGTAGAACAAAATACCAGTATTTGTATATAAAGACAGGATATTCACGTTCCCATTTTTAAATCATTGCATTAAATACTTCTAGTAGGCACTGTATGCTTAAACTGGGGATTAACCTTGTTGAGCTGTAGTCCCAGAGAAAATCAACCCTTCTGTACATGCATACACAAAACTGTATTTGTAGACCTAAATGAAGAAACTTGATTCTTTACCCAATCTAAAGTACAGAATTAGTATTTTCTCTGAAGGAAGTTGCTTTACTTGTTTTTAATTAGGTAAAATGGTCACATGGTTCAAATTTTGGTTTTTTTGGGAAGAGAAACAGTGAAGTCCCTTTACCCTTCTTCCCGCATCCCCAGTCCCCACACCAACACCATCTCCAAAAGGTGTATTCAGTTACGGGTTTTTTAAATCTTTTCAGAATGTCTGTAAATGCGTATTCTGGCAGATACAAATGTGTTATATTTTAATTCTTCCTTTATTGCACAAAAGTAGCATGTATATATGGAACTTTCTTTTTATTCACTTAACAGTGTAACTTGGAGATTTTTTCCTTTGCAGAACATAGGGGCCTCCTTTTTTCCTCTTTCTTGTTTGTTTCTAGCAGCTGTACAATATTCTGCTTTATATAGCTTCCATAATTTATTAGTGAATCCATATTGGTGTACGTTTGGGGTTTTTTCCATTTCTTTTTTTTTCTTTCTATAAACTTTCGTAATGTAACCTTGTAAATTTATTAATTTTGCGTGGGTGTTCAAGTATATAATAAGGTGAATTCCAGAAAATGTACTTGCTGGCATAAAGTATTATGAAGATACAATTTTGATGGTGTCAAAATGCTCTTTATATGATAGCATATGTGTGTTAGTCCATTTTTTTGCTGCTGTGACAGATATTGGGTAATTTATAAAAATTATTTGGCTCAGGGTTGTGGAAGCTGGGAAGCCTAAGAACATGGCACAGGCATCTAGTGAGGTCTTCACATGGTGGAAGACATCATTTGGCGAGCAAGCTAGACAGAGAGGGCCCTAGAGAGAGAGAAATCGTGGCCGGACTAACCTTTTTATCAGGAGCCCATCCGCACAGTAACCAACCCACTCCCCACCTGGGTGATAATAGAATTAATCCATTCATGAGGATGAACACCTCATGGCCTCATCACTGCTTAAATGCCCCACATTTTAATACTGTTACAATGCCAATTAAATTTCTAATAATGAACTTTGGGGGACATGTTGAAACCACAGCAATGTGCTGTCACACATTTGAATTTCTTTCTTAGAGGGTAAAAAAATGGTATCTTTGTAATTTTAATTAGATTTCTCTTACGGATTAAGGTTGTGATGTTCTACTTTATGTCCTTTTCCCCCTCACCTTCCAGAGTTCTAGTATGCTTTCCTAGGGTTGAGCTAGAACCTTAGAAGAAAGTGAGTCTGGGTGTTTATATTGATAAAATGTTTCTTAGGCACATGCACACATGCAAAGAACCTCTACTACATCTTGATTCAGTTGCACACACTAAGCTCTTAACCCTAAATGTGTGATTTATTTTAAAAAATGTGATTTCTTAAAACTGGATAAAGTGTGATTGGCATATGAATTCACTAATGACAACTGGAAGCAGGTAATTCTTTTTGTTGTACTTATCAGTGAAAGTCTAAGGAAGAGAGTGGCTATTTGAAATGGATTCTGATATACAAGTAGGATTTTCATAGGAGGAAAGAAAGGCATGAGTAAAAGAAGGGGAGCCAGGTAGAAGACTAGTAGGACCACAGCTGAAGCCAGGTTACAGAAAATGTTAAGTCTTAGGGAAACATGCCAATTTAGGAAGTTAAGCTATATGCCATGGATAGTAGGTATCATTGGAAATTTGAGGACAAGAAAGAGTGAGCAATGGTCAAGAAAGGTGAGTCTGGCAGTGTCGTGTAGGATGGATTGAAGGACACACTGGAAATGGGCACCATTTTAGATGTACCGAAGATAACGTGGCCCTAAACTGGTATGCTGACAAAAGAAAGTAAACTCTAGGTAGAGAATGTAAAACAAGAATTAACGTGACTGAATAAGGAAGAGATGAAACACAGCAATAGAATTTGAGTGGCAGAAGGGAAAGTGTAAAAGGCAGATTGATTTTAGGGAGAAAGTGGAAGAATTTTAAATCTTGAACATGTTAAATTTTGAAGCAAGTCCTAGGTCTCCCAGGTGGGTGTGTCCAGTAGCCAGGTATTACAAATGTAGCATAGGAAAATGGTTTTAGAGAGGTGTATTTTAAGATACATTTTAGCTCTCTGTTGCATTTTCCACCTTGCTTACCTTGCCAGATTCTCTCACTGTAATTCTCATCTTTGTTATCTCCGACCTTACTTGACTGACTTTGATTTGCTCCAACACCTTTTAGTCTTCACCACATTGCTGTCTACACCTCTTTTTGTTCTTCCCTTTTTGCTACTTAAGATAAAATGTAAACGTTTTGTGTTGCATACCAGAGGTCTGTTACCTTTTTCATTTTCGTCTGTCATAAAGCGTATAATCTAGTCACATTGCACTTTATTTTTTTAAAAAATTCTCAATGGAGACAAAAGAAGTGATTGTGTGGAAAATCATAGTGAACAGAAGAATTTATTTGAATAAAGAAAAAGTCACTGATTTTGATAGTTTTTGACCATCCAGAAGATAATTTTAGTAGAATAATGGAGATGGAAGCAATGACCTAAAATTTGACTTTGAGTGGGAATAGGTAGGCAGTTCAAAGGATGCAGTGAGTGTTTTAGCATCACTGTCAGATAGAGAGGAAAAAGGATAAATCATGATAATTGATACTAAAAATTCAAGGGTTAGAACAGGCTTTCTCAACTTTGGCAGTGATTAGGCCATCTTTGTTGTGGATGCTATCTTCTGCATTGTAGGATGTGTAGCATTGTCCCATCTCCTACCCACTAGATGCAAGGAGTCATCCCCAGTTGCAGCAGCCAGAATCATCTCCATGCACTGCTTAATGTCCCCTTGGGGAGAAGGTTAAAATTGTGCTTTGTTGAGAATTGAAGATGTGTGTATGATATCTCTAGGAAGCATGAGAAGGGCCTTACTTTGGTAAAGGGGGAAATCTGTAGAAGAATGCAGGAAAGAACTTGCTTGAGATGGAAGGAATTGAAGGCACTGCAGGAGTGGAATCAATTATACCAGTGTCTTTTTGAAATTAGGTAGCACTTTATAGTTAGCCAGGTTCAGAAGGTTTTTCTAATTGTTTTTCTTCAGGTAATTGGGTCTATAGTGTTTCTTGGTTGTCTACTGATACTATAATATAGTCCCTTTTTTTCAGCATGATTTGACCACACAAAAGCCCAAATGGAGATTTTTTTTTTTCCCCTGTGTGGGTTTTTTTTTTTTTTTTTTTGTAAGTCCTTCTAACTATAAATATAGTAATTGGTAGATAACCTACTCTTTCAGTAAATCCATGCCTTGGTTTATAATTGATAATCTGTTAATCTGATACATTGAAGTTAGAGATAAAAATAGGTACAGAACAAAATCTGTTGTGATTTCAACTTGTGATTTGTAAAAATTAATTTCCATTTCCAAAATGTATAAGCGCTTTTCTATAATTTGTTCATTTTTTATTAAAAATGAAAGGTAGGAATTGTAAATACAATTAATAAAGGGTTCTCTTTTAATTTTCTCAATTCTTTTTTGTCTACCACTTAAACTATGTGACCTTAGTCAAATTTTATGACACATGTCATTGTAAGTTGTCACTTGATAACCAAAATAACGAGAAGGCATGGAATTCATAGAAAGTCCTTGTTCTTACCCCCTTTTTTTGCATTAAACACTTTTTTTGTAGATACATAAGAAGATAGGCCTGTTCTGGAGGTACATATGATAATTTTTAATACATTCATATCATTAATTTTTACCTTTACCTTTCAGGCTGAAGAACAGTTGAGAATTGTTGAAGAACAAAGAAAGATTCATGAGGAAAGGATGAAACTAGAACAAGAACGACAACGTCAACAAAAAGAAGAACAAAAAATTATCCTGGGCAAGGGGAAGTCCAGGCCAAAACTGTCCTTCTCATTAAAAACCCAGGATTAAATTGCAAACTCTGAACTTTTTACAAAGAAAAATGGAAAAACTTTGTATGGTAGCTTCATGTTGAAGTGGTTTTTTTGGTTTTGTTTTTGTTTTTTTTAATTTGTAAAATCCGGAAAGTTAGCTTGTTCTAATAGGGGCTATGCTCTGCAATTCCCTTTTATTATTTTTTTTTCTTCCACTAAGTCAAATCCTTATCAGATCATTGTTGTCTTCTAAAGAGTGATATATTTTTCACCTGTTTGGATTCTATATTGGTGGTCTGAGGAAGAGCAGATCACTTTGTAAAACTGTGGATGGTCTGATAAGGCTTTTACTGACCCCACTGACTTCAGAGTTATACTCTGTTTGCTACATCATAATGCTGGTTTTGCTGACTTTTTGTTTTTTTATATATTTATAAAAAAAGAAAAAGTTGGTAATTGCATTGGGAAATTCCCAGGGTATTACTGGACCTATGTGGTGTATTGTTAAACCAGTGTCCTTGTGATACTGTTGCTCTTGATGTTCCTGATACAGGTAAGGAAACAGTTGGTCAACTCTGATACAAAATATATATACAGTTCAGTATTGTCTCTGTTCAGTTTGTTTTTATTTCATTGACAAAATCAAACCAGCATTCCCCATTGTGTAAATAAATGATTTTGCTGAATAAAGTAAAGTCTTAAATTCATATGTTGAAGCAATTCTTTTTAAAGTTATGTTAAGTCTTAAAGAGGGTGGTTCACTTTTTGATGGTCAACGATTTAGAAGTCTTAGAACTTATATTTCCTCTTGTTTATACTTTTAACATAGGGTTTATATGTACATTAAATATACTTGTGAATTAGTATTTAATGGCTATTTTTACAAATATCAACTTTATGCTAATAGAGGAAATGGCATCAGTGTGACCTTTAAGAAAGACTAACAACACCCAGAAGATTTAAATTCTCAAACCTGTGCCTCTGTTTTAGGATATAAGTATTATCACCATGAATTATACTTAATAAAGACTAGAAAAATGCTTTTAAATTATGGAATCTTAGATCATTTTCAGAGTGGGCCATCAGAAATGACTTAGCTTTATACTGTCAAAGGCTAAGATGGTCAAGTCATCTTCATTGTGTAGTGTACTTGCACGTTTATTTTTAGGACAAACACATTTGAACTTTATGAAATTTTTTTTTTTTTTTTGCATGTGGAATCTTAAGGATGACTAATTTTATACAGTAAAATCTGCCTCATTTACTCTTACATATGTTTAAGTATACTGGTATTAAAACATTCAAGAAAAGGATATTCATATAAAAATGCTACCTGAGATGCATAGACATGTCATCAAGTAGAGAAAGTGTTGCCCAATATTTTTGAGACAGTTTGGTTATTCTTAAAAATTGAAAACATAAGTTAATGAGATGACTAAATGGTAGATTATTTTGTGTGTGCATGCTAAGAAAAGTGCTATTGCTTTAGTTTTGAGCTCTTCAATGAGTCTAATTGTGGTAAGGAACAATATAAAATCAGTTTAAAGATCTTTAAAGGTAGAATTTTAAATAGGCATGTACTGTTAGTAAACATGTTAGCTACTCTAAAATCAAACATTTTATTTTCCTAAAGAATATAGGTTGCCTAAAAATCTTTTAATCTCTAAATACAGGTTAGCTGTAATTATTTCATGATTTTTTTTTCCAATGTAACTTTTTTTGGTGCAGATTCATGGTTCCTAAGTTCTGTATTCAAGTTTTTGGAAATGTTTATTTAAAAATTGTTCTATACAAGTGTTCAAAACATTGTATCTAAAGAGAGTAGCCTGGACTTAAAATATTTGAAATCAGCTTATGCGTGCCTTTTAATTTTTTTTAAGTTTCTTACTGCCACATATGGTGTGAAATGACAGTAAGTTGCTTAATGACATACTGCAGTGTCTGCTTGCTGTTGGAGACTCAGATGAGATGTTGAAATTGTTCTGTGCTTGGTAACTGACTCCTTTTCTCTTCCAGGCTAGGGGAAATAGGATGTAATTGTTAATAATATACACCACCCCGTCTTTAATGTGCTGCAACAATGTAGTAATTTTTTTTTTTTTTTAATTTGTTCCCACTGCCTTTGTGTACATAGAAAACTTAAAATTTTCTCCCAGTCTATTAGCAGTTAAGATGTTCCCTAATTTATTAAATATGCCTTCATTCACAATTTGCTTAAGGTTATTCTTGATGCATTATAGAATTAACTATGACTTTGTTTATTTTTATTACAGTATTTATGTAGTTACTGACATTTATATTGTGGTTTGCAGAATTATCAATTGTATAAACTAAACCTTTAAATTAGCTTGGTGTGAGGACTCTTTAATGCTTTAAATTGGGGAAGGGGTTTGTAGTGTGAGATTTTACTTACTTCATTTTCCCTTATGAAGATGCAGCAAATCAGACTGTTTCTATCCTCAGTTATCTACCTATTCATTTACCGTGCTAGTGTTTGTCCATAACTTTTTTTGTATCACTACCTGTCCTAGGTTTAGCAGTATCTTAAGAATTTTCAATGGTTTGTATTTTTTAAATTTTCTAAGTATAGTAAGCATAGAATGCTGGCTTAGTTGAACTCTACGTATCATTTCTGATGCCCCATTTTATCCTAAGGAGACTGTCACTTAACTGACATTTCTCCAAAGCTATTTCTATCCATTAGAGCATCTGTTTTCAGTTGTCTCAATTTTCTGCATCTTTACACCCAAAACCATTCGTCTGTTTTGTATTAATGGGCATGAGAAATACTGAAGACAGGCTTCGTTTTTGAGGCTCTCCTCCCCCCTCCAGGAGAGCCTTGTGAGCACACACTGCAGTGTTAATAGAGGACCTCAAGGGACTGCTGAAGGTAAACAAGGCCTCAATCTAGAAGTCTAGAATGAGTGTGGAAGCCCAAGCAGTAGGCCCTACTTTGTTGATTTGTTGAATTGCCATTCAACAGTGGTCTTGACTCTTTCACCTTTGTTGTCTGTAACGTTTTTGTTTACTCTTGTGTTATTTTTGGCTTCTAACATTCAGTTGTCCATGATGATTGAAAATGTAGTGGTGCAGTAACCTAGAAGGTTTGCATTTGCTGATAAACTACACTGTTCATTTCGTATATAGCCTTAAGATGAATAGATTGTATTTATCTGTCGATTCTAGAGTAACTGATGTGGTGCTGGAAAACAGAGGTGGGAGATACAGAAGACCTAATAGAAATTTAAGGGGTGGGTGTGTGAGAAAGAATGAGTTGCTTGCTCCATTAAGTATTTCTTTGGAACTTTCTTCTGATTTTACAAAGTAATACAAATCAGAATGCTTGCTTTTACATCTATGCAAGTGTTCCAGAAATTGAATGATAAGTGCTTTTATACCTAAGTCATCATTGGGTTTAGAAATTAAAACTTCATTGGAAGTCATACTTGAAGATTGCTCTTTTCCTGAACCTCCAGTGGTTGATGAGAGGATGCTGGGACAGTTCTATTTTTGTACTTTTCTTGTTTTTTGCTCTGTCCCTAAAGAGCCAGTACATTAGACAATAACTCCAATGATACAGCTGTTTTCTCTCATCACTGTTTTTGCATCAGTGCTATAAAAGTGTATGTTTTTAATAGGGCCAGTATAAGTTTTCTAAGATTGCTACAACTGTTGATTACCAAATCTAAGTTCATTAGGGTTAAAATAAAATGGGTTTGTTTGCCATTTGGATGATATATTCTCATTTTCTAGGTTTTCACTTTGGATTACAGACTTGACAAGTAGAATAAGAGTGAACAAAATGATACATTATTGCAGTTTGTTTTAAGTGCTGTTGAAGCTTTTATTAAGTGGTATGAAGAGAAGGCGAAAAATGATTTTATGGACCCAGAAGAGGAGATCTGTTAAGATTGTTGTCAGAAGTTTTCCTTATAACAGTAGCATTCAACTTTTAAATTTTCATATATATTATGTCTGTATCAAATCAGTCTGAAGAGAGGAATCCTGTTTAGAGAGGTTAAATATTAGTGATGCAATCCAGAGTGCACAGCTAGCTGTTACCTGCTCCTTTATCTCCATCACACCTCTTAATTCAGCTTGGAATGATGAATGGAGTTTGGTCCTCCACACTTGGTTTGCACATAGAGATGACGTTTCATGCCAGGTGCACATGCTAGTTGGAGCCATTTGTATTTCCATGTGTGCTGTTTTTAATAATGCTGTAAAAGAAATTAGATGTTGAGCTTCAGATTAAAATGGATACTAGTGGAAAATGGGGTCTTTTTCATCCATAAGGAATATGTGACAGTCTGTAAGGTATGATTTGTCTCTAAACTTATCAGAGAAAAGAATGATTTTCTTTTGACCAAGAGCCTAATGTATTTTTCCTGCCAAACAAGTAGACTCTAATATAAAATGTTTCAGTGTTTTAACAATCTGAATTTCAGAAGCAGATGCGAGATGGGAGTTTAACAAAGTTGATTTTAAGAAAGGGCTTTATTTTCTTTTGTCAGGTCTTTTCCTCGAGGATAAATGGGGAAAATTAGATTTGCTAAAAGAGTCCTAAAAACTTCAGTGACTTGTATGAAATAAACAGCATACAATGCCAGGAAACAAAGGGTATGATTTTATGAGAGACTCAGAAGCTACATAGAAAATTTATGACTTGAACAACACTTAGTCAACACATACCAGATTTATTTTTGTGTAGTGTTGTAGTTAGATAAGCTTTTGTTTTTGTAGAAGTTCTGTTTCATACATCTTTTGAAATATATCCTAGAATAGATGGAATACTGTATAAGGAATATATAAGAAGTAACAATGAGTTCTGAAGACCAAAACATGCCCAGGAATTCAAAAGGGTAGGAACATAAAAACTTAGGTGCATTTTTCATTGGAGTTGGGGAAAGGCCAGAATTGATTCCACTCTTTTTAAGCTGGGATTATTATATTTGTTATCTCATTCTACATACTCAACTTTGTGTTAACTTTTATAACTCACTGTGGTATTCTTTGAAATTCCCAAATCCCTATTTGACTTTTCAGAACTTCCTCCTAAACTCTAGAACAGTGAAGTAACCCTCTGCTGAAATAAAATCTCATTTGATGTGGGCTTAAATACACCTGCTATAAGGATAGATTTCTGGAAATAAATTGACCATGATTCAAGGTGTGGTAAAGAAAAAAACAAGTTTTCCCAAGAATGTAATTGTAAAATGAAGTCCAAATACCAAGAGATATGACACTGATGTGATTGGTTCTTGGTTTGGCATGCTTGGGAAATTCTACTTTGTCTTGGCACATGCCAGTATGACCTACTTTTTGCCTGGCATGTTATACAATAGTAGATACAAATAGTTCTGAGGTGATGCCTTTGGTGGGGCTTTTAATTACCAAAATTACCATTAAATAGTAGAATGCTGACATCTTCAAAGACAGTTGCCACTGCTAATGGTTTTCACATAGTCTCCACTGAATCTGTTGACTGAAACTAAGCTGCGTATTCTTAACTTTATACCATATAATTTTTTGTGTAGGATTCCTTTTCAGTTAAATATGCACTATGTTTTGAAAAGGAAGCGATTTTAAAATATATATTTACATTTGTCCCAAGGTAAAACTTTAGTTTTGGATGTGAGACTGATTTACTGAAAATGTTATTTTTGGAAGCTGGGTTATTTTCAGACAATGCAAATTTCCTGTATTTCCACTAGTTTACTTGGAGAGGAGGATGTAGTGAGCCAAGAGGTCACAACTTAAATTTCACAATGTAGGTTTGTCAAAGGTACTGAGTACTCAGTGTTCTTTTAAAAGATCATTAAGCTAACTTTATATTCAGTGAGTTCCTTAAATGATATTTTAGCATATTAACTAGCCGTTTTCCACCCTTGTCAAGTTAGGAGTCATAGTGCCTGCTCCTTCCTGGTTTGTTGGTGCTTCCTGGGAATCAGCTGTTCAAATCGGTATACCGTGGTGGAGCCTGTTTTACAAATTTTTTTTTTCTCAGTTTAAAGGCTTATTTAAAATCCAGAAATTATGAAAGTTTTCTGCTCTCAAAGATCTGTTCGGAAGAGTGAGTGTATTCAGTATTTTGTATGCCTTAGTGTGTTTTCGATCTTCAACTAGTCTTCACAAGCTTTTACCACTCCAATTGAGATATATCGTAACTTAGACTAATGTTTTCAAAAACGGATACTTAAAAGCAACGCACCATGAAAATCTTCAGAAGTTATTAAAAAGAGTGAAAACAAGATGTTTTACCATACGTATTTTCTCCACTTGATCTTAGCCAAAAGGCCGAGAAGCGATCATATGTATTTTCTCTTTTAAATTTGGCATAGTGGATAATTGGTTTAAAATACATGTAATTTGTAGAATTACTCCTCAGTTTGAAACAAACCCTGGAGTAGATGTCATTAAATTTAAAAAACATGGGCATACGATATACTTTATTCCGTTTAATTTTTGATATTGAATCGTACATTTGTACTGTGCCTTATTTCTAGCGTGTTCTTCCTGCGGTTGAACGTGTAAAAATATTTTCATTGCGACTCGATTCGATGCTGCGGGGATGCTGGATCCGGGTAGGTGGACCGCGGCGCTCTCGAGATGCGGAGAAGCAAAGCTGGCCGCTAGTGGGCGCTGTGGCTCCGTGGAAGCCCCGGACGAGCGTCAGCGCCGGCGCTCGGCCGGGAAGTAGCGAGGAGTTCCTGCCAGCTCTGCACTGGGGTCTTGCGGACGCCGAGTGAGAATCACAAGCCTTGACTTTTCCATCTCACACCTTCTAAATCTCTGGTCACTTTCGGAAGCGCGCGTGTCTCCTAGAGGCTAGGGAGACGGTCTCCGCGGGCGTCTCTGTGCGGGCGACACGCAGGGAAAGCTGGGGGGCGCCGCCTTCCCGGGAGGCCAGGACGCAAAGGAGACGCCCGCGGAGAAGGCGGGAGGCGACGACGCTCAGGCCCTGATTACAGCAGCAAACTCCGGCGCCGCGTCGCGGGAATCGTCCTGCAATTCCCGGACCCACTCACTGAAGCTGAGCCGGAGCCTCCTGGTACCAAAATCAAGCGGGAAGCCCTCGCCGAGAGGCGTTGGGAGAAGCGCGCAGAAACCGGGAGCGCGAAGGGTGCGCGCGGAGTGCGAGTCCTGCACCGGGGCAGTGCTGCGTCGGCCGACGAGGACGCCGAGCGGAGCCTGTTGTCTTCCGCACCGCGCGAGGGACAGCCGCGCCTTCTGACTCCGCCGAGGAGGAAGGCGCCGCCGGGCGCTGGGACAGGTGGCCCGCTACTCGGCCGTCGCTGTTTCCACATCTGCACTGCGCCGAGGCCGCCTCTCGCCGCCCGGGGGGCGCCCTGTGCACGCGCCGGGAGCTTCTCCTGCCCGGCGTCTGCTCTGCTCCCGCGGCTCGCGGGGGCCGGGGGCGGGGCTCACCTGTCAGCCCGAGCCCCGCCTCCCGGCGCCCAATGTCGGGCGGGGAAGGCGGACGGACGGGCCAGCGGCCCAACCAGCGCGCGGCTGCTGAGCGGCGGGCCAATGGGCTTCGCGCTGTGGGGCGGGGCCCCGTGTTTATAGCGCTCTGACAGCGCGCTGGCCGCGCTGACTCTCCTCGGCAGGGACCGCGGCGCCGGCCGGAGCGAGGAGCTGCGCACGCAGCGGGTCCCGGCGCCCTCCCCGCACACAAAGGCCCGCGCGCGTCCGGAGTCCGCGGCGGGGACCGAGCTCCCTCCTGCCTGCCCTGAGGCCCGGGAGCCGCGGAGTGAGGAGGCTCCTGCGCGCCCGGAGGCGCCCTTCTCCGCGCTGCGCTTTGGGACATGGAACCGCGCCGACGCGGCGCCCGCGCGCTCGGGCCGCTGCCCGCTGCACTGGATCTATAGTCACAGGCGGCCCCGCTCGGGGCGCAGCGCCCGCCGCCCGCGCCGGCCGTCTCCGCTCCGGGTCTTTGTGTCCCACCCCGCTCCCGCCCCGCCGCCCCTCGCCCACCCGCCCGCAGCGGCCGGCCCGGCACCCTGGAGCGGCACGGGACTCGGCCGTCCGAGCTGCGTCCGGCGCGGCGCCCGAGAGCCCCCAGTCCGCCGCGCCGCTGCGCCCCGCGCGTGCGCTCCTGCCCCGCGCCCTGAGGGCCCCCGAGGGCGAGCGCACCTGGCCGGGCGACCCCTGGAGCTGCGCAGCGCGCCCCGGAGCTGCCTGCGGGCGCCTGCCGCCTTCCCCGCCTGTCTGCCCCGGAGGATTGGGGGTCCCGGCCTGCGTCCCGTCCGTCCCTTCTTGGTCCGGAGTGCGCGGAGCTGGGAGTGGCTTCGCCATGGCTGTGAGGAGGGACTCCGTGTGGAAGTACTGCTGGGGAGTTTTGATGGTTTTATGCAGAACTGCGATTTCCAAATCGATAGTTTTAGAGCCTATCTATTGGAATTCCTCGAACTCCAAGTAAGTGGCGTCCGCGATCCCCTTGGGTCCCCGCCCCGGGTCCGCCGCGCCGTCTGGGCGGGAGGAGGGGTCAGTCCGCGGGGCCTCGGAGCCTTTTTCTGGAACCTCTGTCTCTGTCGTCCCCCACTTCCATCCCCCGCCCCATTTCGCTAGGTGGAGACTCCTTTCTCGGCCTTCGAACCCGAGCGCCGGGGATGGAAAAGGAACTGCCTCTCCGCCTTTCCTCTTCCGAGCGCTCCCGGGTGCTAAAAGCTCCTAGCAGCTCGGGTGTCACGTCCGGGAAGGTGTCCGATGGCGATACCTGACCCTCTTCTGTTTTCGAGACGAAGGACATGGCCACAATCTAGGCTGGCGGGCGCGCAGGGACTGGCTGGCTCTGGAGAGAGGCGGAGATGCTGCGTTCGCGGGGAGCGCGGTCCAGGCCCCGCAGGCGGGCGGGCGACCGGGGTGGCAGGACGCGGGCCGCGGAGCGCGTCCTGGAGAGGGGAGCCTGGAGTCGCGGCGCTGACTGCAGAGCCCTGGAGCCGGTGCGCCTTGGCCCGGCGCCGCCAGCCCGAGGGTGCGCGGGGAGCTCGCTTGCTTCGCAGGAGAACTCGGGCGGCGAGCCCTCTCCTCCACGCCCCGGAGACCGGCCTTAGGCTTCTCTCGGAGGGCCCGCTGCTCTTCGGCCTCCCGTTTTGTTCCTAAGCCGGTAGCCGGCCTAATTGTAAGGCACGTTCTATAAAAGCTTGGGGCCCTGCCCAGTCGACACTGGTCCCGAAGCCCTGGGGACCCCTGGTAGGAATGGAATCCTTAGGATCATCAGACTTGCTCTTATCGGACGCCCCAGCCGGGAGCGAGCCGGGCTTTGTGCAGAGTAACTTTCAGTTTGGGCCACCAGAGTGCATTCAGATTTTAGAAAATGCCATCCCTAAATCTGTGTGGCCAAAACTCGGCGTCATCTGGACATTCAGCACTGCATATCACCTTATTTCGAGTCACAACCAAAAGATATTTTACAGAATCATGGAATTGTAGTCTTGGGAAACTTGGAGAAGTGTGCAGACATTAGCTGGCTTCTGGAGTAAACGTTTGCTATCAGAAGCAAAATCCATGGCCTAATTGAAGTTGACTAAGTTGGGCCTGGTTTTAGGAGAAAAGAAATGGGGGGCTGATTTAGAAATCACGTCTTAATTAAGGGAGTGTGTCTATTCTCTTAAAAGTGTTAAATTTCAAATTCGCTAACATGTTAACCAAGAATCCCTTCACGAAAAGGGCAAAAACGCTGGTTACCAATCGGTTTAAACAAATGTTTGCATGATGCTAGAAGGCACTTCCAACGCCGCTCATATGGAGAAGTTCCTTAGGGCAGCCTCGTCTGCTCTTGCGTGGATCTGATTTTTAATGTAGATTCTTGTATTTGCTGATGAAGTACTGGCGGCGGCCTCTTTGCTTCGAAGCCGGCTCGGAAGGCGCCAGGTGGAGCCGGAAGGAGCCGGGCTAGGACCTCGCGCAGCCGCGGGCCCCGGAGTCTGGGAGAGGCGGGTGGGCGAGGCGACCGGGGGAGCCCACGGGCGCCGTTGTGCGCCGGGTGCCTCCAGAGGTCACTCTTCCATGCGGAATCGCAGAGCGCCAGGCCTCGCCCCTCCCCCAGGTCGCCTGCACCAGCTTCTCTGCACTTTCACTGACCGGCTCTCTTTAGGGCTGATTTTTTTTTCCTATGAGGATTTAATATTTCTGTTTAAACCTAGTTGAAAGTAATTCCGTTAGCCTCTTAGCGTTTAGTTCTGTGTGTATGTGTTGTGTATCTTTATCTTTGCGTTATTATTAACTAGTAGTTTGTGTGTATCCGGTGGGAGAATTCGAAATACCTAGTTGAGGGAAAAAAAGGTAGAACAACCGTTATTTCAATCTAAGGTGTAGACATTAATAACTTCTTTTTGTAATGTGTCGGGGTGGGAGGGTGCTAGGAGGAGGTGACAGGTATTTACCCACCATCCTGATGATGATGATGGGTCTGTTTTTCCCAGCTGTGTCCAGACTTGGAGACCTTTGAGGGCCCTGCGTTTCGGGAAGCTTGCCCTTTGCGCGGCTGGGATTGCTGCTGCTGCCTTCTCCTCCTCAGCAGCATTTCTTTTAAAATTCTCTTGATAACGGCTTGCCTGGAGAACTGGAAAATGTGTCCCTGGAAAAGGTCTCCTTTGTAGCTGAATGTTAGCTCTAGAGATGAGAAACATTTCTTCCTGCAGGAGCCATAGGAAAGACCGCTCTCTAAGTTTTCGATGATGCATATAACCTCCTGATGCCAGGGGGTTGCTTTTCTTGGGGAAGTTGTATGTTTATTTCCAGGGGGAAGTTTCAGTAGATAAATATGATGTGGCAGGAAGGTAATCAAATGCATTGAAGTTTCACATCAGTTCTTATGAACTGTGGAACAATTCATTTGTAATGAAGCCGCCATCAGTAATTAGATTTGTTTCATTTAGAGGTCAGCTTTTTTAGCAGGTGGTCGACACAGGGAGCATGTGGCAGCTGTCTGGATACAGGGTCCAGAAACCCCTTTGTAAATTCAGCGTCTCGGTAGCTACTTTAATCACATTGTTGACTCTGCCATCCCTGACTGTATGTAATAATGGAAAGAAGTCTTGCGTGCTCCGAACAGTAGCTGCCCTGCTCGGTTATTCACATTGCTTTGATACGTTCTGGTAGAGTTGGGTCCATTGTAGCCATTTTGGTTGTTTAAAGTTGTTCTTTTTTAAGAAAAAAATTCAGCAGAGAACAGCAATGCCTAGCTTCCATTTTTAACACTTTAGTAGAACATTTTTTTCCAAGAGAGATATTTTTACTTAAAGTGGTGGGCTCTTTAAAAAAAAAGAAAAAGTATTAATTGTACTTTAATGTGAGCAAATCTGTATTCGTCTGGTGTTCTGGAATGTATAACACTGACTTTGTTGAAAATTTCGAGTACTAGTACCTTATGTCTGGGGGTTACCATTCCCTGTGCATCACATACTAGTTAGTTAACAAAGCATTTTGCTTTTTCTATGTAATTTTTTTTCCTATATAATAATACTGGATTTCTGATACTAATTGACTTGATACAAAAGAATGGCTGGATAATATCCAGATAACATATAATACATGGGCTTCACCACAATCAGGCTCTGCATAAATACAGACCTGTCAGAGATTGATAAAATAAACTACAATGGATAGTGCTGTTTAAACAGCCCATTCAATAACATATATAAGCCAGCCTGCCTTCCATTGTGTCTGAAATTCTTATTTTTGTAGGTAAACAAATGCACATTCAGCACTGATTGAATAGCCCCTTGAACTGTGCTCCACAGTTTGCCTTTGGGTTAATCTTGTCGGTTTTAATATAGAGAGAAAAAAGCTCCAAGCACCAGGGGTGGAATTGTTAGTGCTTTCACATCCACATTCCTCACATTTTGTCAGGATGATAAACTGTAGGTAATGGACTGTCGTTGTTCTACAGGACAAGTGAGCCAGGCAGAGCACAAAGACCAAGCTAAAGCGATACCTCACAACATGCTTGGTAGCCTTCTTTTCAGATGAGAATTTATTTGAGAATCATGTGTCTAGGGACTGCACATCTTGACCTCAACAATTACAGCCTCAAGCCCCAGAAACAGGAGCTGGAGGTTAAGATGATTTGTTAAGCTCTTGGTTCTAAATCTTTTACAAAGCATAAGCTGTTGACATTTGTTCTGCCGATGCAAAGAAATGCAAATGACTCCAACATTTCTAAAGGTTTCTGACTTAAGCTAAAGTATGTGGACAGGTGAATTAGCCATCGGCCTGGAGACCAGCTAAAAACTGCATGTTTGAATGGTTTCTCCATAGAGTCAGCTGAAGAACAACTGGTAGATTTCTATTAATTCTCATAAAATCTCTTGTCCGTAAACTTACTGAGGTGTATCCTTCGGCTGGTGGATCAGTGAGATAATTGCCTTCAGACGGACATTGCAACTGGAGCAACTAAATCCTTGCTGTCTTTACTTCCACCAGAATCTTCCAGGTAGCTCCTGAGAGCTTCAGTGTGACACCTAACTTCCAGCAACGTTTTAGAGTGCGTTCACCTAATGGGAAACTATTTGAGATCCCAGCGTGACTGCAGTAATGCGTCATAGGAATGGGAGTGGCAGGGAGAAAGGAGACAGCGATTGTAGACCCTAATACAAAAATGTTTAGGAAAGATACTGCTTTTAACATTTTATGAAAACTTCGTTCTTAAAATACTTAATTGCAAATTAGACAAAAAGAAGCGCTCTTCTAAGGAAGATGATGAAACTGGTCCTCCTATCAGCCTAATCTCTGCCTGCCTTTGCTGCTGACATAAAGAACCTGTTTTTCAGGTCACTTATTATATATCTACATAGATTTGCTTATGAGCTCACCCTTTGTGTAGCAGAGTAGAGCCTTAAAGAGAAGTGTTCAACTGTTTAAAATATTTTGATTAAAATATGCAGACCCATAGAACTATAAGCTTCTAGTCAGGAATTAGCTCTTTCAGAGAAGAGCTCCCCCCTTCTTTTTAAGGGGGGAATTAGAAAGGGGCTGGGGGAGGAATATAAGAACAGCAAAGAAGGAAGGAGAGCAAATGGGACGTGTTCCGAACAGCTTGGAAAAACTCCTGTGGCTTCATTGTCTCTATAAAGCCAAAGAATACAAAGACATAAGCAATTCAGCCCTTCTCCCATGATGGAAGATGTAAACCGTTGACATGCCTCCCCTGTTTAACTTGTTTAATTCTCATTTTAAATTCAGCACGATACTAGCCGTGTGAACTCCGAAGATTTCTTTAGTAATCCATTTTGTAGTTCCGAATCAAAAACAAAGTGAAAGGGTCTGACACAATTTGCTTTTATTTTTAGGCAAATCAACCCTGGTCATAGTTAATAAGGGGATTACAACTCAGACTAGGTCTTTACAGATGTGATGTAAATCAAGGGCAGAGTATAAAGAAACTGATCCCTTTTGATTGAAGTATGGTAAAAAGGCATAGAGAAACTAGCAGTAGTAATCTGATTGTATGGCAATAAAACCACCATTTTCTGTCTTTCAGATAAAAATAATGTGGTAAATCCATGCAGTTCATAAGATGTAAAGGCAGATGAAGGGTGAAGCCATGGCAACATATAGATTAGCTTGATGTTAGAAATGACACGTCTCTGAAAAGGGCGCGGGACGAAGGCCCTTGCCTCCAGGCTGTTGGGCATTATGTGAGAACCACATAGACTTGGAAACTGGGATTAGGAAGTATGAAAGCTCTACTTGTGGCCTGGGATGGCTGAGGCGGTAAAGAAAAGCTGCTCAGTTCTTGCTCATTGGTGGTGGATAATATGGCAAAGGTAGATTTCATTGACCGCCTTTTTGATAGATTGAGATTGGGGCTGATTAAAACTTCAGATCACTGCAGTTGTTAGGGCCTGGGAGATTTTCCTTTTTAACTCCTGGCCTAACAGCGGCAGCCGTTCTGTAGGATTAACTGCACTTCGCGTTTGTTGCCTTAATCTATTTGGGCTTCAGACAGGGACATGCTGGGAAGGAGCAGAGTAGAGGGGATAGGTAGGGCTGGGGTTATCTGAAAAGAAAACAGAGACCTTTTGATTTCAGCCATCTTTTCAGACCCGGCTCCCTCTCCCGCTGCATGTGAGAAGCAAAGGTAAACAGGACACATTGTCCCTCTCCCTCAGCCACAGAGCTCTTCCGTGAGTTCTGTCTTTCCCACCCCGGAAAAAAAAAGATAGGATAAAATTTTTAAAAGGGGCGGGGGGAATTTAGTTTTAATTCAAATGAGTATTAATCCAATATGCCAAAAACAGTGAGCTCTACCTAGATATAATTTTACTCGTAAATGTGAGTCTTAACCTTTGAGTTGAATGGGATAGGCTACCTTAGCGTGAGTTACAGGATTATAAAAACATTAGTGGTGCCTAGCCTTAAAGTCAAAAACAAAAAAATTCTCTGTGCTCTTGACTCTTACCGCCCTCTGTCCTGAACAACCTTGTAAATAAGCTAGACTTTTGTTTTTGCCTTCCACGCTTTCCATTTCAGTCATTAAACAAAATAAGCCATTGAAACCATGATTGGGTTCCATGCAGAGTTGACATCCACAACTGGGTCAAGCCAGAAGGAAATACTTGGATTGCCCCCCTATTCGGCATTACAGGAAAGTCTCAGCACTTCTTCGGGGAGTCTTAACTCTCAAGACATTGAAAATGCCAAAGGCTGCAAACACCCTAAGTCTCTTTCTTGATGGAGTGGGTCTTGGGTGTGTTTTACAAAGGGGAATTCAGTGCTTTTTTTTTGTTTGTTTTTTCTTAACAGCAACATGGGCCCTTCTAGACTCTTGGATTCTAAGTGTCTAACGGAAAAGGGTCGTTAATCACAAATATATTGTGGACCCATTTCACTGATTTTATTCCAAATTCTCAACTGACTTAACCATCTGTTTGGGGCTATAGATACATTGCCTTTGTTGCCTGTTTTTCTCATTACTATGGTAATTGCGACAGTCATTACTATGTAGCTTTCATAGATTAAAAACATTTTTAAAGTATTGCACATAGGCTGGCCATATCCAGCGCCTGCTACTTTACCTTCTTTTCCTAACTTAATTCAGCAGTCTGTATCAATAGATCCATTTCATTTGTCTAGCTTCATCAGAGAAGGGATACCCCTGATTTACAAGCTAGTCACATCCAAGCACCTTGCATTCTACACTTGACAATGATTGCTAATGGCCCATTCAACTAAAGTATTTGCTTGTTAACAGGGAACCGAGCATGATAAATGTTCAGCAAGCTTGCTGCCTCCTTTAGCTTTTGAAACGCAGACTGGTGCATATTTATGGCAGGCAAATGACAAAAGAAAAAGCTGAATTGCCCTGGCCTCCAGCTTTCTGTCAGGAACAGGGTTAAAGTGATTAGGGGAGTCATTCAAGAAAGCCCTGCCATTTGTTTACTAACCTTCAGCCAACATTTAGCTTTGCAGTCTACCTGTGAGATGTTTCAGAAGTGTTAGAGATGAGGAAGGAGGACCTAGAAAACTAGTGAAAGGAGTAGATGACCAGTTATAAAGTGCTTGCCATGCACATCAAATGCCAGGTGAGCCTATTTCTGTTATTCCAGCAGAGAATCAGCAGTGGCTCTAGACTATTAACATATTTTCCTTTCATGTATAAATTCAAATATGTAATTCTAGTCCAAAGCATTCTGTGGTTGCTAAGTACATACTTGCTGATTTCAAATAAGAAAACATAGCAAGGGAAAGCTCTGTTAAACAAGTTGTTTCTGCCCTTAGTAATTCTCTAAACAAAATAGGAAGAAAAAGCGGAGAGTCGTGAAGTAGTAATGGTGTGCTCTTTTCATTCTCTAAAGCCTGAATAGGTAAGCGTTCAGACTCCTTTGTGGTGGGCATACAATTAGAGTGCTGGGAATTAACCACTGGTGTTCTGCCTTTATTAATTAATTTATGTTATTAGTTTTATTATTTATTTTATTGTTTTATGTTATTATAATTATTTATATTAGTAGTTTGGCTTTTCAATTTAAATATGTTCATCCAGTTTTCATTACAGTATTTGTGTCTGTCTTCCACTACTTGCTACCTGCGTCCCTGTTGCCACGGAGGCCTTAATCCATGTCTTCCACGTACACTCTCGTATGACCCCAGAGTAACTGTGAGTGCTCCCCAGACTTTTGAAACCAGTAGAGTCAACATATTTGTGTTTGAGGAAAGCCAGTAAGGCCTTCACGTTTTTGACAGGGGTGTGTGTGTAAATGGGGTGGGCGCAACTCCTTACCGTCTGCCTATTTTACCCTTGTTCCCAGTCCACACTCCCTGCAGGGCACCTAACCTGTGTACATAGCAAAGAATTTCCGACCTTCAGAGCCAGAACTGTTTCTCAATTGATCTCTTCCAGCCTTGGGTTATAGCTGATGAATTATAATCCTTGCTGTTTCCACACCTTTACCTGGCTTACCGTGGCCCCAAAACATTTGCCCAGAATCAGAATTGCCTAATGAGTGAGGAGGGTAGGGCAAATCATGTTCAAGACCAGCTAAGAATGTACCTAGCTGCAGAAGAAGTTAGAAAATGCCACGTTTTACTTACCTACCAGAACTGTATTTGGGGTACATTTTAGATTTTGTTAAAAAAGCAAGCTCTTGGCCGGGCGCGGTGGCTCAAGCCTGTAATCCCAGCACTTTGGGAGGCCGAGGCGGGTGGATCACGAGGTCAAGAGATCGAGACCATCCTGGTCAACACGGTGAAACCCCGTTTCTACTAAAAATACAAAAAATTAGCTGGGCATGGTGGCGCGTGCCTGTAATCCCAGCTACTCAGGAGGCTGAGGCAGGAGAATTGCCTGAACCCAGGAGGCGGAGGTTGTGGTGAGCCGAGATCGCGCCATTGCACTCCAGCCTGGGTAACAAGAGCGAAACTCCATCTCAAAAAAAAAAAAAAAAAAAAAAAAAAAAAAAAAAAAAAAAAAAAAAAGCAAGCTCTTGTAGGCCTTGAATCCCCCCTTTCTCTGGGAAAATGGATCATTATTGTAATGCACTGTCTAGTAGAATTCATTATTTCTCCTAGACATGTTCTCTCTCTTTATGACCTCTTTAAGTCACTCCATAATCCCACAGCACTTTGTACTTAGATGCCTCATACATAGAAAGAACCATAAACACAGTACATCATGATTGATATGCAAGTCTTCACGACTCTCCCTGTCCTAAAAGTCAGGGACACACCTTCTTCATTTCGTCAGTCCCTACTTCTGGCCAGCACTGGCATCCAGTATTAGTGGAATGGACAGGCAACCCAGATTTTTGTTAATGGCAGCTTACCCTGTCTTAACTGTCATCCTTCTGCTACTAGAGATGGATGAGACCTGAGACAATGGGACGGCTCAGACGTCCGTCCGTGGCTCTTGAAATTTAGAGCACCAGAATCCCCTGCAGGGCTTGAGAAAACAGGGGTTTCTGCCCTCCCCTACCCCCACCCCCCCAAGGTCTGGGGTGGGGCTTGAAGATGGACAGTTTAACAAGCTCTCAGGTGACGCTGGCACTGCTGCCTCAAGGCCACACTGAGAATCCTCACCCTACACCAGCCTTTTTGGGAAAACAGCGTAACATTAAAAGCTGTTTGGGATCTCTGAAGAAATCTCTGGTCCTTGACTTGCGGTCTCCGTTCTTGCTCTTGAACATCAGGGATCATCAGGGATCTAAACCATTGATGGTGGAGAATTTGTTGTTTATTTAACACGCAACTATTAAGTGTTAGGCCTGTTATTCGGCTCCAAGAATACAAGGCAGAGTGACCTCTACCCTCTAGATTTAAAGTCTAAGGCAGTAGAGAGAAGCCCAGGTGGGAGCAAGCACATTTAGAGGTGGGTGCCTGGTGCAAGGTGGGGACACGGAGGAAGGGAATGGGATTCACCCCTGGAGGGCCTGGAACAGCCCAGGGGAGGAGGAGCTTGAGTGTTGAAAGACTGTGGGCATCTCTAAGCAAAGTCATAGTAGACAGCTGAAATAAATAAAATAGTAAGCATGCCAAAGAAACAGTATTTCAGCCAAGGGCAGTGTGTGTCTGTCACGTCCACCTGCAAACTTGCTCCAGGATTCCCTACATCAGGCCATTGCTCAAAGACAGATCCCACACAGGGACAGCTAAGCCACTGTATTCAGCTACCTTTTCATGTGAGAATTGTCAGTACCTACTGCTTTTCAAAATGAGTATGATCATGGCTTAGTGAAGCAATTCAGTTTCGCAAAGACAGTAGGGCAAGTGCCATTGTAGTTTAAGGGCACATGCTTTAGAGTTTGGCTGTGTGAGTTCAGTCCTAGTTTAGCCATTTATTAGCTGTGTAGCTTTAGGAGCAGCATCCTTAGTGTCTCTCACTTGTCCCATTTCTAAAATAGGGACAATGACATAATGGTGCTGAATAAAAGAGTAACAAAATTTTGGTCAACATTAAGTGTACTTAAGGAGCTACGCTCTGTGATTGGCACAATGAACCTTGCAATACAATACCAGTTGTTACCAATAAAAATCAATAGAATGTACTGTGTGCCTGGTTGTGGTTCAATTTGCCTTTGTATACAAGGAAAAAATTAAAATACTCTGTTAATAAAGACTGTAGCATAATACTTTCACCTTAAACTCTTTGATGTTAATTTATTTTGTTTACCTGCCAAACTTCTACTCATTCCTTATTTCTGCTAAGTGAAGCACCCTTTGTATTTCTTTTGTCCTGCTAAATTAGGTTCTGTCTTCTCTTCTTATCTCCTCTGTACTTCTCTACCTTTGGTGCTTTGTTATAACACTTATAACCCTGGACTTTCTCATTCAGCTGTGCAAGTATGGATGGAGATGAGGCTCTGTCTGAATTCGTTTTGTGTATTCTAGTACAGGTACTGTGAGCAGTTGGGTTGTTGAATGAATACATGAATTCAACCTGTAGAGATGGGCAGTGTTGCATTTTTTACATTGATATTCATGATATTTCTTATTTAGAAAACTGCTTAACTGATGGACGTTGTTTTATGTAACAGCATTTTGTTTATAGTACTCACTATATGACAGCTGCTTTTCTAACTGCCTGACAAATACTCCTGAAACCTTCATGGTAACCATATGAGTGAGGAAAGTAGTTTTATTATGTCCATAATACCAAGGGGGAGACTGCGGCCAAATTGGTTAATTAACTTAGCCAAAGTCATACTGAGCTAATAAGTGGATTTAAACCCAGCTACTCTGGGGCCCTCTTCTTAATCCTCTGCCTCTCCTGCTTATGCTGTTGCAGGGAGTATTCATCATCATATATCTAAATTAAGCATTCATTTGCTTAAAGCAGTGCATACATGATGGATAAAAAAGTTTGGGGTATAATTGGTATAATTCTTTCATTATCCATTTTGATTTATAGTCACTTTCTTATGATGGTCGTGTAGTTTTAAATGGAGCCTTTGAATCTTTGATATAATAAGGTTATATCAAATCTTGGGTATAATAAGGTTATACCCAATGGAACAGAATAATCAGCCCATTTAAGGGATGACTAGAGAGTTATTACAATATATAATGGTCATGCATATATTATTATTCCTTTGACTGTTAACATTTTCTTTTTAAAAGTTTAAACATTTGATGGTTTCTTGTGGGGAGAAAAAGAGGTCAGATTTTTGAGGGGAGATCCATTTGGTGAGATGCTGAGTGTATGTCAAGCTAAGGAGATAGTATGACATCTTTTTTAGAGTCTAGTCACAATTAAATGCCATTTTATTTTGGATTTTGGGATCCATGCCAGCTTCCAGCTTGTCAGAGCTGAGAAGACTCAAATCAAGTCCAGGCCTATTTCTACAGCAAACTGGGATTCTGGCTTCTTGCCTGTGGATTCATTCAGTACAGCCCATCTGGCTTTTGATGTTCTGCAAGTTTGGAGCCATTTGTTTAAGGAAGCCAGGCGGTGAATATTGGTGGGCCTGGGGTTCTCTTGATTCCAAGTGGTGCCTCTTGGTTTGCATTTTCACCATGCTTAGCATCTGCCTACCTGGAGAGCATGCAGCCGCCGGCTAGAGGTCTCCACAACCACATTTTCATGCCTTTCAGAACGCAGGCCCCAGCATATCTTCCTTCCCCCTCCTCGTCCAGTTCCTTTCATGCAGTTCTCAGTAGCTGCTTGTTTGAATCACTTACAATATTTAACTTCTGGGGTGTTTTTGGGTTTTGGTCAAGGTAATTCCAGGCTGGATGTGGTGACTAAGCAGGAAATAAATGGATCATCCACAGAGGTACAGTGGAGCGTTGTTTCCATTTTCCCAAGGTACACAGTTGTGGGGGTGATCTGTATGGAAGTCAGGAACCCCATCTGACTTTGCTCCTTTTTGATGTTAGCAGTATAGACCTGGTTGTTTTGTAGTCTGCTTTGTTTTTCTTCCTTCTCTTTCCCAACTTCACTGGCTGTGGCAAAGCCCTGAGACGTGCAGGAAAATGTCTCTGTCATACGCCCACGGCAGACCCAGCCCTGACCCTCCTCTGGAGCCCAGGAAGGAGGAATCTGTGAGGCAGCCATTTAGCTGCTTGTCAAGCAGTTGCACACAGCCTTGTAAACTGTGTTACTAGGCTGATTATGCTTGACTGGCAAGGCGAATCTTACAGCAAGAGAGAACTTGGGAGAGTGGTATCTCATCTTATGCCTTATTAATTTGTTCGTTCTCTAATTACACAGACACCTATTGAGCACCTATTTATGTAACGAACCTGGTGGTTGGTGGGGGCAAGGGGGAGGGTCCCATGGTAAACAAAACACTCAATCCTGGAGGAGCAGGAATGGCAGTCCCTTGCCGGGCTGTTGGCCCCACCAAAAGGGAAGGGTTTCACTTTAATAAAACATGGGTGAATCATTTTTGTAAATAGGCAAAATTCTTTGTAGTTAAAAAATGCGATGGTAGCAAGGAAAGGGATGGGGAGAGGGTTGAAATGAAATATATACTCTCCCTAAATCTAGATTGTAATATTGTTATGCATTTCACTGTATCTTAATTCAATTTCTCAGAGTTTTTTAAATGCCAAGGCATTCCCTATATGATTTACGTGAGCCTTTCATCTCTGCAACTTTTCCCACTCAGGTAAATGAGCAAATGGATTTGAAAGCTCATATCTAAAACAAGAGAGAACCAGCTGGAAATGCCCTTTGAATTTCTTTCCCTATGAAAACCATTTTTCTTTCGGGTGCCTCACCTATAAATAACAGGAGTTCCACCTTCCTATGTAGACTCTTGGTAAAAGCGTGGTTTGGAACAAGACCGTACAGGTGCAACAAATTACAGTTGGGAAAGAAGCCTGTGGTGCATCTTGTCTCTGAGGGTTATGAAATCCTCCTTTTAGTGATGGAGCCGGCCTGGTCAAGCCAGCAGGATGAAATCTGGCATTTGTGAGATCACACCCCTTCTCACTTGCCCACCCTGCAGAGCATCCCAGCCTTACTCTTCAAATCTCCACATTTTGTCTTATCTAGCTTCAAAATTCATGGGGCCATTTTTGGTGTATGTGTGTGTGGGTTTTTCTTTTTCTTTCTTTTTTTTTTTTTTTGGTAAGTAAAGACCTGTATTTTTATTTTGAGGTAGGTGGTTGGGTTTTGTGTTTAATTTCATGGCAGAGATTTAACTAGTCTTTCAACTTTTGAAAAGATAAGACAATGATATTTGGGGATCATACTCTTAAAGTTTGACTTATAGATGATTAATACAAAAGTAGACGATTTTTCAGCCTCAGCCTGTTACAGGTTTGCCCCTCTGTGAATTGGAGGCTTTTATGACAGTGAAAATCATGGCACAGATAAAAATGAAAGAAATACTTCTGCTATTTTTTTGAAAAAAATGCTTAAACCGTGCGAATACCGTCTTTAAGCGTTTTAAAATAAAATTTAGCCACCAGGATTTTGAGCATTATATCACAAATAAAAAACAAGATTAACATCAAAAGGAGTCAGTTTTCATTCAATTGTGTAGCACTGTAGGCTGTGAAATTTAATATTATTTTGACTCATATGCTAATTGTAAAATGACAGAGGAAAATGGATTACATTTAAATGAAAGTATACACAGCATCACCTGCAGCTCTGTCAAATGCAGATAGAGGTCTTTGGGCCAGGGACTGGGGACCCTCTAGCTCTGTTATTGCAGTTCAGATTTGACAACTAGAACCTTCCTTTAGACTGCAGTTTAATTACTTTTTGTCAAAGGTATGCATGATGAAGAGGCACAAATACCTTGAAGAGTTGCTAAACTGGTTTGTATGCCTATCAGCTCACCCTGTGTTTGAATTTCTGTGCTTCTCATCTTTCCTTTTCTTGAAAAGCTTTTGCTTGTCATTGGTGTGAATTGCACCCCCCACCCTCACCCCACCTAGTCTTTGCTCTCAGATTTATAACACTTTAAGGGTTCCAAATTGTATAGCCTGCTCTTAGACCCCTTTTCTTTGCCTTGAATAAATCAGGTTCATGTTGCAGATGATACTTGTTTGAGGAAAGTGTGAAAGAAGGGGCACCTGTGAAAACACGCAGTTGTTCCAACACACATACACATTCAAATTAAGGCAGAAAATGTCAATTAAAGCCTCCAATTACTACCTTATTTCTTGGAGGTTTAAAGCCACTGAGAAGATAGTGGCGCACTCGCTGGAAGTTTCAAGGTAATTACTTTTTACTCTAAGCAGTGGTATCTGGTAACCTAATTCCATATAAACCTGATACCCTATCACTACACCCCAATATTTCTCTGGTTTCAGAATAAGTCTGTGCAGAAACTTGTTCTGATGTTAAAGTGCAAAAGGGGGCAGTAAAGTGCTATCCACAAAAACGGGAAAAAAATTTCCAAGTATTTCTTATTACTGCTTGTGTCTTTCTTAGGCCTTGCCTTTAATTTATTCCTTTTATAACAAAACTCTTCTGTTAGGGCCATTGAGAGAATAGCTTAATAAGCTGTAGTAGCAATCTAGCATTAAATGGAAGCCATGCAAGACTGAAGATCCTGCCTGTTTATGAAGTGTGCCATCACATTCACACACTCATGATGCAGAGTCATTCTTTGGGAGTACTTGCATTCCCAGGTGCACAGAGCACTTCGGAAAGGAGCCTCGGTCTTTGGTGTTAATGGTCTTCTAGCTCCATATAGACATGGCAGGCCCAAAGTGCACGGTAGGGTGAAGGGTCAAGGGTTTGGGCTTATCCAGAGCAGCATGCATCCTTTGTCAGGAGCTGACTGGAAACACCAGCCAATTACAGCAGAGCTGCAGACTGTTCATCCGCATTCGGAATTGCAGACAAACCGGTTTGTACTCTGACTTCTCTTCTTCATTGTAGGCTTTGGCATTTAATTAAAATAAAAATTAAAGCCTTTCGTGGAAAAAGTACTTGTTTTCCAAAATGGGGTAAATTCAAAGTGTACTTCATACAGATCACTGGCTTGGGAGTAAACTTTTATCATAGGACTTTTGGTTTGTAACAAGAGGCTGAGCCACTTTCTAAAGCTGGGGTTTAGAATATTTGAAATGTTTGTACAGTTCAATGATTAAGCATAATTTGTATGTATTCCCTACTTTTCACTTATTTGAGTAAACAAGTTTGTTACTACAGCTTCTGTGGACTCAAAGATGTATGTATTAATCAGGCCACGACTTCAACTAGGATACTTTTATTTATTTGCTCGCTAGGAAGTCTATAGGCATTAAATCTTTTAAATGCTTATTTTTAAAGTCAGTTATGAAAGATAGTACAAAGTTTTTCTGAAGCTCCATAAAAATAATGTCTTAATCACAAAAGCATTGACTATTTATTGCAAAGAAAACACAGAAAGCTAAAAATCATTCTAAGTCCACCATTCAGTAGCCCAAAGTGGTCTCAGGTAAAGGCAGTATGTGTGACCATTTGTTTATGGTTGTCTCCATGTAGTCAGCAAAATAAACAGAACAACATACCATATATTATTGATGTGTATGCTTTCAACTGAAATTAGCCGTCTACTTACAATGATCATATACACTAATGATATAATTTTGAAATGAAAAGAAACATAAAAATTCTTTGTGGAAAGTACTGCGAATTGACTGCTGGGCAGTTTGCTCCAGAGGTAGAAGAGCTTTATGTAGGGTCCTGTCCCCCGACCTGCATTTATTCCACTTGCAGGTGTACCAGCATCCATGTCGGGACACACCTTGTCCTGTTATGTGAGTCATGTGGCCCTGTTTCTCAAGGGCATGATACCTGCCATAATTACACACAGATACTCAATATTTTATTTAAATAGATTTGTATGTGTATAACACTAGGTAGAAGTGGCTCTGGATCTGATCTGATGCTTTTTAAATAGAAGCTTTCCCACAGCATTTCCAAGCACTGTCATCGTATCTGTCTAGATTTGGAGTTTACCTGGCCTAGTTATCTGTCTGGACATAGAAACTGGTAGTTCCTGTTTGTATCTTTTTGTTCTGATCTCTTTATTCTGTGTCAGCTTAATATTCTTGCAGTGAGTTACTGACATGTTAACTCATCCTTCTTCCTTTCCCTCTGTGGATCTGTGGCTTCCCTCAGGAGAGCCACCAGGTATATTTTCACACATTTCGTGTGTATTTCCAGAGACCGCACTAGCGTCAAGTGGCCCCCCAGCGATTTGGGTTTTCTTCTCGGTTAATCTACTGCTTTGGCCAACCTTGAGGAAACTTGTATGAAAGCATCAGATGTTTGTGCTAAGGTGCATGTAGTGTGGTCAGGGGAATAAAGAAGCAGGGAAAATGGAGTAGCTGTGGGTGAGAGGGGGAGCAGGCAGTGCAATTTCAGGTTCACTACACAGCTCTCCATAAACATCTCTACTGCTGGCTTCCCACAGATCTTCCTATTACACTGGGCAAAGTGCAGAAATAGATCAGGCAACTACTGCCTCTGTCTCCTTCCCAGGCACCCTGTGAGACCTGATAATGCAATACTGGTCAGCAGAAAAGTCCAGACTTGACATCCCAACGTGCCGTGGTCTGGTCTGTGAATGAAAATCACATGTGGTGACCTCTGATCTTTTTTAATTAATTTATTTATTTATTTTTTGTGACCTCTGATCTCTAAGTGGCTGGTTTATGTTTTCAGTGTTTTAGGCCTGTGTTTTAAACAAGCATGTGCTCATAGCGAAGGTTAAAACTTTCTGCTGTCTTCCTTAATTGTGCTATGTTCCAGTCTATTAATATTAAAGAATATTGTGTTGCATAATGACTATTTTTTAAAGATTTTATAATTATGACTGTGAAGTTGAAATGTCTAATTTAAATTATTAGAGATCTAGTTTAGATTACTAAATATTCATGCCTAATTGAGATTATTAGACTTAGCCAAAGTATACATGTAGAAATATTAAGAGTCCAGATTAGTGAAAAACTTGTAAAAGCTTGGATTAAGTTAAATAGGTAATTCAAGAGTAAAAATAGATTCTAATATCATATCATTTCACCAGAGGCATGTTAAGTTTGGAGGCCCTACTTGAGTGTTTCCAGTTTTTTCCACATTATATTGTCTCTGTATTTGATTCAAAGGCAGGGCATCTATTGTCTTGCTTGGGACTGATTCACTGGGGAAAACTGTTGGAGGAGTTGCCTGTTTCCACCCATTTTGCCCCACTCTTAGAGCAGCTTCCCATGGCTCCCAGGAAGGCCCTACAGTGAAAATGCATCAAGCCACACGCCATGGCGTGGGAAGCAGTCCTGAACCTGGACATTCTCTTGATGGAAAGGAAGAGGCAGCTTTCCCTTCCCAGGAAGACAGTAGAGAGCCTGCTCTGACTTTGCTCAGAGATGGGACTAGTCTGGCTCAGTCCTCTCTCCTGTGTGAGACATGAATCACTTTTGGTGGTCTTTGCTTTTTATTTGGGATTAGAAATCAGCAGACTTTATTAAATGAGACCTCTCTCTAACCACTTTCTGTCTGGGCGAAGTTTAACAAGAACAGCCTCTCCCCATGCGGTATGGGTGGTAACTGTGGTGGTTTTCCTCTGCTGTTTTTGGTTACGAGATGAACATTATCGGAACACACAAAAAGAAATCTGTATTTGGCATCCACAATGGAAAGTCAGTTTAGTAATTTAAAATTAGCCAGTTGTCATCATCATAATTCTTTTTAACACTTTCAAAGTCAGCATAGGATAAGTATATTGTTGAATATTACAAAATACTTAGGGCATGGATAGATGTGCTGTGTAGTTTGATTTTAATGTGCCTAAGCAATCGAAAGTGACAATTCAGATACAAACCCCATCGCTTCAAAAATAGGAACTCCATTTACTGACTTGATTGTAACATATGGAACTCATTGTTTTCCATTAAAAAATGATAGTATTAGGAAAGTCCATTTGCTTTTCATCTGTAGTCTGCTGTTTGCATAATTGTCCAGAGTCCATCTGTAATATTAAATGTAAAACTGAAATTCCATGTAGCTGATATGTTTCTTCCTCACCTTTTAGTTCCTGGCCTCCTGGGGAAGGGTTGCATATCTGAGCCATGGTCTCAGATGACCTCCTCGGAAGAAGCCTCTTCTTTTTAGGCACCACTGATGTGTGCTTGGCGTGGAGCTAGACCTCTGACTCTCCATGTGATGCTCACATGTGCGTGTGTATTAGCTTTTTCTCGATTTCCCTTAACTTCATGGCTTATCTATGAACAGCTTTATTTGGGGGTGGTGGGGGAGTTTTCCAAGGCCAGAGTTATAATTTAATGTGCTGCAGTGAGAACTGAAAAGTATGCAGAGAAAGGGGACTTTTCCTGTCATGGCTCATTGGACAGCAGCATGTCTTCACCTGTTTTGTGTGTTAGGTCCATGTGTCATGCTTAAATGAAGAACATGGGATGTAAGGGGCTTTGGACAGTGCTGAGCCAACAAGTGCTTCAAAGCAGCTGTGTTTGTATTATTAGTGGTTCTGGAAGTGGCTGATTGCCTTGCATTTTAAGTAGAGAGGGAGTGTAGAAGAGTGCCGATACTTACAACTTTTTCTGAGCGGAAGGGTCAGAAACTCCATCTGCAGGGCCCCTTGCTCTCCAGGAACACCACTGTGCCTGGCACAGCATCTGCGGAAATCCAGTCTCTCCTCCTCAGTGTGTCCTGCCCTGACTCTAAGTGGTTCTATCTTCAGAATTCTTATCATGCCTGTGATCTGCAAATAGTGGTACTTAATTTGACTTCAGTTTGTATAAATGTTAGCTTCTATTTGTTCATTCCTATTTTTTTTTCAACTAATACATTATTTATAGAGCTTATAGTCTGTGTCAGCCCCTTGGGCATTTAATACTGAATTAGTCACATGTGGGACTTGCCTACCCTCAGGGAGCTAGACTATAAATTCCTAATGATCAGTGATCTCTACTTTTCTGTCACTCACAACGTCTGGCACAAAATATGTAGTTGTTACACTCACAGCACTCTTGTTTGCTGCCACGGTGCTTTAGGAAGTGTGAGAGTTCCCGGGAGGCAGAATCAGTAACGCAGACTGTACATCGTGAACACGTGGCCAGGAGAATGTGGTTCAGGCTGTCAGCTCAACTGCACTCTGTCCACTGAGAAGCCATAACCTCATCAGTTAAAGGGACTGGCGTGCTATGGCTGTTTAGGTATATGCTTAAAAAGTAAGCTACTAAAGCACTTAAGTATTGGGGCCTTTTGTATTGATTTAATTAAAGAAGCAATCATTGTTTTAATGAGCTCTAGAAACAATTACTTTTGAAGAGCCGAGGATCAAATTCTTGCCTCATGTTTTGCCACAATGTGTTCCGAAAGGTGAATTAATGCTTTTGGAAGCATCAGGAATGATGAGTTTTACCGGGATTTGCATATTAAATATGTGTGTTGAAATGTGAGCCTCTCTGCCAAACTTCTGTTTTGATAAGCCTTCTCCTGGGTTGCCTTCACTGACCGTTACAGATTTTTAACAAAGTTGGACAGTACATGCTGAACGAAAACTTTACATCAAGGAAGACCTGGCTTGTTTGTAAAATGAATTAAAAGGCTCATTAAATTATTTATGTGACTTATGCCTCCTGAAAATATGATCTCAAAGGCAGAGATCCCTGAAGCACCACGGACCCCTGTGTCGCGTGCTCTCAACCTCACCGCATCAGTGAGTGATGAGAGTCAAGAGGAGTGACTTGCATGGCCAGGGAGGAAACCTCCTGTGAGTCTTCAGTTAAGCAGGAGAAAAAAAATCCTCCTGAAGGAAACAGGATCTTGGGAGCATTTTGAATGAAGAAAGCGCTTAGTGAGCCAAACTTGAGACATAGGGTGTAATGTGGGAGAGTTCTAAGATTTGCAGTGATGTACAGCTTGGGAGGGGGTGTGATGCATTTTCTTAAAAGAGCTAAATGAATGGTTGAGGAAATGGGTACATCTGGCTTGGTAAGAATCCTGATCTCTGAAGCCTGGGAAGCCCCGAGGGCTTGTAATTTAGGAATACTTCTCTTAACAGTAGCTAACACTTATATAGTGCTGTCTGTGCATGTTACAAAAGGAGCAGATTCAGGATAGAAAATGTTTGGAATGGTGTGAGAAACCCTAGGCAGGAACTGACCCCTGGTGTTTGTAAACCTTAAAGATGTCCAAAAAAGATCAAGGAATAAGACAGGAGAAAAAGGAAATGTCAGGAAGATGATCAATTTAATCATGGAGTTGAGTTTGCGCCTACTGCCTGGCATCTTGCCTGAGGTTTGTGACCTCAGCAGCACATCAGAATTACTGTATGTGTGTTGGAGGGCTTGGGGGAGGTAAAGAAATTAGCCTCATCTAAAAACATTCTGATTCGACCTGTTACTTGAGAAACTGAATTGTGTTTTGTCCATAAAGAAGATGACATTGTCTAGAGACAATACACTGACATTCAGAAGGTTTGAGGGGATACCACGGAGAGGCTCTCACTGATCTGCATTTGTCAGAAGTTCTAGAGAATTCTTCAACAGTACACACATGGTGGTTTTAAATATATCATTGTTATAAAAATTCATTTTGAGTTCTGTTTCACAGAAAGATTTTTTTTTTGAATGGATAAATGACATATGTCCTTGCTAAAGGAGCTCAATTAAAAAGAAAGGGACCACCCCTTTTTTGGGGGTTGTCTAGTAACACATGGCTAAGAAAGAGGTAACAGCCACATACATTTTTCCTGCCAATAAAGAGTGCAGGCTTTTAATATGAATCCATAATATGATTTCTCTTATGTTTTGTGCTGCTTCATAACCACGCTCATCATGCACTTTTCGGAAAATTAATACCATTCATTAGCATAAATCATAAGCTATTACCTTGATATAGGTTTAAAATTGGAGGTGCCCTATCATCTTTGCTTTATCTTTCAGTGAATTGTGACCCTGTAGTCATCATGGCTGGTGGGCGTCTCTGGTTAAAGAAAGGGTTGGACTGGAAGGATTCAGAGGTGATTCTTTGTTCTCAGGCTCTAATATTTTAATGAGCCTGCAGGCTTGGCTGCTTAGGAACGGAGCTGGGATTTCTAAGTGTGTTGTTGTAGGATGTTCATTAGGAAGTTCTTGTTTCAGTTTTTCAGAGAAACTCCCCATTAAGAAAGAGCTTTCAGCAGCATGACTAGCAAGAAAGAGGAAAGGGAGGAGGGAGGCTTTTAGCTATGAGCATTAAGGGGATATTGTATCAGTAGTCTTAGTTCTAAAGATTTGCTTCTAAGAATTAATTGGAGCAAATACATCTTAAGGGAAGAAAAAAAAGATTTGTAGAGCAGGGACAGTGGTTGTTGTCCTTGCAAGTAGAGGACTCTTCATTCTGCAGCTGAATCAATACTACAACTAATTATTTCTGGTTATCTTTTATGGGTTTGTCAGACATTTCTTTTGTTCAGTGTAATAAAAAACCCATTGTTTGATCAGTGACTAATTATGATAAGTAATTTGAAACATTCTTGATGAAACTTGTCTGTTAATTAACATCAACAGCAAATGGAAACTAACAGGACAACAAAGTATTAGTGGATTCACTGTTCCCTCCAATTGATGAGATCTCTCTGTGGCATGCCCAATAAACTAAAGCTGCCAGTGGTTAAAAAATAACAAACATGTGGGAACATGTGACTCACCGTGCAGGAAAAGTTAATTGTAAAGTTACACAAAGGAGTACTGAAATACGGCAAGTGAGGGGGTGGTGAAGAAATGTCAGCAGGTAGCCCAATCCTATGGCGTAGAGTAAGGAACGTGGTTTCTTTCTCTCTTTCCTTTTTCTTTTAAAGCTTAATTCCAAAATGCATTCATCCCATATTGATCTGAACTAAGAGACTTTTGGTAAATAAAAGCGTGAATCTGAAAATTTGTAGTTTGGGATTATTGGCATTGGCTGGCTGTATTGTAACTATCATTAATACTGTTAATTTTTAATCAACTCAATGGCTTTTTTTTTTATGCTTTTAGATTTCTACCTGGACAAGGACTGGTACTATACCCACAGATAGGAGACAAATTGGATATTATTTGCCCCAAAGTGGACTCTAAAACTGTTGGCCAGTATGAATATTATAAAGTTTATATGGTTGATAAAGACCAAGCAGACAGATGCACTATTAAGAAGGAAAATACCCCTCTCCTCAACTGTGCCAAACCAGACCAAGACGTAAAATTCACCATCAAGTTTCAAGAATTCAGCCCTAACCTCTGGGGTCTAGAATTTCAGAAGAACAAGGATTATTACATTATATGTAAGTATAATTTTATTCGTTTATTTTATAGAAATTAGGATAATCTGTATAGGTTTGTATCAATTTTTGTTTCCTTAAAATTATTGTGGCAAATAATTTGGTGAGAATCTTTGCTGAAAAATTGTCCCCCCCCCTTTTTTTTTTCCCAAAGAAACCTTCATTGAATTTGGGACCCTGTGCTACCAGTATTCATTAAGTATACATCCCCAAAGAGAAAAAAAACTCCTAGAATTCTCATAGTATTGAAATAAATGTATTATATGAATATATTCAGCATCTCTACTGACAAAACCATTTTTAAGGACCATTGGTGGATTTTGATAGGTAAATCTTGTGCAATGCCTTTTCTCTTCACCCATCCATCCATTCATTCACTCATTCATTTCGTATTTATTCTGTGGCAGAGACTGTGCGTAAATGCTAGGGATTCAGCAGTGAACAAAGTAGTATAACAGCATGCTTTCCTCAAGAAGTTACCAATCCAGAAAGGATGGGGATGACAGGCAAAGGTCACATTAAAACCAGATTCAGAAGAAAAAGACAAAACTTGGTTTGCTCAGTGAATTACTCTTTTTTTTTCCTATATATATATAAAATAGTTTGACACACTGTTTCAGGAATAGGTGGTACGTATCCTTTGGGTCATATCTGAGGCTAACTCATAAGGACGTGAAGTCGGCTGATGAGCACATTTGGAGCCCACACCTACTATGTGCAGATCCCTCGCTGGCATGAGGCCAGTATCATGATTTCCCAGGGCCCCAGATGTTGTTAAAGTCTAGGTGACTTAGACAGCTGTTCGTATCATTCAAGCAATGAAGTCTTTTTTCTTAATCTCCTTGGTTTAAAATTATAATTGTGTTGAATTTTCCATTTGCTTGGTTACCATAGACTCCCGTTTATTAGGGAACTGCTGTCTGCCACTGGTTTATTATTTGCCCCAAGGTGGACTCTTAGAACTTTAGGTAGGAGACTCTTGGTGATGAAACTGAAACTCTTGCAGCTCAACCTATGAGCTGCACTTTATTGTTATTTTATTTTTTTAGAGACGAGGTCTAGCTTTGTTGCCAAGGCTAGAGTGCAGTGGCGGAATCACAGCTCACTGTAGCCTTGAACTCCAGGGCTCAAGTGATCCTCCCACCTCAGCCTCCAAGTAGTAGCTGGGACCACAGGCATGTGCCACCGCACCCAGCTGGAGAGCTGTACTTTAAAGCACAGAACCAAAACCTATTTTTAAAGCCAACTTGATACATAGAGTAGCTTACCAAGAATTAGTAACAACAAAAAAAAGAGTGGTAGAGTATATACTTAATAAAGGAATGATTATTATAAAATAAAAATAAAAGCATTCTGAAATGAAACAGTTAGGTGGGGGTGGTCACGTATACAGATAATAGGGAAATTTGAAAATATAAAATAATTATCAGATACAATAAATGGAAACTTTAAGCTTTTGGAAGTCTAACAATGTGTTTATATTAGTAAAGACTTTTAAAGTAAGACTTTTTCAGTGAAAGCTACTATTTAGCATGACATTTACAGGGAACTGAAACTGATCAGATGAATTTATGAAGAGAGTGAATGCTCCTGGGTGGGGCGGGAGAAAGAAGGTAGTGGTACCAGAAGAGTGGACACACTAGAGATTAGATGCTCTAGGGCAGTGACTGCATGTGCCTACCCCGTGGATGCAGCCCAGGTCCACTGATAAGCCAACAGACCCAGGGTCTCTCCCCTTATTTTAGCTTAGGACTTCATAAGGAATGCTGTGCAAATTCTAAGTCCCCACTGAGTGAAAGTGGAATTTTAGTAAACATTGAGAGTTTAACTTTTAGTGTGAAATAATAGGCAAGATATGCAAATAAAGAAATGGTTTACCAACATCGCTTTGCTTAATGTGGTGAACATTTAATAATTGTTTTTTATCGATACATGAGAGATTTGTATTTAGAAGCACAGTTTAATTTGTAATTATAATATTAATCTACACAATAATGGCATCCCTTACTTTCTTTTTTTGGAAACTCTTCATACCACACTAACAGGTTCATTGCAGTTACTGAGCTACTCTGGCCATCAGAGCTCTCCTTAGAGTTAAGATTTACCGTGCAAAAGCATATGGTAATCTAGGATAAATGAATCTTTCTTAATATAGAGTTGAGGGTCTCAAGTTTGAAACTATGAGAGGCTATTTGGATGTTGTTTTGGGGCATTGTCATAAGGGGTGGGTGAAGGACTCAGGGCTTAGAAGTGTGCCAGGAAGTCCTGTTGAGACTTTCGGCAGAGTTGAAAGACTTCCACGATGGCGTAGGCAGAGGAAGGTGTTTCAGATACTTGGGAAAATATAGAAGCCAGTTTCTCACCCACCCTACAGCAAAGCTTATTGATCTACAAGTTTCCCTAGAAAGGAAATGAGAAATGCAGAGAACAAATGTTAAAATAGTTTTACAAACTAACATTGGCTTTGTATTGCTTCTTCAAAAGTCCAAAGACACCAAAATAATTAATGGATTTTAAAAAGTCGCTACTTTGTATATCAGACAAATGCACGTGCATATACACAGTCAAGCTCTGTACTGGTTTTTTTAAGATGGAAAGTTTTTGAAGTTAGCAATTTTTATATTAGTACATTTACAAATAGTGCTAGGTAGCTTGATGGAAAGTATTAAAATTTACATGTATATTTTTAACACTTTAAATCATTGGTTCACTCTTGAGACAGTAAATAATATTGGCATTTGAGTTGCTTTAATAAGTGTTACATGGGTTTAACCCTAAATCTGAGTGTCTAGTTGATAACTGCCTTTACAATGAGCAGTGTTATAATAAATATGTTATTGTGTGCTGATTTCTTTCCATGGAAAGGAAAAAAAGATCTGATGCTTTGGAAGCGTGCTTGACTTTACCCAATGAGGAGCAGTCCAAAGGGACTGATTTGCTTTGGGGAGCACCGTACATGAACCTCGAGTCTTACTTGCTAGTCCTGCTGTCTGAGCTTAATGAGAAAGTCACTTTATTTCTTTAAACTTTAATTTACTTCTCTAAAAAACACTTCTGGTATTGTCATTTTTCTTGCTAATGATGGAGGTCTTCTCCAATTTCAAGCCATCTTATGGTTGGGCATACAAATCCTATGTAGGATCACTTGTTAGTGTGATTTCAAATGGACAGGATCCTCTGTAAATTCTTTAAAAACATTTAACTTGATTTGTGGTGTTACCTGCTTTAAAATATAGTCATCACACTTTTGAGTTTCAGAAGTGAATATTAATTTTTAATTTGAACTATATTTTTTAAACCTAAGTATTCACTAAATCTGCTTAGGAGATGATGTGGCAAACTGGTATGCATCCTCATTAATTCTTCTCCTAGATGGTTATTTGCTTTTTAACTTGTGGCAAAATTATATACAAATGGTCACAAACTTACAATGGTTCAACTTAAATTCTTCAACTTTCTGATGGATTTATTGGAGTATTAAATGCATTTTCAATTTAACGGTATTTTTAGCTTACCTTGTGCTTATTAAGTATCAAGATATAGTCCCACCTAAGTCAAGGAGCATATGCATATGGGTTTTTCTTCTTGTTTAGAATTGACTTTTTCAAGTGACCTATTTCAGTAATCAGCCAGGGACCTAATTTGCATAATGAAATATTCTTATCTTCAAGTGATCCAAAGATGGAGATACTATGGCCATGTGGTCTGAAAAGACCTTTTCTTTATTATGTTTAGATCTTTAACTGCCTTAAAAAAAGAGTAGGTATTTTACATAACCTATAGTTATTTTTATTATGTTTTTAAAGATTTTTTTAATGTTCAGTAAATAACTGTCTGTTCTGAAATTGCCCATTTTCAAGGGAAGCTTTGTCTTTGACTTACTAAATTCTCTAGTTGATATTGGGAAAGCCTTCTTGTTAGCCTTTATCCATAGAATCTTCTTTGCAGCACTTTCTGTGCCTGCTTCAGTTTCTTTTCAGAGGTGACACCCAGAGCTGAAGGAGTTGTTGGCAGGTTTGGTGTGTTGGCCCTTTGCAACATCTGTCCTTACCAAGCACGGTTCTATGGGCCGGTTCTTCGACCTTAGCATAAAACCATGCAGAATACCCACAAAGAGGTTTCCATCACACTACCAAAATCATGTGAGTCAGAGGTAGATGAAAAGTGAGTGCCATTGTGTTCATACTTTTCAAGTGAACAGTAGCTATAGCAGAGCCGTTAGACAAAGAAAACCATATTAACGAAGCACCTCCCAGTTTAGCTTCATAATGGCCTTTGCATTATTTTGCTGCAAATCCAGAGAGCTAAGACACGTCTTGTGGCATAGTCCATAAGTCATCTTTACTAAGGACTATTTGATTAAAAGTTGTTGTGTGAGATCCACCCTGTGGTGTTCACAGCATCCCTCTTGGAGGCCTCCCTCACTCTCCATGCCTTGGCAAAGTCTTCCTTGAGACACTGAATGAGTCTGGAGAAGCTACTATTTCTTAGGGCCCTCATTGGTTTAGTCTTCTGTAGCTTTTTTTTTTTTTTTTTTTTTTTAATAAAGAGCATGTAAAATTGGAAGGCTCTACAAACAGCTTTGCTATTTTTTTAGACATATACTCCACTTCTAAGAAAAATCACAAAATAAAGTAAAATGCTTGCACAAATATAAAGAAACAGCATTCTTAAAGAATCAAAACAGAAGAACTTTAGAGTCTATTGCTTATGTTGTTGAGCGTATATTTGTTTTCTTATTTTTTCTGTCTTTGATTTACTTTTTCTAGGGAGTAGGTTTGGCAAGTAGCACTGAAATGTACTGAGTGCACTGTTCTTTCTCTAGCAAAATAGTTACAGGAGCTTTCAAATGTCCTCTTACCTATAGATTGCTTTTAGAATATAGAATAATGTGTGGGCTGTATAAAGCGATTATGTGCTTTATTTGATGAATTATTTATGTATGGTAAATGTAGCAAAAGCCACATTTCCATCATTAAATGTAATCCCATTTGGTGATACAGCAACATCAGCCTGTCCCTTGGGTCTTCTGACTGTGGGGTGAGGATTTATGTTTGATACGTTGTGCATAATGGCTGAGTTCAAGCACTTAAACACACTTTTATTTTTAACCTACAGCTGTCATCTTTGTAATAGGATATTCATCAGAATCTTGCCCGAGACTGTGCATTTGGGTGCTTGGGGGATACAGCACCATCACCCCTCCCCCAGTCCAAGAGAAACAGATCAACATCATAGGTTGAGAGTTCAGGGTCTGGAAGACCCAAGTTCCTGAGTGCCCTTCAGCAAGTGACTTAACCTGTCTCTGCCTCAGTCTCTTCATCTGTAAAGTGGAATAATGGCAGCATCTGCTTCACAGGATTGATGGGAGTCCAGTGGAGTGGGAGATATAAAATGTGTACTTCCACCCTTGACACCAGATACGTACAACCAAGAGTTAACTCTGGAGCAGGGAGGAAGTATGAGGCTGCAGGCTGGAGGCAGACCTGTGCTGGCTGCAAGCTGGGGAGGGTGGGCCCACAAAAGCTTCACCGATTTGAAGTCCATCCATAAGATGGAACTCCAAAGAGCTTACATGTTTCAATCATGCTGCATAACTTAATTATAAGATCTTCTCTCGGTCTTCTTTGAGTGTTATAAAAGCTCTTTTGTCCTTGAGCTTCTTTTACCAAGAAACATGCATTTATGTATCTTTTTTGTTCCTGGAATTGCCCAAGCTTGTTAGCAGATCCTTTGTAAGACCCGAAAGAGACAGACAGGGGAGGAGTCTTCAGATACATATAATCATTTTTCCCAGTTTCCATGTCACCAGCCTTGCCAGGACTTTTTCTCAGTTCCCTGTTACAGAAAGAAAATGCTGTGTCTTTATTGATAATTTTAGCAGCATCCTAATGTGGTATAAATGGTCCTCCAGAGAAGAAAATGTGTCAGAGTTGCGTTATCTCTGAGGCTAGCTGGGAAAGTAGATCAGTCCATTAGTCGGATAATTAGAAGTGTTGTTTCTGTTATTTCTTAACATCATGTGAGCTCCCTTTCTGGCTGTATTCAAGGTTTTCCCAGTGTGTATCAGTGAGGCTCCTTATTGAATTTAATATGAATAAAGATAAATTCTTTACACTTGAGGAATAAAGTCTCAGCTTCTGCTTAACTTGAGATTGTACTGAGAAACTTCTGGCTCTCAGGTATAATGGAGTCATGACCATGGGGATGTTTGTCCTGGGTGGCTCAGTGTGTAAGAGGAAAAGGCTATTGTGGATGGAGACTCTGTTCACACATTAGATGACATCACCTAAGCCATTGTGACAGCAGTAATTATTTAGGAATTGCCCAGAATAAAACTACCTTCATTATTTCATAAAATATCCTAGTATCTTTAGCACCTGTATTTATGGCTTTTTAAAAGTTCACTGGGATTTACAAATAGTTGGACAGTACTAGAGACCTAGTACAAGTATGAAAGAGGACAAATTTATTTCTTAGTAACATTTAAACATTCATCAAGCAGATAAAACTTTAAAGCAAAGCAAAACACATGAAAATAGCCAAGATGTATAGACAAACATAACAAATATTACTTTGAGAAAACTTATTTATATAGTTCTTAAGAGATACACATTTGTTCCTGAAGTTTCAAAATCTCAGTCTGGGAAGTGTTGTGACCTTCACATATGCTTGTCTCACTTTGAAGTCTAGAAACACACGTCCTAGAGCAATTTTCATCACTGTGAGAAAGCCAAAACTTGGAGAGTATGTGTACCTTAGTGCAATTTAGTTGGCCACCAGGTATCAGAGGCAAACTCAATCCAGGGCCACTGGACCCTTAGACTGGCATCATTAGTTTACAACAGTGCCTCCTGGGTCCAGACATCTAAGTGCACATGTAGCAATCGTAAAGGTAGTATGCATGCATACGTAGCACACATGTAGCGACAGCAAAGGGAGTGTACATACACACATGTTGCATATATAACAACAGCAGAGAAGCTCATGAACTATAAAGGAAGGACTCAATGCTTGTATCAGGCATTTTGGTACTGACACTTTGTCATGTATTGTGTAGCAAATAACTAACTTGCAATCGTCTGACCCCAAAGTTAAACTCAGAAATTCCTACAGGGTAGTAGGAAAGAAAGGCCATTGGGAAAGATGGTTATGATGGCAATTTGTTAGATCTTATTAATTTTCTTTTTTTTTAAGACATACTCTTAATTCCAATTTTTTATTAAGTCCATACTATTTTGTGTTTTTGTGTTAGCAAGTATTTTGAGCCCCTGAATAGAAAATTGCCACATAATGTAGTTATTAAAAATAAAAATTTCTCAAACATACAAGTAGAGGTAGTATTGGACTTCAAATTTTCTCAGCCCAGTACAAGTGCTACAGTTTTGTTGGCTGGCTGGATGGACTGATGGATTGGCAGACCCTCAAGCTGGAGTGTAATTGATCTCATTACAGAGGAGCCAGGCTGGGTGACAGTTCTGCTTTGCAAGTGGCTTTTTGCATTGGTGAAGTAGCCCGTTTTGTTGTTCCTGTTGTTAAACAGGAGATGAAGGTATTCTTTTATTGGAGCAAACATGTGGGAAATTGTTCTGGATTCTAAAGAGTATAGAACATGTCCCCTGAACAGAATAAGGTTCCTGTGTAGGGCAAATTTAGATAGGGGCACCTTATTGGGGTTACTGCTGGTCTCTGAGTGGTCAAAGCAAACAACATGCCCATTCAAACCATGGTGCCATGAGAGTGGCACATTTTCTCATTGGCAGTGTTATATTCGAAACTGTCAGCAGACATTAATTTGGTCGCTACTGAAGTCCAACCACCTAGAGATGAACTCTGCCTCCACTGGTTGTTTTCCACTTCAGTGCTACTCGTCTTGGAATTACTAGGTCATTAATATCATTGCATGCAATTAGTGACAGTAGAATGAGCTAGAGCGTTGTGGGATGTGCCCCCTCCCCTCCATGAACTTTTTACTCTGACCGTTTCCTAGCTGGACCTTTTCATATCTTGGCAAGGCTATTTTAATGATTGAGACTGTTAAAATCTTTAGAGCAGGCACTGGATGATGTGCTGGAAATAATTCACTCAAACACATGCTTCTTTGTGGTTCAGAATATTTTCATTAGATATTATCACTATCCTTTCCCTGGGAAGTTTCATTTTTAAAAATCTGATGCTTAAGTATAGCTAATATAGACAATAGGGAATTATGTTTTATCTTTGGAACTCTTACATTATTCTTTTCATTAAAAATATGAGCTTAGTCATTGCTATTGAAGTGGTCATCTGGCCACCTATTTTTAAAACACAATTCCTCTTTCTTAGTAGACTTTGGTCCATGTTATATTAAGGCAGACTCTTTTTGTTTGTTTGTTTGTTTTTTTGAGACATGGGGTTTTATTGGGGGCTTATATATAGGAGAGAAAGAGTCCAGTGGCGGTGGGCTGGGCAAATATCCGCATGGCCCTGAAACAGTGAGCTGGGCAGGAAGACCGTCACTGCTTGCAAACAGCATGTAGTTTAGCTATAGCTTTTTTTTTTTTTTTTTTTTTTTTTGAGACAGTCTCGCTTCATCACCCAGGCTGGAGTGCAGTGGTGCGATCTTGGCTCAATGCAACCTCCGCCTCCCGGCTCCAAGCAATTCCCCTGCCTCAGCCTCCTGAGTAGCTGTGACTGCAGGTGCATGCCATCACACACAGCTAATTTTTTGTATTTTAGTGAAGACAGGGTTTCACCATGTTGGTCAGGATGGTCTCGATCTCCTGACCTCATGATCCACCTGCCTCAGACTCCCAAAGTGCTGGGATTACAGGCGTGAGCCACCACGCCTGGCCAGCTATAGCATTTTCACTTAACACCATCATTCTAACGCCTTCCATGTGGCAACCTTCATTTACTCCAGACTTACGACCTTAGTCCCTGTACAGTCCACGTTCCACAGGATGGAACGAGCGCTCAGATGTTCCTCATAGATAAAGAATGACTCTCCAGGTTGGCCACTCCCAGATTTCCTAGCTCGGGACACATATTCAGATGTGTCTAAAGTCTGGCTTTTTTATGTGAAATTATTTATTCTTTTACCATTGACTCTCATGTTCCCACTATATTAAGTTTTTCTGAATTACTGTGGCAATAAGAAACAATCCCTTAAAGTATACTAGAAAAGCCTTTTTCTCATTTTTTTTGAAATCATGTTGAAGTCTTTTTAAACTGAGAGATTTCTCCTGCATAAATCGTCGTAACTTTTAACAATAAGATCTTAGATTTAGAAAGTGATGTTTATCCTCAACAGATTCATTAAAACTTAAGACTCCAAGGTGTTGCAAGAAATATTTTGAGGGGAAGTGAAATAAACAACTCCATAAATAATCTTACGTGGTTAAAAACATCTCTAGCTGGAAAAAAAAAAGCGGGTGGCAGGGGGGTGATTGGAGGAAGTGAAATTTATCGCCAGTACTGTCTGATCTTTCTCAGAAGTGTCAGTGTGCGTCACTGAGCCTGGAGGGTATGTACATGTACACCTGCTTGCACATACACAGGTAGACGCACCTACATGTGCACCTGCCATTACTGCTTGTACACCCCCTCCATGTACACCTGCTTGCACACACACAGGTAGACGCACCTACATGTGCACCTACCATTACTGCTTTCTGCTCTGTCTTTTCACTCTGGGTGTCTGTAGTCAGTAACTTTTCAGGTCTGTATTGTCAACAATACCTATGGCCCTGAGTGTCTTCACTGATGATTACTTGACATTCATCTGGTTTTTAATAGTTAAAAGGCCATATGCAAAAGCTGTGATAGAATTTCTCCTGTTCTAGATGTGATGTTTATTGCTTTACTTTGTGACTGTTCTCTCAGTAGATTGACCACCTCCCCCAGTGTCCAAGCCTCACCTGGCATGGTGGCATCTGTAAACTCAGTTCTGTAACCTGGTATCCTTTCTCTTCCCAAGTAGAAGTAATTAAGTAATAGATGTCATCAAAGCCGTTTAAGTGCACATACAAACAAAAACAACTTACCAAAGTGTTTCAAAGTTGTTCCATTTTTAACACTCCTCTTATTCCTGAGCTCTTGGAAGAATATCCTATTATTGTTCATGATGAATATTTGAAATTAGGAAATAAAGCTGTACCATTTTCTTTAAGAGCATCCATTTGTACTTGGTACATTTTCAGGCATATTTCAATGCTAGCAAACAGGAGGGGAGGTCTAAATTGTGATTCTATTTTAGAATCTACTTTTTCCAAATTATTCTGTTTAGTGCAGAAAACTAATTAATTGTGTTGCATAGAAAAGTCACTGAGGATAAGCCAGTTATTACTTCTCAATGCATGATTTACTGCTTTAAATTTTCAAAACACAACCATAGCAATGTGGTATTAATTCAAGTGATTTTTCCTATCATATTAAACAGTGTTTTCACAGGTGAAAAACTCAACATATCCTACATCACTGATAGTTGATACAGTGTTTTAGCTGTGGCTTCCTACATGCAAAATCAGAGTTAATGAAAGGTTAATGAGAACTGTCTCATCAAGTAGAGGGCTTATTTTGTTTTATTTAAATTAACTTTGCTAAGTGTATATTTCTGCTTGAAAATAATTTCTTTTGTATTTTTCTTTCTTCAAGTGAGGCCATTTAAGGAAGTATACCAGAAAACTTTTGCTCTAAGATAAGGCAAATTTGGTATTATAAGATGAAGTGCTATGTGATCTGAAGTAATGCTGAAACTTTTAAATATATTTAGCTAAACAAGAATAATGAGGCCCTTGGAAAGTCATGATTATGTTTCTCATTTCTCTCATTTTAAAGCTACAGCAAAAAAACACATAAAAAGAAAGAAGTTAGAAAAAGATGAATGAAATTCTCTTTTTCCTGTTGGCAAATTAAATAGATGTTTCTGTTTCAGAAGATTTTATTAATTAACTTTAAAGAAACAGTCATTTATTTTTGGCATTCAGTGAACATTTATCATTTCTGTATTTAGAACTTTTCATCTAAGTTAGCATCATAAAAGATAACTATGAAACAAGGCATTCAACTACGTTAATTTGAGTTTCAGAAATTGAATTCTTGTTTCTAGAGTACATACTTTGAATTGATGTCATGGTGTTAAATAGATAAATCTTAGCTTCCTGGGTTGTATATTCACATTAATTAACTATTTTTGTTATCAGCCTTCTTATTTTTCAACTTACCTTATTCATTTTATTTTGACACTCAAAGATTTGATAGCCCTTGGTAGAATAAAGCAGTAATATAGTTTGGTATGTCGTCGTGTTTATGTTTATTTTAAAGTCACGCTTTGCTTTCCATGTTGTTACTGGATTATGCTTTCTTTAGTTCCTCAGTTTGGCAAGATAACAGTCTTCCGATCTTCAGAAGTCTGTGTCGAGCTTAAGGAAACTGATGTGTAGGAAGACTAGCCTAAGAAATCCAAATTAGCAAGCCTAGCATGTGAGAACATGCTGGAAAAGAATAGTTCCCACAGATATTGACAGAGAATGTTCATAAAATGCTGTTTGTTTTGTGGTCACTTGAGAGCGAATTGTGTCCAGTGCCGCTGTATTTAAGGGCAACGTTTTTAGTCTTACGACTCTGTGGTTTTCATGAACCTGGATGCTGAAGATGTCTCTCTGATGGACTTCTTTGCTTTCAAGTGTCCATTGGCCCTCTACTCCATCCTGGCCCCATACAAATATGCTACATTTTTAGATAATTTGAAATATCCTCCATAGTATTTTTATTTCTTGGTGCGTCACTCTTTCCATAAGAACTTAAAATTACTTACCATTATTTTGTAGGATTCTTTGTGTCTTCCAGTTTCAAATATCTATGCCAATGAGACCTGTATATTGGCACAAATCCAGAAGTTTGATTCTCCATCTGATTAGCACACTCTTACCGATGTGGTGGGCTAAACACAGCCAAGGTGCGGGGCTGCAGCTTAGCCTCCTGGGGAGCAGAGCGGCGATCATCAGATGAGGGCATGTGAAGATGGAATACTACTTCCTCTCCGTGGGGATGGGCTAAAAAGCACAGCCAGAAATATTCTTGCCCTTTGAGTCTGCTTTACAGTTACTCACTGGTTCTCAGGTTTTTTTCCTACTCAGATAACCAGTATACTCTTCCCAGTGACTGAGAGCTACAGATAAGTATAGGTGCAAATAGATGGCAAACCGCAGATGTCAGCTCTGTGGTTTCAGATGTGCTACAGAACTGTTAAGAGGATGTGAAAGGAACTTTTTTGCTGAGCAGTAATTTTTACCCACTGGAAATTAGGCCCTGGGGGAAAGAATACAGTGACTTCTATATGCTTACTACATGCAATTAGACCCCTGAAGCAAAAGCTTTTAAGGCAGGCTGTAAAATGCCCATGTATCTTTATTAAGCCAATTTTCCAACTGGATAGACTTTTCTAGTAATTTTTAAATTTATAAAGTCTATTTTTTTCCTGAGTCAAGGGAAAAAAAATATCTGGGCACTAAAAGCTTAGATATAACAATGTTATTTTTTCTGTCTCTGAATGATTAAATGTGATTTCATCTATTTAGCAATACTATGATTGTGGCTGCATTAGATAATGCTGATAGAGAGATACAAAGAAAAACTAAGTATAATGAACTAACAATTTATTTTCACTCAGTCTCTAAGTTTAAAATTCCCAGTACATTCAAATGAACAATGAAAATAATTGCAAAATTGTCTCCTGAAATGGAAATAGATTTATTTCCAAGCATTAGCAATTTCTTGTTATTTTTCAAAATAAGCCACCAAGCCTTTCCAGGCTTCTTGGTGACTGACTATTGCAGGAGAAATCAGAATATTAATCTTACAGTTTTCTTTCAGAGTTCGCTGCCAGGAAGGTGGTACAATTGGGATAGGAGACTTTTTTTTTTTTTTAACCTGTGTCATTGTTCAAGGAGAGGGGACTGGAACCTCAGCATAAGAATTATACTCCATGATGAGAATGTAGCAGGGGAGAGGAAAGGTGATTTTCACTATGGGAAGTTATTCTTATGTCAAGTATAAAATAGACTGAAGTCATTTTGAATTAGGTTATACTTGTAAAGTTTACCTTCTGGAGTTTGTTAGTACCAGCGTACTAACTGGTTAAAACAGAGTTTTAATGTTTTATGACAACTCAGTTTTCATGACAACTCAGCTTATTTCTAACTCATGGCAAAAATCTTTTCTGGTGGAACGTGTAACAGTATTTTAAATGCTCCTTTATAAGCAGCCAAGCATTATGGATGTTATTTTATAATATTAGTAGTGAATTTTTCAATAACTTCAGTAACCTTTGCAAGGTACATGTTGACCTAAAAGGAAAACAATCAAACTCCCGAATGTAGCAGAAAAACTGTCCTCACTCAGACTGTTCAGCCCACTCTTGCTCACCACCCTGCAAGCACCCTCCTCCAACGAGCAGTAGCCGGTGGTTTCTGAAGAACCTGCAAAGGCAGCTCTCGTCTGTCGATTTTTCCTTATTCAACTCTAAGACTTGAAAGTTTCCTTCCTCCCCCCAACCCTTTTTTTTAAACCCAGAAAAAAAGTTTCACTCTTAACAGTGCAAAGCAGTTCCATTCTTATGCAACGCAGCCTTCCTCCTACTGTCTTGTAGTCTGTGGATGTTAAATTATAGATTGCAATTGAATTTTAATACTCTAAAGATTGTACATTTGTGGTTGTCAAGACATCATTTTGGGTAAACCTAGGGAGCTCCACATAAAAGCATTGATATTCAGAAAAGGCATTGACCTACAAATTAAAAGAAAAAAAGTCAAATAATGTGCACCTCTTGGGCTTCCAATTTGACAAAGTAGAAGTCATCAGTAGCTTCTCCCTCTGCAGATGCAGTTCTGAATTCTGTTTACAAGTAACTTCCCTACTGTGTCTGTATTTCCCTTTCTGGTATTCATTTAATTGTTTTTCTTTTGGATCTGAATCTTTGACTTTATTTTCCCCTCAAAATTAAAATAAATAAAGGCATATTCCTCCGCTTTCTTTTCTGTGCACTGCCCTTCAGATCTCATTTTGTCATTTTTCAGCTTAGTGTTGAAACTTTTAGCAACAAAAAGTAACTCATTTTAACTTTGAGTTTGAGGGTACTTTTGCATGTAGGTTCATTTATGTGCATGTGAATTTAAAAGCATTGGGATTCCACTTGAGTACTGAACATTTTAAACTATCAGCCAAATTGAGACATTAATTTTTAACTTTTTCTATATGCAGACATATCCTAATTTTTTCGAAAAATCAAATAGGAAAATTCTCAACAAATAGTTGAAGATTATAGCACTGCTCTGAAAAGGTCCAGAAATAGGGTCTGCTCATAGAAATCCATACTGTTTGAAGCTTTGGGAGGAAAGGATACTTTGAAATTTAGGCACATATTTGGAGGAGAGAAAAGGGAAAGAGCAAAATGAATCACTGAAAAAAAAAGATTTTTTAGATTCACAAACATGTACAGAGTTTTTAGGTATCTTTCTTTTTTTAACCTGCCTGCCAAACGTTTTCTTACTAGTCTTCAATGTCTGTATCTACAAACAGATACTGTCTGCTTCTCACCACCCTTCCAAAACTATTATTATTATGGCAACTATTGCTCAGGTTCCCAGGAAAAATGTAATAGCCACAGTAATGAAAGAATGAGATGCAACTGTGAGACTGTAAAGTTGAAGCAAGCACCCAGAGAAGCACAGTGATATTGATGCACAGAGGAGGCAGCCTTTGTTTGGAGGGAAACAGTAAAAGTTAATTCAAGACCACAAAGACAAGTAAATAAGTGCCTTATTTTTGTAGTTAATATAATTTCCATGGAATGCATATTTCTACTGTAAATGCACATAGAACTTGTTTGCTGACCTACTATTTGGAAAACAAACAGTCCCATTAAAAGAATGTTCATTGGGATTTATTTTTACCAGAAAATCAATCCTTTTTTCAGTCCCTTGCAAAGTACAATGTTACAAGACAGAACTTTGATAATCAAGTAGAAAATGGATTTAAGTTGCAGAAATGTATATGAAACACTTTTGTTCCTTGCCCCTTGAACTTGAGGGGAATGAAAATGTCTAGCACTCTCCACCTTCTTTTCTCTCCTGGAACTCGAACTGTAATTCAAAGCCGGTTTCTCATTAAAGTACCTGGCAGCCTATCACTTCACAGCTTTGGTTAGAAAGCTATTCAGAGACCTCGCTGGTCTAAAGAGACAGAACAAGGATGTGCTTAAATAGAGTAGAGCATGGGCTGTTAAAAAAAAATACAGAAAAGGGTAAAATAATTCTGTCCTTCCTTCCACTCCTGAGGTAGAAAGGGAATTCTGTTGCCGAACACCAGCAAGTGACTGGTAAAAGTCCCTACTTTCTCTCCAGGGCTGCCACAGGACCCAGAATGAGTGGTGGGCATGTGTGTTAACCCTTCATTCAGCCAGAGTTTTCCCACGACAGGTAGCTTGGTTGAAGAGGTTGACTAAGGCTGACATTGGCAGTAATAATGCATGTGTTGGAGGAAAAAGGGGAGGTTTTGAAGACCTGAATTCTAGTCTACTTCTTAAAGAAGACAAGCGTTGTGGGAGGCTCCTGTTCTAGTGTTTACAGAACTTGGATGCTTGACAAACAGAGCGTCAAGCTAATTGTTCTTGAAGCAGGAAATCTGCAGTGGAGGAAGCAGGTGTCGTGGGATGATTACCACGTTTGGCAATGGCTGCATTAACTAGTTTGCTCTTTGAGTTTGGCCCCCAAAGAGTCAGTAGACTTTTTAAAAGATGCCATCCCTTTTATTTATAGACTAATATTAAATCAGCCATTTGTGAAGGAAGGAGAAAGTGCCTAAATAAATTTGGAACCAGATAGCGTACATGCGGCAGTGTTTCCGATATCCATTTTTCTTTATTTCTTTTTCTTTTTCTTTTTGGCTTTCAGCATCCCCATACTTTCAGAAAACTTGTGACTAAGACTGAATTCTTATTTTTCAAATTGTTTTCAGACATTTCATGTTCATGTAAACTTGGCTTATTGATTTCCTGATTTTTCTTTATTTTTTTGTTTTGTCCATTTTATTTTTAATCAGCTACATCAAATGGGTCTTTGGAGGGCCTGGATAACCAGGAGGGAGGGGTGTGCCAGACAAGAGCCATGAAGATCCTCATGAAAGTTGGACAAGGTAAAGACCATCTGCTGCTTCATGACGCCACTGTGACCTGGTGTAGCCCCCAGCTAGTGTGGTGCTAATGTGGCCGACACTCACCTTCATTCGCTCTTCTCTTTAGTTTTCCAAGCAAATCCTTCTGCACTTTGAGCCACTGACAGATTTCCTCAAGTCAATGTACTAAGCTTTTATTGGAGATCTCTCTAAGAGTTAAGGTCAGCAAGGTAGAATGTCTATTGCCATATGTAGATAGATAGATATTTCTTTTTAAAAAACAAAAAACAAAACACCTCTTTGGTTCAGAATCAAAATACCCAGAATGAAAACTAAAAGCTTCTGCAGTTTTGCTCATTTCTGAATCTTGGCTACAGAAGAGTTTTGTTCATTGTGCCTTTTCCAATATAGATAACCTATTGTGCAGAAAGAAATAATTATTCTTCTAATTAAAAATTGGTATAGTAGTCAATCAAATTGCTCAGTTAAATTGAAATGTCATCTGCAATGCTTTGCCTGCCAAACGCAAGAATCCCTATAGTTTCCACAGATGGCCTCACGATCTAAACCTCTGAAATAACTAGTATAACCATTTTGTTTTAAAAGAAAAATTATATTCTTGTATTTCACAGTACTTTGCATAAAGACTCTTATGTTCATTGCTATTCATGCCTGTTGAAATAAATACGCAGCTCCTAAAGCTAGATCTTGTCAGATGTCTGTGCCGTAATTAATCATTTGTTTTTCATATAGATGCAAGTTCTGCTGGATCAACCAGGAATAATGATCCAACAAGACGTCCAGAACTAGAAGCTGGTACAAACGGAAGAAGTTCCACAACAAGTCCCTTTGTAAAACCAAATCCAGGTATAGCAGCGTGATCTGTGTGTGTGGAGGCCTGTGGGTACTGCATTCTTAGTAGTATCTCAAAAGGTAGGGCAGAGTCCGAGGACTTCTTACCAGTTAGGATTAGCTAGTCGTTACAGTGATCAGGAATCTTTGCTCTCAGTGACCCAAAATTAATTACACTCACTAGGAACAAAAACTCATTCCAATGAAAGTCATACATTCAAAAGAGGAGAATTCATGAGCTGTAAATGCCAGTTATTAGAATTACTCTGTCGGGCCAAAGGTTTCATTGGCTGACATTTTATCAAGCTGGTTGTCAACACCAGCTTAAAGCTGCTTTTAATGTATATGTAATTAATGTGCTAATCCCTCATCTAATTATATTTAATTCACTGAGGGCCTAATTGATCCTCTTCTAAATTTTAGATGGTAACGTTTTAAAATATCGCATAATAGTATTTTTTCAGGTGGTTATCGTTATTTTGTTTTACATTTTCCATGTAAAAGAAAACAGTAAACAGGTCACTGACAAAAGTGTAGAGCACCAGATAAAATTGCCCGTCATTGACCTTCGTTTTCTTAACTGTCTTGAAATAAATAGCTCTGTATTTGTTACCATGCTAATGAATGTTTTATAGAGGAGCTGTTGAGCAGACATCAGCAGTTTTGTATTAGGGATCTGTGTGCTTGGTTGGTAGTTGTGTGAGTTTATCATCTGCAGCAATATTCCGTCTCTTTCCAAGAGTCAAGGAGGGAAGTTGTTATTTCTAACTTTCAATGACAAGATGTGTCAAATTCTTGTGACAAACTGATAAATGGATAATATAATGATGCCAGGCAATTTTTTAGTGCTTAACATTTGGGCTGGCAGTCTGTTCAGTGTGAGAGTTTCTGCTGCGTTCCAAATATATTTTAGGTGTAAATCAAATAATACAAACGAATTACAAGCTGAACATTTTCCCAGGCCCCCTCACTCCTTCCGCGTTCCGAGCTGTTCTGCCAGGAGGCAGGGCTCTTCTTTAGAAGGCAGGCCCTTTGAAGGTTTGCATGAAATACCCTTTCTCAAAGGAGGCAGAAGAGCCATGCCACATGAATGCGCTCTGCTGACCTGGGGAATTGGCCACTTCCTTTTTTCTTCCCTGCGGCTGCCCCAGGCTGGCTAACGCGGGTTAGAAGATGAAGCAAGATCAAGGGCTGGCTGCCACCCACAGTCTGTGTTCTTGCTGGATAATGGTACATACACACAAAGGAAACCCTGTGTCTGGGAGGGCATGAAAGTGCCCCCAGAGATACCTCTTGTTTCTACTTGTGTTGAGCTCTTCGATGAGGTATTGGCCAGGCAAATAAGCCTGGCTTATTTTTCACAGTTTTAAGGGTCATAAAAGCAGTCCGTCAGCACTGGGACAGCAGTGACCATAGCTGACGTTTTCTCTCTCCACGTCTGCAGGTTCTAGCACAGACGGCAACAGCGCCGGACATTCGGGGAACATCCTCGGTTCCGAAGTGGCCTTATTCGCAGGGATTGCTTCAGGATGCATCATTTTCATCGTCATCATCATCACTCTGGTGGTCCTCTTGCTGAAGTACCGAAGGAGACATAGGAAGCACTCGCCGCAGCACACGACCACGCTGTCGCTCAGCACGCTGGCCACACCCAAGCGCAGCGGCAACAACAACGGCTCTGAGCCCAGTGACATTATCATCCCGCTAAGGACTGCGGACAGCGTCTTCTGCCCGCACTACGAGAAGGTCAGCGGGGACTACGGGCACCCGGTGTACATCGTCCAGGAGATGCCCCCCCAGAGCCCAGCAAACATTTACTACAAGGTCTGAGAGGGACCCTGGCGGTACCTGCGCTTTCCCAGAGGACACCTACTGTCCCGATGCCTCCCTTGAGGGTTTCAGAGCCCACGTGCTGGAGAACTGACTGAAGCGCAGCACGTGGGGGAGAAGGACACTCCTTCTCGGAAGAGCCCGTCGCGCTGGACAGCTTACCTAGTCTTGTAGCATTCGGCTTTGGTGAACACACGTGCTCCCTGGAAGCTGGAAGACTGTGCAGAAGATGCCCATTCGGACTGCTGTGCCGCGGCCCACGTCTCCTCCTCGAAGCCATGTGCTGCAGTCACTCAGGCCTCTGCGGAAGCCAAGGGAAGACAGTGGTTTGTGGGCGAGAGGGCTGTGAGCATCCTGGCAGGTGCCCCAGAACGCCACGTCTGGAAGGGCCGGCTTCTGCCTGGGGCGCGTCTCCCCCGCAGTACGTACGGGACTTGTCACACGGACCTCGGGCTAGTTAAGGTTTGCAAAGATCTCTAGCGTTTAGTCCTCACTGTGTCACTCGTTCTGTTACCCAGGGCTCTGCAGCACCTCACCTGAGACCTCCACTTCACGTCCGCATCAGTGATGGAACACTCGTGTCTGGAGTCCCCCACTCCAGCCATTTGCAGCAGCAGCTTCAGTCCAGGGGTGATCTGCTCCTAGAAATTGTGTTTGCTAACACGGTGCCCTTTAGCCAGATGCTAGGCTGTCTGCAAGGAAGGCTGGGAGTTTGTAGAAGGGGGTGGGGCTGGGGGAAGGGCTGGCTGCAGTTGCAGCTAACTGCTGCTGCCTCTGAAACAGAAAGTTGGAAAGGAAAAAAGAAAAAAAAAACAATTAGGTAGCGCAGCACTTTGGTTTTGCTAAGATTTAAGAGGCAAGTAGGAGACACAACAGCACACACAGTGGATTTCAGTGCCTGGGAGGCAGTCACTGTTATCAAATAGCAACGTGCAGGAAAAAGAGCCCCTCTTCATTCTGGGGAACAAAGACGGGGATTGTTGGGAAGGGAGCAGGCTTGGAGGGAAGGAGAAAGTAGGCCACTGATGATATATTCGGGCAGGACTGTTGTGGTACTGGCAATAAGATATACAGCTCTGAGCTGTAGGAGAGTCGGTCTGCTTTGGATGATTTTTTAAGCAGACTCAGCTGCTATACTTATCACATTTTATTAAACACAGGGAAAGCATTTGGGAGAATAGCAGAGAGCCAAATCTGACCTAAAAGTTGAAAAGCCAAAGGTCAAACAGGCTGCAATTCCATCACCATTGTCGTTATTAAAGAATTCTCATCTATAAAAGGTAGGTCAGATCCCCTCCCCCCAGGCCCCCTCTCCCCTCCTGATTGAGCCTTACGACAGACACTTGGGTTTCTGGCAGTGCTGTCTGGTGCAAGGGCTGCAGGGTCGGTACTGATGGAGGCTGCAGCGCCTGGTGCTCTGTGTCACAGTGAAGCGCACACGGCAGACTTCTTAGGGTCCTTAAGACGGAAATAACTGACGATGTCCAGGGGGAGGAGGAAGATAGGATGTATTTATAATAGGTATATAGAACACAAGGGATATAAAATGAAAGATTTTTTACTAATATATATTTTAAGGTTGCACACAGTACACACCAGAAGATGTGAAATTCATTTGTGGCAATTAAGTGGTCCCAATGCTCAGTGCTTAAGAAAACAAATTGGACAGCTACTTCTGGGAAAAACAAGATCATTCCAAAAAGAACAATAACGAGAGCAAATACAAAAATAACCAAGTCCTCCAAAGGCACCTCACGGAACCGTAGACTAGGAAGTACAAGCCCCAAATTCCAGGAAATCGATGTGACTGCATCATGTATTTAACAGTGACAAAATGTTCCGGCATCTATTTTCTGCGTTGGGTTTTCCCTTGCCTTATGGGCTGAAGTGTTCTCTAGATTCCAGCAGGTCACATTGGGGGCTTCAGGTGACAATTTAGCTCTGGCTCCCTCCTCCTGTCCTCCCCCACACCCCCTCCCTTCTGGGAAACAAGAAGAGTAAACAGGAAACCTACTTTTTATGTGCTATGCAAAATAGACATCTTTAACATAGTCCTGTTACTATGGTAACACTTTGCTTTCTGAATTGGAAGGGAAAAAAATGTAGCGACAGCATTTTAAGGTTCTCAGACCTCCAGTGAGTACCTGCAAAAATGAGTTGTCACAGAAATTATGATTCCCTATTTCCTGAACCTGGAAATGACGTTGGTCCAAAGTGCGTGTGTGTATGTGTGAGTGGGTGTGTGGTATAATACATGTGTACATATATGTATAATATATATCTACAATATATATTATATATATCTATATCATATTTCTGTGGAGGGTTGCCATGGTAACCAGCCACAGTACATATGTAATTCTTTCCATCACCCCAACCTCTCCTTTCTGTGCATTCATACAAGAGTTTCTTGTAAGCCATCAGAAGTTACTTTTAGGATGGGGGAGAGGGGCAAGAAGGGGAAAATGGGAAATTGTCTGATTTTAATGAAATCAAATGTATGTATCATCAGTTGGCTACGTTTTGGTTCTATGCTAAACTGTGAAAAATCAGATGAATTGATAAAAGAGTTCCCTGCAACCAATTGAAAAGTGTTCTGTGCGTCTGTTTTGTGTCTGGTGCAGAATATGACAATCTACCAACTGTCCTTTTATTTGAAGTTGGTTTAGCTTTGGAAAGTTACTGTAAATGCCTTGCTTGTATGATCATCCCTGGTCACCCGACTTTGGAATTTGCACCATCATGTTTAAGTGAAGATGCTGTAAATAGGTTCAGATTTTACTGTCTATGGATTTGGGGTGTTACAGTAGCCTTATTCACCTTTTTAATAAAAATACACATGAAATCAAGACAGAAATGGCTTTTCTTATCCAGATTGTGTACATAGAGCAATGTTGGTTTTTTATAAAGTCTAAGCAAGATGTTTTGTATAAAATCTGAATTTTGCAATGTATTTAGCTACAGCTTGTTTAACGGCAGTGTCATTCCCCTTTGCACTGTAATGAGGAAAAAATGGTATAAAAGGTTGCCAAATTGCTGCATATTTGTGCCGTAATTATGTACCATGAATATTTATTTAAAATTTCGTTGTCCAATTTGTAAGTAACACAGTATTATGCTTGAGTTATAAATATTTTTTCTTTCTTTGTTTTATTTTAATAGCCGTCATAAGTTTTAAATCTGCTTTATTTCCACATTGCAGTTAGCCCCAGAAAATGAAATCCGTGAAATCACATTCCACATCTGTTTCAAACTGAATTTGTTCTTAAAAAAATAAAATATTTTTTTCCTATGGAAAAAGTGCCTTTAAAGTACTTTTCTTCTTTTCTTTTCAGTTTTTTCTTTTTGTTTGTTATTTTAATTTGCCTTCTTTTACTCTATTTCCCCCAAAATTACAGTAATCCAGAGACTTCTGTCCATGGACACGTATGCCCACTTTTCAAATCAGGATGTGCACATAACAGAAATAATAATTTTGCTAAGAGATGTGAGCTCAATAGTTTCCCCATAAAGCCACTGAACTCACATTTCAAGAGTAATATATAATTGTATAAAATCCTAATCATTCCTCAACAGAAAATCTCCCTAGTTGCACCTGAACTGCACAGTCAGAATAGTTTACAAAGTTAGTTGTCTCAGGAAAAAGAGGGAAATGTACTCTTAGCTTACACTTAATTCCAAATTGATCTAGTTTCCATAGAAGCAAAGCAGCTGTCTCTTGCTTCATTTTTCTTAACAGAATAATCCTAGGGAGAAGGAAAAAGTCAAATGTTTTTGTAAAAACTTAACATTGATGAAAGCACATTTTGTGATATTGGTTTAAGGCAAGCCAGAGGCCAGCTGTGAGTTCAAAACACTTTCAGTGGTCACCTTCCTGGGGAGTGTGACTATGTACCCTGAGGGGTGCAATTATTTTTCAGGCCTCTTGTGATCTTGGGTATTAAGACTGATCATTATACTTCCTGGGTAGCTTTGTAAGCAGCCAAGAGTCCCACCTGTAGCAGAGAGCTTCATCTGCCTTGAGATCTGAGTGCTAAGATCTTTATTTACGTTATCTCAGGTTAATCTTTGCCATAGGAGTGAGACCTGTGGATAAGAAAGGATAAGAAAAGGCCCTGAAGTCAGGAAGCAATCCAGAAGAGTCCCCAGGTCTGAATGACTTGCCCAAGACCACACCCCAGTCAGTGGAAGAAACCATATGTTTCAAAACACCTTCCCAGGTGGTGATGAAGGCTGGTTGGGCCGCCAGGGATCTATGCAGCTTAGCACAGTACGTGTACTAGAGGAATGTTTGTTAAACTAATGCCTCCCTTCATCAACAACAACAAAAATCCCCAGAGGCACAGGGTTTTGGTTGATGGTAGAATGGTAAGTTTAATCTATTCCAGGATTTTATCCTGCTGCACCCATCTGCCTTCAGTTGCAGATCCAAGTTTACGGATGGGATTCACGGCCAGGCAACTAAGCTGAACCCTCAACGCTATGTACCAAGGTCATTTCTGATTAGTTTGCGCAAAAGGAGGGAACCATAGTGAAATAATGCTTTTTCAACCTTGACTTTGTGGTGTCTATTACAATACAAAATTAACAAATACACAATGTCATGGTTTGGACCTTGTTTTTAGACCACGTTTTCCAAAGTGAGTAAGCGCTTAAACCCAGCCAAGAAACAAGATTTGTCTGCTCATTCTTTTCGCCTGCGGAGGAACCACATGCAGAAGCGCCTTACAGAGGCTGTATAACCAGGTGCCCTTTGGTCTGTCTGAAAGGTGAGCCCAGCCTGCTGTTACCACATTACTGCTCTGCACAGGCAAGTGTTCTCCAGCCAGCAGCCAGCTCTCTTAGTTATCAACTCCCTTTTTGGCAAAGCAGATGGCCATTCCAACCCTCGGATAAAGGTTTGCAATGGAAATGAGAAAAAATAAAGTATCCCTTCCTGGGTAACTGATAGCCAGCTTACTGTCAGTCTCTGAACCCAACTCAGAGAATAATTAGCAAAAGAAAAAGAAAAATCCAGAGTAGTAAAATTCACTTTCCCAATGTAGGTCATAAATAAATAAATAAAATAAAAAGGACCGTTACCCCACTTTTTGGTTGGTAGCAAATAGGTCTCAGACAGCTCAGGAGACACAGTAGCTACTGCAGCACCAAGGCCACTAGCCTGGATGTGCTATTGCTCTGGTTTTTACTTTGGATGGATTTTTGAATTATGTTTGTGATATTTACACTATACACTTACTTGAAGGCAAATTTTCAGTGTTGTCATTGGAAAGAGTATTTCCTACTCCGATTCATTATTCCAGGTAGAGAATCAATCATCAGTGATTTGAGGGGCATATTAAAATACTGCTTTGGTTTGTAAGAAAATATAGCAAACCAGATAGGTTAATTCATTTTTAGATGTGTCCTAAAAGCTAATGATATCCCTAGCTCAAGATTTTTCTACTTTGATGAGTTGATTAGTGGAATCCCTTTAAAGCAATTCTTCATATGAAGTCATTATATTTTTAAAAACAACCAACCCCTCCAAAAGCCTCCAGATATACACCAGGTACACAGGCATATATATGGCACAAGGAAACGAATACTAATTTTAGCAGCACAGTTTCTGGCCAGTTGTAGATAGTTAACAAATGTGTTCACTGGATGAATGGGGACACCTGGCTTCTAGCCGTATTTCTGCTACTGTCTCGTGCTGTGACCTTCAGCAGGTCCTTTTATGTTCTGTGCCTCAGCAGCCTCACCTGGAAAGTGAGAGGGATGGACTCTCAGATCCCGAAGTTTGCTTTTGGCTTTTTGCAGGATGTGCAGCAAAGCCATCACCATTTTCAGCTGTACAAAAAGTATCTTCATGCCAGCTTCTCCCTGTCCTGCTGTCCTGCAGACAGAGCTCTGAAGCCTGCGGAGGTGGTGCTGACTTGCCTGGGTTTTTTTGTTTGTTTTTCGTTTTTTTTTTTTTTTTTTTTTTTTTTTTTTTTTTTTGAGATGGAGTCTTGCTCTGTTGACAGGCTGGAATGCAGTGGCGTGATCTTAGCTCACAGCAACCTCCACCTCCCGGATTCAAGCTATTTTCCTGCTTCAGCCTCCCGAGTAGCTGGGATTACAGGCACGTGCCACCACGCCCAACTAATTTTTGTATTTTTAGTAGAGACAGGGTTTCACCATGTTGGCTGGGCTGGTCTTGATCCCTTAACCTCGTGATCCACCCGCCTCGGCCTCCTAAAGTGCTGGGGTTACAGGAGTGAACCATTGTGCCCGGTCGGCCCCACCTTGTCTTTCAGCTCCTCATGTCCATCCACCCACTGCCTCCAGCAAGAACCCACTGCCGGGGCTCAGGGCTCTGCAGCCCTTCATCCCTCCCTAGAATCAAAATCCAAAAAGACTTCAGAACCAATAATGTATACATACTGATTGAACCGATGTTGTCAGCCCTTCTTTCTAATTGTTAAAGGGGAATCTTTTATCTTTATTTAAAAACATTTTCAGGTCACTGCAGGCAGGGTCTGAGCACATTTGCTACCTCCTTCTAAGCGAATGTCTCCTAAAGACGCCCCAGGAGCCAGGCATTGTGCCGGGTGGTAGCCGTGTTCTCTGCCACCAGATAACTTAGCCCAGCTTTACTTGGTCTTCCTTGTGGACTCAAGATTAATTTAATGTCCTGTTGAATATTTTTCATGCTTGTACCTGGAACACATCCTTATCCCTCTTTTATTATTTACACCTCTAATTCTGTAGTCTGTGACAAGGAACTGTAGAATTGAAAAACATCTTTTAGTTGATCATAGAGCTATCATTTCTTAACTAAGTGCCATTCATGCTTAATAAAGAGATTACAGGTGTGCGTGTGTGTGTGTGTGTGTGTGTGTGTGTGTGTGTGTGATGTTTTCAAAGGCATGATGACTCTTATCTTAAAAAGTCCAAGAACAGTAGAGGAGATAAATTTTATCAAAGCAAATTACTTAAAATTAACTAGAATCTTACACTGAACACTCCAATAATCCTCTTCAGGTATATCATTTTTGTACAGTGGCTTCATTAACACAACATTAAAGGACAAAAAAAAGTAATAGAAATTAATTTCTAGCTCTAGGATTCGTCAAGTGGGGAACAAAATGCTCCAGGAAGAGCTCACAGTTTGCTGTATCTTCCATTGAGTCTAGGAGGATTTGATCTCTTAATTCTTCAGCCACTGAGTGACCTGCATGATATTCAAGACGACAGAAAAGAAGTGAGAGATGTTTCTATACTTATAACTCCAACTTTATCTCGTTTTACATGAATAATTTGGTACAGCTCAGATTCCTTTACATACTAAGAAAGCGTAGAACCTGTGGAATGTGGGGCGCCTCTGTCTGGCACTGTTGTTTCTTCGTGTGACCCGAGGCAAACCACATAGCTGGTCCTTGACTTAGGCCAACCATCTGTCATGTGAACTTCCTCGGCTCCTCATGGAAACTTCCTAAGATTTAGCTCAATTACATGCACCTAATGTTGAAATGTAGCTCATAAAACATAGCAAATCCAAAAATCTCATCTCTGTTTCCAGCAGAGAACAGATACAGGTTAGCAGGCAGCCATGGGGGACAGGCAGAACCAGCGCTGGTTTCAGTCACCCTCAGCCAGCACCTTTTTATTAGACGGGTCTGAGACACTCAAAATGAGCTCACCCAAGCAGACTCTTGCTTATCGATAAATCTAGAAGCTTCCACATAATAAGCATACATGTGCATGCACACACACACATTAATTTGTCCACCCATATAACATCATTTATTTAGCACTTACTATCTGCCAGGCAGTGTGCTAAATATCAGAGATTATAACATATGATCCTCCTATGAGAACTTCCGGTCCAGTCAGCAATTTAAAAACCTCATGAAGAGCAATTAGGCATCTCAGATGCAGGTGTGAAAGGAAGGAATACATAGCCACTCTAGGTCTGTATTTCTTGGGCATTGTTTTAGGATGGTGTTTGTTTGTAGCTGTCTTTCATCCACCTTTATCTTCTGTTACTGTGGGTTTCATTGCTTTCTTTTTAAATCTTTCATTACATATATGCCGACTGGTTGCTTAGAATGCTAAATTTAGAATCGCTGTTCTGTTCTTCAAAACGTTTTAGGACTTTGCCTTAAGTGCCTGCCTCCAGCCTTAAAGGGCAAATCAGAAAGTTTCCAATTGGTTTCCAGCCCACATTACAATGTGTATGTGTATTTGAAAGACTGTTTCTTGGCTATAATTGGTAGTTTTCTGGTAGCTAGCTCTGCGGAAAGAATTGCAGAGAACTTTATGTCTGTGAACAGTAGTTAGCACTGGGCCCAAAAACAGTAGGAAAAAAAGGAGGTCTGAGCATCTGGGGCATTTGCCAAAGTGACCTACAAGCTACGTGCGGCAGAAGCATTTCAGACGAGCAGACACAGGGCTCCTCCTGAAGCAACCAGGTCCCTGCCTTTTAACTTCCCTCTTTGTAAAAGGGGAGGGAAAAGATAAGGGTCTCCTACGAATACCTTGAATATTTCAGATAAAAATAATGACTGCATTAATTACACTTCAACTTACACGAGCTTATTCCTCCATACTGTTGGCTGAATGTCAGGAAAAGATGAAAAACATTTTCCAAGAGCACATGTGTCAGAAGTTCGTATTCTGTGTGGCAGTCACATGTGGGCTTATTTAAAAAAGTCTCCTTGGGCCGGGTGCGATGGCTCACGCCTGTAATCCAAGCACTTTGGGAAGCTGAGGCAGGTGAATCACTAGATCAAGAGATCGAAACCATCTTGGCCAACATGGCGAAACCCTGTGTCTACTAAAAAAAAAATACAAAAATTAGCCAGGCGTGGTGGCACGCGTCTGTAGTCCCAGCTACTCAGGAGGCTGAGGAGAATCACTTGAACCTGGGGGGGCGGGGGCCAGAAGTTGCAGTGAGCCAAGATCACACCACTGCACTTCAATCTGGCAACAGAGGGAGACTCCGTCTCAAAAACAAAATAAATAAATAAATAAAATATAAATAAATAAAAATTTAAAAATGTCTCCTTAAGCATGGTGGAAGCACTATTCTCCATTTCCAAAACTATCAGGCAGTTCACTAAACAATGGAAAACAGACCTTGATAGTTTGGTCTCTGAAGCTCCCACTGAGGCCAGGCTGCAGGGACTGGGTTTTTTGCTGCAGACACTTGCTGGAAAAGTGGGAGGCATTAAAGTTTGTGTGTAACACAATGAGTGGGGCTCATAAAGCCTTGGGTGCTGTGGTCGTTAACCGCAGGGGAGAGGCAGTTGTCCACTGGAAAGGTGGCATACCAAGTCCTCACCTCCTAAAGACCGCCTGGTGGGACATGCTGTCTCCCCGAGTCACCACCACCTCAGGGGCCGCGAGAACATGGATTAAAGCCGCATGGCTTTTTATCCCCTGTGCATTGTTTTTGAGTCTCAGTCATGCTAACTTTAAGAACAGATTCCAGAAAAGTGTTTGAAATATGGCAATAGAATTTTTTAACCAACACTGCCAGCCGAGCAGGTACTATGATCACGACAGTGATTAAGTGATTAAGCAGTTTAAAGAGTCTGGCAATGCTTTATAAGGTCACCCCAGCTTTTTATAGCAGCAGACAGAAACCCTTTTGGAAAACTTTTCTGCTACAGACCATGGACGCCCGTGTGTTCTGTGGTGTTTCTTGATTTCGGATGTCAATATCTGATTTCTGACACTCAAATATCTCTACCTATGAACTCTACAGAGCCCTAAGCTAGGGAGACTGAAGATCAGTGGCGCTTTCTGTTTGCAGGTGATGTGCTTTTTATTCTTTCGTTTCTTTTTATTTTTCCTGGTATTTTACTTTGGAAATTTTCCGATATACAGAAAAGTTGAAAGACAGAACATCAAACTCCCAGCTGTCTTCTATGTAGAGTGAATAATCAGCACTTTGTACATATGTATGTGCTCTGTGTGTGTGTTTCTATGTATATCAGTATGTGAGTGTGTGTGTATATGCATGTGTACATATTGTGTACACACATTCTGTACACACATTCTTTGACTTAGGAATTTTCAGATCTCACAATACTTCCTTCCCACATCTCAGCATCTCGGAAGATGAAATCCTCTCGAATAATCACAATGCTATTATCAGTCTTGAGGAAATTTATAAGCATTTCGTAATATAATCTACTAACTAATCTATTAAATTTATCTTTTTAGCTTTTTAAAAAAATGTGGATAAAAATAATACTATAATTTTATCTGATTAAAAATTATGTTTCCTTTCCCATCCCCTCCTCCATCCCCCAAAGAAGCACTGGTATAAACAGTCTTGTCTATCTGTTCAGAAAAATGACATAAGCACACACTTGTATATAAATACATTTACTGTTTCTAAATGATCAGTGTAGAGACTGCATTACACATACTGTTTAATGCCATGTATTTTTAGTAAGTAATATGTCTTGGAGACCGTTCCTCATCCCACATAATATGCCCATTTATTTTTCCCGTCATTTACAGGCAAAATATGATTTTTAAGCTCTTCTGCATATATGAACATACTTTGGTTTGTAGAGAGACAGGAGGGCTCATCGGATAATTGAGGTGCTCCACTATTTTTCCCAGGCTCACTTGCACATAAGTTGAGGGCAATGGGCCGTAGCTGGAATGATGTGGTGACATAAAAGAACAGGAGCTGGTTCTTCATGCACTCCTCCTTTCCTGCTACAGTGACTATCGATATCACAAGTTCTAGAATGCACAGCTCAAAGATGATAGAAACTTGGTCAGCCTGGGTCCCTGAGTGACTTTTTGGAGCAGAGCCTCCTGCTGACCTGGGGTACTATGCTCTTTGCATAATAAATAAAATGAACATGCTAAGCCCACAGATTTGGGGAATTGTTTGTTGCCACAGTGTAAGCCTACCTATTCTTACATACACTTGACATTTCGAGGTACTTTTCCAAATACATCCTTCACCTAAATTCCTGGTGGTGAGATTGCTATATGGAAGGAAATGCCCTTTTGAAATTCTGATAGATACTGCCAGATTGCCTTCCAATTTCCTTTCTCTTTTATTTCTGGTTTAAATACATAATTTGTGTTCCACTTTGTTTACATCTTTACTCTGAGATGTGCTTTACAACTTACAAGAGGCAAATAGGATGAAACAGATTAATACTAAAAGGAGCCTTTAATCTGTTTGTGTGTTACTGTATTTAAAGTACCATCTCTGTTTTAAGAAACAACTATTGAAACATTACGTATCGCTTTGATGCCAGCTGTGGAAATAATTTCTATTGAAAATAATAGAAATAAATCTAATACATAAATATGCATCAAATAATCTGAAGGCCCCGCTCCCTTGTTACAGTTTAGACCTCTTCTGTTTGATCGCTCTGGATACATAAGAGCTCTTTCATTAGTGTATTTGCTGCTGAAACAGGACTTGATATCTGCTAATGTGACCACAGCATGTGATCTTGAGCTGTGGACCTGGTACTATGCTGCCCAAAGACTTGTATTTTTCTTCTAATAGAGAAGATGTCTAAGTGTAAGCCATGGAATTGCAGTCAGTTATCTTGCTAGCACAAACAAAACTCAGTATTCAGGATCTAATCGAAGTTTCATCTAATGAGATTAAGGCAGTAATTCACTCATGAATTTGATATAATTTTTTACTTCTTTCTCCTTTTTGAACCAGTAAGAGGATACGTTAAGAGTTCTACAGAAACATTGAAAAACACATGCTTTATTTATTTTGCCAAATATTCACGATCTCCCCAAGTGTCTCCCCATTTATCTAAAATCATGCCAGAAGCTTTGCAGGGAACATAAAAAGCACCTGAGATAGAGCTGCTGTGAAAACAGCAGCCACAGCCCACTGTGGTGATCTTAGTTTTCTAAGAGAAACATAATCTTCTTAGAAAACTATTCTTTATTTAAAAGATTAAAATTTTAGGGAAATAAGTCATTGTTTTGAGAGTTGTAACAGCCTACTAAAGAAGTTCTGTAAACTTTGATGCCCGGTTTTAAAATAGAACTTCCTGTACCCAAAGCCAGAGGTTCAGATTCCACAGAGCTGGTGTGACCCAAGAATCTTTTTTCCCCTGAGAGCATAGAGGATTGCTGCTGTATGAATGGTTGGTAACAGTTTGAAGTTTTCCATTTCATGGGGTTACTTCTTTCTCTTCTCTTCTTTTATATTTCTTTTTGTTCTTTTCTTTTTAATAAACAAGCCTCAACTTCTTCAACTAAAGGGCTGTGTAACATAATTTTAGTGATCAGATATGAAAAGAAGATAAGGATAAGGAGATTTGTGTGTTTGTATATACATATTTCTTTTTCTTGGACAATAACTTAGATCTAGAACTTGAGCTTAAATCTCAGACTCCATAGATCATACAACATAGGAGGTTGCCCACTCTGTCTAGGGTAAGACTTAACTAATCCTCCATTGCATCCTTTGACGAAGCAATGCCTTCTCCTTCTACGCCTCTTCAGTGCCTGTCTGGGCCTTGCTTGTCTGCAGATGATACAGATGGTTCAAAAACAGAGATCAAGCCAACAATCAGAGACTTTCCACTGAAAGACTGACAAAAGGATCAGCCCTTAGAGAAATGGCAAGGCTGTTTTTGAATGAATTTAATGCACCTCTGCTTCATTCGTCCTCCCAAACCGTCCAGGCCATGTGTCCTGGGGCCTTCTGAGGTTCTTGGGTTCCTCCTGACTCCTTCTCCCACATCTCATCACCCAGCTGCAGAGTTTGTCTTGGCATGAACATATCCACTGGTCTCCCTGCTTAGTATCCCGGCTCCTCCACCCCCAAATTTCAACTGTCTAATCTGATGAACAGTTTCTAAAGGTTAGAAGACCTTGCTCAGGAAACATATGGTTTATTTAACTCAGGCCTTCTGAAGACAATGCCCCTGTTTTTCTTGTTTTTCCCAATAAAACGTCAGCTCATAGCAAGTCAATACAGAAAGATTTTCTTGGCAATGAAAGCATCTCTGCAACGTTCAAACTGTGTCTTTGCTGTCCAGATGCAGGCCTGGGGTTGGCTGTGGTTCCTCAGAACAGTAAGGATAAGCAAAATTTGTCTTGCTTTTCTTCCTTTCTCTCTTTTCACATCATGAACATTCTCAATTCTTTCTTAAAGGAATTGAGAGACTGGGTGAGGCTTCTAATGACTTCAGCAAACACACACCATCAGTAACTAGCGGAGGTAACCAAGAAGAGAGAAAATGGAGTCCGTTTGTTTTCTTTCAGGCTCTTTCCCTTTCTTTTTGCCAACTTCCACATGCAAGGAATTAGCTCATAGGGCTTGTACTCCGTGGATCTGCGCTTCAGGAGGTCCCACAGAGCATTGTAACAACACATTAGAAAAAGATCATATTGCAAGGAGGAGCAGGCTCGGCCAGCCAGCGATCTCTCCCCCTGTGCTAGGAATCCAGTGGCATGCAACTCAGGGCAATGTTGCTCATCCCCACCTCCTCCTTCATCCTGCACCATGCAAAACCCGCCAGCGACAGCCTTCCTGCTCAGTCCACATCACGGCACTTCTGATAGAGAAGGGCGTTCCTTCACAAATGCACATTCCTGACCGACAGCTGCTGGTGCGTTTCCACTGGAGATGGGCTCGATGGGAACCCCATCCTGCTGCTTGTTAGCTGAGCTCTTGAGAAAGCTGCTTAGCCTCCTGGAACCTCAGTTTTGTCATCTGTGAAAAGAGGTCTATTAATACCCACCTCGAAGAGCTGTCGTGAAGATTAGCAGAATAGAAGATAGCAGGCACTCAGTAATGATCTTTGAATAGTGTCTCTGCATTTCAAATAGCTGACCTCAAGACGTGGCTTTGTGATAGATTTTACTGTTTGTTTGTGATGGAGAATCACTCTGTCACCCAGGCTGGAGTGCAATGGCGCTCTCTTCGCTCACTGCAACCTCCACTTCCTGGGCTCAAGTGACTCTCCCGCCTCAGCCTCCCAAATAGCTGAGAATACAGTCACCCATCATCACACCTGGCTAATTTTTGTATTTTTTGTTTCACCATATTGGTCAAGCTGGTCTCTATCTCCTGACCTCGGGTGATCCACCTACCTCGGCCTCCCAAAGTACTGGGATTACAGGTGTGAGCCACTGTGCCCAGCCCTAGATTTTATTCTTGACCGCAAATAATTTCATGTTGCTAATATATGTTTTTAAATACAGTACACCTCTTTTGCCAAGCGGGTGGCTCATGCCTGTAATCCCAGCACTTTGAGAGATTGAGGTGGGCAGATCACGAGGTCAGGAGTTGAGACCATCCTGGTTAACAGGGTGAAACCTCATCTCCACTACAAATACAAAAAATTAGCCAGGAGTGGTGGTGTGTGCCTGTAATCCCAGCTACTCAGGAGTCTGAGGCAGGAGAATTGCTTGAACCTGGGAAGCAGAGGTTGCAGTGAGCCGAGATCGTGCCACTGCACTCCAGCCTGGGCGACAGAGGGAGACTCCATGAAAATAAATAAATGGCATGCAAACATTAGTGTTAACAACATTACATTACGTATACAGTGGTCCCTCCTTTTGCCTTCCTCGGTTTCACTTACCCTCAGCGAACCAAGTTCTGAAAATATTACTTCACTGCCCTTGTGCTCTAGGGCCATTATGACCTAAAATAAGGGTTACTTGAACACAAGCACTCCGACACCTCGATGCTTGATCTGAGAACGAAGGCAGCTACTAAGTGGCGAATGGCAATCCAGGCTGAATGCAGACAGCACCAGGTTTCATTGCACTGCTAAGGTGGGCACCATTTCAAACATATGCATTGTTTATTTCTGGAATTGTTTATGCAGGTCACAAGGCCGGCATCCTTCACCTCACTTCATCTCATCACACACGCATCACAACATCTCCCATCGTCACAACGAGAAGGGTGAGTAACATACATTAATATTTTTAGAGAGAGAGAGACCACATTCACGTAACTTTTACAATGGTATATGGTTATAATTGTTCTATTTTATTATTTTGTTAATCTCTTTCTGTGCCTAATTTATACATTAAGCTTTGTCACAGGTGTGAACATATAGACAAATCAGGCTGTATACAGGGTTTGGCACTCTCTGTGGTTTCAGGCATCCACAGGGGGCCTTGGAAAGTATTCCCATGGATAAGAGGAAGCCGCATGGTACAGCATCTTTAGATGTCTCTAATGGAAGAGGAAATCCATTTGCATTTTTTCTCAGAGTAGGGAAAGAACATTCTTTGCACCTGACTTTCCTGCCTTCACTATTTAAGTCAGCACCAATATATACTTCATACAAAATGCCACTGACTCAGACCTAAGGTGAGATCAAGCTTTTCCTGGTTTATACAATAAGACAAAATATGTGGTAGCCATAGGAAAAGCACGCACAGGATGTGTCCCTGTGAAGGTTCCTGTCTCTGTGCCAGGATTCTACATGTGCCAGCTGCTGCCGGAGAGCAGGACTTTTCCAAATGCAGAGGAGGGCAGGAGTGGAGGCGGTGACATGCAGCCACCGTGAAGTCCCAGAACGAACGGGGTGTTGCTGAGCCCGCTTCTGGCAGAGCCACAGTTGCATCATTCTCACAGGTGGGCAGAGAATCTGACCATCTTCACAGTGTATTTAGTAGGCACACAGAGTCCCCTCTAAACAAATGTGAGAGGCTTCATTGTGCCACCCAAGGTTCATATGTTCAAGTCCCGATCCCCAGTACCTCAAATGTGAGTATTTGGAGAGAGGGACTTCACAGACGTAATCAAGTTAGGAAGTCACTGGAGTAGATCCTAATCCAATGTGACTGAGGTTCTTATGAGAACAGGCCATCAGGACAGAGGCACATATAGAGGAAAGATGGTGTGAAACACAGGGAGAAGGCAACTGTCTACAAGCCAGCGAGAGAGGCCTGCATCAGGTTCTTCCCTCACGGTCTTCCGATGAACCCAACCCTGCTGACACCTTGATCTTGGACTTCCAGCCTCATATACTGTGAGAAAATACATTTCCATTGTTTAAACCATGCAATGGATGACACTCCATTATGTCAGCCTCTGCAAAACAAACACACCTAACATCTTCTGTAATCAGTTATTGCTCTTAAAGAAATTCTTAGAATCCTTGCCACCTGCTTTGCATAACATATAAAGCCACGTGTTTTAGGTGGTATAAGGAAAACTGTGTGCTTCGGTGGAAAAACAGTCATTATGTAGAGCAGGAGTTGGCAAACTTCACCTGAAAAGGGCCAGATAGTAAAGATTTTAGGTGTAAGTGCCATGTGGTCCTCGCCTGTGACTACTCAGTTCTGTCGTGGTGACGGGAGGCAGCCGTAGACCATTAGTGAACAAATGGGGGTGTTCCAATAAAACTTTACTCACAGAAACAGGTGGGGGTCAGATTTGCAGACAGCTGGTGGAGAGCATGCCATTCCGGGTTTTCTGGGTCCTGGCTTTCCATGCCTTTGAACTATTCTATAACTCTATAATTTATAGATCACTGACAGCAATGCAAAATGTTGTCTGAAGACTTAAAAAAAAATTCTGTCTGGTAGAAGTTTACATTCAATGGACTTTCCTCCCCAACCAGGGAAGAAGCTAATTTCCTTCATCTGCATGTTTGCTCTATATTTCTGATGCAAAACTGTATCTGTCTGTTGTATTCTTTAAAAAACTGGTTGCTGCATCTCATCAGTTTTCTCATTAATGAGTTATGTAAAATCTTTACTGTGTGTTCATTGTTATATCTGTACAAGAGTCATAATTCTATCTGTTTTTGGAAAATTTTCCTCTAACACTGGATAAAGAGATTATGTTATCTGGGCAGATTAAAACATTAACTGTATTATGGCTGGGTGTGGTGGCTCATGCCTGTAATCCCAGCACTTTGGGAGGCCGAGGCAGGCAGATCACTTGAGGCCAGGAGATTGAGACCAGCCTGGCCAGCATGGTGAAACCCCAACTCTACTAAAAATGCAAAAAATTAGATGGGCTTGGTTGTGTGCACTTGTAATCCCAGCCACTCAGGAGGCTGAGGTGGGAGAATTGCTTGAACGTGGGAGGCAGAGATTGCAGTGAACCAATATCACACCATTGCACTCTAGCCTGGGCCGCAGAGCGAGACTCCATCTCAAAAAACAAACAAAAACAAAACATTAGCTGCATTGTTGTATGGTCATACAGAAACTCAGAAGTCCCAGTGTCTGAGGCTTCGAATGCAAACTTGAATAGAGAGGCTGCTTCTGTGTCCTGGGCTATGGGTGCCGCCCAGGACTTGGGCAGTCAGCTACAGTAACAGACGAGAAGAAGGAAGGTTTGGAATTAAACCTCCTGATTTGCGTTCCAGACCCATAATTGAATTGTTTGTGACCTTGAGCATATCTCATAAACTCTGCAGTCCTAAATGTTCCCGCTGTAAAATGGAGAGGAGTGCATATATCACGAGGGCTCCCGGGAATCAGACGAGACCGTGAATCCGGAAGATTTTCACAGCGCCCAGCCCATTCTCAGAGCACGGTATGTGTTGGCTAATTAAACATAAGCAGCTGTTAGGATGAAGGCAAGAATAGAGACATGTAGAAAGTTTGAGAGGATATGTGAAATGGCAAAGAAAAAAATGTCTCTCCATCCTTAATTTTGTCCTGTTAGCAGCATGAACCGCTCTCAGAGACCGCAGGAAACAGTAAGAGGGACACGACCGAGAGTGTCACTCTCTGACGCTTTCGAATCTCCCAACCTAACGATAGCCAGCAATTGCCTTGAACATGTTCTGCCAGTGATTCAGATTTCCAAATCTTAAGATAAATAAGTAACGAAAATGCAGTCATGAAGCTATTCCCACAAAGGTTGAGGGGTTGGAGCCAGGCTGTGCAGCTGCCGGGTCCAGACGGCCTGGGAAGTTTCTGAGTACAGAAGGGTCAAATGGCAACATTAGACTGAAACAGCACAGTGCAACAGCCTGGGAGTTCTGTCTTCTTGAGGATTGCTTTATGTTTCCTAGCCTAGATCTATGCTACAGAGAATCTCAAAACATGTTATGTGTCAGATACTTTTTGTACATTTCTCTGAAGAAATTATTGAATACTTTATTTATGCATTGGTTTTAGACCTGGGGGTCTCACTATGTCGCCCAGTCTGGCTTCAAACTCTTGGGCTCAAAGACACTCCTGCCTCAACCTCCCGAGTAGCTAGGATTACAGGAGCATGTCACCATGCTCAGCTAGTAATTTTACTTTTTTAATGGTTCTGTTCAAATTGTCTCAAAATGCTTGCACACATCAAAAGCAAAACCCCTCAAATTCTACAAATATGCAGTGAGCTGTGGCTATGCGGGCTACTAAGCCAAGAGCATGAAAAATACAATAATGAAGATGGCTTAGTCAATCACGAAGTGGTTTTCATGTCTCGGAGGAGGTAGGCAAGGATACCCATGATTAGAAGCCAGGGAGGTGAGGTGGGGCCTCCAGCAGGGCTGTCACTCCTGGGGTACCCTTCAGCAACTTCTAGCGAGTTGCCAGGTTGGTGACAGTCGCTGCCCTGGAAGAAATGCCGGTGCAGGTCCCTTTAGGAGGGCAGTCAGAGGGAGGGAGGACAAGGACTTCTTGCTGTAGCTCCTCTGTGATTAGTGTCACGAGTGAATCATGCGTGGAGGGAGGGGCTCCATTTCTCGGGATCTGTGTTTAACTCATGCCATGAAGATAATATGCTTTTCTTTCTCTCTCACCATGAAAGAAACTCACAGTAGTCATTGTGCTGCAGAGGCAAAGCGGTATAATACCTTAGCTCAGATAAGGATAAGGAACCAGTTACCTCAGATAAGGATAAGGAATCAGTTACACATTTGCGGGGAGGGTCCAGTTAACTCGGCAGGAGCCCAAACCCTTACAGCCCTGCTCTGGACCATGCACACACAGGCTGGGGACAGTGTTTGTCAGATCCTTTAGACTGCAACCCAGCTAGGTTACACGGTTACCTAGTGTGCACCTGCATGCACACACACACACACACACACACACACACACACCCCATACACAAAGCAAAACCTTCATGAAACATTTACCATTTCAGATACGATGCAATCTGATGTTTTGTGTACTTTTTTGTTCTCTTCTAAAAACAATCTGCCTCATTACATTTACTTCACTGCTTTCCTCAATTTCCTGAAGGTCAAAACCCACCGTGTGAATGGATAACACTGGCGGCGGAATTTTAAGATTCTCAAAAGGAGTTCAGTGTACTGTGGGTGTTAAGTTGAGGTCACTGACACAGTTAACAATTCAGAAGGCATTCTTGCATCCACAGGGTTATAGGTCTTCAAATCTCGCCTCAGAATGAGCTCAAGTTTCTAAGTCTGTGCCTCAGTTTCCTCATCTGCAAAACAGGGAAACAGTATCAATCTCCTATTGCTGTCATGATGGTTATATGGCTTCACAAAAGTAAAGTGCTTGAAACAGCGCTGTCTGTGTAAGACTGTCCACTTCCGTTGCACTTACTATCGTTGATGCATTTACATACAGTAGATTCAGTGAATGGTAAACATAGTTGTTTTTTTAACATAGTTTTTCAAAAATGATTATTTAATTTTTAAAAAGTTAAAACCAAGGATGAAAGCATTTGCTTACTCTCACTTCTTTCAGGGTAGCCAATCAAAATTGCAATTCCAGGCCAGGCATGAGCCACGGTAATCCCAGCACTTTGGGAGGCCGAAGTGGGCAGATCTCCTGAGGTCACGAGTTCGAGACCAGGCTGACCAACATGGTGAAACCCCGTCTCTACTAAAAATACAAAAATCAGCTGGGTGTGGTGGCGGGTGCTTGTAATCCCAGCTATTAAGAAGGCTGAGGCAGGAGAATGGCTTGAAGCCGGAAGGCAGAAGTTGCAGTGAGCCCAGATCATGGCATTGCACTCCAGCCTGCGAGACTGTCTCAAAAAAAAAAAAAAAAAAAAAATTGCAATTCCAATGCATAAGAGCAAATTAGCAGCCCCCATGGGGTTTGTCTTAACAATCTTTACTGAGTTACAACTGAGAACAGTTCCAAATAATTTATTATGGGTACAATATGCCAATAAAAAGAATATTGGCAAACATTTACTTTATAGAAACTGCGAGTTCCATTCCTGCCATGAAGACCTTCTCAAAGGCTCTGGCTGGCTCTGTTCTGTTGACTGGACCTCTAGGACAGCTGGTGTGGGAAGCTCACTCCAGAACGGTGCTATTTCTCTCAGCCCTGAGTGGGAGATGGGGTCTGGGCCTGTGCCTGAACTCCAGCCCTGCAGGATTCAAGACCGCCCAGGGCTGCTGGAGGACCAGGTGAGTCAGCCCGAAGGAGTCCTGTGACCCAGTGCCTGAGGCCGTGAGTGCAAACTTTCCCAAGAGCCTTCTTGGGAAAGGACTGTGGGAAAACCAGAGAGAGACGAGGCTCATCAGCCTGACTCAAGGCCAAGTGCCAGGGTCAGCAGGGAGAGCTGATGCACAAGGGCACACAGCCTGCTGGCCCCTCTGCCCTCGGCTCTGGCCTGACCCTCACAAGTGCCCATCAGAGTCCCGAGCAACGTACTGAAATCGAGGAAATGTACAAACTGAAGAGCAGTCTCACTGCCATCTCTGTTGTGCGGTGCAAACACATGACTTCAATTCAGAAAACATTTCAGCGTGCCCTTGGTAAGCAAGTCAGTAGGGTGGTGACTTCACAGGACACTGGGTCACTTCTTGCGGGCTGGAAGCTGGTTAATACCCAGTGAACTGGAGCAGCAGAGGAGGAAAATGATGACCACCTCCTTGTCGTCAAGAAGAATTTGTTGAACAAATGTAAGACCTTCCTGGAGAACTTTGACACTGACTAAGGGGAATTTGAAGGTGCTTAAAAGGGAGGTAGACCGGCTAGAGAAATTCTGAGTCATGAGTGTAACCCGGAGCCCATTTTACCCACAGCTTAGGAGGACCTGGGATATGTGAATCACCTTTACCATCAGCCACGGCAGGGTTCATAACCTGGAGCCCCCGAAGGCTTTGTGGATATTATTCAGAGATTCGCAAACCCAGATTTTTTTTTTTTTAAAGAAGAAGCAAAACTACACACAAAAGTAAAAAGACTGCCTCGCTATTCCTACCGGCCTCTAAGAGAGGTTTAGCATTTTCTTCCTTTAGGAACATAAGCACTTTCATCGTCAGCCCCTGCATCCTTATTTCATTTCACGCTTCCTTTGCAGGAATGACTTAATTCCACCACCCTTTGCTGCCACATCAGGACATCAGGAAGCAAAGAGACGTGCTAGCTTGATCAGCACACATGTCATTCCTAGAGAGATCAGCTCAGTCACGGAGGTAGCAGGAACAGGCGCTCTGGAGGGGAAAGGCAGGCCCAGGAAGAGGAGTCAAGGCGGGCATTCAAAGGGCAGGGTGAGGGAGTCAGCGCCTGGAAACCCAGAGGGCAGGGCTAGGTAAGAAGAAATGCACACGGGGTCTGGAGTTTAAATGGGGCCTGGGGTTTGTAAAGAGGAGTCAGGCCTTCTTTACCTTGTCAATTTCGACTCCTTTGTGCACAGCTGACTCAGAGACCGGGAGGGGCTGCCCTCCTGGGTGAAACCAAACAGATTAGAAAGGCGGCTGGGACCTCCAGATCCTGCAGGCCACACACTCCCAGCATCAGGCCTATGCCTCATCTGTGTGAAGCCAACTCTCCTCCGTGAAGAAGTGAAATGTCCATTTTTAAGAAAATTGCTTCATAGTTGATGAGGCATGATTTTTGCATGCAACAGAGGCAGTATAAAAGGAGTTTCTAATCAACCTTGTGCCAAGAACCTCTTTAACAGTCTGGTGAAGCCCACAGGCCCCTTCTGAGAATAATATTTTAAAATCCTTAACATAAATACATCGAGCACCAAGGAAACCAGTTACATTGAAACAGCTATCAAAGGATACCAAATATCTTGAAATACAGTTATCAAAATATTGAAGTAATTGTGATCTAGTACTACGTGTGCCTCTTGATTAACTGTTTAAGGAACAAGATCTAGTGTAATTCAGAAGTACATAGTACTAAGTCTCAATGACATCTTAAGGCATTTGCCAAAACTATCATGTGTTCTGGGGACATCTGCACCTTGTGTTGACGACCGAGGGGCATTTCATGTTATGTCTTTAGAGAAAGAACGGTGTGGTTCCCTGCATCTTGTGGAATAGTTGATGATTATGGGGGGAATTTCACTAGAAAGCAGCATTCATTGATGTCGCTGATGGACTTATGAGAGTCAAACATTCCATTTTTCAAATTAAAAGCTGTGATATTGGCTGGGCCCAGTGGCTCACGCCTGTAATCCCAGCACTTTGGGACGCTAAGGTGGGCAGATTACTTGAGGTCAGGAGTTCGAGACCAGCCTGTTGAACATGGTGAAACCTCATCTCTACTAAAAATATGGAAATTAGCCAGGTGTGGTGGCGGGTGCCTGTAGTCCCAGCTACTCAGGAGGCTGAGGCAGGAGAATCGCTTGAACCCGGGAGCCAGAGGTTGCAGTGAGCTGAGATCACACCGTTGCACCATTGCACTCCAGCCTGGGCAGCAGAGCAAGACTCCACCTAAAAAAGGAAAAAAAAAAAAGCTGTGATATTAAAAATGGGTTGAATACATTGTTTGGTTCAGAGAAGGGGCTTTGAAGTCGGACTGACTGCTGTCATCCTTGCTCTGCCCTCCGCTGCCTCTGTGACCAGATCTAAGTTCCTTTACTTCCATCAGCCTCAATTTTCTCTTTGGTCATCAGAGCACTGCTCCCAGAACTCCCATGAGGTGCACATGAGACCATGCTCCGAGGTGCTTGGCACATGCTGGGTACTCAATATGTCTCAACCGTTTTGTTTTTTGCTTTTTAGATGCAACAAATGCAGGCATAAACGAGCAAGAGGAATCCAAGGGGATCAGAATCTGCTTAAAAACTCTCGTGTGGGTGTTTACACAAATGGCCCTAACCACATTCTGCATTAGTGTCCCTAGCAGGGGCATGAGTGAGGGTGAGCACAGGCCTTAGGAAACAGGAGGCACAGGTCAGGAAGGAATGAAAAGCAGGAAAGGATCCTCACTAAATATCGGAGACCTGGGGGCGCTGGCTTGACTAGGGATCCCAGGAGAGGTGAGGCGTTCGGGGCCAGAGCACAAATGGAGCTGGGGTTGCAGCTGCCATGGCATCACTGGAAGTAAAAGAAGTTTTATTTTTCAATAAAAATGTTTTCTCTAGAATTAAGAAACAGGATACTGGTAAAGATCATGCATTAATTATTTCTTTTCTTCTTCACTTTAACATATTCAAAGCAAAAAGTGTTTTTGAGTTTCTTCAAATAAGAAAAAATTGGGCATAAAGAGTAGGGAGTAAACTATCCCAGCACTCCGGGAGGCCAAGGGTGGATCGCCTGAGGTCAGGAGTGGACGACCAGTCTGGCCAATGTGATGAAACCTGGTCTCTACTGAAAACACAAAAATTAGCCAGGCATTATGGCGTGCGCCTGTGGTCCCAGCTGCCTGGGAGGCTGAGGCAGGATAACTGCCAGAACCTGGGAAGGGGAAGTTGCGGTGAGCTGAGATCGTGCCACTGCGCTCCAGCCTGGGCGAGAGTGAGACCCTGTCTCAAAAACAAAAGGAGTGAGGAATAAACCAAACAGGTGCCCCCTGCATTCCAGCGCTTTTGCTTTCTGACGCTTATGAGGTTAAATCATCTAAAAATGTTAAGTGGAGTTAATAAGGGGTAAAGGAGCATGGGGACTTTCTTTGTTTCTTTTTACTGCAGTTCTAATCGATTCCTATCGATTTATTTAGACCCGAATAAAGACCCAGTAATTCTGGAGGCCTGGTATAAAAAGCACTTTTCAAAATTGAACTTCATCTTCCCCCTGAAACCTCCTTGGAATTTCCCTGTTTCTCCCAAGGCCCAGCTATGATGCCCCCGCTCTTCCCTTCAAATGATAAAAACAAAACTTAAAGCCAAACCAAGCAACACACCAAAATGTGTTTCTGGCGTGCTCAGGGTTTGCAAAAGAGAAGAGAAATCCCTATTTGTTTGTGGAGTCTGCTGCTCCCGTCTTCACTTACCCAGAGAAATGGGGAGAGCAAAGCCACGCTGCTCTTGGCAACTGGGCTTTCACTTTGTATTCTTCAGACTGTTAGCAAAACGGAGAGCCGAGGAACCAAGCCCTGGCTTTGATCACTGTCAGAGTCAGACCCAGGACAAGCCCTCAGTCCTGCCTCCTAGCAGCTCCTTATCACTCCCAATTACGAGCCCCTCACCTCCCCTCTCCCCTGGTGCCATGTGTCTGCAGGAGTCCCCGTGAGAGGTGAATGGAGGCTTTCACCAGCTCTGTTTGTGCAACGCCGGGGCTGGCTTCCGTGCTGTTACTCACAGCAGCAGCTGCTATCAAGGTGATTTCTCAACCGCCCAGGAATCTCATGTTGTGGCTGTGCCGTAACCATGGCTGGTGACAAGCAAGGGCTGAACTGTTACTTGCAGGCAGATTTCAAGGAAGGCATCGACGCCTTTCATGTGCCGACGAGGACAAATCCCCATGCCCAGATTAGATTTCCAGAAACACCTGTGAATCCTGCCCACACACCTGCAAGAAGCTGGCGTTTCTTTCTATGGAACTGTGAGGATTACCTGCCTCCTCCATTGTGCCTTAATAAAAAGCGGCAAAGTGCCATTCACACGGGCAGCAGTTTCCTAAAGAAAGGGGGAGCCTTTAAAGTGGAAGGTGGTGTCTCCCAGGCAACACATGAGAGCAGGATGGCTAAGAATCACATCAATAGTTGTCAGAATTTTTTTTCTTTCTTTAAAACAATTCACCTACATTTTTTAGTCTAAAATCTATTTTGTCTTGTATCCCAAACTACAAAAACGTCAACATGATTATTTCAGACACAGATTTACAGGAAAGGTCTAGTCAACCGTATCTAAGACGGAGACACAGGATGGTGAGTTTGCAACTCGTATAGAAGGGTCGGATCTGAACTTCTCAACTTCTCATATGCTCCTGCCACATTCCCCTGTCCTTGGAGGCAGGAGTCTTAGGGATGGCTGGTCTCACCGGAGACCCCACAACACCTGTTTCCCAGTTCCCCTCTCTGATTTGTTTCTGTTGCTTGCCCGGGTTCACTGCAGCCTCTTTTTCACAGAGTTGGCTGTGTCGCCCCGGCCGAGGTTGCTGATGGTCCGCTCTGTGCCGGCTGGCTGGCTGGCTGTCGGCGGGCTTGGCAGAGCAAAGTGCTAATTGAAAGGCGCCCTTGTCACCCAAGGCTCTCAGTCCTCTCCTCGGAATGGCTGGTGCTTCTGACAATGTTATCAGCCAAGGCTGTGGCCCACATTGGTGAACCCCCAGCTTCATGTTGGCAAGAGAGGCCTGGTATTTGTTGCAATGCCACGAGGCTGGCATGTGCCTGAGGCCACTGCAAATCTGGCATTTTCACTTACCATCCAATTCCGATCACTTCCCAGGTCAAGGAAAACACTTTGGTTGTAATCTCTACCTTTTCAATGAATCATTTACTGAGGCAGCTGGGTTTGTCTACTTAGATAATTTAGGAGAAAGTTAAAAGAAATTCTCTGTACATTACTTGTTGGCTTCCAACTGTCATTTGACTTCTGAAAGAACAGCTTTCAGCAGCCCCTAAAAGGGAAAGGTTGAAGGTAGCCATCACCCCCGCCCCCACCCCCACCCCTGAGGGACGATGCCATCTGCACAAAGGGCAGGTCAGAGAGGTTACTGGAGATAATGGAATTTCAAAAACATTGTAAAGGAGCTGTCAGGCTGGGACACGCTGAGCGGGGAATGAGCTTTGGCTCCCAACAATTTGATGTCCAGGAGTCATGAAATGATGAGTCTATTTCACACAATGGACCTGTCAAGAAAGATGGTGTCGCTTTAGAGGACCCTTGGAAAGCTCTTCTTAGTGGCCTTCAAAGTATCAATTTTCAGGTGCTAAGTGGTAATTAAAGCTAGCAAGTTATAGTAGCATTCAGTGAAATTAGATCATGTCAAAGACAACAGAAAGGGTGAAGATTCCTGTTCATTCCCATGAAGGGAACATCCCAGCCAAGCCGATGCTGACAGTACTGGAGAGTACTTCTACACTGAAGGGCGGAATGCTTCTTTTCTTTCATAAAGTGTTCCGTTCTTGCTGGTTTAAGACTCTCCTTTGAGGGAAGAGTCTGCTTTGGTTATCTTTAATACTCAGAGAAATAGTTCATTGTTGTAAAAAATCATTTCCTCGGTGAGTCTTTGATTTTTTTCTTAGAGTTTAATAGCAGAATTCTCTTTTCTTCAAAAGGGCAGATATGCTTCTTTTATTTGAGAATTAGGTCATATAACCTCTATTCACTCATAGTAACTCTGCCCCTTTTGTTGTGATTTTTGCCATGTTTGCTTGTGAAGCTCAGAGCTTTTGAAAGTGCCATCATAACAACTGTGGTCTAACCTTAGTTTTTAGTACGATTATGAGTGATTCTTACTTTGCTTTTCCTGTTTTCCTATTTTAACCATGTTATTATGCCTGGGCATTTCTTCTGAATATTTGTTTCAGGAAATAATTAAAAACAGACAAACTAAACCAATAAATAAATAAAATACTTAAACAGCAGTAAACTTGGCAACAAGCTGGACTATGCCAGCTCCTGCCTGTGAAGCTTCTGGCTGTGGGGTGGCCGATGGGAGGATGGGTCCTGGGCGTCAGTGGACCAGGATAGGTGTGGACGGAAAGATTGTTTGTTTTATCAAAGAGAAGAGAAAGATGAAAGCCAGAAGCAGGAGGAGAGCTGAGGTCACAGACTAAGAGAAGGTAGATAATGCATCAAGTTGGAATGACAAGGAAAGGTATAAACAGAGATTAGACCGAGACAGCAGTAGCATAGGAGGCTGAGGAAATGGAACCAGGAACCAGGTGCAGCGCAGGTGACATTTGACAGTTTGGGAACTAAATCTTTCAATGCGAGACACCCAGGGGTATCTCTTTTATGTAAACCATAGTTTGTCTCTTGGTGGGGAGTGAGAAAGGAGAGGGGAAGATGGGGAGCTTCTTAGAGGAGCCAGCCCAGGCCACATCACATCTGCATAACACCCTTATGGTGACTGATCAGAGAACGGGGCCACTGGTGCAGACTGGGGGGATCAGTGCGGGGCTGTGGTGGCTGCCCATGCATTCACCATGGCAGTAGTAGGAAGGGGTGGATGGGGAGCCCATATGCCATCTATGGGAATCACCAGTGAACTCTGGCCTGTGGGAAGGGGTTGCTTAGCGTTGCCAGTCATGTGGGTTTTTACATGAATGTTCCAAGTTATTAAATGTTGCCTCAAGTTTATGAAACTGTGCAGACCTAAACAATGACAGTGAAGACCTGCCTGTGGACTGTATCCAACTCCGGGACCACCAGTTCACAATCTCTAAATCACAGAGCTGAGCTTGACGGTTAAAGGAACACAAGGTCCAGTCTGAGCTCTGCCATTTGCTGGTCGTTTGACCTTGGACAAGGGCAATGAAAGCCTCTGGCCACCTGGGACCTCTCCCCTCTCTGGAGCCCTCTTCATCTGCCCCAGTCCTACGGTTTCTATCAGTACCACTGGATGTTTTTCTGTATGTTTATATATGATCTGCTCATGTGTTTTGAGGTCTGGGAAGACGGAGATTGTGGTTTATATTTCTTTGAGTCTCTCCCCTTTATAACACACAATAACTAGCATATTATAAGGGCTTAACAATGTCTATTACTTAATGATACCTGATTGGATTTCCAGAAAATGTTGAGCATTCATTCATTCTCATACCTTTGTAGCTTATTCTACTCTATAGCACCAGAACTCATAATTCTGAAAAAGTAGCCTTTGTAATTTTTTCACATTTTGACTATCTTAGTAAAAATTACATTACTTTCCAAGCTATACATCTCGATCATTTTTTATTTTATTATATTTTTCTTTTTTAGGATTTCTAGTTCTTTATTTTGTCAATTACAGCATTAAAAGAAATGATTTAAACTATTCTTACTATTTACCATTTTCACTATTTTATAAATGAAAGACATTTTAAATCTATAAATTAAGGATAAGAATGACAGAGTTAAAAAAATTCTTTTCCAAAAACATACAATTGTAAATATTATACCTATAGATATGAACATTCAGTAATACCTAAATCTGCCCACACATCACAGTATGCATATATTCATACAGCTTCTAGACCTTGTCCCAAAGATGCTCCTTCAGGACTGAGGAACTGTATATTTAAAAAGCTCCTCAGGTGTCTTGACCCTTTTTAAATGGCAGTAAGTAAAATACTAACTTATAAAATCTTTTTGTTTTAATTCCCCCCAACCCCACACCAAAATTGAACACAAAAAAATATACTCTGACATTCAGGGATAATAGAACTGTTCAACATCTCTGAAATCCCAGGTGTTAAGACAAAAATTTTTTAAAAGAAAAGTTTTCCAAGTATGCAGACTATTTATTTTTATTTGCCCCAGTGTGAAAGATTGGATTTTTCCTGCTCTCCTATGTTACAGATAGCAATTATGGGGAATTATGAAACTTCTACATTTCTGATCACATAGCTCTAAATTAATAAAACATGTTTTTCAGCCTCACCCTCAAACAGTGTTAGCGCAGCCCTAACCCATTTTCCTTAGCACACAGCACGTACTCAGTCAGTCCTGCAATTCCTCGGCCGTGGCTCCACTCCTGGCTCTCTTCAGTCTGAAAGTGTCTGTAACAGGATAGGTTTGGTGATGCCCCAACAACAAATGGCCACACCATTTATGTGGATTCCACTACAAAAGCTTTTTTCTTTTTTTTTTTTTTAATTTTTGAGACAGAGTCTCACTCTGTCACTCAGGCTGGAGAGCAGTGGCTCCATCTCGGTTCATTGCAACCTCTGCCTCCTGAGCTCAAGTGGTTCTCCCACCTCAGCCTCCCAAGTAGCTGAAACTATAGGTGCACATCACCACACCCAGCTACTTTTTGTATTTTTAGTAGAGATGAGGTTCTTACTACATTGCTCTGGCAGGCCTCAAACTCCTGACCTCCAGGGATCAACCCACCTTAGCCTCCCTTAGTGCTGGGTTTACAGGTGTGAGCTACCGTACCAAGCCAAAAGTTTCTGTCTCAGTCGTGCTTTCTTTTCCTTCTGGATGGACTGAATCCCTGCTCCCTATGGGCTTTACTCTGGGATCTCCATCAAAGAGTGATCTTTCTCTGGAAACACAATGGGTAGAGGAAATAGACAGAGATGGTGAGCCACAGGCTGGCTCTTAAAACCTCTGCTCAAAAATGACATACATCACTTTCTATTGCTCTGTTGCTGGCAAAAGCACACAGGGCCAGAATTGTGCAATTCTCCCACTGTGAGGGTTACCACAAAGAGAGCCCTGCAGAGAAGGTCACCAGGATATTGGCCAACAGTCATCCAAGCAGCCACAGAGTCCTGTGTGCTTTTTAAGGCTCTCACATCATTCATTAAAATGCTGGTCTAAACTGTCAGGCATCCATAAGCCTTGGTTAACTGAATAGCCAACTTTCTCTTTGTTAGGGAGCTCCAAAAAAACACTGATGTATTTTTTCGGAAAATAGATTGGTTCAACATCTTTAGGGAGAAAACTGGTGATTGTGAAAGTTTCAGATATGCATTTCTACTTCAAGGCATGTATCCCAGACACATTTATGCGGGCGAGCAGCAGGGGACGTCAGCAAGGGTATTCATCGCGGAGCTGCAAATGAATAAAAAACTGTAATAGATTGATATCATGGAATTCAAGTGAATGCCCAACAGTTTAAATGAGAGAACTGTATCTTGTACCTTCATGTAATAAGGTTGAAATGGGTACACCATAATTGAAATGAATAGGATACACATGTATTACTATGAATAGATACCAAAACAGTACTGTGACCCCAAAACAGCAGGATGCAGAATTATATAGTGCAGCACTGTATTATATGTAAGTCCATTTTTAAAAGCCACAGTATATAATTGTGTGTGTGTGTGTGTGTGTGTGTGTGTGTGTGTAGCATGGTTGGGAAATACATACATCAAATTCCCGTGATGGTGGTTTATGAGCATCAGGCTGGAGACAGGAAAAGGAAAGGATCGTTCACTTTCTTAAAAATGCTTTCTCACTTTTCTTTAAAAAGAATTAAATACAACAGAAAGTTGGCATTTGTAGATTCTGGGTAGTAGCTGCGCAAGTGTCTGTTTTGTTATTTTCTGTACTTTTCTGTAGTTTCATCTTAAACATACGAAGCTAGGCATTAGATTTGCAGATGTTCGCATGTTTTTGTAATCATATTTTTTTTTTTTTTCGAGCTGCCTCCTCCACCTGAAGGTTTTCAAAGTAGACAGCCTCATTTTTTGCCCCAGGTTTCAGTCTTTCACTTGTGTGTCACCAGTGAACTCACTCATATTCGTTATCCAGAATGTATCCCCTGCCTTTTCCCCACTGCCTGAAACTTGAGTTTCAACCCGCGGTCAGGGCTGGCAAACAGCGTTCCCTCATTTTGTCGCTCAGAGTCAGCCGGATTTCATCCTCACATTGCATTTAATGCTTCCTCACATTAGAGTTTACCCCAAAAAATTCAAAGCCACTCTTTGGGACTGAAGAAAAATGCATCCAGAGTTGTCAGCTGTATTTACCTGCAGCCCAAGGGAAGAAAAGATTTCAAACCTTTCATGCCTATCACCCTTCTAAACCTGCAAATCATGCCCCTTCCCCAGCCCCTCACTAAGCACATGGGTCAGGAAGATTCTGGGATTTGTGCCAAGAAATCACCTCATGATTTAGAAAAATACAATTTCTCAATATGCTTTTATAGATAGCCTAAGGGATGCAGGAGGCTAAGAATGAAGGCTTATGTGCTACTCACCACTTTAATAAAAAATCAACATTTTCCCCCATTTTGAGGTTAGTCAGCAACACTCTGTCTCTGATAAATCTCTCTGTTTCTGCTTTCAATCCATTTCCTGCCCTTAGTTCTGCAACACAAACTGGGTGTCGCCTGATGATCCACTTTCCTAAACCTAATAGATGATTCTTAGCAGCCCATCAGCCCATTAGAGCTGGCTTCTGAACCTTTTGGCTTTGACATTACCGTTGGAACTCCTGCAGGTAGTAACTTGAGACTCACGGCAAGAAAACAAGAGGGAAAAGGGCTGTAGTAAGGATGCTTCCTTCGTGTGCTGGCTCGCGAATGCGAGGAAAAAGGAGTTCGAAATGTAAGCTGTTGGTGCATTCAAAATAATTTTCCCCATCTTTACCTTTGCTATCAACCAGCGAGACTGTCTGCATTAATCAAACTTTCACTCAACGCAGCTTGCATCCTGGGCATTCACAAACTGCCGTGAATCTCTGAAACTCTGGAAGTCTCCGGGGCTGTGTCCTTGCTGCACCACTCTTTCCAATGATGCCACTGACTCCCTGGCAGCCACACCAAGCACCACGTGCAAGCTGATGACTTGAGCCAAGCTGTCTCTCCACAACTTCAGATTTCCATACCCAAAGCATCTGCACCTAATGGTTGCACAGACACCTCAAATTCAAGAAGGCCAAAATTCATTTTATCAGTTTTCCACCCCAACCAATAAAGAGCAGAGCGAAATGAACAAAACTGGCTTTCTGTTTTGTATTCTGTCCTTTTGATCAGTTTCACAAACTGGCAACTTTTTCTTTTTTATTCCTACATTAGAGCAAATATATGATCTTACTTCCTAAAATATGTTTCCAGCTCTGTGTCCCTCAGGCTGTCATCACCTTTTGTTTCTCCTGTTTTTTTTTGGAGATGGAGTCTTGCTCTGTCTCACCTAGGCTGAAGTGCAGTGGCATGATCTAGGCTCACTGCAACCTCCATTTCCTGGGTTCAAGCAATTCTCTTGCCTCAGCCTCCTGAGTAGCTGGGACTACAGTTGTGTGCCACCATGCTTGGCTAACTTTTGTGTTTTTAGTAGAGATGGGGTTTTGCCATGTTGTCCAGGCTGGTCTTGAACTCCTGGCCTTAAGTGATCCACTTACCTCAGCCTCCTGGGTGTGAGGCATGAGCCACTGTGCCTGGTCAGGCCGTCGCCATCTCTTGTCTTGACTACTTATGATCCACACTCCTTGACTGCCGCTCCATTCCATACACGTCTGGTAACCATAGAATTTAATGACAACACCTGTCCACAGCAAGCATTCTTGCTAGGGTCCCCACTGTTTAGAAGCTAAAGCGTGTGGTCCTTAACAATCATGAAAATCCCTCCAGGTTTCCAGAGATTGGAGACCTAACCTTCTTCAGAGAGTCCCACCAAACTCCTGGACTGGGCATGGGTGCTTGGCTCTTTCTTTGTTCTCTCATAATAACACTCCTTGTCTTTGTGTCCCTTCAAACTAACACTTCTCAACCATTTTCTATCTTTAGTGTTGCTAAATCCAGTGGTTAGTGCCATTTCTTCTTTTTTTAAAAAAAAAAAGTGGTTTTTTTTGAGACTGAGTCTTACTCTGTTGCTTAGGCTGCAGTACAGCGTCTGAATCTCGGCTCACTGCAGCTTTGACATCCAGGGCTTAAGTGTTCTTCCTCCCGCCTCAGCCTCCTGAGTAGCTGGGGCCACAGGCGCATGCCACCACACCTGACTAAGTTTTGAATTTTTTGTAGAAATGGGGTCTGGCCATATTGCCCAGTCTGGTCTCAAACTCCTAGACTCAAGTGATTCACCCACCTCAGCCTCCCAAAGTGCTGGGATTACAGGTGTGGAAGCCTGCGGTGCCCCTGGCGACGTGGACACCACAGCACTGCTCCTGTCTCTTCCGCTCTGCCTTGAGCTTTGGCAGCCTGTCTTAATTAGTCAATCCATAAATGTGCATCAATAAATGCATGAATTAAACAGATGAAGAGCCACTGGTCTCTCACATAGTAACTGGCCTGTGCTCTCCTTAAGCAGAGAAAATGAATAAAAACAAAATATAACAATTTAAAAACCTACTGGTATTTATGGTTAGCTCATTCCGGGACAAGAAGATATTTCAACTTTGAAATAGTGATCTGGTATTTGCTCTCCCCAACACACCCCCCGCCCCCCACACTTCGCCTTACGTATGTATGGAAATCCTGTATCTGTCTTTGATCGCCATCACACAACTTTTGGGCTCCATTGATCACCTAAGTGCCACACAACAGCACAGAATCCTAGAACTTTACAATCGAACCTGGGCCAGCGTAACTCACCCATGCCACCTTAATCACACGGAATGCCAGCCAGGCAATGGCCTCTCCCAGGCTCAGAGTGGGCTTGAGGGCCCCAGAGGTGCAGGGCTGAACTGCCTTGCTAGAAGTAATTAGGATGCTGTCAGTCTTTAAGACTCATATCTTTTAAAAAACCTGCCAAATTTTGTTTATCCTTTTTTGAAAGAACAGAAAATGTTTTCTCCTTAAATTTTTGTATGGCTAAAAAGTCAACTGATATTGGACAGAGTTCACCTTCAGTTTACTGTTGGAAGGCTGGAACAGGGCATCATAAGAACGGTATCTGTGAGGCGTGCCATGACTGTCGGGTGAAGCAGAGAGGGCGGGCGAGATCTCGCTCTTCATGTGCTGTTTCTTCTGTGTTCTCAACTGATAAATACCAGCTAGTGCTCGACTTACGACCACGGTCTGGACCGCGGACCGGTCGTAACACGATTTGGTCGTAAGTTGAGTAGGCTATATGTACAGTTGAAATGGTGCAGGCGGAGATGGTAGTGCTGCCGGAAGCTAGTCCGCACTGTCATACGCCCAGCTGGGCAATGTTTGCGCTTCCAGACGCGGAGCAGTCGTGGTTAGCGATTGTGGTCGTAAATTCGAATGGTCGTAAGTTGCATAGGTGGTAAGTCAATCAATACCTGTAACTATGCCAGCTGGGAACAGCGGCTTGTGCCTGTAATCCCAACAATTTGGGAAGATTAGTGGGAGAATCATTTGAGCCCAAGACTTCGACATCAGCCTGGGCAACTCTAGGATGACCCCATCTCTACAAAAAATTAAAAATTAGTTGGGCATGATGGCGTGTGCCTGTAATCCCTGCTACTCAAGTGGCTGAGGAGGGAGAATCGCTTGAGTCCAGGAGATCGTGGCTCCAGTAAGCCATGATCATGACATGCCACTGCACTCCAGCCTGGGTGACAGAGCAACACCTTGTCTCCAAAACCACCCCAATCCCCACAAATAAGTGATGATGCCATCAAAAGCTATAAACTATGAATGTCTGTGTTTCGAATGAGAGCCTAGGTAATGACATTTACTCCAAGCCTGCAGGATGACGTACTTAAAGCCATCTTACTGACTTGCCTAAACTTGCTCCTTAACCTTGGACTTGTGAGTCCAGTGGAAAGGAGTTACAGCATTGCTCTGCATGCATTCCAGTAACCAGCAAGAACCTACCACGCTGACCCCATCACAAATAGGCAGAGGCTGGCTCATGTAGCATGGTGCGCAGAATGACAGCTACGCACCCTACACACCTCCCGTCTTCCTGTTGCAAAACCTGTCAGTGCACCAAAAGCTTTCACATGACTGGGCAAAAAACACTCATCTTCCAAAATGTTCATACGAATAAATATTACATTATCTCCTGTGCAATGTCTAGCTGGAGCTAGGCATTGAAAACTTACACACAAAAAAAAATTTGTTGACTTTCATAAGGTCAATATGTAGAGATTTTTTTTCCTTTCTCATTATTTACTGTCAACTTGGTCCAAATGAACACGTCTAGAATAAAGAAGCATTAAGCTGTTCCAATCATCATCAGGGAGTTTTTCGTTTAAATGTATTTTATTGCTATTGTCACTGCCACTACCATTTTTGCTGTCACCCTTGTTCAGAAATAGTTTAGAGGCACGGGGCACTTCCAGCTGGGGAAGATCTGTGTTACAGGTTGAACCGTGTCCTTCAAATAGATGTGTTCAAGTCCTAACTCCCACTACCTGGGAATGTGACCTCATTTGGAAATAGGGTCTTTGCCGATACGATCAAATCAGACTGAGGTTATTAGGGTCATCCTAGTCCAATGTGACTGGTCTGCCAAGTCAGATGAAGAGAAGAAAATGCCAGGTGAAGACAGAGATGGGGGAAGGCCGTGAGGCAACAGAGGCAGAGACTGGCCTGAGTGTCTACAAGCCAAAGAGCCCCTGTGGGGGTGGAGACAGGAGGCTGGCTTTTCCTTCTCCCGTAATCTTGCCTACAGGCAGCATGCAAGATTAACTGTGAAGCTGAAGGCTGGATGTAAATAAAGATTGTTTTTTTTTTTTCATTCATTCATTCATTCTTTCAACTAACAAATGTACCCTCTGTGGATGCCAAACATGCCTCAGACACTTTGTGCATCCTTGCTTCTCTTTGCTGACCCTGTCCTGTGAATGTAAGGTGGTGAGCAGAAATAGTGAGAAGGAAGTAAAAGAAAAAAATCAGTTAGTTAAGAAGAAACCTGCATATCAGGTGTGGATAGGGTGACCTTCTATAGCAGAATGTGGCAAAACAAGCCCATGGAGAAAAAGAGTGTGGTCAGTGGAACAATGGGACTTGGAAAATTTGCCGTTTCAAGGTATCTGGCTTCAAGAAAGAGAATGTTTTGGAAATGTTCAGCAGAGAAAGACATGAGGGAAAGCAGATTGCCAGCTGTTCTCAGCCTGTTACGTGCGTTCATGTCCTTCATAAAATAGAAATACAGGTTACAAGGTTTATATGTGAAGATTTTAATTTATCTAATACACATAATGTTCTAAAACTTTTCAAAATTAAACTTTTTAGAGAGTAGTTTTCGCCTCACAGTAAAATTGAGAAGGAGGCAGAGATTTTCAGTATTTCCTCTTCCCCCACACATGCACAGCCCCCCCAACACCATCCCCCACAGAGTGGTCCATTTATTACAGTGGATAAACCTGCACTGGCACATCATCAACACTCAGGGTTTGTAGCTTACATTAGGCTTCGCTCTTGGTGTACTTCGTATGGGCTTGGACAAATGCAGAGTGACGCGTATCCACCTCGGTACCTGCAGAGTCACACAGAGTAGTTTCCCTGCCCTGAAAATCTTCTGTGCTTTACCGATTCAGCCCACCCTCTCCACTAACCCCTGACAACAACTGATCTTTTTACTGTCTCCATAGTTTTGCCCTTTTCAGTATATTTAATATATTGAGCAAAGTAGTAAGAAAAGCAAGACCAACCCCCAAAGCAAAGTGAAATTATTATAACAGTTGGGATTCTGTTAAACAATAATATTTCTTTAAGCTGTACTCACAATAAATTTTTGTAGGGGAAGATAACAGCTTCACAATGCCACCTGAGAACAAGATGGTGACTAAATTTTAAATATGTATATATAGTTAATAAGGATTTGTTACCTTTTCTAATTATTTTGAACAAACTTATTTAGAAAAATTATGCCCGGAACACAGAAATGTTCAATTTTCTAAAGCATCCAAATATCCAGTTTCAAATTTTTGCTATGTTAAGACATTTGTAGATGTGGTTAATTTAGACTCATTATGTAAATATCACTTAATCTTATTGTTTTCCCCATTTTTTCTCAATATTTATTTTCGGATGCCAGCTCAGATGTTGATGGCTTCCACGGCTACTTTCTAAAAATTAAATGTAGAACTTGAGTTCCATGGAAGTTTTAGCTGCTAAAAAAATGTGAAGGAAGTACGAATTTACAAAAGAAATTCTGACTTCAGTGGAGTCAAAATATTAAAGAGTGCTTAGCATGATTATTTTCATACCAATGTTTCTTTAAACAGAAAAATATCACTTGCAAATGATTATTTTGAATTTCTCTTTTTTTTTTTGTTGCAGCTTTCGCCATAAAAAAAGATAATAGCTGTCTGGGGGTGGTGGCTGTCACCTGCAATCCCAGCACGTTGGGAGGCCAAGGCGGGTGGATCATCTGAGGTCAGGAGTTCAAGACCAGCCTGGCCAACATGGTGAAGCCCCCATCTCTACTAAAAATACAAAAATTAACCGTGTATGGTGGCACATGCCTATAGTTCCAGCTATTCAGGGGGCTGAAGCAGGAGAGTTGCTTGAACCCGGGAGGCAGAGGTTGCAGTGAGCCGAGATCAGGCCACTGTACTCCAGCCTGGGCAGCAGAGTGAGACTGTTAAAAAAAATATATATATAATAACCTAAGTTTTAACATTTGTATTTTCATTTTCATTCTTGGGGAGAAGTTTATTGTATTTAATACATATACCTCAAGTTTGATTACTAGCTATATCTCAAAAATTAGAAATGGCATGTAAATTGGTTTTATTTGTAGATGAAATATATTTAAAACCTAAGCTCTAACTGAGCACTTCTTTTTGCAGGATTTATGGGGTGCCTTCTGCTGTTCTTAGTTCTTTGTGGTAACATTATTATAATGTATTAACATAATTTCCACTATGCATCTTATGGAGAAATGAAGGCAAGCTAAATGACTTGTAATTATAACAAAAGTGTTAGAATTAGGTACATGAGTTTTTATTTTCCTGCTGCCCCTCCCAGACATTATTCATATGATATTGCCTCTAACTTATACTTCTCAAAATGTGCACATAAATATACCTTCAGCTTATTAGTGCAAATCATTTGCTACAGGTTAACTGAAGCTCCAGAACGCTAAATATATTGTTTCTATGTTAAAGGATGCATTTTACTAAAAATTGCTAAAAAATTCCTTGTTATACTTTTCCATCTCCTATTAATGTGTTTAATGGAACATTATCAAATTAGAATGTTATCATAGGGTTTGGCTAAAAAAATAAGTAAAATAATAAACAGCAAAGTATTTAGTCATAAGGACATTTTCCAGCTTTTCAGCTGATAAAATAAGTAAGCCTGGAAAGTAGATTAAGAAAATAATCAAAAGTATAAAAATAACAATACACATGTGAGAAGAATTAAACATTCCTGGGCCAGCACAGACTTTGATTTTAACAACTATCCAGCATGAAAGAAAAATTGTGAAAGAAATGCATTGCTGTTTCATCATTGCGAAGTTAAGTCTGTTGCAACACAATTATTACACCTTGAAAAGCAAGCTGACGGGGTAAGCTAGCACTTCAGTTGTGCCTGACCTTGATGCCTCGGTGTCTAGGGCAGGATAGTTTAATTAATCTGTAATTATCCCAAGTTCAGAGATTTTGGTAAACCACTACTTCCTAAGTGACTTCTAAAAACTATTAACGACCATTAAAATGGTTAGAGACTACAAAACGCTTCTACACTTGGAAGGAATTTTAGACCATTATGTTATTTCCCCAGGAGTCTCCTGGCATTGGGCAAAACCTCCTTCTCTGTGGCAGAGTGGAGAAAATAAAGCACACAGGAATTCACTCCTGTGCTCAGGGTCTGTGGTCATGGAAGGGTCCTGGAGGGAGCTGAGCCTCTGCATGATCAGGGTCTGATTTCAGGATGGAAGTGCACACTACAGATGGGTATCTTGCAGACCTGGAGGGAGTCACCCAGCTCTGGGTGAGGGATTTCTTCTGGGCAGTGAGCAGTAAGGCCCAGGATGGCCTCCCATGGAGCTCCTATCCCCAGACCCCCTCCTGCTCCGCAGGGAATCTGGATCTTCCTCCCGTCCTGCTGCCAGGGCGGGTGATCCAGCGGCCGTCATGGAGCAATGATGAAATAGACGTGGAGTGTCTCAGACCCCTGGGGAACAGGGAGGGGCGCATGCTTCTCTTTGTCTCACCAGCAGTGTTGGACAAGAAACCCCCTGGCTATCAAAACTTTTACTCCAGCTCTCCTCTGAAGTGGTTACTCTAAATAGCTGAAGCACCTCTGATGCAAACATTCAGGAGTGCCGCTGAACCCAGCCTTTTATTCTGGCTTTGGAAACAGATCGCCCAACCATGGGCAAGTTGGGAGGAGATACATGCCTTTATGCAAGCCATCTGGTTGAGCAGTTCATGTGAGAGGTGTGTTTTTTTTTCCCCCTAAATTCACATGTTGCAATTCTCATCCCCAAGGTGACAGTATCAGGAGGCGAGGCCTTTGAAAGAGGATCAGGTCATGGGGTTGAGTCATCATGAATGGGATTAGTGCCCTTTATAAAAGTGGCACAACAGAGACCGCTCACCCCTTCCACCCTGTGAGCTTAGAGTGAGAAGACAGCTGTCCCCGAGAAGAGGCCCTCAGCAGACACCGAGTCTGCTGGTGCCTTGAGCTCAGCCATCCCAGCCTCCAGAACAGTGAGAAATGAGTTCCTGTTGTTTACAAGCCACCCAGTCTATAGTATTTTGTTAAAGAGAAGTCCAAACAGACTAAGTCTGTGGCTTATATCTGATTTGGAGAGAGACTCACCAGGCCAACCCATCACCCCAGACAGATGGGCCACGGTGACCTCATCAAACTGTGGGATCTATAAGGCTAGGGCATACCAGATATTTTGCTCACTGCTTTAAAAAGACAGCTTCTGCCAGTAAGAAACTTATATTCCAGTCAGGAAAAGTGAACATACATAGAAACCACAAGAAGTAACATCGAAAAATACTTGGTGAGCAAAATATCTGGCTTATTTTGCTTGGCATAGTCCTTGGTCATTTAATAAATATTTGCCAAATGAGACCCTAATATGTAGGGCGTGAGGAGCGTCACTGTACAAGCTACTAACTAAATTCTAGTGATCACTTAATATAGGTCACACAAAAAGCATAGAGAGGGCTGGGCATGATGGCTTACGCCTGTAATCCCAGAACTTTGCGAGGCCAGGGCAGGCGGATCACTGTTCTTTCTTTTCTTTTTCCCTCCCTCTCTCCTCCCTCCCTCTCTCCCTCCCTCCTTCACTCTCTCTCTTCCTTCCTCCCTTCCTCCCTTCCCTGCTGTTTTCTTTCTGCACATAAGTTGAGTTGAGTTTGGATTGGAGTTAGGGTTAGACAAATGTTGGGTGAAACATTGTCTTAGTTCATTTACGCTGCTTTAACAAAATACCTGAAAGTGGGTAATTTATAAACAATAGACATTTGTTTTTTACAGTTCTGGAGTCTGGGAAGTCCTAGATCAGGCCACCAGCATTGGTGTGTGATGAGGTCTTTGTGCTGTGTCCTCACATGGCTGAAGGGCCAAGTCTAGCCGGCTCTCTCCTACCCTTTCACCGGGGTGCTAATCCCATTCATTAACCTTGGCCCTCATGACTTCCTCACACCTAAAGGCCCCACCTGTTCATGCTCTCTCACTGAGGCTCAAGTTCCAACATGAAACAGAGGGGGCAGAAATCTTCAAACCATAGCAAACACTTTTCCTGTTTCATAATTACTCAGGTAATCATTTGTTTAACAAACACATTAAACGCTCTGTGGCTGGCGTCATGTTGGAAAAGGTAAAGTGAATATTGTACCTATAATTCAGGGAGAGACATAAAAAAAGTGTCTGAGGTATGAACAGTTGGAAAAAAAGAAACTCGTGCAGAATGCTATGAAAGCATCGTGGGAAAAGTGGCGAATATTTGGGGAGAAGACCCGGGGGATTGTCCCGAAGAAGGTGAAGGCTGATCTGAGCCTTCATTGAGGTCTCAGCTGCTTGGAGGGAGGAGGGAGGAAGAAGGAGCAGGAGCCCAGGTGAGGAGACGATGCACATAGAAGCAGGAGGTGGCCAGCCTGGCTTGTTTGCAGAACTCTGGTGTCCCTTACAACTGGAGCAGAGTTCAGAAGAAGACAGACCCCGAGCCCTTTACCAGGGACGTTGGGCTGGTGATTCTCAGACACACTCAGATGGCAAAGCACAGGAGAGTGCCTGCTGTGTTTCGTAAAACTCCATGAAATATTCTACATATTAAACTTATAACAAATATATAATTCGGTATAAAGCAGACGCCATTTTTATTTTTAAAAAAAAATCTGAGAAAGACAAATGGTAGTAGGTCCTGAAGGTTTAGGGACTAGTTATCAGGGAAAAGCTTGAAATATACTTTGTTTTTTGTTTTATTTTCCCAGGTGAGGAAAAAGTGATTTAAGTTTAGCAGCAAACCCTGCAACCTGGCAGGTTTGTGTCTATCATGAGAGGCCTGCTCCAGGCAGACGCTGGGCCCCGGCTGACTGCAGGAGGTGGAATTCCTCCATCGGGCTATGGCTTAGTAAGATCCCTTAGATTTGGGTTTGGCTTTGGGTTTGGGTTTCAGTGGGCTTTGCTACTTTTAAAGCTCACTGCCATCAGTGGGAACTCCTGCCCCTTGCAGTCTAGCTGCTCTGGGACAGCTGGCTACGGAGATTATTAATATTTCACCTAAGAAAGAGGAAGTATCCTGGAACAAGACAGAGGAAAGTGCCCCTTTCTAGAAAGAAAATGACTTTATTTTTGTTTTATTTTTATTTTTTGAGACACAGTCTCACGCTGTCGCCAAGGCTGGAGTGCAGTGTTGTGATCTCGGCTCACTGTAACCTCTGACTCCTGGATTCAAGTAATTCTCTGCCTCATCCTCCTCAGTAGCTGGGACTACAGGCATGCTCCACCACACTCGGCTGATTTTTGTATTTTTTTATAGAGTCAGGGTTTCATCATGTTGTCCATGCTAGTCTCAAACTCCTGGCCTCAAGTGATCCACCCACCTCAGCCTCCCAAAGTGCTGGGATTACAGGTGTAAGCTACCACATCCGGCCTAGGAAATGACATTTAAAAGTGCTGGAGAAATGGTATCTTCACTCAGGCTATTATAGGGGCATACAATACTTAGAAGGGGTGGATGATAAAAGTGTTTATTTATTTATTTATTTCTGACTATAAAACAAGCAGGCGTTCCTAAATGCCCACAGGAGAAGGCAGGAAAGATCTAAAAGCAACACCCTAACATCACAATTAAAAGAACTCGAGAAGCAAAAGCAAACAAATTCAAAAGCTAGCAGAAGACAAGAAATAACTAAGATCAGAGCAGAACTGAAGGAGACAGAGACACGAACAACCCTTTAAAAAAAAATCAGTGAATCCAGCAGCTGATTTTTCTGAAAGATTAACAAAAAGAGGAGAATCAAATAGACACAATAAAAAATGACAAAGGAGACATTACCACTGATCCCACAGAAATAGAAACTACCATCAGAGAATACCATAAACGCCTCTACGCAAATAAACTAGAAAATCTAGAAGAAACGGGTACATTCCTGGACACAGACACCCTCCCAAGACTAAAGCAGGAAGACAACGAGTCCCTGAATAGACCAATAACAAGTTCTGAAATGGAGGCAGTAATTAATAGCCTACCAACCAAGAAAAGCTCAGGACCAGGCAGATTCAAAGCTGAATTCTACCAGAGGTACAAAAAGGAACTGGTACCATTCCTTCTGAAACTATTCCAAACAATGTAAAAAGAGGGACTCATTCCTAACTCATTTTATGAGGCCAGCATCAATCTGATACTAAAACCTGGCAGAAAAAGAAAATTTCAGGCCAATGTCCCTGATGAACATTAGTGTGAAAATCCTCAATAAAATACTGGCAAACCAAATCTAGCAGCACAACAAAAAGCTTATGCACTACAAAATCGGCTTCAATCCTGGTATGCAAGGCTGGTTCAACATATGCAAATCAATAAATGTAATCTATAACGTAAACAGAACCCATGACAAAAACCACATGATTATCTCAATAGAGGCAGAAAAGGCCTTCGATAAAACTCAGCACCCCTCTGTCAAAAATTCTCAATAAACTAGGTATTAATGGAACGTAACTCAAAGTAATAATTGTTTATGACAAGCCCACATCCAATATCATACTGAATGGGCAAAAGCTGGAAGGATTCCCTTTGAAAAATAACACAAGACAAGGATGCCCTTTCTCACCACCCCTATTCAACATAGTATTGGAAGTTCTGGCCAGGGCAATCAGGCAAGAAGAAGAAATAAAGGATATTCAAATTGGAAGAGAAGAAGTCAAATTGTCTCTGTTTGCAGACGACATGGCTGTCTATTTAGAAAACCCCATCAACTCAGCCCAAAATCTCCTTAAGCTGATAAGCAACATCAGCAAAATCTCAGGATACAAAATCAATGTGCAAAAATCATTGCAAGCATTCCTATACACCAATAATAGACAAACAGAGAGCCAAATCATTAATGAACTCCCATTCACAATTGATACAAAGAGATTAAAATACCTAGGAATACGATTTACAAGGGATGTGAAGAACTTCTTCAGGGAGAACTACAAACCACTACTCAAGGAAATAAGAGAGGACACAAACAGATGGAAAAACATTCCATGCTCATGGTAAGAAAGAATCAATATCGTGAAAATGGCCATACTGCCCAAAGTCATTTACAGATTCAATGCTATTCCCATCAATCTACCATTGGCTATCTTCACAGAATTAGAAAAAACTACTTTAAATTTCATATGAAACCAAAAAAGATCCTGTATAGCCAAGACAATCCTAATCAGAAAGAACAAAGCTGGAGGAAGCATGCTACCTGACTTCAAACTATACTACAAGGCTACAGTAACCAAAGCAACATGGCACTGGTACCAAAACAGATATATAGACCATGGGAAAATAACAGAGGCCTCAGAAATAATGCCGCACATCTACAACCATCTGATCTTAGACAAACCTGACAAAAACAAGCAATGGGGAAAGGATTTCCTATTTAGTAAATGATGTTGGGAAAACTGGCTGGCCATATCCAGGAAACTAAAGCTGGACGCCTGCCTTAAACTTTATACAAAAATTAACTCAAGATGGATTAAAGACTTAAATATAAGATCTAAAAACCATAAAAACTCTAGAAGAAAACCTAGGCTATACCATTCAAGACATAGGCATGGGCAAAGACTTCATGACTAAAACACACACACACACACACACACACACAAAGACACACACACACACACACACACACACACACACACAAAAGGCAACAAAACCAAAATTGACAATGGGATCTAATTAAACTAACAAGCTTCTGCACAGCAAAAGAAACTATCATCAGAGTGAACAGGCAACCTACAGAATGGGAGAAAGTTTTGCAATCTATCCATCAGACAAAGGGCTAATATCCAGAATCTACAAGGAGCTTAAACAAATTTACAAGAAAAAAACAACCCCATCAAAAAGTGGGCAATGGATATGAACAGACACTTCTCAAAAGCATTTATGTGGCCAAAAACATATGAAAAAAAGTTCATCATCACTGATCATTAGAGAAATGCAAATCAAAACCACAAGGAAATACTATCTCACCTCAGTTAGAATGGATCATTAAAAAGTCAGGAAGCAACAGCTAAACAGATGCTGGAGAGGATGTGGAGAAATAGGAACACTTTTACACTGTTGGTGGGAGTGTAAATGAGTTCAACCATTGTGGAAGCCAGTGTGGTGATTCCTCAAGGCTCTAGAACTAGCAATACCATTTGACTCAGCAATCCGATTACTAGGTATATACCCAAGGGATTATAAATCATTCTACTATAAAGACACATGCACGTGTATGTTTACTGCAGCACGATTCACGATAGCAATGACTTGGCACCAACCCAAATGCCCATCAATGATAGACTGGATAAGGAAAATGTGGCACATATACACCATGAAATACTATGCATCCATAAAAAAGGATGAGTTCATGTCCTTTGCAGGGACGTGGATGAAGCTGGAAACCATCATTCTCAGAAAATTAACATAGGAACAGAAAACCAAACACTGCATGTTATCACTCATAAGTGAGAGTTGAACAATAAGAACACAAGGACACAGGGAGGGGAACATCACACTCGAGGGCCTGTCAGGGGGTGGAGGGCTAGGGAAGGGACAGAATTAGGAGAAATACCTAATGTAGTTGATGGGTTGATGGATGCAGCAAACTACCATGGCATGTGTATACCTATGTAACAAACCTGCATGTTCTGCACGTGTACCCTAGAACTTAAAGTATAATAATAAAAAAAGAAGCAAGTGCTAATTTTAAAAAGATTAAAATATATACACAAAGGTTTAAACAGAGAGAAATTTGTAATACGAAAAAGTGAAATTTTCTCATATCACCCAGAAATAACCACTGTTAATAAGTACATTGTCCTCAAATTTAAGGTAATTTATGAACACATAAATATTATAAATGCTTTTAAACCAAAATGGAATCTTTCAACCACCTTCTTTTTCCCCTTCTTTACAAAGTTCTTTGCATAACTTTCCATGACTGTATTTAAGTCTAGTTTTCTTTTAAGAACATTATTATCTTGTTGAGTACTTTGAGTTTTATTTGATTTTTTTTTAATGCAGTAGAACAGTAACTGGGAAAAAAACCTATACATATATATTACTAAATCTAATTTTATTCTTCAGGTTTTCTTTGCCTTAAGTTAATGGTAAGAATAGTTTATAAAAGGAGAAATCATTTAATGTTTTATGTGGCGAAATGACCCGAAATTGAAGGATGGTTGGTAATAAACCCTTTATGTTTATTTTCCAGGGAAAATATACTTTCTGTTGAGAAATTATTTTTATATTTCATGTATTTGTTCTTTTCCCTTCTCTTATTTACCAAAATGGAAGTTTTAAAAAAGCATTTGCTGGTACTGTGTCATTTAAAGAGACACCTGCTCTGTGTTATGTGTTTGTGATTATGGAAGTTCCTAGGAGGCTGACCCCAAATGGGCACTCCAGGTAAGTGCCTGTATTGGCACTTACCCAGCAGGAGTGAAATTGTTAGGGATGGGATTTTAATAAAGGAATAGTGGGAAGGCCGTGGAGCACCGCTGATATCTGGAAGCAAAATAAATAACATATTACAACCCTGCAAAATGTCTTTTCTGAGAAAAATTAAATCACTCTCTGTGCCTTAAAGCCTTCATATACCATCCATGGGACTTCAATATGTAGTTCTAACAGGCAAGAGTTTTATTAATACAAAAACTAAACGAAAAGACAATGGCGATAATCAAACTATCTTCATCTGTTTGGGCTGCTGTATTATCGGTTCTCACGCTGCTGTGAGGAAATACCTGAGACGTGGTAATTTATAAAGCCAGGAGATTTAATTGTCTACAAGTAGTGCCTGGATGGGGAGGCCACAGGAAACTTATCATCCTAGTGGAAGGTGCCTCTTAATGGGGAGGAAGGAGAGAGAATGAGTGTAGGCAGGGGAAATACTGCATGCGTATAAAATCATCAGAATTCATGAAAACTCTCACTGTTATAAGAACAGCATGAGGGATGTCATCCCCATGATTCAATCACTCCCCACCAAGTCCCTCTCATGACACATGGGGATTATGGGATCCAGAATTCACGATGAGATTTGGATGGGGACACAGCCAAACCATATTGACTGCTGGAACAAAAATACCATAAACTCAGTGCCTTATAAACAATAGAAATTTATTTCTCACAGCTTTGGAGGTTGGGAAGTCCTAGATCAAGGCACCCACAAATGCAGGGGCTGTTGAGAGTCATATTGTGGTCTACAGACAGTGCATCCTTTTTATGTTCTCATGTGGTGGAAGGGGTAAGTGAGCTCTCTGAGGTCTCTATTATGAGCGCGCTAACCCCATTAACAAGGGGTCTATCTTTACACCTTCATCATCTTCCAAAGGTCTCACGTCCTACCTCCACCACACTGGGGATTAGTTTTCAACGTACACCTTTCAGGAGGACGTAAACATTGTCTAAACACAAAAAGGCCAAATGCAGCAATATGTGTGCTGTGCTAAAGTGAAGTGAGACATGGTGGCTTGCGAGGGACCAGTGTGTGGATGGAGGTTTGACCCTGTCTTTACTGGGACGAGACCCAAGACTTCTCTACTCCCCGACACCTTCACACATGCTGTTCCCTCTTCCTGATTTCCCTTTCCCTTTACTCATCCTTCAGAGTCTAGCTTAGACTTTGTCTCCATTGTCAACCTTTTCTAATAGCCCCTGGAAGAATCCTTCCCTCTCATGTCTGTTCTTGCAGCGTTTTGTTGTGACACCTGCCTATCCACATCATGACTTGTCTCCTCCACAGATGGTGAGTGTCTCACGGATGTGTCTTCCTCATGAGCTCACCCCAGCTGTCCAGACAAGCTCCTGGGATGGAGTGGTTGTGCTGTGCTTGTGCTCAGAGACTGGATGACTGGTAGGGATCAACAGAAAGGAAGTGTCAGCTTCTGCACTCAAAAGAACAATAATAATACCCATCTTGGCTGGACACAGTGGCTCATGCCTGTAATCCCAGCACTCTGGGAGGCAGAGGAGGGTGGATCAGTTGAAGTCAGGAGTTTGAGACCAACCTGGTCAACATGGTAAAACCTGGTCTTTACTAAAAGTACAAAAATTAGCCTTGGTAGTATGCACCTGTAATCCCAGCTACTTGGGAGGCTGACAGGAGAATTGCTTGAACCCGGGAGGTGAAGGTTGCAGTGAGCCAAGATCACGTCACTGCACTCCAGCCTGGGCAACTGAGCAAGACTCTGCCTCAAAAACAAAACAAAACAAAACAAAACCATCTCCTTCTACCTCTTAGTCATGAAATAATTTCACAAAGTCCTTTGAGTTCTTCAGAATGAATAAAAACAAGAGCTACTATTGCAGAACATACTTGAATACCTTTAGTCTTTGACCCATGCCGTCAAGTGGAGCTCTGTCTCCTGTTTCTTTACCACGTGCTTCCATAGCTTCTCAACCATTTTGTAAAACTACATTTTCTTTTACAGCTCATCACCAATGACCACTTTCTGGGAACTCTACATATTTTGATGTGTACTTGCTGTGATGTCAAATATTTATTTTTGTGTTGAATTTTGAATAAAAATTCTGTGTATTGTGTGTTCTTCTTTCAGAGCATTGGCCTTAAAGCAAGACTGGTTTTGTGTAGAATTGCGTATTTAGTCAGCTTCACAATGCCACTTAAAACATCAAAGGTCAACAGGATGGTGACTTGAACAAGGGTGAGATCAGGTACTGCAGGTCCAGAACTGCAAGCCTGTGATTCAGTTTGTGCATGGGCAATTTTCTGTACTACTTAGTAATAATAAGACAATTAGTGCTATGAGCTCTAGTCTTGAGGGCATGGAATCACTGTCATAAGGTCTTGTTTGACATTGTTCTTTGAAATATTATGTTTCCCTGTTTTGGGCATCATTAAGTGTTACCTTGTTCCAAAGGTCTGAGAGGACTCTAACTGACGATAGGTTAGCAGAAGCAGGTGGGGATATGGGAGGTTGTGTGCACACTGGTTACATCAGCAGGGTTTAGAGAGAGACATCATAGTGGAGTCAGGTCTGAATCCCAGTTCCAACCATCACCTTAAAATGTGCTGGCTGTTGTTCCTTGAGCAAATTGATTCCAGTTTTCTCAACTGTAAAATGAAGACAATACTTCCTATCTCACAGGGTTGTTAGAGGAATTAAATACTGTATCTCTGTAGCTCAACCCACAAAGCAAGCCAGAAAAAAAAAAAAATTAAACACTGTACCTATATTTTAGTAAATGCACGATAAATGTACCTGAAATGATTAACCTAATTAAATGATGTTACCACCGCCCTCTCTGCTCTTGTGGAGTGGTATCATGTTGCCAGCCACATGCACGAACTGCAGACTACTCCTGTGCCGGGCAGAGATCTTTGCCTCTGAGTATTTACAGCCTGGGTGATACACTTCCTTTGACTAGGAGCTGGACCAAGTGACCTACTTCCAACAAAGAGAAGATGGCAAAGTGATGCTAGGTCGCTTCAGAGATTGAGTTACCAAAATATGTGGCTTCTGCATTGGGTGTCTTTCATCCTGAGGGCATGCATCTTGTTCTCCCTTGAATTACTCATCCTGGGGGAGGTCAAATGCATGAATGACCAAGAAAGCATATTCTTCCGTCTCTCTCTAGTGTCCCTTTAGCTAGGCCAGCGGCAACCAGCTGGCCCACATGAATTGTGAAATAAAAACTGTGCTGTGTAGGGTGCTAAGTTTTTGAGTAATGTGTTACGCAACAAAAGATGACTAATATAAAGCCGTAGCTGAAGCTGTCCTGGGGTTCATTGTTGCTGGCAGGGCCAGCAAGCCATGGAGATAGAATAAAATAACCCTATAAAATGTTCCCCCCCCGCTTTTTTTTTTTGAGGGAAATGAAAAGCAAACTCATAAATACAGCCCTTCATATGGTCACTCTGCCTTTCTGCAGTATAGGTAAGCAGAATGCCAATCACACTGGATTTCTTGCACCTCCTTCAATGCTGTGCCACCTTTTGCACCAGTGTATGCACCATTTCCTCTGTATGGAGCTACCATACACCTTCTCTGTAGGGAAACTCAGGTCTTCCCTGTAGGAAGCCTTATGTGAGCTTCCCCTCAGATCTGCGTCTCCTTCCCATGGCAGGCTGTGCATCTCTTAATTAGAGGTCTGATAACTTGCTCATTTAGCATGTCTGGTATTTGATTCTCTCCACTAACCCTGAGTTTGTTCAAGGATTGTATTTCCTCAAGCCATTGAAAGCACTTGGCCAACAGGTGCTGCATAAATGTTTTTTCAGTGAATAAAGGAATGACTGCGGCTCTTACATGGCAGAATTGTTTTCTGCATCCAACCTCTTATGAAGTGCAAATGTGCTTTTCTTTATATTCTTTTAATGTGTGACGTGGGGTTTGCCCTTGCAGTATAAACAGATCTGAAACAAAAAGAGCAGCTTGCAGCTACCTGACTTAGAAACAGGCTGGAGCAGACCAGCTTGGTTGGTAGATACCTACCAGAGACTGCTTAAACCGGGAACCGTGTCTTAATCACACAACTTGGGGTTCAGGGGTAGCTGGAAAATGCAGTGGTTAGAACAACCTACATTTAATTTGTGAATGAGGATAGAGAAATGGTGGTTTCTGTGCAGCCGTTTTGCTCTCTCCTGTTTCCCAAGAGGCTTGATATTTCCCTTTGTAGAGTTTGCAAATTTAAAGAATGATTATAACATTTGTTTTCAGGTTGGTTATGGGTTTTGACCTAGAGACAAATTGGATCAGAGCCAGTGGCAGGGTTCACATCACTGTGACAATTGCCATGTTCATCTCAGGTCTACCAAGGAATCCTTAATGGAGCCCAAACACAAAACTCAATTCTAGGTACCGTGTTTTGTCCTAAGCATAACATATAAAACTGACTTTTTACAGTGTTATTGTAAACTCTGATAGACGAAGGCCAATAAGAGTTTTCTTTCTCACTTCTTCATTGAAATGTGTGACAAAGAAGAAATATCTAAGATACTTGGATGAAACACTGGAAATACTTTAGGAGCCCAAACACCAACAGAATGAATTAGAAGCCTTCTTTTCCGCTGTGGGACCCAGAGCCAAAAATACTGGTCAATTTTCCAAGACGGGAAAGTAAAACTGAGAGCAAGCCTCTATTACAGAAAGGAACTTGGAAATTTGGCAAATATTTGTATAATTTCTACTCCCAATGAGATCTGGTTATGGATTTCATATTGATCAAACCAATGGAAACATTTCAAAATACTGACTTCATTTGGTGGGGGAAAAAGCTTCTAAAAAGCAGGGAACTAATGTGGAACTTCTAGTTGAAGAGGGTGAGGCTGAGGGAAAGAAAAGACCTTCAGGAACCATGTCTTATTCATCTCTGTGTGCCACACATAGTAGGTGTTCAATGAAATTGCTGAGTGCATGAACACAGATCCTTGATTCTCAGTCCCAACGAAGGTTTCATAATCACTCCCAACTAATTTATAATTTAGATCACACGTTTAACAAATCTACTTTAGAATATCATTTGCAATTATGTCTTATGAAAGTATGACATCAGATTTCACGGTTTTATCCTGGTCTTGTGCATGTTCCTTGGTTGCCGTGGTAACCGAGTTGCCATGGATTACGCTGCAGGAGTTGCAAGGGTCAGCAAAGACCAGAGCTCTGTCATTCTTCATTCAAAGGCAATTGTCCCTGAAAAATGTGACTTGCTTCAATATTTAAGAACAGAGCACTGATATTAAACGAGAATGATACTTCGGTTAAAATCCAATAATTAACCTTGTCTTCAACTCTATGTCACACTTTAATAGCAATTTCATAAAGTGGACATTCCTCTGTCTTTCATTCTTGAAGTCCTAGATAGGTTTTAAATAATATGTCTCCTGGAAAAGCACACGGGTAATCGTTGCAATTCATTTTATGTCATTATCTAAGTAAGCCCTTGAGACCTTACAATTCCAGCGCTTCTCTCCGGGGTAATTGCATGCATCTTGGGGAGATGTGAGATGATGTTAATATTCAGAACACCATCCCTTTGAAACCATTCACAGCCTACAATGGAACACTGTCTTGGTGTCTTTCTGCAAAATTTATTTTTAGGTAAGTATAGGATATTTCCTTTCTAAAGAATAATTTTCCTCGAAATTCTAGTCTTTGATATCCTGAAGACCAGTTGTAATTTTAATGTGGAGACTATGCAACAGGATTAAGTTATAATAAAACCCTTCAGGTTATAAATTAAGATGATCTCTGAGGCACACAGATGCTATTCTTTTCTTAACACTTCTCACTCTTTTTTTCCTCACTAAATCATTTAAAATTACTCCAGCGCCTTGTACACTGTAGTACAGAACATGTTTCAGTTGCTTAAACTTTTTAATACCAGTAGAGTGAAAATTTGGCACCTATGTAAGAAACATGTGAAATATTACTGTCTTTCAATACAGAGATTAGATGGTTCTCAAGATTTCACATTATCTCAAGATAATGTTATTTGAAAACATTATCTCTCAAAGTGGTCAAATCATGTTAAATAGTTATTTCTTATAATAAGACAAAGTTGGAATATAGAACTATGTTTCAATCGTATATATAAATTCAAGTAGAGTTATTTTTACAAACATTTGAAACTTTAATTGTCACATTAAAAAGTGAATTAATTATAAAAAAATTAAAAAATATATTAAAAATATTTAAAATATAGGAATCTAGCTCTTCCTAATTACAAAATTTTTAACAAAAGTTTTATCAGGCTGTATTCAAATTCTCCCTATATTTATTTTTTTAAAGGATAAAGTGATTTTTCTTATCTATCTTTTTTGGTTATAACAATCAACAAAATTTTATGCAATGCCACATTTATTAAGGTCAGATAAATAACATTATTGATGTTAGGAATGGAAATGATTCTAATTTACTCAGTTATTAAATACATTGATTATATGGCAGAATATTATATTCTTTGAGAGAAAGAAATGTTTTATACTTTTTATGGCATACAGAAACTCTAGGCAAGATATTTGATTTTCTGGAATGTCTATAGTTATAATTGAAAATGCTGCAAGTGAGTTATGCTGTTATTTATCCAACTTTTGAGTTTGAATCCATTTTGCAGCAAGAGTGCAGAACACAGATAAACTTCAGAAAATAAATCTCATATTCATTATAAAACGATTATCTCTTCCTTATTCACCCCTGCCCCAGCTCTCCCCATCTCTACTCAACAAGTTTCAATGAAGATAAGCAGATTAACTATATTCTAATTAATAACCTAAAGAACGGACGAATTATTTTGAATTATCAAAATTGCTTTTGCTCCTCATTCATTGGGCTTCAGAGAATAAAATAATCCACTATTTAAATGACTATATGCTAATACTACTGCTGACACTCTGAAATGCCTACCTTTTCTAGATCTAGCGTTCATGGATGCAGGATTGAAGCATCGCAGTGTTTCGTCTTGATAATTATATATTTACGTTAAACATAGACCCATCCTGTGTGTGCATTCTTTAAAAATTAGCTCCAACAAATGTGCTCTTTGCAGCGCTCACTCTCTTTCTCCTCTGAGCTCCTGCTGGAGTCCTCTCTCATGTACCCTACACTCCCTTTGATGTCAACGGGAGATCTTGAGGGGCAGAAGGAGGTTATTGAGAGGCATAAAAAGAAATAAGAAAATCAAATTGAAGGTCCACATCAACTAGTTGAGAACCAAATCATAGAGTGCACCAACTATTTATTCATTATGCGGACATATTTACCAAATGTATGTTGGCACTTATTTTAATTATGGGCATTATTATTTTTTGTCCCTCTTTTTTTCTTTTAGGCACGAATCAGCTTTCCATAGGGTGAAATCTTGTTTTTAACATGCTAGTGAAGAAGGAGAAAGATCAAGCACTTTTTTGTAAAGAAAAGATGAACAACTCTTTAAAATCTGTCTTTATTTACAGGAGATAATTTGATTGTAATCTAGGTAAAAGTTCGTAGGATTGAGCAAGCACAAGTTAAGATGCTTCTAATTCAACATTTCTCTTTTAAAAATGGATGTTTTTATCTTTTCGCTTTTCTTCCCTAACTATCCTTTTTCTTTCTCTGCGAGGCTGCTGGAGTGGCACTTCCTGAATGACATTTCAAGAGGACTTTCCAAATAAACAGCGTAACAAAGAGATCAAGGCCTGCTGGGAAACCAGAGCAGATTTTTTTTTCATGAAATGAATAGTTTTAATTATGTCTTTTCTGCCTACTCGGTATAACCTTCCAGCCTCCACCCCCACACGAATCCTAAGGCAGCAAACAAAACATGGAGACCCATTTTTCACACCTTTTTACCAACACGGTTTACAATCAGTTAGGCCTCCAAGCAGGGGCATTGTTCCCCTGCACTCACACAGCCTGGGTCCCCATCCTCTGCCAGCTCATTGCTGTGAGAGATAAGCAGACCTCCTAAGGCTCAATTATGATCTTGTTTTCAGTCATGCCTCCAGGATCTATAGCAATGCCAACAACAGCTTGAAAAATGGCCCTGTTTTAAAAGAAGAGCTAGCTGTTGCTGTGACTGATGACTAGGGAACCTCTGGTTATTCAGATTTTCAGAAAGGGTCAACTCTTCACTTCCAGCTAGTCTTTTCAGTACCTTGAAAACATTAAGAAGCAGTTATGTTAGCATCAATTACACTTCTTTAAACGGCTAGGATAATTGCAAGCAAAAGTCAATGATCTCATAGGTATGCCACTTTCATATTGTGAAGCAGCCAGGTTGAAAGATCTTAAATCAAGGCATTGCAAACATCAAAGTTATTTTAATTCAGAGAAGACTTTTTTTAAAATTGAGAGTAGAAATCTCTGGAGAGCTGCTTGAAATACAGGTTTTTAAAATAAAATAAAATAAAAAAACTGATAAGTGAATTTGTACCATCCCTTAGGAAACAAACTTTTGATAGTTCACAAACTTTTAGTGGAAATGAATATTTTATAAAAATAAACAAACAAATGTATTCAGTCCAATTTTTTTTGGGCAAAACTCCAAATTCTCTTTTATTCAACTGTCCCTTCCACAATTATAATAGTTTCCTCTTCTTGAGTCGATTTTTATTAGGACACACATAATGTTGTTAGTATACACAGAGGCACTGTCTACCTCAGAATATCCTTGCAATTCTATTTTTAAGACTGTTGATATTGCAGCTACTTTAGACTCTTCAAAACTGAGCAAAGTCTGTTAATTGGTATGAGGCAATCAGCTATTCTGTGAGCTCAGAAATTTCAGCAATCTAACCTTGCCTTCAAATTTACACTTTATAGAAAAACCAAAGAATATACATACTACTTGAAGCTGTTTACAACAGTTTTTATTTGAAGCACAATTTCATAAATTTAATAAATATTGTCTAATGGTAGATTGAAGACACAAGGCATGACTTAAATGGATAAATTTTAAAACGGGCCACTATCTCTGAAGTCTTGCAATGTGGTATAACAGTGACACCTCACAGGAACGAAATAAAGACTTACAGTGAGAATGAAGTTGGCAAAATTTACCTCTGATGCCCATATGGCACTCTTATCAACTTTATGACTTTACTGCTTCCCTCTACATCTGCTCCCCTCCCCACTGATTCTCCTAATACACACACACAAGCAGACACATGTGCACACACATACTTTCTCTCTCTTTCAGTTCCAATGTCCTGTGGCCACATGCTATTTTCTTGGATCTCAGTTGGTTCTTAATTGCATACAATGAAAGCTGACTCTTTTTTTGTAAGTAGAAAGATATTTAATTAAAGAAATGTTGGGTGGATCAGGAATATTGGGAGGGTTGTAAAACCTGATCCAAGGCTAACCTTTGTAAGATAATGCCCACATCACCCCTCAGTGTTTGCCTGATGAAGACAGCACCTCCGCTGGGCTGCTCAGCACTGCTGTCCCCACATCTTTCCTCTACACCAGGAGTTCCATTACACCTCCTATGAAATCACTGCAACTTACACCGATGACACAAAGTTGATTGTGTCAACTCCATCCCCTGCAAAAATGGGATGCAGCGCCTGTTGCCTTGTGTTGCTTGCTTCTTTGCATTAAAGTCTTGTGCTTGTCTATTTGATTAGAGAAACTTAGATCACATGCATGTATTCTGGTTGCACAGGAGATTGGAGAAAACTCAATTTCCTGAGCTCTACATTGGGGACCCAGGATTCTCAATGTTAGAAGGTTTCCAATCACAGCAAGAGTTTTCAAGAAGGTAATGGGTCTAAGAAGTGTTCTCTATAGGTGTTGAACAGCCTCACAATACCACAGCCTCAATGACCCATCCATCCCTTCATCCATCCATCCATCCGTTCTTCCATGACTTCCTTCTTTCCCCTATTCATTTCTCCCTTCCTCCCTCCATCTTTTCATATATCCATCCATCCATCCATCTATATATCCCTTCCTTCCTTCTTTTACCCCTCCATCCCTCCCTCCCTCTATCCATATACCCATTCATTCATCTATCCATACATGTATACATGCCTCCCTTCCTTCCCTTATGTATCCCTCCATTCCTCCATCCATCCATCCATCCATCCGTCCATCCATCCGTCCATTTGTTCTATGTTGTGACAGCTATTGAGCACCTAAAATATGACAGGGAATCTGCTGGAAGCTCTGGATACAAACAAATAAGGTGCAGAAGCAACTTTGAGGCACTGATCATCTAATGAGGAGGAAAGACAGTAGCAATGCTGCATGGTACAAGCTTTGGCCGATGCCATGCAGCCTGGGGTTGGGGTGTCAGGCAGGGAGGAATGCCCCTCAAAGAGCCATGTGCTCCCCTTTACTTTGTGCCATCCTTGCAGTGAGGTGCAGCCTGGTGACTGGCTCTTGCCTGGGGACCTCAGGAGGGTTGGGCTGTAGCACCTGGCGCCTCTTGTTCCTTTTCTTCCTTTATCGTGGATGCCTGGAAGACCTGTGTCCAAACTGATGTGAATGCAAAATGGAGGGCAGCAGGCAGACCCGCCCCGGGCTTTTTTTTTTTTTTTTAGACAGAGTTTTGCTCTGTCAGCCAGGCAGGAGTGCAGTGGCACGATCTCGGCTCCCTGCAGCCTCCGTCTCCCAGGCTCAAGCAATTCTGCTTCAGCCTCCCGAGTAGCTGGAATTATAGACATGTGCCACCACACCGGGCTAATTTTTGTGTTTAGTAAAGATGTTGTTTCACCATATTGGCACATGTTGGCACCTATTGACACAGGCTGGTCTCGAGCTCCTGACCTCAGGTAATTCACCTGTCTGCCTTGGCCTCCCAAAGTGCTGGAATTACAGGTGTGAGCTACTACCCCCGCCCTCCTGGGCTCTTTCTAAACAAGAACTCATACTCTGCATGAAGCCGTTGAAGACGGCAGTGTCTTTCAGTTATTGCAGACAGAATTAATTACCCTAATTAAAATTAGGCTGCATGGTAAATCAGGAAAGGTAGGGCTATCCAGAAAAAGGCGACTAGAAAATTTCCTCTTTCAACTATTCGCTGTAGCAAGTCAGACAGATGAGTCTGGAGAGGAAATCAGAGGCCAGCTCTCAGAGGGCTTAGATGTGTCTTGCTCCGAAATTGTTTTTTTCTTGAGGCTCTGGGGAGATACTGAAGAATTTTAATACCCTTTCCACCTTTCCACCTGGGGAACAACTTACCAATATCTTTTGCAGTGCTGAGCTAATCTGATACACTAAAATCTGCTCTGGCTAATAAAAAAGGATCAATCTTTCAGCCTTCTTGACTTTACTAGTTCAAATATGCAATGCTTTACGTATTATACAATTAGCCCCTGAGTGTCTGCCTTGTGTAAGGTAAAGAACAGCTTGTACTGAACACTGAGGTGTTCTTCAAATCACATGCACTGTCTCATTTACAAGCCCAGCTTTGAGAAGACCAAGATGTAACAGCAATAAATTTATAGACCTTTTAAAACTGATGCTGAAGAAGCTCAGCCAATTCTCAATGGTGCTCACCTAGGTTCTAAAGCATTTTATAAGGACTGTATGTTTTTCACATATAGCACGTGAACTACAGAAAATGAGTTTTTATCCTGTGGGAGAGGAGAAAGAGATCAGTATTACAGTTCCATTTTATTATACAGAAAATGCATAAGTCCTAAATATTTTCAGTGAATGTTAGAGAAAAAGATATAATTCACAGTGCTTCATTTGCTATTGTAAAAAAAAATCACAGAAATGAAAATTAGTCTAATGAACATATGGAATTAAAATCTATATCTTCTTGATATTGTGACTTCTCCCTGTGGTTTCAAATCTTCATTTTATTACATCTTTCTCAAACAAGTTAAAACTCACAGTTTAACAAGTTTGATGTCCTAGGAATTTTCTATTTAGCTCTTTTTATGACAATTGGTAGTTCTTCCAGGGGTTAACTTTGGAAAATTCTTTACATTTAAATTCTAAATAACAACATCCAGTTACTCAAGACCTTATGTAACTGGAGATGAAAGAGTTTGCATTAGTTTACTAAGGCTGCCATAACAAAGTACTGTGAACTGAGTGACTTAAAATAGCAGAAATGTATCACATCACAGTTTTGGAGACCAGAAATCAGGGTGTCAGCAGGGACATATTCCCTTGGAAGGCACTGGCGTGGGATCTGTTCCTGGCTTCTCTCCTTGCTTCTGGTGACCTCAGGCATCCCTTGGCTTAGAGATGGTGTTGGTCCTTCCACTGTGCCTCTTCACACCATCTTCCCTCCATGCGTTCTGCTGTGTGTCTGGATTTCCTCTTTGTATAAGGACAGTCATATTGGGTTAGGGTTCATCCTGATGACTTCATCTCAGCTTGATTATCTGCAAAGACCAGACACTATTCCCAAATAAAGTCACATTCACAGCTCCTGGGGTTTGGACAGCACCATCATTTGGGGGAACACAATTTGACCCATAACGACTTGTATATTACTCAACTTTCACTAAGTTCTGCTTGGAATCACAAGTTATGCCTCAGAATCTCAAGGACTTAGCATAAAGACTTAGTCTGGCTCTCACTGGATGTCAGTTGCAGGTAGATGCGGCATTGCCTGGGTCTGCTCTGCCTGTCTTCATGTGGATCCACGCTGAAGGATAAGTCAAGTCAAATGATCAGGCTTGGATGTCAGTGAGCATGGGGTCCACTTCTGTTACAAGGAAAACAGAATAATTGGCAAAGATAGCCTACCATAATGTATAAAGACTTTTTTTTTAATGTGAAAGAAAATAATAGCTTTCCTTCTTCTGCCCCCCCACCCACTTATTTGTATTCATTAACCTATAACTTTTCTACTTCTAATACTAATTTAGAAAATTGAACTCATTTTATACAGACACACCAAATACGACTTACATTTTTCACTCAATAGATGATGTTAACGAAGTGCTAGGTTGCGTGGGAATCTAAGCATTTTTCCTGCAAAAGTTTTGGAGGTTAGATTACCATCAGAAGAAGGTTAATTTATCAGTGACTACATAGGTGCAGAATGGTAAAAAGGTTGAGAACACAGTTTCTGGAGTCAGAGTCCTAGAAGGTCGAACCCCTGCTTTACCATGGTCTAGTTGAGTGGCCTAAGCCTCAGTTTCTTCATCTACAAAATAGAACGAATGACAGCAGCTGCCTGCCATGAAACACACTCACGGAAGTGGCTTAGTGCGGGGCTCAGCTAGTGTTCTTACAGCTATGGGGATTCTTTCCTTCCAGTCATTAATCTAGCAAATACTATTAGATGGTGCACCCAGCACTGAGGATACAGGTATGAATGTCGTGGTCTTGGCTGTCAAGTCATGTCCAGTTTCAGGAAGGAGAAAGGAGGTAGCAGGGCAGATGGCAGTGGTCTGATGAGCAGTTGATGAAGGGACTGAATATTACAGAATTCTGCTTGACAAGAGGTCAAGAAAAATAGGGTAGAATTTTAATGGCAAAGCAGAATAAAGAAGGCCAATTCCAGAATGAGAGATAAAAATATTTATAGACCAAAGAAATACATTATATAGAGAGGAAGTCAATATGTATAGTATTTTATGCCCTCAAAAACACAGGAACTGGGGAGTTAATTTTTCACAGGGTACAGTGTTCTGTTTGGGATTATAAAATTTTCTGGAAGTGGGTGGTGGCACAGAATTATGAAGGTACTTTATGCCTCTCAATTACACGCCTAAACATAGCCAAAATGGTAAATTTTATGCTTTATATATTTTACTACATTAAAAATGTTGTAAGTACAGGAAAGGCTGTTGGACTTGGAAAAATAGACACTCTGCAGGAAACAAACTAACAGAATTATGCATATTCTTGGAGGTGTATTAAAAGGAGCTCAAGGGGCTTGATGACCTATGTTTGCTTATTTTCAAAAGAGATGAAATTTCTGGGTGGTAGTGGACGGGCCCACAGAAGCATCCAGGGCTTGAAATGGCAGTGAAGGTTGGGAAAGGTTCCCAGGAACATGGAAAGCTGGCGGACGCCCCATGAGAAGGCACACTGCTGGGTGGCCCCAAAGTCTAGTTGATGTAAAACGTTCATGTTCAGGATGATCTGTGTGATACCTGCTTCTGCGTCTTCCCATCCTTTTTCCTGGTGGGTGAGGGGTCTTTCAGTGTCATAAAGTGGAGATGTAAACCAAGAAGAGATGAGTTTAAAATGCACGAAAGGAAAAAATTGCATCTGGTCAAAGTTATTCCTGAAGAGTCCCTGTAGTGGTGCCATGTGGGTGAACCATGGTTTTTTTGTTTGTTTGTTTTTGTGGTTTCCTTTTTCTGAGAGAGTCTTGCTCTGTCACTCAGGCTGGAGTGCAGTGGCATATTCTTAGCTCACTGCAGCCTCTGTCTCCTGGGTTCCAGTGATTCTCCTGCCTCAGCTGCTGGGTAGCTACGATTATAGGCATATGCCACCATGCCCAGCTGATTTTTTGTATTTTTAGAAGAGACATGATTTCGCCATGTTGACCAGGCTGGTCTTGAACTCCTGACCTCAGGCCATCTGTCCGCCTTGGCCTCCTAAAGTGTTAAGATTACAGGCATGAGCCACTGTGCTCAGCTGACACAGACTTTCTTTCAGTGAGTGTGATAGTCCTAGGGCTGGAAGGGGGCAGAGGTCTTAGGATGGAACAAGAAATGATGTCACCAACTGGTGTTGAGAGCCATGTGCAATAAAAAATACATATGTATATATGCAAACAACAGCATCACACTCACTGTGACTGAGACCACGTGGGAGGCCACAGGAGCTGAGAGTGGATGAGGAAACAGCACATGCCAGGCCCACCCCGTCAGACTCAGTGAGTAGGTGGTCAGCATAAAGTTGTAGCATTTTGTATCAAACTGAATTAGTTATTCTTTCATTGAAGTTGGTATATCAAGTTGGTATGTTAATTAGGCCGAGTGCGGTGGCTCACCCCTGTCATCCCAGCACTTGGGGAGGCTGAGACAAGTGGATCACTTGTTGCTAGGAGATCCAGATCAGCTTGGCCAACATGGCGAGATCCTGTCTCTACTAAAATATAAACGTTAGCCAGGTGTGGTAGCGGGTGCCTGTAGTCACAGCTACTCAGGAGGCGGAAGCAGGAGAATTGCTTGAGCCCTGGAGGTGGAGGCTGGAGTAAGCCACGATTGTGCCACTGTACTTGAGCAGCCTGGGTCACAAAGAGAGATCAGTCTCAAAAGAAAAAATGTTAGTTAAATGTTTGAATGATGCAACTCCATTGTAATGTATCAAAGTTGTGTTGTTATCATCAATTACTATTAAAAGGTAAAGCGTTTTGTGTTTTGTTTCTGAAGGGTGGGGGTAGTGATGGGATATCTAATCTGAAGAATCCAAAAACCCCAAAGCTACTCTCTTTGTAGGGTCTGTGAACCACAGTGCCCACCACTGCCTTGCAGAGTGATGCTCACACCATGGCCCGGCCCCAGAAACTGAATGCATGGCAAGGTGAAGGAAGAGGGAAGAGGGAGGCCTCTAGGGGAAAGAAACATCAGGCACCTCCAAGGCTGGTTCTCTATGGACAGAGCAAAATAACTCTCTGGGAAAAGAAAGAAACATTTAGAGCCATATATGTATATATATGTTTTGGCCGGCGGGGATGAAGTCTCAACTCACTCTATTGCCTAGGCTAGAGTGCAGTGGCACCATCTTGGCTCACTTCAACCTCTGCCCCCAGGGTTCAAGTGATTCTCCTGCCTCATCCTCTCAAGTAGCTGGGATTACAAGTGCCCGCCACCATGCCTGGCTAATTTTTGTATTTTCAGCAGAGACGGGGTTTCACCATGTTGGCCAGGCTGGTCTCGAACTCCTGATCTCAGGTGATCTGCCCACTTCAGCCTCCCAAAGTGCTGGGACTACAGGCATGAGCCACAGCGCCCAGGCTAATTTTCTTCTGGTAGTTACTGCAGCCCAGAATCAAAAGTGGGGACAACTCATGGCTTAGTTTCTGACAAGGCAGGTTTAGAGGATGTGTGAATTCTGAGTGCTGGGAAAAATTTAATTGAAATGGTTGAACAGATGTGGTCTCAGGCTGGGTTGTTATAAAAATGTCGCAAGGAAGTGGTCATAATACCTTGTAATTGACTGTAGTTTCCAGTTTCTCAGGGGCTTCTATTTGTGTTTTACATCCAGAAAGGGACTCTTGGGAGAAGAGAGAGGGGCTGAGAATCAAAGGTCCCACTGAGAGTTAACAGGAGTGAGAGTAGGAGGCTCTAACAGAGGGAAGAATTTCTGAGCTTAAGATGGTGGAGATGGAGTAGCTTCAGGTAACGATGAGGTCCAAGGTGTGGCTGTGAGCGTTGGTGCTAGAGGAGGGAATAGCTGAAGGTCACTGGAGGTTGTTGAAGTGTGAAGCTAGTGGTTTGCAAGGATCATCGATATAAATGGCTCCCAGGACACGGTAAAAAGGACAGTGATGGGCCAAGTGTGCAGACCCTCAAGGCACATGGGTGAGGAGCAGACGCCAGTGGAGACAGCACTGCAGGCAGGGAAGTGCTAATGGAATGGTGTGGACTTCAAAAGAAACCAGCCAGGGCAGAGAACCGATCAGCAGTCAAGAGGTGGCAGTGGTCCACTTGCCTTATTTTGGAAAACTGTAAAATGGGGGAACTCTGAATTCCATTCCAGTTAGTAAGAGAACAGCAGTCAGAGGAATAGCATGGTGTTGTTCCAGAAGTAGTTGACAATAGAATGAGGATCTCTGAGAAAAAGATGCTGGGCCAATGATAAATGCTAACAGATAAACAAACAAGCAGATTAAAACAACTGAAAACAGATGGGAGGTGGCAGGAAATTAGGCTTAATGTATTAAGATGTCTGAAGATGAATGGCTTCCAGGCTGATGGAATCAGTCTTCCCTCTTCATTCAAACACCCATTTTCTCCCTTTTTCCTTTTGCTACATTCACTGTTTGTCCTGTTCTCAAGTTAATTCTCCCATAGTGTGTTAGAGAAAAGTTGTGTTAGAAGTGCCCACATCCTCTAGGAATTTTAGGAGGCCACATCCAGATGAAAGGTGGGTGTCTCTTCCTGGTTTCCTGTTTTCCACAGGAAACGTTTCCCAGATGCCTTTACATTTCTTCTGATGTCATCATTAACTACACCAGCATCACATGCCTATTTCTAAACCAGTCACTGCCAAGGAGAATGGGATTGCACCATTGACTTTGCAAAGCACTTTCCCATGAGTAGGCAACACATTGTATGAAAAAATTGAAATTCTATTAAAAAGTAGAAATTGTCGAGTAGGCAACCAATAGCATCTGCTATATTTTACATTAAACAAATTAACCACACAAATGTCATTAAAATCTGACTATGTGTACATATATTACCAACAGGATAAATAAAAATAGAATTGTAATCTGCTTCAATTTAGCCTTGCTCCCACTGAGCCACCCAAATTACCGTTGCTAAAGTTACGATCATGATGCTGAAACTACTAGGTCCTTCTCAGTAGGCGTCGTCCTTGACCTTTCTGCAGCCGCCTGTGATTTGGGTTTTCCCGAGATTGTCTCTTCTCCTGGCTTCTGCCACATCGCACCCTTTTGCTTTTGTCTTCCCTCTCTACTAACTCTTTACACTTTTTCTTTGCTTGTCTGTTCTATCCCAGTTGTTCTCAACTAGGGGTGATTTGGAGCCCCAGGGGACATCTGGCAAAGCCTGGAGACATCTGTGGTTGCCATGATTAAGAGGAGGCTGCTAACATCTGGGGAGCAGAGTCTGGGATGCTGCTGAGCATCATGCTACGCACAAGGCTGCCCCCACAGCAAAGATCATCCGGCTTCAGAGGTCAGCAAAGCCAGGACTAGGAACCCCGAACCAAGCTTCCTTTAACAGGGCTCCTCAGGCCCTTCTCTTCCCATTCTACCTTCTCTCCCCAGATCATCTCACCTTTCCCCACAGTTCAAAATACCATTTATATACTAACAGGACCTATTTCATCACGTTTTCAGATCTGATTTCTTTTCTGACTTCCAAGTCTAGATGTTTAACTGTATATTTAAAAGTTACATTTAGATCCTGTACAGGCATCTCAAACTTAGTGTTTTCAAAACTGATTTGACCGTTCATCCCAAATGCCCTCCTCTTCCTCAATTCTTCATTTCAGAAGGAGTTATCATTCACCCCACTGTGGAAACCAGAGGCCCGTGAGTCCTTCTTGAAGCCACCATTTCCACAGCAATCAGCATGTTTGTGGCCCAGCACTGAGACTTACTGCTTTTATCTCCAAAATTACTCTGATTCAGGCCACTCCTCCCCGTCTGACTGCCACCACCCTAGTTCCAGCACTGTCACCTCTTATTTATTTATTTTTTTTGGTAGACCATGGGTCTTTCTATATTGCCCAGGCTGGTCCTGAACTCCTGGCCTCAAGCAATCCTCCTGCCTTGGCCTCCCAAAGTGCTGGGAGATCACAGGCATGTGATCCAGGTCACTGTTACCCCTTAACTGGCCTTCGGTCCTTGCCTCCAGGCTGGTCTCCAGACATTCACTTCTCCTTCTCTTTAATCTGTTCTCCAAATAGTAGCAAGGCAGACCTTGTGAAGCTGGACCATGCCACACCCATTGCACTTCTGACAGGAAACCTAAAATCCTCAAATCAGCCCATAACCCTCCTCTGTGGCTTCAGTTTTTGATGCCTCGTGTGTGTGTTTCCTAGAGCTCTCACCTCAAAGTTCAGTACTAAAAACTAGGTGGCTTCCACAACAGAAATGGGTGATGCCGACGGTCTAGAGGCTAGGAGTCTGAGACCAAGGCGTGGGCAGGGCTGGGCGGGAAGCGTCAGTTCCAGACCCCTCTCCTCGACCTGTGGATGGTCCTCATGTTCACATGGTCACTTCCCTGTATTCATGTCTGTCTCCAAATTTCTCCTTCTTATAGGAAAACCAGTCATGTGGAATTAGGACCCACCCTAATCATCTCGTTTTAACTTGATTAGCTCTATAAAAACCCTGTTTCAAACAAGATCTCCCTCATAAGTACCAGGGGTTAGGACTCCAACATAGGATTTCCGTATTGTGGATTTCTGTATCTGCTTCTTCCATCTAGAAGACTCGATTCCTTACTCTCCGCTTCATTAGCATCCATTCTGTTCTGCCTGTAGGACACAGGGTAAATGTGGCTTCTTCCGACAGGTCATCCTTGATGCCTCCTGTAGGTCAGGCCCCCTGTGACACTCACTCACAGCACCTTCTGCTTTGAATCCCTGTGCTCGTAGCAATTCTAAATTATATATTTAGGTGGGGATTTTTGTGTGTGTTTGTTTGCTGTGTTTCTCTCCTACATAGTTTATAAGTTCCATGAAGACTCAGACCGTGACTAATTGGTTCATCACTGTATTCCCAGTGCCTACGCAGTGGTCTACAGAAAAGTACTTACACATTTATTGAGTTCACATATATTAAACATCATCGCTTTCTTAGTCTTCTTTCATCATCACTTTTGATGCCTTTTTTTTTTTTTTTTTCCTGAGAAGGAACAGTTTTCGAATTTTCTCACTAGTGTTTCTAGGTAAACCACAGCAAGCTGAGCACACGAAGCTGTTGATGTGGAAGCTGGGGGGGGGTGGGTTGGGTTCCTCACCAGCCAGGTGACCTTTTCCCAACCCGAGGTCCATGATTTACATCTGTGTTTCAGAAATGTCACTGATGACTGTGTTCTGTGAACATTTATGTTGGCTTTTTATTAATCCACAAAGGTTACATCTTTGAATGCCAACATTCTTTCAAATAAAGTTTATGAAACCTTGCCTGCAGTAAGGCCAATGCATATATAGATTGAATAAATGCATGTGCATTTTCTTTGCTTTTTCTTGGTATTGTGTCAATTCAGTTTGATAACACAGGTTATTTCACACTGATTAGAAGAGACTCATTTTCTCTATATATACGAATATAGAAATGTATATATCTTGTGTTTGTATATGTGTGTATATGAGTATCTGTATCTATATGTGCTTATGTGTATATATATATATATATATATATATACATAGAAAGAGAGAGAGAGAGAGAGAGAGTGAGAGAGAAAGGGAGAGAGAAAGAGAAAGTGAATTAGGTGTAAATTAGAGCTACTTGGTCTAAGCATTGCTCCAGTGTCTTCAAAGTAACTGTGCACAGGTCAATTGTCTTGGTATATGTCTGTCACCTAAACCATTAAGTGTAATGGATCTGTAGAAGCTATTGGAAGACTGGTACAACTGTTTCTCCTTGACTTTTCCAGTCGAAGTGAAGACATCGCTATCGGTAACGCTGCACCTGCATGCATGCCAATGTTTCAGCTCCACTCCACCCGCAGGAGGAAACCTCCTTCCATGGACTTTATGTATTGGAATGCTTTCATACTAAGATACTAAAATACACATACATGCACACATATATACATACAGGCATACACATATGTACACACATATGTATATATATCACATAGGAAAACAAGTATGTTGTTACTAATAAACTCAAGTAGCTTAGTATGAAAGCTTTCCCATACATAAAGTCCATGGAAGGAAGTTTTCTCCTGGGGGTGGAGTGGGGCTGAAACGTTGGCATGCATGGCAGATGCAGTGTTACTGATAGCAATGTCTTAATTTGGGCTGGAAAAGTCAAGGAGAAAGAGTTGTACCAGTCTTTCAATAGCTTCTACAGATCCATTAAACTTAAAATAGATTAATCTCTAGAGACAGTCAACTTCCTGGATACAGCAATTACAGTGAAAGATGGCAAGCTCAAGACATCCATTTAATGGAAACCTACTGCCCAATACAGCTGCTCCATAATTCTAGTTCTCGTCCTGTGCGGGCTGCTTCTCCATCTCTCCTGCCAAACTATTCAATGCCAGCTTGTTCTCCAGCCTGAAAAGGCAGAGAAGGATGAATTTCTGAACTTTGCAGGGTGTTCATCTGGAAATGAGGCTAACTTAGGAGACCTTGAAAAACATTAAATCAACTTTAAAAAATAGTAAATGAAATCTAGGAAAACAAAATATGGTTTAGGTGATATATATCAAGACAATTGACCTATGCACAGTTACTTTGAAGATACTGGAACAATGCTTAGACCAAGTAGCTTTAATTTACCCAAGGACTGAAAGCAAAAACACATAATTACATATTTTCAAAAGTTTGTTTTATGAGAAATATATTCTGAAACAAAATTCATCAAGTTAAAGTTGGATTCATGTTTAACAGGTAGAGTTCAAAGAAAATTTTATAAGCTGCAGAGAGTTTGGTAAGTATAACGTACTCACTCATGTTTAACATTAGTTATTTATTGAGAACCACTTATAGGACAAGTTATCTTCCAAAGATGGGAGGAATGTCCGAACCGAAATGGTAATTTACAGACAACCGGATCTTGTCCCGCTTCCTCAAGAAATAGAGATCTAGAGAGAAGACAGTCATTTTTCCATCCTGTGTTATAGTAGTTTGTTATTACAGAATTCTATATTTCTCCTGAAAAAAATATTTACGAAGTGCCTAACGTAGGTAGCAGCAATGTCCCAGGGAATCTGGCCACTCTTCAAAGGCTTTGAAAAGTTGTGTGCATTTTCACGGGGCTGCCAGGCACGCAGTCCTTCTGGAACATGTCACTTTGTTATTCTTCAGGGCATCGGGCAAGACTCATTGCCTATGGCTAATATTCCCAAATGCGTGTGGATGGATTGGAATCCTCTGCTTGCCACAAAAAGGCATGTGTGTTTTTGTTCAATGTTCCAGTGAACATTGTTCTAGTACTTTTAATAGAGACCTTGTGAAAATGAAACATATTCTGAAGTTATAAGGATGAATGTGAATATTGAAGTTAAATACAATAGGCAACTGTAAATAATTTAACTTTAAAGAAAACACCTGACAGCCAAGTCTGAGATTAAATAGAATGTTTACTTTTCTCCCCAGTTTATGATTCTCTGTTCACTTTCAATTCCTTATTTACAAGCCAAGTTCCATACTGTTAGCCAATAATTTTGTATTTTATATTCAACACATTAATTTTCCTAGAGCTATGAAATATCGTTGACAACTTTCTACAACTTATTTGACTGTTTCTGATCAATTTTGGATTCATAATTGCTTTCTTATACCTCTTGCTGGTTCATCAGAATCTGTCTAGATAGATGAGGCAGTCTTATGGCTGCAAAGCTGTTTAGTCATTATATGGAATTGGTAAAATTATATGCCCCATGCACAAGAACTTGCACCTAGGAGCTTGTATTTACAGCTTCCATTGCTTCCTTGGTGTCATCTTTTTTTTTTTTCTTTCGAGATGGAGTTATACTCCATCACCCAGGCTGCAGTGCAGTGGCAGGATCTCGGCTCACTGCAACCTCTGCTTCCTGAGTTCAAGCAATTTTCCTGCCTCAGCTTCCCAAGGAGCCAGGACTACAGGTGCCCACCACCATGCCCAGCTAATTTTTTATTTTTAGAGGAGACAAGGTTTCACCATGTTGGCCATGCTGGTCTCAAACTCCTGACCTCAAGTGATCCTCCTGCCTTGGCCTCTCAAGGTCCTGGAATCACAGACATGAGCCCCTGCGCCCAACCTGCGTTGTCTTTTTAAAAACCATTAAAGAGAGGAAAATGTCTAAAATTGTGGATCTATTTGATATTATCACCATTAGCAGGACATGGAAAGTAACACCTATGTTTCCTGAGTACTTTCTATATGCTACTAACACTTCCAGGCTTTTTAAATGTTTTTGATCATTTGATCTACATTTTAATAAAAGTATTACCATCTTCTTAAATAAACCATTTAAGTTTCATTATGTTTGAACAGAATATGTGCTTAGAAAAAAATATCAGTTTGATTTCTTCTCCTAAGCCTTCAGACTCAGTAAACAGTAATACCTGGTAATGTCTGGTTGAACTCATATGCTAAAAAAACACCAAAAGTTTGTGATCTTGTATGTGGCAATCTCCTGCTCAGGAAACATCAGGAAAAAATTCCCAGTGCTTGGATTTCTAAAAGTGATCACCTCTGAGGCGTGCACCAGTGTCTGAATAAGTAGGTTTGACTTGTTTAAAGTTTCAACCTTTCGCCATGCAGACAGCAGCCTGGATGCATGCCTACCACTGTCAGGCAGGACTGTAACAGCTGACGAGACCATGAGTGCTTCTTTCTCACTTTGTGAGTGTGAGACTTAGTGGATTACTGTATGTTTTCACCTGGGTGGTTATGGAGGGCTGTTCCATTACTTGGGAGTGGTTTCCAGGAAACACTTGCTGTCAGATTCTCTATTGTCAGGGACTCATTTATGTGACAATCCAGCATGCTCCTGGCAGTGACAAAGGCCTTGGGATAACAGTGCTTTGGGGCTCATCTCTTACCAAAAGGTGCGGGCCACTGCACAGTCCATCTTGCATATTAAATGCTCTTAGGTATTTGTCAATTTTACTGTTATCACTATAAGTGGCAGAAAGGGAGAATTAAACCATTATTCTTTTAAAAACTATCACAAAATATTTCTTATTACTAATCAGTAAATAGGATTTTCCGCTGCTCCAGTTACTCCAAGAGAATAAGGCAGGGAGTTTAGGAAACTCCATTTGATCCTTCATACCCCCAAAGTTGTCTTCCGTCCTGTGAAAGACAACTTGAACATACGAACCACACAAAGCCTAGCAGTATTAAAGGTTCATGCACTTTCTCAAAAGGGCCTGCCCTGTGCCAGGGGCTTGTTGAGGGTCCACATCTTTTATTCAACTTTTAATGAATCTTACTATAAGGAAAGCAATGGGCTCTGAGCCAGGAAAGGGAGACACAAATAAGAAATAAGGCACAGACTTGGCAGCAGCATGTACACCAAGCCGCTCACACAGCACACGAAGTTGCTGACGTCTTGGATCTGGAGGAAGCCCACTGGTGGTCACCACAGCTGGCCTCCATATTCCCAACGTGAAGGAGACTCACATTTCCTGAATACCTAATATATGAACATATTAGTTCAGTAGGGCTTCCATAAGAAAGCATCGCAGATGGGTCCCATGAACAACTGAAATGTATTTCTCGCAGTTCTGGAGGCTGAAAGTCCAAGATCAAGTGATGGGCATGTTTTTCTTCTGAGGCCTCCCTCCCTGGCTCCTAGATGGTCTCTTTCTTCTGGGTCTTTTCATGATCTTTTTAGTGTATGTGTCTGTCTCTTCATTTCTTCTTTTCCCTGCAGTGCGTACAGCCGCTTCTAACGTTACTGCTTCTTGGTCTTCAGGTTCCCCTCATGTTTGTTGAGCTGGTGGCGCCTGGCGCGTGTCTTCCTGGCCTCAGGGCCAGGGGCTTGCACTTCCTGCCCTTGCAGAATTTCCTGAGATTTTCTTTCTGAGTCTAGTTAATAACGGTGAGAACACGGGCCATGGACTTGCGGTCGACGCAGATCTTGGAGAGCTCGGAGGCTGAGCTGCCTGCCAGTTTGGCAACTTGCAGCTGGGACAGCTCCACCTTCAGGTCGCCCAGCTGTTTCAGCAGCTCCTCCTCCTTCCCGAGAAGGTCTCCAGACTCGATCTTGGTCATTGCTGCACGGGCCGCCCATTAATCTTTTTTTTTTTTCTTTTTTTTTTTTTTTTTAAATAAAGACACCGATCACATTGGATTAGGGTACACCCATGTGACCTCATTTTACCTTAGTTACCTCTTTAAAGACCCTGTCTCCAAATATAGTCATATTCTGAGGTACTGAGGTTTCAACATGTGATTTTCGGGGACAGAGTCCAGCCGATAAGCTTTGCCAAGCCTTTTATACATATTATTATCTCACTTACTCATGACAAAATTCCTCCATGGGAAATGCTATCATTGACATTTGCAAATAAACAAATCGGGGAAGTAGAATAGAAAAATGCAGAGATTTCAGGCTTTCTAATGGGGCTGATTTCCAATCCAAGCAATTCCATGCAAGCTATGTGAACTTGGCTAACTTACTTAAACTCTGAGCTTTATCACACACACACAAAAGACGGATTTTGGTAAAGAATCAGCCTTCTCTAATAATACAATGCCACCTGCCTGTAGTTAAGACTCAGAAAGTTAAAATCTCAACTTTTAAGAGATCCTTACTATTTTTCTTCTATGGATAAGCACTTGATCAGTTTCTAAATATGAAATGTTTTACAGGACAAATATTGGGATCATTTTAAAATGTATGTTGTCTGCATCCTTTTCAAAGAGGCTTCTCAAACTTTGGTAACTTATTAATAAAAAGCCCATCCCCCCTTCCCATACGGATGAACATGAGGTCCTTTCTCCTATATCTTTATGAGCAAAGGCAGTGTTTTCCTAGAGGGAATATCTGGTTGAACTCATGTGTTTACAAAAAAAGCCTGAAGTCTTTTTTTGCTCACTGCAACCTCTGCCTCCTGGGTTTAAGCCATTCTCCTGCCTCAGCCCCCAAGTAGCTGGGATTATAGACACCTACCATCACACCTGGCTAATTTTTGTATTTTTAGTAAAGACAGAATTTCACCATGTTGGCCAGGCTGGTTTTGAACTCCTGACCTCAAGTGATCCACCAACCTCAGCCTCCCAAAATGCTGAGATTACAGGCATGAGGCGCCATGCCCACTGCAAAAGCCTGAAGTTTTGATGAGGCAACAACCTAAAGGTTGAGGATTTCAGTTTCTGGTAAGGCATCTCCCTCCTTTTTTTCATCTTCTTTTTTTAATGATAAACTTACTTTGAATTCTGAGTGTGTGGACTTTCTATACCACAAATATTCTACCTCTTAGCTCTGCTGTACTGCCTCTGCGATGATCTGCGAAAAACAAATTGCTTGGGACATTGTCAATATTTTGGATGTAAAATGATGGAGGATAAACAGCAGGTGTCCTAGGATGTAATCTCTTCAGTTTCTCTGAGAATCCTTGAGTCTCAGAGCCAAGAACTTTCAATAGCTGCCGTCGCTGAGGTTTTATTATTTTGGAATCAATGAGAGTTAAAATACAATGGAACAAGATGAGGTTTTTTACATGATAATCCTATTTCATTACAAAATTGGACACAAAGATATTGATTAAGATTTATAACAAGGCTCATCATTACATAAATTTCTAAACTTCTGATGCAAAGGAGGTACCATGAAACTGATTACTTCCCTCAAGAAATGGAAGGCAAACTTGTACCTAAGGGAAGGATTACTCCTTTTTTTTCCCCTGGCATTTGCCTAAAATGGAAATTTTCCTGAAATTGAAAATTTTCAAATTTTCTTTTTAATTGCAGTCACTACCTCTGGGAGTGAACCTTAGATGCTCTGTATCCCTAAGAAGGCTGTTTCTAGGGGGCTTCCAGAAGAACTTGGGCTAGCTGTGGTTCTTTTGCACTCAGCTGAGAAGAGGGAGTGGTTGCACCCTGCTTTCCTGGCAGGCAGGTGGGCAGGCGGGCAGGGAGGCAGGCAAGTCTCCCTTGAGGAGATGGCTACAAACTCTTGTAAACGTGCAATAGAAAGTGGAAAGGGAGCTACCTTCCAGAGACTGGGTTAGCTTAACCTTCCCCTCCCACATTTCACTTTTCGCTGTAAAGATGTAAAAAGGCAATCTTCCCCTTGGGGCTGGTCTCAGCAGCCACTAGGATAAAAGATACTGTCTTGAGTGACTTTCCAAGCCCAGGGCTAAATCTGGAGGTCAGAAAGGGTTAGGAAAGCCCCCAAAGGGAATTCATTCTCTAATTCCCCTCCCTTGAGGTGTCTTTGGGTTGGCCTTTGTTTGCATTCAGGCTTTAGGAACCTTTGTTTTCAGTTGGGCAGGGCTTTTCCTGGTATCCGCATTGTGATGTGCGTGGTGGGCTCTGAATTTTAGATGTGTTTGCTCCATTTGGTTTTTACTCTTTTGACATAATTCAGTATCTGAGTCATTGCCTTTCTCTGTATTTGAGCTCCGGCTAATAGCTAACAGGATGAATGGATAACACTTACGCAGTGCTTACAACATGTCAGGCTCTGCTCTGAGAGCTCTACCAACTTTACCAGGCTTTATCAACTTATTAATGGAAATTTCCAGGTTTCTAGTCTGCAGAATCTTTCACATCAGGGCAATCTGTATTTTCAAATTCAACCAATGCAGGTAAGAGGCTCACATGGTGCAAAGCATAGACACAAAGAAGAGGAATTGAGTCCCTGCCCTTGCTGAGCCTCCAGTGTGAGGAGGCTTGAGAACTGGGCTTGCAGGTAACTGTTTCACATGGCAGGTTTTGATGGATGTAGAGAGAAGCAGAGATGAGGTACTAAGGGAGGCTCAGAGGAGGAGGGGAACTCACACTGGGCTGTGATCATCACAAAAGAGCCACTTTGGGGATGAGCAAGTATTTCAAATGGCAGCAGTGGAGAGGAGTCTGAGAATCAGGAGCCATGTGCAGGCACCAGAGGGAAGCTCAGGCCTGTTTAGGGACAGGGATAGCCTACTCCTGACCTCCAAAGCTAGGACAGTAGATGGCATGCTAAACCCTGGGGGTTTTCCTAAGGGCAAACAACAGAAGAGTTGTTTGTAGTAAATGATAAAGTGTAGAGCCAGGAGGAAGAGTGAGGAAGCTGCTGTAACAGTCAAGCAGAGAGGAATGTTGCAATGGAAATCAAGAGCTCAAAGCGAGTTTGGGCTGCTGAATTGCACATACCAGGCGAGGAAGAAGGGAGGATCTATCACCATTCCAGAACTTTTAGGGCTGGCATAATGGTGTCATTGTTTATAGAAATTGTGCAGTTAGGTGGGATGTATGCATGTGTCACTCCACACAGGGGAGGATAGTTAGAATTGTTTTGGACTTGTTGAGTTCGAGGTCCTGCTAAGACATTAGGACAGTAGAGACACACCAAAATGACCAAGCCAGCTCTCTCCCAGTGAAAGAAGGTCTTATTGGAAAAGAAATGCACAGAGTAAATATAGCCATTCAAGTATGTCACAGTCTTCTACAAAAAGACAAAAAAAAATTATCAAGAGAGTAGAGTTCTTAAAGAGGTCTGTAGCATGACCTCACCTAGTTATTTTCTATTTTATACATATATATGTACATGTGTGTGTGTGTTTATGTCATTTACCTTTGAATAATTCACATGGAAATAAAAGTTATAGATGTGTGCTTTGCTACTACTAAATACAGAAAACACAAACAGGCAAAAAACAAAAACAAAATCAAAACTGTCAATGGACACACCACCCAAAGGTAAAAACGGTGAACACTTCCCTGTATTTTCATTTTTTGATAGGTTTCAATATGTAAGTTTCCCCCCACATATTTGTAATCATAATTGTAATTTTTAAATCATTAAAATGATTCTGACCTGCTTTTAAATCGGCTGTTGTATACACTCCCTATGTAATCATCTCCTACTGAATATCTTTAGGAAACTTAGAAAGAAATTATAATAAGAGAAAATATAGCTGATAGAATTTTGCCTATTCTTTGGGCAATCCCTATAACTTTTTTTTTTTTTCTGCTTTGCAATTTTCCAGTGTTTGTACATCTATTAAATTAAATAGAAGCTACTAGCATCTATTTTTATGTGTATATCCTCAGAATGGTCAGTAAATTTACATTACTTATGAAAGTGAAGTATAGCCCCAGATGCTAACAATAGTATAGTTTGTTAAAATTCCACATTTACATCCAATGTACATTGGAAAATATTAAATTTTCTACCAAGCTTCCATAAAATCTAAGGAGTATATGGGAAATGATTTGCAGTTTCCACCATTAAGGGAGATGAGACGAAAAAAGAAATTAAACTCCACTCAAATATTCGTAAATATTTTGAAGTTATTGGGTAAACAAAATTCCTTTCTCATGCCTTTTCTACTTTCAACCAAAGGAAAAACACGCTTAGTTCTCTTTTGTTTGTTTATATTAAAGGATACTGACCCTAGAAGCAAATACCAGCCACACCTGTGAGAGTGCTCCTGGGACATTTGACATCCACGTGGAGCTGATCCCTGGAGGGAGTTAATCTGTAGGGGCTGGCTTAATTTTTACTCATCTCCTCAGACTTTTGTTTGTCTTGGAAAGCATCATGAGGGACAGGATCTTCTAGGAAGCTTTTCAAGAAGCCCCCTTAAAAATATTTTTTTCCCTGTAAGGCCAGGAAGTGCCCTTTTGTCCAAAATAACTGGAATTCAATCCTCAAAAAGGCTGCATTCATTTGAAATTTTGAAGTGTCCATTCAAGAAGGTTTTCTATTATGGTGTAAGGAAGCATACCATTTGAAAGTTAGACTTGTTTAATACCCATATTCTAGTTTCGTATCTGTGTTTTATCTGGTAACATTTAGTCCTAGTATATGTAGGCTGGGGACAGGATGGAGTCCAATATGAATACCACATATAAACTATGTGTTTACAGTCACATATATGGCAATGATATTTTTCATTTTATAAAAATCAAGTTATTTTCTTATTAATGATAAAAACATCTTAAAACTTTGTATAATAAATTGCTTTTTGGGAACTATTGGAAGATAACTGGGAATTAGTCTATTTTTTTGTACTCGCTGGAGGTACTGCTATTTAAACAATATCCCCCCCATTTATGATCAGAGCCAAAATGTTTTTAAAACAGGATGCAAAATATTACAACGTCTCATTATGGGGTTGAGGTTTCCTTTAACGTCGTGTTTATGGATTTGAGAATCAAGTCAAGATAATAATTGAAGGGTTGTCTGTCCTCAGCAGTTGAGAGGGGGTGAGGGAGGGTGGGGTGCCGCGGAAGCGTGGTTGCACGGAGTTGGCTCTGCCATCCTCAATGGGAAGGAAAGCAATGCCCAAGGGTTGCCTTTGTAAAGTACTCTCTTGATTTGTTCCTCAAAAATTTTAAAAGATTTACAAGGTGTCTACCTACCCATTTTATTTTAATGCTAATTTAGAGTGGGCTGAACAGGACATTTGATGTGTGGTCCCATTCACGTGCATAATGGGTTCAGGCTGGCCCTGCGCTTTGAAAAGTGAATGTCTTTCATGTGCCTGGTTGGTCAACTTTAATTGGGGAGGTGCTCAACTCTCCATTTCATGAGAACCCCACCAATCAAGAACAAAAGTGAGACCCTTAATTCCTATAAAAATGGAAAAATACAAATCATTTAAAGTCATAACTCAAAGAAATCCACCCCAAGAAAGAAACCTGGAGAACAAGAGCCCATATTCTTTGACAAACAGCAATAAAGATGTCCACCGGATATTTAGTGTTATTCAGAAATGATTCTGATATTCAGAAATTGTTGGAAATAGCTAATGCATGCAGGCCTGAATACCTAGGTGATGGGTTGATAGGTGCAGCAAACCGTCATAGCACATATATACCTATATAACAAACCTGCATGTTCTGCACATGTATCCCGGAACTTAAAATTAAGACCAAAAAAAAAAAAAAAAAAAAAAAGAAATTGTTGGAAGTTATGGGAATAGCTGCTTGTGATTTAGCACTTCCCTGTCGGGTTCCTTATCAGCATTATCTAATGTAATGTTCATAACAACCTTATGGGATAGGATTTATTACTAACATTGGGGAGTTGAGAAAATAGACTTAAAGGTTAAATAAACTTGGCCCCCATTTCCCAGCTATTTAAGGGGGAAAGCCCTGACCTGAACCCCACAGCTCCTCCTTACACAAAGCCCCTGCTTTTGCTTAATTTTTATTCACTTTCTTTCTGTTTTGGGATCTAGTATTCTGAATAATTTAAGACACATCCAAAAAAAGGCATCTTATCCAAATTAAAAATAATTAGATACAGAACAGATAGATTTCCTATATACTAAATTTCTTAAGAAGCAAATTGTTTTTAAAAAATTTTTTTGTAGGGATGAGTTGAAAAAGTCCTTATTGGGAAACTCTGCTCATTATCGGGGTGCAATCTACCAGTGTAACTAACCGGTGCTATCCCCTGTCTTTAAAACAAAAATGGAAACTTTAAAATTTGACTAAAAATGATGTTTTTCAAGCATAATAAATATTCTCACATTATCTAATCCTTTATATAAATTGTAGCTTGAACTTAGGAAATAAAAGGAAAACACTGGGGCTTTCCCATTGCAAAGAAAAGCTGCTTTATTCTACCTCTTGGAAAAGACATCATTGTAAAAGATTTGGGAGTGGTATCAGACCATCTAGAGAGCTTATATTTTAATCAATCGCATATGACTTCCCTCACAATGGATGAGCTGTGCAGCTGGGTGCGGGTATTGAAGGGCGATCTGCCAGCCTCTTTACTCATCAAGGCTGAGTTTTCTTTCTGGATTTAAGAGGTCCTGGAGTCTTAATGATATTCATCTGTTATCACTTTTGGCTTAAATAGCTAATGACAGTGCATTTTATGTTTGATGAGTTCTTCTGTCCCTGAGAACATGAAAACAGAGCAAGACGCTGGCACCACGAGACATCAGGAGAACCGGGACTCTGATGGGGTATAGTGTCCCTGCACTGTATTTTAACAAATGACATATTGATCCCTGCCTGCCTAGGAAACCAGTGGGGGCAAAGCTGCTGAAAACTTTCAGTGCTTTTTAAATAGGCAAACACATTTACAAAGCAATATCTTTGTAATGATTCTCAGAAGCACATCACTGTCTTTATGTGGAGAGTGATTTAGAGTAATTAAATATAGCAGTCAGTGGGACAGAAAATGGAAAATTACTAGAATAAATTGAATATATTTTCTCATTTGCAAAAGAAAACAGACACCTTTGGTGATTAGGACCCACTCTCTTCAAGAAGAGACAATTAACTCTTTTTCACTTTGTTTCCAAGAAAAGATACTTAATGATGTAGTATCCTATGTTGCAATGCAACTCAGAGCATTTTGTCAATCTCTTGATTTAATGACAGATGTTTAAACCTGAAGGCATTGCAGAACAAACTTTAAGAAGGCTATATACCAGATGTTCTCAATATTGTCATTTTGAGATGCAAAAAAGATTTTGTTTCACATTGCCATGGGCAAAAAGCAAATCTGTTGAAGGAGTTGTGGATGATGCAGAGCTAGAGCGTGAAGAGGAATCCTAAATCGTATTTGTATTCTAAAAACGAAAGCTCACCCACTGCAAGTGACAGTTTTCTGGAAATTCAAGAGATCAGGTTCACTTTTCTTATGACTTGCACATTATTTTGAGCAAGTGAAATGTGAGTGTTCCCGTGGTCAGAACACAGAGACGGTAAAAAGCTCGGCATTCACAGCTGCGAGGCCAGGAGGTGACATGCAGCAAAGTAACCTCAGACCTTTTCATTTTCAACCACACCTGCTTCTCCTGTAGCTCCCCAGGGTGAAGAAAGTGGCCGTAACTCGGTGGTCCCATAATCTGTTTCCCTGACCAGCAGGCAGTAGGTGGGGGAAATGTAAAGTCACAGCTGTTACTTAAAAAAAAAAAAATCGAAGTTCTGAAATTCGTATACCTGTAATGAGTGTGTAAATACCAACTGCCTTTGCCTACTTAGCTGATTCTAGTTTTATATTTTGCCTCCCTTCCCCCAATTTTTCCTCTTCAAAGCAACTTCTGAAGTTCATTTTAACCAGACTTCTCTTGTAAAACAAAAGGAATTTGGGGACAGGCAACTCTTAGTCCCAGTCCTTACCCCGTCTGAACGTCAAGACATTTCTAGTTCCCTGATTTAGAGAAACAGCTGTCTTCATGGCCACTGCTGTTTTCTGCTTTTTGTGTATACATCACTGCACATTATTAACCTGGAGATGAAACCACCCCCACTAACATCATACACTGTTTTTAATGTAGACAATCATATTTAAAAGGCAAAATGAAAAAATCAGTTAAATTATTGCAAAAATAATCATTTTTAAAGATTTGTCAGAATAGGCTAGTAAGTATCAACTCCCAAATGTCACTTGCTTAAAGTAAGAAATGTTCAGGTCTGTCCTGGGTCGTGACTGTGTCCCTCCATTACCCAGGTAGCTGGAGTGGCCACCATTCTGCACGTAACTGGTTGCTGTACCAGAAAAAGACAGCTCTGGAGGGATTTGCACGCCCAGGGAAATAGCCCATAAGTCACCTGTCACTTCTACTTACAATGCATTGGCTGGAACCAGTCACTGATCTCACTCAGTACCAGGAAGTACTGAGGAAGGGGGAGAGAACCAGAAATATTCTTCAAACAGCAGGAAATTGTTACCAATCTGTAGGGAGTGAACCTAGTGAGCTCCTTCATACCCATTCTGACTTTGAGTTAACTTATGCTGCCTTTCAGTGGTTATTCTCAGAAGTGTTAATGTGTATTTTCATGAGCATGCATGATCATTAGATCTTTTTGTTTCCTCTTAATGAAAAGTTATAAACAAAGGCCTAAAAGATTTTGTTCCTATGAATGTTTAACTTCATAGGCTTTAAGGGATCTCAATAGTTACAGGTTGATAGGACTACATCCCATAGTCTGGGCATGTAGATAAAATCTAGTGCAAGAAATCTCAAAAGACTTTTAAAATCCAGCCAAATTTTGTCAGCTCTTTCCCGTAGAAGGTTCATAATCTTGTTTCATTATTTCATTTCTTAAAAATGGTATGAAATTTATAAAAAGCACCTAGAGAAAGATGAGTTAAAATAATACATTGTTGTATGAAAATTGACTCAACTCTTCTGCATAGCTCCTATTGGGTTAAAATGCTAATTATGATATTTTCACTTTTGAGAACTTCAGAAAGATTTCTTTTGTGCAACTGTAGCCAAAAAATCAGCATGAATGGGGAGCTTTCTTTGAGCTCTGTGTATTGTACTCAATGTAAGAGAGAACAGCAGGACAGCCTGTGGTGGGCCGCCTCATCTATTTTTGTTTCACTAACTACATTCTAGTAAAGACACATAATAATTGCAACATAACAGAAGCTTTATGTTCCTACATAATGATTAAAGAATATCAATAATGTAGGCTCCAAGGCAGAGAACAGACACAGCGCTATTTCCTTTTCAGTCTGGAAGAAGCCAAAATGAACTATCAATGAAGGTTATGGTCCATCGGCCTAGAAATCAATAGAAAAACAACTCATTGGACAGCACAATTCATCCAAATTGCAAGGGTCTTTATGAAATCTTTAGGAGCAGAAATATATCTTTCCAAGTACACTTTGATTTTAGAACATTTTCAGCATACCAGAGAGCAAAACTGTACTTTACTGAAGTGCTACAATATCAGAACAGCCACTAAGTTATGGATTTGAAGTTTATTTTTTAGTCCTAGGCAAACCACAGAATAGATAAAACAGTTTTATGGCTGACATCTGGTTGAATAATAAAACATACAGCCTGTACGGCTGTAAGTCACTGTGAACACCCAACTCGAGATAGTGATGGAGGTACTCACACATGGGATTCAGTAAGAGTTATCCCTCTACACACTGGAGATTGGATCTTCATAATGCTCAGATCTTTGAGATGGGATTTGCTAAATAACCATGTTTTTTGTATTGCTTTTACTTCTTTCAGATTATTTCACTTTATTTGTTATAAAGCTATTGTAGGTTCAGGAAGGGACCAACATAAACACTTTTATTCTTTATTTTACATTTTATATTTGTGTCATAATTCTCTATAGCTGGTCTTCACCTAAATCTTCCTGTAGGCTTTAAAAGAATATGCTAAGGAGAAAGAAAAATTTAACCTAGGTTTCTTCATACTTTCACAGAGTTACTGTGTTGAGGAGTAATATATAAGAAATGTAAGGTGTTGCAGTGAGAAAACTGTGAAACTAAAGATGTTTGAGAGGGAAACAGTGGAAGAGAAAAATCATATCCTTCCATCTGTTACATTATTTCTATGTCACTAGCTCTGAGCGCTAGTGGTCATATATCTATCAGAAAAACAGGGAGCTCTAAACAAAATTTATCCTCAGGCCAACAGTATAACAAAAATGAGATATCTGCATATCACAAAATTGTACTATATCTTATCACCTTCTTCCAAAGAACTATCTTTAGACTGCGGTAAGCAGGGGAAGCCAAGACGTTTAGTGAGTTACTTTAGTTTTGTGTTGATGAAGCGAAGGGCCTGGCAGAGGTGGCCTTTTTCTTTCTTTGCGGAGGTGGGGTTGGCGTTGCTGGTGTGAGCGTGCAGCTTCTGGATTAGGGCTTTTTTGAGCCACTTTGCTCAATGGAGGCGGGGAAAACCACCAGGCAGACTGTGCTCCAGGCACGGTTCTGGGTGCTCTGGATACATCAGTGAGTGAGCAAAGCAGAGCTCTGTGGCCTTGTGGGGTCACCTCCTCACAGGACGGGCTGGGAGGGGAAACCAACGCCTGACCCAGTAGATGAGTAAATTAGAAAGCATATTGGAAAGCCAGGCGCGGTCGCTCACGCCTGTAATCCCAGCACTTTGGGAGGCCAAGGTGGGCAGATCACTTGAGGTCATGAGCTCAAGACCAGCCTGGCCAACATGGCAAAACTCTATCTCTACTAACAATACCAAAAATTAGTCAGATGTGGTGGCATGCGGCTGTAATCCCAGCTACTCGTGAGGCTGAAGCACGAGAATCACTTGAACCCAGGGAGGTAGAGGTTGCAGTGAGCTGAGATTTTGTCACTGCACTCTAGCCTGGGTGACAGAGTAAGACTCTGTTTCCAAAAAAAAAAAAAAGCATATTAGAGCATCCTGAATCTCATGGGAAAAAGAAAAGGGAGTGGGCAGTGTAAAACGAAGACCATGGGGAATAGGGACGTTCCCATTTAAAACAAGGAAGTCATGGAGAAGTGTCATTTCAGCAAGGATTTTAAGGAGGCGAAGGAGCCAGCTAGGCCGACTTTTCGGGAAGATCATCCCAGCAGGAGGCTTAGTCAGGGCCGCGTCCTTCCTGTGGTCTGCCCTGTGGTCCTTGCTGTGAGCGTGCGCCCGCCTGTTAGAGGAAGAGCAAGCCAGTGTGGGGTGAGCAGCAGCGGGTGCAGGCACAGGAGATGAGGTCGAAGAGCAAGCCAATGGAGTGGGGACAGATCAGAAATGGGGGACACTACAGGGGCTTGGCCTTTATCCTTAGTGCTCTGTAAGTCATTGGGCAACTTTGAGGGGGGTGGCACGCACTAACTCTTACTGTTTAAAAATCGCTCTAGCTGTTGAGTTTAAACTCAAAGATTAAAACAGGGAAGCCACTTGGGTGAGTGTTGCAGACACCCAGGCAAGAGAGGGTCTTGGACTAAGGGTGAAGGTGTAAAGGCTGGGAGAAGCATCAGATTCGGCTGTGTTGTGAAGATAGAACCAACAAGATTTTCCAATCAATTGGATCAGAAAGAGAAAAATTAAAAATGCTCCCAAAGTAGGCTTATTTTATTGTCTTCTGATTTTACCTGGGTCATTGGAAGATGGAGGTAGATTTTGGGGGGAAGGTCAGTAACTCAGCTTGTGTTGTGTGAGAATTGAGACGTGGCCCATTGGTTGTTGAAGATCTTTACTGGAATAAAGGTTTCTTTTTTTTTTCTACCCTGTCTTCTGGTAGAATAGAAATCACAGTTTCTATTTAAATGATTTTTATTTACATTTTGGAAAATGAGTTGATTTAATCAAATAACAGAATAGTAGTACTAAGACATAGTGTCACAACAGTTGTAAGTTGTGAGTGGCTATAATTTGGGAACTCTGGCACAAATCACACAGCTGGTATGTGGAGAGCTGGGCTCATGTCATTCCTGCAGGGACTGGACTTGACACATACACATATTACACTATGCGAGAGGCCAAAAAAAGCAAGTGATATTCAAGTGAACTTTTCCTTCAATATTATACAATGTGAATCTGGGACCAACCTGTTCACATACTTGTTGGTTGAAAAAAGATCTGAGTGTTTTACTTGAGAGCCAGCAAGATGAGTTTTAGTTATCTTCGTGGAAATGTAACGAATAAGGGAAGATTTTCAGTTTGTTTTGGATTGATCAGCTGAGATGTGCAGAATGACAGTTGTGGGTGCTACAATTTGAAGAGAACTTTAGCAAAATACAGTGTGTCCAGAGAGAGGCAATTAGGGTGAAAAATGACGTGGGATTCTATGGCATGAGGAAGGAAGGGAAGAATGGGGATGCTACTGTAAGAATAAGAAAAATGTCTCTAGATGTTTGAGGGATAAAATACAAGCTATGTATTTAGAAGACAGATACAGCTCCTAATGGCTAAAATAAATGGGAATTGCAAGGAGGCAGAGTGCATCTCAAAAAACAAAACAAACAAAACAAAACAGGTGCTTCTCACCAATGAAAATATCTGGGAAAGGATCAGGCTTGCCTTGTGAGCATATAATTCCCATCACCAGGAAGAATCCAGCCACTGTTAGATGCCCACAGTCAGGGATTTTAATCAAATCATTAAAATCTAGAGTTTAAAACAGCATACAAATCCAATACAGAAATTCGACTAAAAGAGGAGTTGAGGTATGAGACTCCCTGAAATTGTCCGGTTCCCAGGTTCTGTTGCGCCAGAGTCTCTCTAAGTGCCTTCACGGGTTTGCTTCCCCATTTGTGCTATGAAGCCCAGGGCCTAGCCCCTCCACAGGCTGAGCATGCTCTGCTTGGCCCATTTCTGCATTCTCAGACTTCTAAAAAGTTGAATTGTAAGCTTACCAAAAGTCAGTTACATTTGTTCCCAGACTGGTGCTGCCGTTTCACTTGCTATTGTAATTACATGACTTAATTCACTGTAAGGTAAACCAGTGATGTCTGAATGTGAGAAGGGATTTGTTATTTCTGAGAAATCAAAGCAATTGCTTTGGAAGATTGCCATGAGAGAAGAGTGAAAAGTTGATGCTGAATTAGATGTGAGGGAGAACACTTAAAAGACCAGGAGAAAATGTAAGACTCTGGAAGGATTCACCACTCAAATTGTGCTTCTCGATGATCCATTTTAAAGCAGATGGAACTGAAAATTATGTGCAACGTTATTATGGGCTGGATCGCATTTTCCACAGATTCGTATGTTGAAGGCCAATTCGTATGTTGAAGTCCCAGCTCTCTAGTATGTCAGAATGTAACCATACTTGAAGATAAGGTCTTTAAAGAGGTCATTAAGTTAAAACACAGTCTTTAGAGTGGGCCCTAATCTGATGTGACCCGTGTCCTTATAAGAAGGGAAAAAGACACCAGGCATAGGTATGCTCACCCCAGACCATGTGAAGAGGCTGCAAGGGAGTGGCCATCTGCAAGCCAGTGAACAAACCTGCCAATGCCTTAATCTTGGGCTTCTGTCCTCCTGAATGTGAAAACGTAAATTTCTGTTGTTTAACCCATGTACTATGGGGTATTTTGTTATGGCAGCCCTAGTAATCTAATAGAGATGAGTTCTAGGGGTGATTTATGCAAAGAGACAGGACAAAATACCAATCAGAAGACCCAGCCTCAGAAGTTTGGTAAACAGATATTTACGTGTGAAATGTTTAAGGCATGTGCGTCTGTTATTTGTTAGGACCCGCTGCCTGATCCTCTGTTTTGGTTAATGGACCAGGAACAGGTTCTTTTCCTCCAGACTGGAAGGCATCTCCTGGGCTTGATGTCACTCTTTTATTTATTCATAAACATTTTATTAAAGACCTATTTGTCATGGACCTGCTCTGTCGCCCACTGCATCATGGCTGCGTGAGAGCAGTCACGAAGGATTTACTAGTTAGACGTTGTTTTTGTCTTCAGACGCTAACAATACATAACATGAGTTGGACACACAAATAACTCTCATTGGTGCCATTAGGGCAATGGACCATAACTGAGGAATATAGAGTGTCGTAACAGTTCTCAGGGACATGCGACCATTTCTGTTGAGGTGATCAGAGGATGCTTCAATTCATGTTTCATGGCTGAAGGTAAGATTTGGGTTAGTGGAAATATCTAGGAACTAGGATGGTTACCCTCATAGAAGGATTGCTGTGAACGAAGGCACAATGCTCTGGAAGGTTACAGGACATTTCTGGAGTGGCCAGTGGTTCAGTCCAACAAAGGCACCATGAACCGTGGAAAAAGAAACTGCAAACCAGGCTTTCCCTGGTCCATCTGTGCAGGTCAGTTCCCTAATTCCCACCCCTCACTGCCGTCATCTTTCGGCTCAGCTCCAGTGCCAGGAATCTAGGTATCTTCACGTAGGAGACGCTTTGTCCCCTCCCTGCCTACCTTGGCTTAAATCCTCAGGGAAGTGGCATGCATTTCCTGTTTCTTTTATAACAAATTACCACAAACAGTGGTGTAAAGCAACACAAATTTATTATCTTACAGTTCTATAGTTGGAAGTCTGTCATGGAGACATCCAAAAAACTGGCAACACTTTTGCAGGTAAAGCTGACATCCTCACGACAGGAGAATACCAGCCTAAGTGAGGAGGAGGAGAGGAAGTGAGGAGGAAGGGGAGGAGAGACGCCAACACTGCCATGTTTACTTGGATTTTTTTTTTTTTTTGAGATGGGATCTCACACTGTCTCCCAGGATGAAAGGCAGGGGCATGATCTCCGCTCACTGCAGCCTCTGCTTCCTGGGTTCAAGCAATTCTCCCACCTCAGCCTCTTGAGCCGCTGGGATTATAGGCGTCTGCCACCACCTCTGGCTAATTTTTGTATTTTTGGTATAGATGGGTTTTCCCCATGTTAGCCAAGTTGGTCTTGAACTCCTGACCCCAAGTGATTCACTCGCTTTGGCCTCTCAAAGTTCTGGGATTGTAGGCATGAGTCTCCATGTCTGGCCAAATTTTGGTTTTGAGCATCCCCTGCCTCATGGGGTCTTCTTAATTTCAAGTGTTTATTTCACCTCTCTGTCCTTTTAGGACATCAGCAGTAGGGTCCATTCCAAGATTGTCAATTATTGTAGTGACCTCAGAACCTGTAACCCATGTCCTGTTCAGCACAGTTGCTCGAATTCACCGAAGTTTGTTTTCTAAGATCCTGATGGCCATGAACACTTTTTTTTTTTTTTAGGATTTTCACACATGGAGGAAGAGGTATTTCTTAGAGAGATTATCATTTTATGGGTGCATTAAAATAAAAATACTTTTACTTAAAAAGAAAAAGTCTGCCCCAGTCTTACTGGGTTCCAGGTAATACAAGACTGGATTCCTGTCTGCAAGGGGGAGGGCAGAGTCAGTTTCTTGCTTCTTCCAGTCTCTAGAGGCTTCCTACATGTCACAGACTATGGGTCCTTTCCCTGCCTCTGCCAGCAATGACAGATCCCCCAGGCATCCCATCACCCTGACCTCTCCTTTTGCCTCCCTTTCACTTTTAAAAACCCCTATGATTTTGGGTCTGCCTGGATAATGCAGGGTAGTCTGTTTAAAGTCAGCGGATTAGCGAACTTCATTCTGTCTGTAGCGTTAATACTCCTTTGCCATATAACCTACAAGATTTACAGTTTGGGGGGATTAAGGCGTGGCCACGTTGGGAAGGCCATCTTCTGTCTACCCCAGAAAACTTTTGTACCTTTCTTGCCGTCAATGCCAGGCAGAGCTTTTGTTCTCAGAATAGCTCACACAGAGTGCACCTCAAGCTTGACACTTACCGTATAAATGTATTTTAAATGTTCATTGGAATTTAAAGTGCAAAATATTTATCAGTGTATTTATCATCTCTTTCATTATACTTTGTGACAGAAGTGCTGCCCCTTGAATCTTCTTATTGCTTTTGTGTCCCCAGTATATTACACAATAAAGACAGAGATGGGGGTGGGGGAGAGTAATGGGTGAAGAATTCCCTGCCTGACAAAATAATATGCGATCTATTAGATAAAAACATTTCTTAATTATTAATTTACAAACTTTTGAGAAAGGAGATAGCTGAGCACTGCTATTTGCAAGAGAGATTTTTATGCATTCCAGGCAATGGATTCCTAAGACTACTGTACCAAGTCTACTGCTAGGAACAAAAGCACAGCAAACAAATTAGCAAGTTAAAAAAGAACAATTCCATCAAAAAGTGGGCTAAGGACATGAACAGACAACTCTCAAAAGAGGGTGTACAAATGGCCAACAACCATATGAAAAGTTGCTCAACATCACTAATGATCAGGAAAATTCAAACCAAAACCACAGTGCAATACCACCTTACTCCCAAAAGAAGGTCTATAATAAAAATATCAAAAAATAATAGATGTTGGTGTGGATGCAGTGAGAAAGGAACACTTCTGCACTGCTGGTGGGAATGTAAACTAGTACAACCACTATGCCAAACAGCGTGGAGATTCCTTAAAGAACTAAAAGTAGAGCTACCATTTGACCCAGCAATCCACTACTAGGTGTCTACCCAGAGGAAAAGAAGTCATCACACACACACACACACACACACACACACACACACACAAGATACTTGCACATGCATGTTTACAGGAGCACAATTCGCAATTGCAAAAATGTGGAATGAACCCAGAACCCAGATGCCCATCGATCGACCAGTGGTTAAAGGAACTGTGGTATATATAAACATATATATGATGGAATACTACTCAGACATAAAAAGGAATGAATTAATGGCATTTGCAGGAACCTAGGTAGGATCGGAGACTATTATTCTAAGTGAAGTAAATTGGGAATGGAAAACTAAGCATCATATGTTCTCACTCATAAGTGGGAGCCAAGCTATGAGGATGCAAAGGCGTAAGAATGACACAGTGGACACTGGGGACTCAGGAAGAAAGGGTGGGAAGGGGGTGAGGAATAAAAGACCACAAATTGCATTCTGTATACACTGCTTGGGTGATGGGTGCACCAAAATCTCACAAACCACCACTAAAGAACCTACTCATATAACCAAATACCACCTGTTCCCCAAAAACCTATGGAAATAAAAAATTTAAAAAAAAGAAAAAAAAAGGGAGGAGGATGGAGAGGAGACCACGAATATGTCTGCAACATTTCATCTTTGTACCTCTTCTTTCTTCTCTTAGCAAAGGAGGGATGCAAAGCAGGTAAAGAAACACTGTGATGTTATGGAGAGGCTGGACTCAGCTGAGCTGAGCGGGGGCTTCTTGGAGGCCTTGGGACAGGCACATATGTGCCACTTCACAAAGCAATCCCCAGGTAACGTTCAGGCATCAGAAAGCCAGGGACCTCTGCAGAGGTGAAACGATAAAAAGTCAACATCAGCCTTGGGGCTCCATGCTCCTGTTCTCACCCCCTTCCCCGAACCTGCCTTCTCACTGTCCGTCACACAGTCCTGCTTTTTACTTGATGCAGAAGAACTGGCTTGAGTGTCACTGCCTTATTTAAACGTCGATCCATTTATGTGACTAAAATAACCCACATAAAAGTACAAAAGCAGCTGAGTCACTTCCTGAAATGACTTTGTAGCTATTCCCAGTCCCTTACCTCTCAGATACCTACAGGAACAGGCTCTGCCTCTCCACGTGTCCACCGTCAGCTGGGTCCACATCCCCCATCCCCAAATTTATTCTCTCCAGAATTCATTTGCTGACTCTGAGCACTGAGAGTTTGAAACTTGGAACCTCTCAAAGGTTCAAAACTGGCCCCTAGATTTAAATGACTAAGATGACCCTTGCGGTGAATACCTCTCATTCTGTTCTGACTATTGCTCCATTGCCTCCCTTCCTGCTTTTCCTGATGGTGGGGTGTTTTCTTGCTCATATTTTTGATAATAGCAATCACTTTGTGAGCAGCTGCTTGGTGTCCGGGCATTTCATATTCATTATTTCTACCACAAAATTCCTGCAAATAAATTTTGTTCTTTTAATCTTATAGCTAAAGCAGGTTCCACAAGAGTGCATAGTTAGTAAGCAACTGGTTTATGTCGTCTAGATCGAACTCCAAACCTGATTTTACTTTTCCAATTGTTCCAATGTGTCGGTGTGGTGAGCAGGGCAGGAGGGAGGAGGGGAGGTGGATGGTGTGGAAAGGGAGAAGAGAATTCAGACAGGTCAATAGCAACTTAAACGAACTGCTTTTTTTGAGTTTGCTCAAATTCGAGCTTGTATGGTTTCCATTAAGACTGTGTTAGAAGCACCCTTAAAATATTTACAAGGAAAACTTAGGTGACATCTGGGACATGTGTTAACGAACTAGTCAGAGAAATTCTTCTCTCCTTCCTTCATTTGAGTGAATAAAGCAAATCTTTATAATCAGCAGAGTGAGCTCAGTTTAGAGGGCACCAGAGTGACTGGCAGTGTCCACCTCATGCCCGTCTGGGTTGGTCCTGGGGTCGCCTTCTCTCCACCAGGCTCTGTGGCCACCTTGACCTTGGCCACATTGTGCTGCTGGGCTCCTTCACAGCTTCTTTTGGTGCTTCTTGGCCCTGACGTCCTTAATAAACACCAGTAAGCAGGATGCTACCATCCATCTTTTTCATCATTGTCTCTGTGTTTCAGGAACTTGGTGAGGGTTTGGTGGCTCTCCATAGAGCGGCTTGTCCAAGGACACATGAGCTGCTTGTACAATACCCGGGGCCCCTGCCACAGAAAAAGTGACTGGCTGTGGGCCTTCTGGGGCTCTGAACACCTTTCAGCACAGGCTCCTTGACCTTCAAAGCCAGCGTTGGCTTTGATTTTGCAGAGGAGGGGCGTGGTGTCAGAGGCTTCCTTCTTTCCTTTCAACACCATCTTTATAAAACTGATCTCTCAGACCCAGATGTTTCATGTCCTGTAGGGTCATTTGCCCCAAACACAATTCACAGAAATAAAGTATACAAATGGTTGGCATCACTTTTAGGATGTTCTAAAGCAGAACAAATTCTGAATAAAAGAAGTAAGAACCTCCAAAATGTAGCAACCTGGGAAGCCAGCAAGAAAGCAAATAATTTACAATAAGAGCTGCTCGATAGAATTTGTCCTCGCATTTACCCTTCTTGTGGGAGACCCACTGGGTCGCTAATTACTAAAGAGGCAGGAATGCAAACGAGATTGATCAGCATCTAATTCCCGGGAAGATGACAAAAATGGCTTATCAATAAACTTTTACAGAGCAAGGAAAACAAACGAAAGGCAGATTTGACAAATTAGCCTTGAGATTAGTGCACAGTGGGATCACTTCAGGCATTTAGTTTTGCCTCTTGCCCAGACAAAATCCTACTGGGAGTTACTGCTGCTTTAGCATTTGTGGGATGGAATCCGAAAAGAAAGGCAAGGACATTACAGAATTCGTGGCTTTTGCTTTCAAAGCAGCAGTTTGAAAAATAAATTTGTGTGTTAAACATTAAGATGAAGTTTAATACCTACTTGTTAGAAACCTTTGAAGAGAGAAAATAGGATACTTTGTTCTGGAATAGATCACTAGCTTGAATTTGACATTACTTTTATCACATTTCCTTTGAAAGATGTTTCTGACTTAACACTTGACCTCTCTGAGAAGATAAAAGTCCTATATCCTATTGACAAAAATGTGTGTTTGTGTAAGTGAAATACACTCTGTAATCACAAAAATATGGTTTAATGGTTTCAAGATTATAAGATTTAAAATAAATTTCAAAACATCAAGCTTGATACTCTACATTTATAACATGTTTACATGTACATCACACAGGTATGGTACATACACAATGTCTTTATGTAATAAGTTATATTGTAATTTCTTGGCCTTAACATTTTCCGGATAAAACATAAACCACCCTAAATGTATGTTCACGTTCTATTTGTTTGAGGCAAACAAACAAACAAAACCCACAAATAACAAAATCGGCATATTGCTATCGTTTAAAACATTCTTGGATGAAACAGTCATTCTATCCAAATAAAGCACCTAGAAAGGTATATTAAAAACGGCACTGATCCCTGGGTTCTTCTTCCAGAGGGCCTGATATAAATAGATCTGCTGTGTGGGGCTGGGCCTCAAGATATTTGAAAGCATCACAGGTGATCCCAGTGAGGTGGCAACGTTGAGAACCAGCATGTCAGAGCTGTACATTCTATTTGCTCTTTATAAGGTAGCGTTTCTGAAACTTGGATGCTCAGCACAGGCATTGAATTCGACTTCTCTGCTATATCCTAAGCCAGCACTTCTCAAAGTTTAGTGTGCCACCAGAATCACTTGGAAGACTTGGGCCTCAGTCTCTCACTCAGTACGTGAGCGTGGGGCCTGAGAGTTTGCATTTCTTAATTCCCACATGAGGCTGCTGCTGCTATTCTAGGGGCCACACTTTAAGAACCACTGCCTGAAACAGAATCACCTGGGGACTCTTGTTAACATCACTATCCAAAGCGAGTCCTCCTCCTACGGATGAGGTCTTGACTCAGCGAAAGTGGAGCCTGTTCGTGTTTTCATCTAGCTCCTCCAACAATTCTGACATTCATCGGGTTTAGGAAATACTGTGATAGTGTACCATAGTTAAATCCACATGTTTCACAAAGGCGTGGGGGTTAAGCAGTCTAAAATCAAATATCAAATCAGCATATTCAAAGTACAAGTGAGGAAACTTCTACCATCTTTTTGGTCAAAGACATGTATCCAAGTACAAATTCCTTGAAGGTATCAATATTGAGAGAGGCATGATCCTGACAGATGCACATGAGCTTTGCATGAAATAATTGACTCTTGAGTGTGGGACCTAGATCTGTTATTCTCATTATCACCTGTCACTAACAGAGTGCCTAGGACAGAGCAGGGCTGTGTAAATGTCACACAAACAGAGTTCACTAACGTTTATATCCTGCTCTATAAGATGGTAGCTTGTCTTAGCAAAACACATTTTATTAGCAATCTGCATATCTGCTAGTTTAAGCAATTCTGATTCAGGATTCCATATTCCCTTCATTTTTCCCATGAGGAAAGGAGGCTAGCGTATCATGAGAGTGGCTGTCACAGGGTCCCCACTGGGTTCACCCCTCTTCCATTGGCCTGGTGGGTTTCCTTCTGCCTCATAATGATGCCCTCTCATTGATGCTCAAAGCTGCAGGGTTGTCCCTTTGCATGGCAGTGACTTAGCTGGGTATACTCAGGAGTATTTCCCCGTAATGAAAAATACCTTATATCAACGTTTTACACGCCATGCTATGTTAAATATACTCATGTTAGATTTTTAAAAAGAATGTATACATGTTAAGAAAAATGTGCAGCTAGTGTACAAAATCCAGGATATTTTACTAGATATTAATTTGCCAATCTTTTATCAATATGCTATCAATTATACCAATATTTTTCCTAAGGCTGAGGTAGGCATTTAGATTTCTAAAACGTGGTCTACTTTAAGCAATTATATTAAGAAGCAATAATGTAGGTGTCACTGCCGTACAACAAAAGTTATGTGAATGTTTGTGCTTGGGAAGTGTTGTTTTGTACGATAAACAGTCATATTTTGTTTAGATAACATGGTCTTTACCACTGCTTAGAAAGTGGTGGGTTGTCAGAGAACATGAACATGATTGACAGTTACTTTTTTCAAGAAGACCTAGATTTCCAATAGTTCTTGAAGTGTGTGTGTGTGTGTGTGTGTGTGTGTGTGTGTGTGTGTAATTTCCCTTTGACTTCTAAGAGTTTGTGTTATAAAAGCTTTATGAAATAGCCATGATTAATTACAACTCTTTTTATGAAAAGAATTTCAATGAAAAAGCAAGTTTTTTCTTCTCTTTTTTTTAAAGGAAGAGGTTTCTATAATCAAGACAATATATTCTTTTAAAGTGGTATTTCTTGACATTTATAGTGCTAGTGACAAGGTCATAATTTCCATCGTAATGAGATGCCTTTTAATAATGCATAACCCCAAATGTAGAAATCATCGCAACATCTCACAGGCTGTGTTCGTGGCGAATGTTTCCTGCCGAGGTCTGGGAGACTCTGGGGAGGGCACATGTTGACTTAGCGGCTCCAGCGGACTTTCCTCTATGGCGTGCGGTAATCCAAGCCTCTTCCAACTGTGTTCGAATAGACCCAGATGCTTCGAGCCAAGAATTTGGGATTGTTCTGCTTTTATTTCAGAGAATAGTTAACTGTGAATAAAGGCTCTCAGTGAATTCTCATGAGCTTTTAATGGTCATAGCTGAGAATGAGGAGGAGGTGATAGGACTGGATTTTGATTTTAGAAACACTCTTGGTTTTTTTTTTTTATTCAGTGTTTGAATAATATCTCAGGCAGAGGTATTGCCACTGACATGAGGGGAGAAAAAAATGATTTCATCCAGTTATACACACACACACACACACACACACACACACAAACACACATACACACAGGAACACATGCACACTAATTAGGAAGTAATGCATACATATAGTAAAAATATTTTAACACATAAAATGTTTAAGAAGGAAATAAAACAGCTCACGCGTTCTTTCATGGCTGTATACGAGCTGCTGTGTGTTCCTGCACTGACTGTGTCTTCTGTGGACGTCACTGCTCACCACGTTTCTACATGGCAGTGTAGCCGGTGTATTGTACCAGATGTTGTTAAACACTCTTTTTTTTTTTTTTTGAGACAGAGTCTTGCTCTGTCATCCAGACTCGAGTGCAGTGGTGTGATCTCAGCTCACTGCAACCTCCACCTCCCAGTTCAAGCAATTCTCCTGCCTCAGCCTCCCGAGTAGCTGGGACTACAGGTGCCCACCACCATGCCAGGCTAATTTTTGTATTTTTAGTTGAGACAGGGTTTCACCATGTTGGCCAGGCTAGCCTTGAACTCCTGACTTTATGATCCACCTGCCTCGGCCTCCCCAAGTGCTGGGATTACAGGTGTGAGCCACCACACCCAGCCTAAATACTCTTTTAAAATGAGGTTTTGATATTCTGCAGATAGGAATTACAAAGCTTTCCTGTGAATTTCTAAAACCCACTTGAATCTATGGTTGAATTGGTGTGGATAAAGCCACTGAGATAGTATTAACCTGTCTTTTAAACACATACAAGAGCTATAAAAAGTGTGGTTTGGAAGTGGCCAGCACAATGATGGGAGGTCATAGGATTTAATCTGTATTTATTAAATAACCAAGAAAAACATCCTTGTAGCAGAATAATTGATACATATTATTTGTCAAGCTGTGATACAGTTGAATATTTTAGGTAAGCACCTCCCGTAATGTAAGAGGAATGCAGTTATTACTTTGAGATGACCAGAGTCACTACAGCTAGCCCCTGTTTGCACTGTTGTTTGCTGCTGCAATTTCAGAGATTGTGGTACTGGATGCTCTGTGTTACTGCCTTCCTCTTTCTAATATCTGCAGCAGATTTGAATTATACAATAAATTTTGCAAGATTGCTCTTGTCTCTCCCACCTATGGCTGTACTTTCATGTTTGCTGGCTTTAAAGCATGAATCATGAGAGGAAACGATGGTGCCAAGTATCTGCCTCCATTTGTCTGCCTTTACATTCTCCGTTAATTACTGATGTTGTGCAGTCAGTAATATACAGCTCTGGAAAGAAACACACAAGCTTCATTAGAATAGGACATCTTTTTTTTTTCCTGCATGTTTTCCTATAGATTTGCTAAATATCATCAATCCATTCCATGGGATGTCATTCACTTTGGGCTTTCATTTTTGTAGAACATGCTTAGATGTTTTTTCTTTTCAATTGTCAGTTTGTGTGCCTTATTTATTTCTTTGGAGAGGTGTCTTCCACCTTGCAGATGTTTCTTTGTGCTTCTTATTGACTTTGTTTTGTTTCTCAGGCAGATCATCATTTCCTCAGCAGAGATGGAGGAAGAGATCTGTCTGAAGCCATGTCGTCTTCACTCTTCCTCCCTGATGGGTCTGGGCTCTCGCAGCTTCCTGTCCCTTCTCTGATGCGGTGATGGTTAACTTGAAGACACACAGCTGCCAACTCTCTTTTGATGTTTCCCGCTTCACACAGGGACTACTGTTCTTATTTCTGTTTTGAGAAATTTAAGCAAGACCTGCCATTGAAGCAGCATTGTGTAACGTGATTTATAGTTGGGGTACTGTTATCACTTCTCTGGAAATAACCTCCAGTTGTTTTAATTAAATTAGTAACTAACTTCCAGGAAATAACCCAAAGGTCATAATTATCGTTGTAGTTCTAAAGGCACATATATAAGGAAAAACAAGTCAATTATCTTTTGGGGTTTAAGTTAATTTGATTTATGCATTGCTCTGGATACTGTAGAAACAAAGGAAAGCAGTATTTGTTTTTCACATTCTGTGGATTTTGTTCATTCCCATTGTTACAAATAAAACACCCTATGCACTTAAAACATCAGCACACAGTACCTAAAGCAATAAAACAAGAAAGAAGTAATTTTTGATATTGGCTTTATCACCTTTGACCTTAGACTCATTACCTATTACTCAGTTTCTCTATCTGTTAACATAAATATATATATTTTGTTTATCTGTTAACATACATATATATTTTACAGGAATATCCAACTTTTCTGGGGGAATTATTTTTTGAGATTACCCTGAAACTTTAAAGTGCTGCTAAACAAGTGTTTGCATTTATCACAAACACGGTTTTTTAGTCCTTGTACAAGGAACAGGGGTAAATATAAATTTGAATATTCCTCGTAGATATTGTGAAAAAAGAGTATTATTTCAATTCTGCAAAGCAGAAAAAGTGTTCTAACTTTCTGAGAGTTCGTAGTTTGAAACTTAGATTTTTCAGTCCATTCTGAAGTCTCTTGCAGGCAGAGCTGTGTCTGGGTATTTAGCTGATAGCAAAGGCATTCTTTCCTCTTATCCTCACCATAACCAGACCCTGTTGCTAATTTATCTCAGCTTAGTCCATTTGATACAACTATCTCTTCTAATGCCAACCAGGGAAGGTCATGAATCCAAGCGAATTTGTTAAGTCCTGGACAAGAGAAGACCATTGAGAGAAGTCTTTGCTATCTTACAGGTGCTCCGCACTTCACATGTTCTCGGATCACTTTGCACGGTTCAGCATGCCTTCACCAGTTACAGCTGGGAATACCAATTTCTTTGATAACACAGGACAGATACGAGGACACCTAAACAAGAAGGGCATTCACAGGCAGCATTTCAACTCCTTCACATCTATCGGCATGACAAAATCCTGAGAAAGCAGAATCTATTTCTATAGGGTTTGGTTCTATTATTTCTACTTGCACCAACATCAAATTTCAGATTTGTTAGGAAGTACTTTCATGTAATTCTCAGATACCAAGTCCTATGAACACCACGGCACTATTCCTGTGGTCCTCTCTCTATGGGAAATACTTTCCTAGGGCTCAGAAACTGGTCTCTATGGAGACAAGATCTAGAAACGATTTATCTTAGCATAACACATTTTTAGGACCAGACTTTTCCAGCTAAATGCATAGTTATTTCATATATCCAGCAATAGAAATGTTTCCAAAATAGTATTTTCAATTAGGTAAAAATATTATAATTATGGGAGTGATTAGCTTTGTATTTATCAATATATTTTTTGCCACATATCAGCATCAAAAGAACTGTCAATTCAGTAGGGGGAAAAGCTTTCCCAATAGCAATTCATGTTCAGATAGAAACAAAGTGTCCTTGACTTGCTTGGTAACAAAAGATATTCTGTAGACAGAGCTGAACCCACAATAATTATTCCAATGCATAAATATTCTAGTTTACTTCTCAATTATTCTTTTGAAAAATTTAGTGTAATAATTTCCATATTATAGGAGAAATAAAGAATAAGAGTGATGTCCACCTATTAGTAATCATAGAGTAAAAATTTCTTAGCTGACCTCACTCCTATGTAAAGCCATTTTGGTCCTGAAGTATGAGAAATATCTTTCTTAGTATTAATAAAAGAACATGAGTTACAGAGAAAACGATGGCTTAGCTCTCCAAGGGGTACTGAAATAATGAAAGGGATAATTTTTATAGGATTGGGAGCATAAAAAATACGATAATGTTAGGAGAGCAGAGAGACTCAGAGTGTATAACAAGACTACAAAATCTGTCATTTTCTTTTTCCTTTTTTTTCCCCACTTCTTGCAACGTATTGATTATATCTTTGTGTGGTGGTTATTTGGGTAGAAATGGCAGTTTCAGTGCCTTTTCTGTACCTGTTTCCAATTGATTGTTGCTCATACTTCCTGGGGTTTTGCTGGAGTCTCTCTGTCATTCAGCAGGAGGAGAGGTAAGAAACTCGCCTGGTTGAAATTGAATTCACTCTGCTCCAGGAAAAAATGAAAAGATCCATCTAATTGCTACTATGCAATTGTAGGACTGCCCATCTGGTCTGAAATATATAGTATGTTTTCATTTCGCCATGAGGCTGACTCCTGAGGGGAATTAGTTTCCTGATGAAATTATATCCCCTGCTCTTATAGGTTTTAAAGCAGCACTGAAGTAAATCTAAGGCACTAGCCACTGAAATCGAGCCTCAGAGATCACTGGAATTAGGTCAGCTTTCCTAGGTTCATTTTGATAAATCAGTTCCTAAATTGAGATTTGTGGGCCTGGAAGAGTCCATTTTGTTCATTTCCATAACTTCAGGAAAATCCATTGGGTTCATTGTCCTGGGTGAAAGCTCACTTTACCTGTGTGTGCAGTAGCTGAGCAGGACCACGTATTTTCCTGGAAAGAAGAATACAGATGCCATACCTGGCTGCTTTTCTTTTTGTAAATTGTATATTGATTTATATTTTAATGAAACTTTGGCCAGTCTACTAAATGTAAGTTTCTCAGAGACAAGATGTTAATCTGTATTTAATGCATGTATCATAAGGTTAAATCTGGCATGAAAGGCAATTGAGATTACCATAGTTCTTTGATTCCGTGCTTTATGGGAGAGAACAGAAGCACAAATCTAATTTTACAAGGAAATTGTTGAGAGAATTGATGTAATACAATGTGTATAATAGAACAAGGTATTTAAAATGTGCATGCTCAGATGGGTAATAAGCACTTAGAAATTATCTGAGGCCACTGAAAAAGGCACATTTGCTAAAAAGATCCTACTGTCTTTTGATAGCCATGAGGCAGGTTATTAACTTTGTCTTTTTCCAATTTGATTTTTTACTCTTAAGGTGACTTTACTTCAAGCGTATTTTATTTTGAATGATCCAAACAAAAAGTGTGTGTGCGCATGAATTTGAATATATAATTATAAATATACATATATAGAGGGGCACTGTGCACAGGTACACAGCAGAACACTGCTGGAATGCTGGTGTTGGGTGAAATGGAACTCCAGTCAGAGCCTGTGACTGTTTCAATGAGAAGAATGTTTCATAGATGGACAGCGCTGATATGCAATTTAATCACGTGTATATATGTGAATGTGTGCTTATAGAAAAATAAATACAAAGATATCATTTTATTATAACATTAATTAGAAAGGGCATTCATTGCTCTCCTTGGAATTTCCTTTTGCATTTTAAAATAAATTTTTAAGGAGGGAGAGGAGGAGCTAAAAGTGATTTAAAAATTTTAAAACTGCTAAGTAAAGTGGAGGTGGTGAGGCCAGCATCCCACTGAGAAGCAAGGGGAATGACAGCGGCATCTGCTGCTCATCTTTTGGGCAGGCGTGGCCACACTTTCCCCACTTTCTGATGCCACCTGCACATGGTCCATTTGCTGTAGCAGTTTAGATCCTAAGAAACAAGGAGCAAAGGGACCAATGACCCAGGTGAGTCCCGGAGATTGTAGGGTGACAGAGAAAAAAGACAATCATGAACCAAGGTTCTGATGGAGCAGAGACCACCTGTGAGATGGCCTTGTGGAGGGGCTCACTCTGTGGATTTATGGATGAACCAAAAGGCAGGAGAGGACAGATCGATTCAATATTATAGACAATTACTTAACTATTCTGTTATCTTACAGTATTATAGACAATTACTTAACTATCTCTGATTGAGCATTCTGGGTTTTGCAGTGGACATTAACATTACATTTATGAGCTTAATATCACTGATCATTAGAGAAATGCAAACCAAAGGCACAATGAGAAATCATTTCACATCAGTCAGAATGGCTATTACTAAAAAATAAAAAATAACAGATGCTGGCGAGGTTGCAGAGAAAAGGGAACGCTTATCCACTGTTGGTGGGAGTGTAAATTAGTTCAACCATTGTGGAAAGCAGTGAGGCAATTTATCAAAGACTAAAAACAGAACTACCATTTGATCCAGTAATCCCATTATTTGGTATATACCCAAAGGAATATAAATTATTCTACTATAAAGACACAGGCGCACAAATGTTCACTGCAGCATTATTCAAAATGCCAAAGACATGGAATCAACCTAAATGTCCATCAATGACAGGTTGGAAAAAGAAAATGTAGTCATACACATCATGAAATACTATGCAGCTATAAAAAAGAATGAGATCATGTCTTTTAAGGGAACATGGATAGAGCTGGAGGCCGTTATCCTTAGCAAACTAACACAGGAACAGAAAACCAAATGCCACATTTTCTCACTTATAAGTGGCAGCTAAAGAATGAGAACCCATAAATGCAAAGAAGGGAACAACAGACACCTGGGCCTACTTGAGAGTGGAGGGTGGAAGAATGGAGAGGAGCAGAAAAGATAACAATTTGATACCAGGCTTAATACCTGAGTGATGAAATAATCTGTACAACACACCTCTATGACACTGGTTTACCTGTGTAACAAACCTTCACATGTAACCCTGAACCTAAAATTAAAAAAAAATTATAGCATAGCTCTAAAAGAACATTTTCAGAAAGATGTGCTCTTCTGTTTGTTTTTTTTAGATAGAGTCTCGTTCTGTCTAAAAGTCACTGCAGCACTTCAGGCTGGAGAGGAATGGCATGATCTTGGCTCACTGCCACCTCCACTTCCTGGGTTCAGGTGATTCTCCTGCCTCAGCCTCCTGAGTGGCTGGTATTACAGGAAACTGCCACAACACCTGGCTACATTTTTTGTATTTTTAGTAGCGACAAGTTTTCACCATGTTGGCCAGGCTGGTCTCAAATTCCTGACCTCGAGTGATCTGCCTGCCTTGGCCTCCCAAAGTGCTGGGATTACAGGCATGAGCCAAAAGAGGTCCTATTTTAAAAGCAACATGTTAAATAGTATTGGAAGAACAAATTAAACCTCAAGAAGTACAATGGAGTCATTCCTAACAATTTATAGAGCTTTCAAGGGTTAATGCACAAGAACATGTTTTTCTTTATGCTTCCCCTCACTACTATCAAAGGTCATGGACAAGACACCTTTTTAGTAGTTGTATTCTATTTTTGGCTGTACGCGGAGGTTCACACCTGTAATCCCAGCACTTTGGGAGGCCGAGGCGGGTGGATCACTTCAGGTCAGAAGTTCGAGACCAGCCTGGCCAACATGATGAAATGCCGTCTCTACTAAAAATACAAAAATTAGCCGGGTGTGGTGGTACATGCCTGAAATCTCAGCTGCTCCAGAGGCTGAGGCAGGAGAATCACTTGAACTTGGGATGTGGAGGCTGCAGTGAGCCGAGCTCATGCCATTGCACTCCAGCCTGGGTGACAGAGCAAGACTCCATTTCAAAAAATAATAATAAGGAGAAGAAGAAGAAAAATTGTATTCTGTTTCTTAGAACTATCTTAGATGATTACATATAATCTGCTATGGTCTGGATGTTTGTTTCTCTCCAAAATTCATGTTGAAACTTAACTCTTACTGCAAGAGTATTAAGAGATGGGGCCCGCAGGAGGTGATCAGATCACAAGGGCTTCATCCTCATAAATGGGATTAGTGCCCTTATAAAAAAGCTTCAAAGAGCTGCTTGGCCTTTTTGCCCTTCTGCCATGTGAGGATATCCAGAGAGTGCCATCTGTGAGAAATAGGTTCTCATCAGATGCTGAATCTGCCAGCACTTTGATCTTGAACTTCCCAGCCTCCAGGACTGTGAGCAATACATTTCTGTTGTTTATAAATGACCCAATCTAAGGTATTTTGCTATAGCAGTGGGAATGGACTAAGAAAGAAACTTCTACTATTTTACTTGGTGACTCTGATATTTTGCACCAAAAAGGGAGTGGGCATAGTGATTTTATTTAGTAGATGAGCCTTGTAAGTGGCAAGGTTAAAATTCTGCTTCAGAATTAAAAGGTCCTAGATTCTGTGAATCCTGAATGAGGAGTTTATAGTCAGAACCTGATATGGTTTGGCTCTGTGGCCCCACCCAAATCTCATCTTGTAGCTCCCATAATCCCCACGTGTTGTGGGAGGGACCCAGTGGGTGATGATTCAATCACAGAGCAGGTCTTTCCCATGCTGTTCTCGTGATGGTGAACAGCTCTCACAAGATCTGATGGTTTTAAATATGGGGTTTGGGCTGGGCGCGGCGGCTCACACCTGTAATCCCAGCACTATGGGAGGCTGAGGCTAGCAGATCACGAGGGCAAGAGTTTGAGACCAGCCTGGCCAAAATGGTGAAACCCTGTCTCTTCTAAAAATACAAAAATTAGCTGAGTGTGGTAGTGGGCACCTGTAATCCTAGCTACTCAGGAGGCTGAGGTAGGATAATTTTTTGCACCTGGAAGGCAGAGTTTGCAGTGAGCCAAGATTGTGTCTTTGCACTCCAGCCTGGGTGACAGTGCAAGACTATGTCTCAAAAAAAAAAAAAAAAAAAAAAAAAAGGCAGCACAAGCTTTCTTCCTTTGCCTGCTGCCATCCACATAAGATGTGACTTACTCCTCCTTGCCTTCTGCCATGATTGTGAGGCCTCCCCAGCCATGTGAAACTGTAAGTCCAATGCCTCTTTCTTTCATAAATTATCCATTCTTGGGTATGTGTTTATGAGCAGCGTGAAAAGGAACTAATACAGAACCTGTCTCCAAAAGGAGTTCCATGAAAATGGAAAACTCCAAGCTGCCCTGTTCCCTCTGTCAAGTGCATGGCGGGGGTTAGGGGGTTTGCCTGTCAAAAGCACTGTGTGTTCTCTAGTGGACCCTCATGCATTAGCTCCTTCAGCCACTGTCACCATGATTTGAGGACCTGAACCGAGTGGTCATTGGTACCTTACAGCAATTACCATCCAAGTGAAAGAGGATCTTACCAAGGCCTTACTATCTACAGTCTCAGAACGAATATAGCTCACATCATGGATACCTCATGGCAGTGGATTTTAAGGGTTGACTAATTCTTTAGGCCGGTGGGTTCTAAGGAGTGTTTGACTTACTGGTAGGAAAGTTTGGCGCATTTCAGGCACCAGGGATGACTTGAAAGATGATTTTGAATCAACCGTTTCAAGGGAGATGAAAGGAGAACAGCTCAGCCTTCAAGTTAGAAAAAGCGGAGATGGGCTTGATTCATGGCTGGGAGCTGGTACTGTGTGTAGGTGGTGGCCTTGGCCAGTGGATTAAAGGTACCAGGAAGGTGGGAGGCAGTGGCCTTGGCCTAAGGGTTAAAGGTACCAGGAAGATGGTCTCCTCCCTCCCCTCTCCCAGATTTCTCAGCAGTTAGATGTTCACTCATTGGAGTTAAGAAATCAGGGAGGACAAGTTTGCCTCTAGGCTGTTTCAGCAAGAAACTCTGTAGGTTATCAGACAGTACAGCTGTGAAAGGCAGGTTTTAACATGTTGGGGACAGTTCAAAGCGGGATGCACAGAAAGAGCCCTGCTTAGGAGGACAGGCCCAGGGGGGGCCGGTGTGCGGAGGGGTGGTGAATAGTTGGGAAGATGCTAGGAACTGTGGCAGTTGTTAGTGTTCTCCAGAGGGACAGAGCCAACAGGATATATGTGTACAGGAAAAGGAGTTTATTAGGGAGAATTGGCTCATGCAATTACAAGGCAAAGTCCAACCATAGGCCGTCTGCAAGCTGGGGGAAGAGAAATGGGTGGTGGCTGAGTCCAAGCTGGAAAGCCTCGAAACCAAGGAAGCTGACAGGGCAGCCTTCAGTCTGCAGCTGAAGGTCTGAGGGCTCCTGGGAAGCCACTGGTGCAAGCTCCAGAGTCTAAAGGCCAAAGAACTTGGAATCTGAGGTCCAAGGGCAGGAGGAGTGAAATCAAGCATCCGGCACAGGAAGAAGAAAGAGAGCCAGAAGACTCAGCCAGCAAGCTTCTCCCACCTTCTTCCGTCAGCCGATTCAATGGTGTCCACCCACATTGGTGCTGGGTCTTCCTTTCCCAGTTCACCAACTTAAATGTGTCTCCTCTGGCCACACTGTCATAGGCACACTCAGAAACAGCGCGTCACCAGCCATCTAGGCATCGCTTAAAGCAATCAAGTTAACCCCTAACATTAATCATCACAGCAGTGAGATAAACTTTTTCCCTGAGCATCACAAAGTATGTTATGGATTGAATTGCACTTGCCCCAGCTTCATATGCTGAGGTTTTAACTCCCAGAACCTCAGGATGTGACTTGGTTTGGAAATAGGGTCCTGACAGTGATTAGTTAAAATGACCTCATACTGGAGTGGGAACGAGTCTCTAATCCAACATGACGGGTGTCTGCATAAAAAAGGGAAATTTAGATCCAGGCATGCACATGGGGAGAGTGCGTATGGACGTCAAGGCAGAGACGGGGTGAAGCTTCTTCAGGCCAAGGAGCACCAGACATTGTCAGAAAGTGGGTGGAAGAGGGACATGGGACAGATTCTCCCTCTAGTCTGCAGAGGAACCCTGCAGACCTTGAGCCTCCAGAACCGGGAGAGAAGGCAGGGTGTGGCTGAAGCCACCAGCCTGTGCACTTTGCTACGGCAACCGTAGATGGAACATACTATTCAAACTCAAGGTCATGGGTGTGTCCTGAAAACGACCTAGGGTCAAATCCTCCTTTCTCCTCATGAGCTGGGCCCCCCTCTGAAAAACGAAGGTGATGACGCACCGACTTCACAAGGCCATTGCAGGGCCAGGATGAGAGAATGTGCAGCTAGAGTGCTGTCAGGTACGAACCGGAAAAGGATTTAACAAACTCTGGGTGTTATTGTTAAGACTTTGCTTAATGATTAATATGAAATGTGAGAGTTCAGGACTCTAAAATTTGATATAGTTTAAGCAAAAGCTATTTGTATATCTGTTTGTTTGTTTTTGGAGACAGGGTCTCACTCTCTCCTAGGCTGGAGTGCCGTGGTGTGATCATAGCTCACTGCAGCCTCAACCTCCTGGGCTCAAGTGGTGCTCCCACCTCAGCCTCCTGAGAAGCTGGAACTAGAGGCATGCACCATGATGCCTGGCTAATTTTTAAAATGTTGTATGGGTCCTGCCATGTTGCCCAGGCTGGTCTCGAACTCCTGGGCTAAAGCAGTCCTCTCTTGGCCTCCCACAGTGCTGGGATTACAGCACGAGCCACCACAGCCGGCCAGACAGGAACTGTTTGAATTTCATAAGGTAGTTGTGTGTATAGAGGACCCACTGGGGTGGCTAATTTGAAAACTGGGTTTATAAATCAATTGTTTAACAGTGGTAAGTGCACTCAGTGTTTTGAGTGCTTTGCTGTAGACATGACTTTATTTCAGAATCAAGTGTTGCTTTCAGCACCTCTTACCAGTTAAAATGCACAGCAGCCATTTCTCCTGTTTCCAGAGACTTCCATGGACCTTTACTTGATGTATCTGGAAGAATCCCCACAAATGTGTCTCCAGAAACAACCACACCTAGGCTGCTCTTTGCCGGCCAAACAGCCATATTTACCAGCCTCCCTGCAGGGACCAGGAGCCCCAATCCTAGTGCCCCTTCAGATTAGCTAAAGCTTTGCTGTTAGAACATTAACATGTGAATGGAAAAGGTCGTTCTGTAAAATATTGTCAGTAACACTGACTCTGAGCTCCATGTTCGTGTGCCTCTGGGAAACCATAGTTGCCCTTTTTCCATTCACTCACCCAAGGATCTTTTTGTATGAAGAAGAGAAGGGAGGAGAAAACTAAACAAGAAGGAAGAGAAGGTAAGGAGGAGGAGGGAAACGAAGCTTGCTTTAGTTTTCAAACGAGAGGACAGGCAAGTATGAAAGGCTGAGGGTCAAGCCTTCTCTCTGGGAGGTGTGAAAGCAGCTGAAAGGAAAGAGCCATGACTTGTCTGGACACACGATCAGACAAAGCCAGGGTTCCTTCCAGCTTGCAAGTACCTGGCTGAAACGTCCTGCAGGTCAGTAAAGATTATTAAGAAAGCCCTGTCAGCAGAGCCAGTTCATCAACTGTATAAGATGGTGGTTTTGATGTGGGAAGAGGTGAAGGTTTAAGAAGGCAGAAGGTTAAAGTCTCACTGGTTACCTAAGAGTTCCTTAAACCCAGAATAAAATCAAGATGTGCTGGCTGACGACTCAAGAATGAACCTCCTCTGTAATTGTATAAAATAATTATATAAAATAATGACAGACATCTGAATGCGGATGATTGCATCAAAGCAGTGGGCAGTGAGACCTTTGTTCTCCTTTGCTGACAATCCACTTGCATTCGTGGTGACCTGGTGTTGACAGCGCCTAGGGTCTTCTTAAAGGATCAGCGGGGAGAGGTCTAGAGTGTGGGTAGCCATCACCAGGTGCCTTTCTTCTGGTAAACTGGCAGAATTGGTATGAAACAGTTGAATTAGAAGATTAAAATATTCGAATTCAGTGATGCATATCATTTTTTGCTGCTTGAATTTAGGGAAGATCCTAGAAAAAGAAACTTGTGGATGGAGTCTGAAGGAACGCAGGTCTGGGAAGCAAATGCCTCTTGAACTGAGACAAGATGGCTCTGTGTATATTACAGACGGTAATCTGCAAATCTGCCCAGTGACAAGAAGCAAAACATGAGTTCCTGCATAATAAAAATAGCTGCAGCCAAAATTCTCAGGACTTCCTTCTTTTATGGAAACATTATAAAGAAGCAAGTTGCAAAGTATCTTTCTATACTTCATTTTGATATTCCACTTTTATTTGTCCAGTCGGACTTTCAACGTTTTAAGCCCAAATGAAAATGTAGCCATTTGTCAAAGTGCCCCCCTTCACTCCACCTTTTCTTTTGTAATTCTATTCCTTTTCTTCAGGAAATTGCTGTATATTGGTTTTCAAATATTTTGCAATGTGTTTGTCCTGTCCGTAACTAGAATGGAGCTATTTTCCTCACACCTGATTTTCTGTTTCCACCCGCCTCAAAAGCTGTCTGAAGCAGGGCTCCACGCCCAGTTTTGTCTGACTTCTACCTGGAGCTCAGTTTCCTTTTGTTTCCTTGGGTTTCCCTTTACTTTTCTCCCTTAAGCCTTGCCTCCTTTTCCAGATTCTTCTTCCAGCCCTGACGGCTGTGTCTCAAGTGTCTGCAATAGAGAACATCACTTAGCTTTCGTCTCTACTCATCCAAGTGCTGGTCGTGCCGGGGGAGGTGGTGGGTGCAGAACGCTGCAGGAGGCAGCTCTTTAGCCCTTTGGAGCCATGGTTCACACACCTCTTCTCCTCCATGTGTCTCCTGCCCTTTCCCCAGAAAGGTCTTAGTTAAGGTTATTAGCGTGACTGGTGATAATAATACCATGATACCGACAATGATGACACAAGTGGGCTCAGGAGGTAGGAGGCATGAGCAATTTGGATGAAAGGAGGCAGGAAGAAAAACCTTCCCTGTGTAGATAGGAGAGGATATGAGCCTCGGCCAGCAAAAGATCCTTGAGTTATTGAAATAAGCGTGCAGAATCTCAAGTTTGCAGGCCTGCATAAATATGTGGCAATGTGCAGAGACCATGAGCATACGCAAAGAGACATTTATAATTGCATTGGATTGTTCCTTCACTGAGGAGGAAAGCATGTTTAAATAATAATTTTAAAAAGCTCTTGAGACTCCTTCCTGCCTCTTTAATTATTAGAGTCTTTGCTAGAGTGTAGAAGTTCGCCTTCTCTGACAATGTTAAATTTATAAATTTCACTGCTGGGAAACTTAAAGATTTGCCTCAGCCTTTAAGAAAGATAGCAGTGGGAATCATACTGTGTTAGCATTTGCCTTTAAAATAAAATTCAGCAAGTGCATGGGCATGTTTGGATTAGATGCTGTTGTACCTGTATGATCTACTAAGCGTTTTTCATACAATTAAGAGAGAAGAGGATTAAGGCAGCTGGGGAGAGGGAAGTTCTGCCCTTTATTAGAGTGAGCATATAATTTATCTTCCATACCTGTTCATCCTTTAAAACATTTTATGTTTCAGTAATTTCTAACTTACAAAAAATAGGTAACTATGAAGCTCTCATGAATCTCCTTGATCCAGCATGGTAAGATGAATAATAGCCCCCAGTGATATTCGGGGTCTCCTTCCTGGATGTTACCTTACACAGCAAAAGGGACTTTGCCAGTGTGCTTATGCCAAGAATCCAAAGATGGGGAGAATCTCCTGGACTATCAGGCTGGGCCCCAGATGTAGTTAAAGTGGCTTTATCAGCAGGTGGCAGAGGGAGATTTGTGACAGACGAGGAGAAGACAATGTGGCTGCAGAGGCTGAGGTCAGATTGACGCATCTGGAAGATGGAGGAAGGGGCCACAAACCGAGGAACGCTGGAGCCATTCGACACTGAAAAGGCAAGAAAACAGCGTCTCCCCTTCATGCCTCCAGAAGGCAGTCCAGCTCTGCCGACCCTTGGCTTTAGTCCACTGAAATAGACTTTAGACTTCTGACCTCAAGAGTCATAAGAGAATACATCTACGGCTGGGCGCAGTGGCTCACGCCTATAATCCCAGCACTTTGGGAGGCCAAGGTGGACGGATCACCTAGGGTCGGGAGTTTGAGACTAGCCTGACCAACATGGCGAAACCCTGCCTCTACTAATAATACAAAAATTAACTGGGTGCGGTGGCGTGTGCCTGTAGCTACTCAGGAGGCTGATGCAGGATAATCACTTGAACCCGGGAGGCAGAGTTGCAGTGAGACGAGATTGTGCCACTGCACTCCAGCTTGGGCGACACAGTTAAACTGTGTCTCAAAAAAAAAGAGTGAGAGAGAGAATGTATTTATTTTAAACTACTACATATGTGGTAATTTGTCACATCAGCAGAAGGAAACTAATAAACCCAGATTCTCCAATTTATAATGTTTTGCCCCGTTTACTTTTTCATTCTCTTGTTCTTTCTCCTGTGCAATTATTATTAACATTATCATCATAAAATTATTATTATTACAAACCACTGGAGCGTCGTAAGCCAGGATGTTTTAGCAAAAGGAAGAATGACAATAAGAGTAAGCCAGGACTGTCCTAGGAAAACCAGGATCTGGGTCATCCCCACACTCTTCTTGGATTTCTCCCAACAGGGCCAACAGAGACCTTGTCCCAGCTGCATGGACCCCCGTTCCAAGTTCAGCTGGCCCAGAGCTCTGCACCTTTCCCTCGTGGGAGCTGCAAGCACACGCACTCCTCAGCCTGCATTGGGTAAGTCCCTACACAGCTCTAGGCTCTGGCCTGGGCCACACTCTCCAGCCTGATCTTGCATCATTTCATGTGGGTGTTTGGTTTTCTGAACAATCCAGCTCCCTGTCTCTGCAGTCTCCCACTCACCCCTGCTCCTCTACCCAGCTGGCTAACATCTCACCCCCGGGCCTAAACCTAGATTTCGTTCCCACGCGGAAAGCCGTCCTCTGCACCCGTGGTTCCCTCCCCCGCAGCACTGGGCGCGGTCCCCCTGCTTTCTGCATCCTCATCCCCTCGTGCTTTCTGTGTGTAACGTCTACCACAATTGCAATAGCTTGGTCGTTTGTGTGCGTGGCATGCTGGTGAGATGGAATTTTTAAAAACTGCCGAGCTCCTGAGAATCTGAGAGTGGGCAGCAGGCCACTGTGAAGCACATCTTCCTAATGACGGGAAAAACATCGTTGGACTTAATTCCGTTTGCCGTGTGGAGGTGGCGCAAGAACGCCCTTGATTGGGCAAGTGAGAGGAGCTGACTCCCTCCATCATCTTTGCATTTGCTTTTTCTCTGTCTTCACGAAGGCTGTTCTTCTCTTGGGAATCTGTAATGCCAGGGAAAGGAGGCAGGGTTTGCCATAAGGAACACAGGATTTTTTGAGAGGGAAGAAACGAAGACCCTTGCAACAGCCCCTCTTTTTAAGTGAGAGGCCCTGGAGTGAGCCCCGGTGGCCCCAGCGGAGTTCTGCTCGTCGGAGTGAGAACCCAGGCCCCCAGGAAGGTGGGAGATACTGAGCTGGCATAATTTTCAAAAATCATCAGTCACATTTTGGCCTGAAACTGGAGCCATGCCTGGGCCCGGCCACCTGGACCTGGATTCATGCTTGAGGAATCAATGGCTGGGAGCATGAGTGTGAAATAAGAGAGCTATTGTGACCTTGGGGTCCAAGGCCTGGGGCTCACCACATGGGAAAGGCTCATGCGAGACTCTGTGGGTAAAAGTGCATGTGGGTGCTGACGGGTTTAACTGGGAAATGAGTGGTACAGTCTATTTGTACCCCCACCTAGGAAAGTAGATCATACCAGATAGATATGTGTGCTCACACAACAGACTGAACTTATCTTCCGGGCGGCGGCTGTCCTTACTTGTTTGAGACACCTCGTAGTCCTGGTAGGTGATCTAGGGAGGTTGCTTTGTTAAATGAATGAACGAAATAACATTTACCAAGTTGAAAATATCAATTCAAGCATCAATTTATCCACTGGACTTCACAACTAACCTCACTACCTGCATTCAGTTTAGTAAATACACAGGAAATCTGTCTGTCTCTCTCTCTCTCTCTCTCTCTCTCTGTGTGTGTGTGTGTGTGTACCTGTTTTCAGTATTATTTTGAAGTCCTGCATATTTTATTTCACTATTTTTCTTCAGTCAACTTGACCTACATCTCTGTCAGACTGCCAGTTCCTTAATAAGGCCATGCTGCTCTTTTTTTTTTTTAATTGCACTGTTTCACAACATTTTCAAGTAAAAATATTTTATTGTAATGTAAAAACTAAAAATCCAAGACCTCCCCTCCCTCCCTCTCCGTAGGAACTGTCTTCTCAGTGTCCTTTAAGAAAATAAATGCAAGCTTCTGAAGTTGCAAGGGGTTCATGGCTCATTGCTTGGGAAGCACCATTTCAGGGGAATACCTTGCAGAATTCTCTATTTTGGGACTGCTCTTCACGTGAGAAAGCTTGGCAACAGCTTCCATAATGTAATGTTGGCTGCGTGGGAACTCCACCCCCAATATCTTCTTTTTAGCTGGGAAGAAATCTTTCACTCCATAATTAGAAAGAAAAAAAACAATGTCCCTAGCCTACATTTGCTCCCTGTTGTAGCTGAGTGCTTGGTCGTGCTGGCATGACGGGAGTTGCCTGTTGGTGAGCACGGGGATGACCCCTTCATGTATGAGATATTGAAGCCCCAGAGAGAGAAACAATGAACTGAGAAACGAAGCTGAGCGTTGCCACCGACGGAGTTCACCAGGTTCACAGTCCTGAGCAGGGTGAGGGCTGTTTCTCCCATGCTGAGTGCTTCATAATTGCTTTTGCTGGACTGACGCGGAAGTTTGCATCCAATAGGCTTATTTAGTAAGAGCTGACCTTGATCTTTTTCCAGGACCACAATGGAAATTTTCAATAGGAAAAAGCCTGTTTAAGAAATATACTTTGTAAACATTAAATCAAATTCATCAAAAGTTTCTTTTATTTGTGTGCAGCTTTGCACAATAAATTCCATCTGGGAAAAGCCACATTGTCTGGAGGTGGGAGTGAATTTCTTCTATTTTCTTCCCAGGAAAGTCTGTGAAATCACCAATCTCTGGTTCTCTTCACCAGGAACATTAAACTTCATGAAGCGTCTGGGGGAGGTGGGGCTCCTGTAAATGAAGAGTTGGCAGTTTCTGCGTGAGTATTCAGCGTTTAACACTATGAACCCACTTTTTAGCCAGAGAGAGCCTACCGGGAAGTATAGAGTTCTGAAGCATGTCAGTGATCTAAAGTTAATGTTTACACCTTGCAATCATGTTTAATTCTCCATATATGTCGTCAGGAAGTGCTAGCCCTTGAGGGTGGGTTACATTCCTTTCACCCGCACAAAGGGCGCCTCGGGTGGGAGGAGGATCCTGAAGGAGCGTCCAGGAAGCGCGGCCTCTTCAAGGAGAAACCCCTTGTAAAACAAAAGAAAACGCAGCAGTCCCAAAGCCCAAAGCGCTGGTTGTCAGCGAAGCCGCAAGGACCAGGTGCTGTTTCTTGGGTCTTATTTGCACTGCATGGTGGTAAAGAGAGGACCATGGAGTTGCAGCGATTCCAAGTCATTCTCTTAGACTTATTTTGTTTTTCCAATGACAGAAAAATATTCACATCCATATCCAAACTCACACATGGAATCCAGAAATTCACTGGAGCCTGAGGAAAATGCTCTATGGTAATAGCCAGGCCTCCAATCGTGGAAGAGCCGAACATCTCTTTAGCGCAGGAGAGGTTTCGTGGTAGTTGAGGCAGGAGCTGTGTTGGTCTCTCCATTCCTCTTCTTCTCTATGATCCCACACACAGCGTCCCCATCCTGTGAGGGTGTTTACCAGAGGCCTGATTGTTGCCATTTCTAAAGCCCCGGCCCTCCGTTTAACCCTGGAGTCTTAAGAGATGGAATGTGCTATTTCCATATGAATCCCAGTCTCTGAAATATTCTATCAACGCTGCAGGAGTTGTTTCCCAAGCAGGTAACCTTGTGCCCAGCCACCTTGTCCTCAAGTGACCAAGCCAAGGTCTTGATGGCTGACCACTCCCAAGTCAGCCATCCTGAAGTTGACCTGCAGCCACTGAGGGGCCAGGCCTTAGACCCAAAGGGTGGCTGAACAACTGGGCCCTTGTTCAGGGACCGTGACCTACTCAGTGACCCACGGGAGGGGCTTAGGAGTTTTGCAACATGCAATAAACACCCAGAGAACACCTCAGACTCCACAAGCCCTGTTTATGTGCAACCGTTTTTTGTTATTTAAAAGTTTTTATTATTATTATTACACATAACAGATGTACGTATTTTCAGGGCACATGTGATAATTGAATACATTCATATAATTTGTAAAGATCAAATCAGTGTAATTGGGATATCCATCACCTTAAATTGTCTTTTCTTTATGCTAGGAACATTCTAATTATTCTCTTCTAGCTATTTTGAAATATACAATAAATTAGCATTAACTAACTGTAGTTAACCTACAGAGATCACTTTTCTTCGAAAACATTTTCTTGACTTTTCTGTGTGTTTTATCTATTGTTCCATATTAATCTATGTCAAAATGCAGTGGTTCAAAGTCACATCTCCAGATTCTATGGGTCAGGAATCCAGGCAGGATGAGAACCCCTGCTCCCCTGTGTTCTCACCGGGGCTGACTGCTTCACTGCACTCAGCTGAGTGCTGAGCAGAGCTGGAAGGTTCAAGCAGGCCGCACATGTCTGTCATCTCAGCGCCCCTCTTTGTGTAGCCAGCTTGGACTTCTCACAGCTTGGTGGTTTTCTGGCTAGTCAGGCTTCCTGCATGGTGACTGGCTTCTGAGTGGGACACAGAAGGCTTGAAGTCTATGCTTGGAACAGGTCCAACTTCACTACTGCCACATTTCACTGTTGAAAGCAAGGTATGAGGCCCATTGAAATACAAGGGAGGGGAAAAAAGGCCCTGCCTCTGGTCATGGGGCGCAGCCTGTACACAGAGCGGTAAGGAACTGACAGCCGCCATCTTGGTGGACTGGCCACCACCCAGGGTGTTTGTGCAACAATAAACCTCGCCATCCAAGGTATCGCGAGCACGTCTCTATTCCTTGCAATCGGACAGTGTCTGTCAAAGCCATCGGCTCCCTTAGCTGGTCATCCCTCCTCGTGACCAACACCTATTCACTGGAGCCCTAATACATACAAAGATTTTGGGGAGGATCTACCGGCCAGAAAAAGATCATGCTCTAGTTAGGGACACGTGAATACAAAGATTTAAAAAATTATATGAGCTAGCTTTTGAACAACAAAGCCTCAAAGTAGGAAAGAAATGAACAAAAAGGATGAGAATGAATTGAAAAGATATAAGAGGAAAGCTGGTGAAAGCTTCCAAGAGAAAGCTAGGAGATATCTCATTGTTTATCTAATGTGTATTAGGGAAGGTTCTTTTTGAATTGCTTTTCAAGAGAATGAGTTTCTTCAGAGACCGAGGAGATAGGACTCATTTCTTTTGAGGCTGATCAATACTAGTCTCACAGATTCAATCACTTGCTGATTCTTGGTTCAGAGAATGGTTCAGAGTGCCTTCTAAGGCTGGCCCTATTCTGAGCAGTGGGGGCCCCCTGTGAGTAATACAAGATGTAACCGGTCCATTCTCACACATTGCATTGTAAGTTCTGCAGGAGGGCACTTTTCTTCTGTTGTGGACTTGGCTGAATCAATGGAAACTCCATACGCTTTGTCTTCATTCTTCTTTCCTCGCCATTTCCTGCAACATCTCAGATACACAAACCCACAGCCCACAAACAGCCCTGTGCCACCCACCAGGGGTAGATGAAAACAGCTCTGATGACACACTCTCCCGGCTCCTTCCCCCTCTCACCCCTGGGCTCACTTGTCACCAGCTACTTCCAGCTGAAATGCATGGTGCCTCTCAGCAGGTGAGTTCCTCTGTCTTTATTTGAGGGTGAGGGCTTTTTGGGTTATTTTGTTTTTGTTTTGAAGACCAGCTCCCGTCTGGTGGCCATATGTAGCCATCTGGGCTTCCCATAAACCACCATAATGACAAGGCAGGACTTATAATACCATTTTTGTTTTCCATAGACGGGCTAATTTGAATTTAAGATACGGTGTGTTCAGCATGTTCAGAAGATGGAACCCTCAAACCAAGTTAATCTACTGCTAGATTTTTCTGCCATTCATCCAGCCCGGGTGATGTTTCTGCCCCGGACCTTTTCAGCACCTCCTTGTCCCTGCGGCCCTAATTTGGGGGTAAGACTTGACTCCCTCCAGGCCCTCTATCAATCATTTTTCTCCTTATGCAAACACAGACAGTTTTGTCATTATTTTAAAAATAGGTGTTTTCAAGGAGGCTGGGAACCAGTTTCTCTTGTTCTGTTCTGTAGCCATTTTTACTTGTAGCAGCAATAACAAGCCATGCCTACTGTTTTTCAATGTGGTAATGTGGGTCTCTCCCTGATATAAACAACTCACCTTTTGGCCTTGTAGTTTACTCACTGGGGAGCATGATTATTTTCTTTATAGCCTTGTAAAATAGCTTGCCTGTCACATTATAGCTTAATTGGGAACACAAAATAATAAATAATTTAAAACAAGGAAAATTGCCATCTATATGGGTGGCTGAATGAAAACACGGCCCCGCACATGTCCCTCTGGTGTCACTCAAGGGTTCTAGAACGCAGGGCTTTAAGTCATACTTGGCATCAAGCACGCCTTTGAAACTTTTCTGAACTTGTTTTTGCCCCCAATTTCCCAATAAAAACAGTTCAAATTATTTTGTTTTTTTCCAGAGCAGACTGAACCTTTCTTGTCATCAAATTCATTCAGCGGAAAGGATGTTAATATCACTCACTCTCACTGCACCGCCGTTGACCCATCTGTAGAAAGGGGACAGAATGGCAACTGCATGTCTGGGCGGCAGAAAGGACCGGCAGGAGGAAATCCAGCGAAGTGCTGAACAGAAGGCCTGGCACAGAGTAAAGACTGCAGAAATGTGAAGAATAGAGAAAGTCTGGTGCTTTTTTACAAACATAAACATTCGGATGCAAATAGAACCAATGCCCTTCCCTGGAAAGATGGGTTTGGCCACTTGAAGAGCTTACCTCTAGGGAAAGGAAGAAAGGGTCTGGAGTGGGATGTGGGCCCTTCTTGTTATTTACTCTGTGATGGCTAATTTCATGTATCAACTAAAATTATGGGTAGGCTATGGTGCCCAGCTGTTTCGTCAGACTCTAGTCCACATATTGCTGTGAAGGAATTTTTAAGATGTGATTAACAAGTACAATCGGTTGACTTTAAGAAAAGCAGATAACCCTTTACAAGCTAGGCCCTTCCCATCAGTTGAAGGCCTTAGGAGCAAACACCTAGGTTTCCTGAAGATAAGGAATTTTGCCTTAAGACTGCAGCATAAAAACCCTGTTTGAGTTCCTAGCCTGCAGCTTGCCCTTCAGATTTGGTCTCAGGACTGCAATATCAACACTTACCTGAATTTCCAGCCTGCTGGCTTGCTCTACAGATTTCAGATTTCCAGCCCCCGCAATCCCATGAGCCAATTCTTTAAAATACCTCTGTCTGTATACATAGATATGGATATAGCTATAGATATACAGGTACATTCTATTGGTTCTATTTGTCTGAAGAATCTTGACTAATCCACTACCCTTTTGTTCTATTTGAATTTCTTTTTTAACCATATACATGTATTATTTTTTCAGAAAAGAAGATATTGGATTTCGGCGTGTAGACAGATGTAGGGCAAACTCTTTGATGCCTCCTCATTCAATCTCTGAGCCATGCAATCATGGGGACTGCTAGCCATGCAGACAGTTGAGAAACCACTGTAGAATGTCACCTTGTGGCTTCCGGCGGGGCATGTGCTAACTAGACTTCAATTCCAAGAGTTGCTGTTGGCTTCCAAATTGTGTCAGTTGTCAAAATCTAAAATACCTTTCAGTGATAATCTGGGACCTATCATATATCATCAGGAAATCATTAAATTGCTGTAGTGGAATATGTGATATTGTCTATACAAGCACTTAATCTTTCGACGTGCAGAGATGACTTTGGGGTATCCTAAGCAACTGTTTAATCTGAATAGTGAGTAGGGGTAAATTTAGCCGCTCCAGTAGCTATCTCATCCTGGCAAATTCCCCACCTTTCTGGGCCTCATTTCTTCTTGAAAATGAGAAAGAGAGAAGTAAATTGCCTTTTAAATTTACTCTCAAGTGCCACAAAGTGAAAAGCCCCATGAATATTGCACTGCTTGTTTCCGCTGCTGTTATACGCCCTTTGCAGCCAAAAGCAACTCTTTTCCTAGGAGCTTAGACTCACAGGACTCATTGTGCTGAAGACAGTGGGATGGTGGCTTCAGTCCCTGGTTCTGCTGTTTCTACTGGGCCTGAGGAGAGGATGAGGTGGTTTAACCAGCAATGGTATATTAATCCAACATTAAGTGGGAAACCAGAAAGAGCCCTAAGGTTGGGGAGCTTAGAAAAATGCCAAAATGTTGAACATGAGCAAAGTACAGATTAAGAGGAAAGCTTTATGCAAGAGGAACATGGATTTCTAGACATCAAATCCCCGCATCATGCATAATTGGTCTGTGCCTTGATCTGATGACACTTTGCTGATTGACACCATTATGTTGGAATCTACAGTAAGGCTCCTAACTCCGTTCTGTGGCTGTTTTGCTTTAGGCACTTGCATGCATTACCTGACTGAATCTTTACGACCAAGCTATGATGTGGTATTATTTTCCCATTTTTTTTCAAGTGATGATAGGTACTGAGGATCAGATCATCAAGTACCTTTCCTAGAGTCAGAATATTAAACTGATAAGTGGTGGAGCTAAGATTCTGTTTTTCTGTAACTCTAAAAACCCACTGATAAGCCTTTGTACAGCTGTGTTATGAATGACTGAAAAAAATGAATGAGTGAATGCATATTTTGATTAGCTGGTTTGACAATTTACAGCAATACATTACCCCATTCTTTGTATAACACATTTTACAATAATTTTCAGAACTGTACTTACACGGATGAGGAGGTACTCCCCAAACGGGAGCTTTGGTACTGCAAGTTCTCTGAGTCCAGAAAGCACGCAGAGCCAGTGCTGTCATTTTGAGTCTGAGAATCTGGCCAAATGAGGGCTGTTGTCAGAGACGTCACAGGGCCACCCATACGTAAATGTTCACTACTCTAAATTCTTTCTTTTGGGAATTGATGGTGAAAATCTCCCCCTGAAGTGTCAAACTGTCACGCTGGGTAGATGAGATAAGTCACACACACTTGCATCACTGCAATTGTCTCATGCTTAGTCATGCATGCTTGTTTTTAGGAATGGTTATTTGACGAAAGAATTCATGACCACAGGGCCTAATGCAGGAGTAGGCAAGCAGAGGCTGAGGCACTGGGAACGGAGGGACCACTGAGAAAAATCAAAGCTCTCCCAACTCTCTCCCCCACCCAACATCCTCCTCCTCTTCTACTGAGAAAGCCTCTTTCTGAGAGATAGAGGAGGGACATTTTCTCTAAAGAGTCTTTGCTAAATTATGTGATTTTTCCTAGAACAACACAGGATTGTGAGGAGTGAGTTGAACAGCATCTTAGTCTGTTTTGTGCTGCCGTAACAGAATATCTGAAACTAGGTAATTTACAATGAGCAGGGATGTATTGGCTCATAGTCCTGGAGGCTGGAAAGGCCAACAGTACGGTGCTAACATCTGACGAGAGCCTTCTTGCTGTACCATCACATGGAAGAAGGTGAGAAGGTCAGAGAGGACGAGAAGGGGCTAAACTCACCCTTTTATGCCAGCACCAATCCCACCCACGAGGGCGGGGCCTGCATGGCCTTATTACCTCTTAAAAGTCCCACTTTTTAATATGGCTTAAATTTCAACATGAATTTGGAAGGGGACACACATTCAAACCATAGCGGACACCTTCCATTCTAGACTTTTGTTACCATGGATTATTTTATCGAATTATATTATAGAATTGTACAGAGAAAAGAGCCCTAATGATTAAATGGGTACACTGTTGTGGGTGAAGCAGAAGAGCTGGGCAGCAGCAGAGAGCAGCATCAGGCCAGGTCCAGTACCCTGGTTGGGTGCCGGGCAAGAGTAGCCCAGAATATGCTCAAATCCTTGGGCTTTTCCAAACAGGAAACCTGGGCATTCAATACTTTGGATATTTTCAGGGGAGAGGCAAAATTAGATAAAATACGTTAGAAATTTGAACTTGATATCAATTAGAAGCATAGTCATCCTGGTTTTAAAAAACTTCAATTGAAATCATTCAGGTTTTTAAAAAAGTTCTAGAAATACATTTTCTAAATGAAATACGAATTGGATGTAATACAGAAATGGTAACCACATGCCTCATCTCTTCCCATCTGCTGGGTTTTCTGCAGCGTGATGTGGTACAAGGGAGCCTAGAAAAAAATGTCTTGGGTCATGAGTCCCCCACTCACTTGCTGTGTGGTCACGGGCAAGTTTATGTCTCTGAGGCTCGATGCCCTCATCTGTAAAACGAGGAGAGCGGAAGGGATGATTTTTCAGCTTCTTTCTAGGTCTGAAATTCTGTGCTTCTTCTAGGAGTTTTCTTTGTTTGTTTGCTTTGTCCTCTGCATTCTATTTCAATAGGAAAAGGGGAAGAGGAAAGGCAGGAAGAAAGAGCAAAAAGTAAAGAAAAGAAATCCAAATATTAAATAAGCCTCAATGAAGTGTCAAGCACCATAGAATTAATAATCAGAAATTACTAATTTCTGATTAATAAATTACACTTCTTAATCCTGATCATACACATAGGAAATACACAGTGTTATTGGCATCATTTTACAGGTGTGGACTCCAAGGCTGAACATTTGACCAAGGTTAAGTAGATGTCTTAGTCTACTTGGGCAGTGACGGCAGAACACTTTGAAGTGGATGGCTCAGGAAAAACAAACTTCTTTCTCCTAATTCTGGAGGCCGGAAGCCCGTGATCAGGGTGCTAGAACAATTGGGAGGGCTCACGTTCCGGCTCACAGGTGGCCTTCTCACTGTGCTCTACACTTCACAGGGTGGCCGGTGCAAGGGGGCTCTCTGGGGCCTCTTTTTTTTTTTAATTTATTTAATTTACTTTTTTTTTTTTAAATTACTTATTTTATTTATATCTGGCATTTCTCCCCATGTTATCCCTCCCCACCACCCTACACCGTGCTGTCTCTCCCCTATCCCTCCTAACTGCCCCCAGTGGGTGATGCTCCTCTCCCTGAGTCCACGTGTTCTCATTGTTCAACACCCACCTATGAGTGAGAACATGCGGTGTTTGGCTTTCTGTTCTCGTGTCAGTTTGCTGAGAATGATGGTTTCCAGATTCATCCAAGTCCCTACAAAGGACATGAACTCATCATTTTTAATGGCTGCATAGTATTCCATGGTGTATATGTACCACATTTTCTTTGTCCAGTCTATCATTGATGGGCATTTGTGTTGGTTCCAGGTCTTTGCTATGGTACACAGGGCTTTGGGCACTTGTCTGATACGAATGCTCTGCCCTCATGAGCCACTCACCTCCCAAAGGCTCCACCTACTAATACGACCCCATTGGCCATTAGGTCTTAGCATATGAATTTGGGCAGAAGACATAAACATTCATGCTATAGCAGTAGTCAAGGTGATCATTTAAACACAAATCAGGGGGACTTCAGAATGCATCTTCTTCCCCATGCTCGGTCTTTCTACGATGCCACACTGTCTCCCGAAAGGAGCAGACAAAAGAGGAATTAAGTTAGACAGCGGGAGTGGAGCGGGAAGAAGAGATGTAGAAAGATCAGAGCAGACATGTGTGACCTGGGCTACTCACAGTGATGCCCGCCATTGCCACACAGACGCCTCCCACATGATGGCATTAACCTTGGTTCTCACCCACTGTGTGGGAAAGCTGCCTCATGCTCCCCACTGGCAACGGGGGTTCAGAGAAGCGTGCATGCGGGGTCCAGCAGCGTCCACCAGGGACACACGTGGAGTTCATAACCATGTCTGGGTACCTCTGGTGTCCTAGCTGGAGAAGCTTTGGAGACATAGCAAGGGAGACAGATGGATTAGGGAAGTGGGGAAGACCAGGCAAGTATTTATTTCCCTACTGCTCTCCATTACATGTCTCTAAAACGAACACTGCAAGAACTATTCTAAGGAGCATAAGGATTACAGGCACACGCACCACCATACCTGGTTAATTTTTATATTTTTAGTAGACACAGGGTTTCACCATGTTGGTCAGGCTGGTCTCAAACTCCTGGCCATGTAAGCCACCTGCCTTGGCCTCCCAAAGTGCTGGGATTCCAGGCGTGAGCCACCCTGCCCAGTCTCACATTTACCTTTCTTTAAGGCCACTATATAGGACTTGAGTGAGAGATGTCAGGAGAAAAGGTGAGGGAATTGCGGGCGAGGGTGGAGAAGGGGGTCGGCAAGGTTTTAAGATGTTGGAGGATTAGAGCCACCACATTAATCCTGTGCGCATGGCATGTCCATGACTTCACGCTGTGGTCTTTCGTAGGTCTTGGTTCCCTGGGTTTAGGGAGATGAGTCCCCTTGGCTGAGCCATTTCTAACAGGACTGGAAGATTTCTGCAGGAAGTGCTTGCTGGTGAGTCAGGACTTGGCGCTCATCCCTCTGAGTCAGTAATGAGCCGATTTCTCAGGGGGTTAGGAACAAGTGGAGGTGGAGTGTTAAATCAGTGGTAAACCCGACCACGAACTCTCACGGCACCTTCTCTCAGGGCAAGGAGGTTAATGCCAGTGTGTTTCCTCAGTCCCAATTTGGATCATTATATTTTAAATTATCTCTTAATTATCCCTATAGATTCAACGGGATACATTATCTTCCATGTCTTACCTTTAACTTGAAAGCACTGATGTGCTGCTCAGGCCTGTGACTAACGAAGAAATCAACATCTCCAAACCTTGCCGACCCCCTTCTCCACCCTCGCCCGCGATTCCCTCACCTTTTCTCCTGACATCTCTCACTTGAGTCCTAAATAATGGCCTTAAAAAATGGCAAGTGTGAGGCTGGGCACGGTGGCTCATGCCTGTAATCCCAGCACTTTGGGAGGCCGAGGCAGGAGGATCACTAGGTCAGGAGTTCGAGACCAGTCTGACCAATATGGTGAAACCCCATCTCTACTAAAAATACAAAAGTTAGCTGGGCCTGGTGGTGCACTCACCTGTAATCCTAGCTACTCAGGAGGCTGAGGCAGGAGAATCACTTAAATCCAGGAGGAGAAGGTTGCATTGAGCCAAGATCATATTACTGCACTTCAGCCTGGGCGACAGAGACTCCATCTCCAAAACAGATGAAAGGCAAATGCGGCCAGACATAGGGGCTCAAACCTCGAGTCCCAGCACTTTGGGAGGCTGAGGTGGGTGGATCACTTGAGGCCAGGAGTTCGAGACCAGCCTGGTCAATGTGGTGAAATCCTGTCTCTACAAAAATTAGCCTGACATGGTGGTGGGATCCTGTAATCCCAGCTACTCAGGAAGATGAGACAGGAGAATCGCTTGAACCTGGGAGGTGGAGGTTGCAGTGAGCCGAGATCGGGCCACTGCACTCCCACCTGGGGTATAGAGTGAGACTCCATCTAAAAAAAAAAAAAAAAAAAAAAAAAAAGAAAGAAAGGCAAATGCCAGGTGTTGGTCTCCTTCATGAATTCATTTGCCTTTTGTTGGTTGCTGAGGGAGGGGACAGAGGTGACACAGAGGAAGGGCATAGACCGTGTTCCTTGCTCAACCTCCCTGTGTCTGGAGGGATCGGGGCGGGGAATCCCCTAGAGAAAGGCAGCACCCCCAGGACTGGCTCCCAGGGCTGGGGCTGGAGAGGACTCGGTGAATGGCTGTGTTCTGTCTCCCCTCCCTGCTGGAATCAGGCCCTCCTCTCCACATCTCCCTCGGAAAGCAGTACCCCTGGAAAGAGAGAGTGGTTCTGCTATCTGTGCACAGGGATTAACCGAGGGACATGGAGTCCTGGCAGTGGGAGGCAAGCAGTGGCATCCGGCCTGCTGGGGAGGAGGAAGAACGGAGAAGAAGGAGGAAAGTCCAGGAGAAGCATCACCCGCTCATTTTGGGAAGGCCAGCATGCTCTGCACAGAGAGGTGTTGGGGATGTGTGCCAGCTGAGGTGCCCTTGGGGAGGCCTCTGGTCATGTGAATGAGCCTCTCAGCCGACTCCTCCTTAGCTTTTTAGCTTTTTTGGTGATCTTGTCCCAGCATTAACATAGACTAACCTCGGTGCAATGGACATCCTGTGCCAAGTAACGCTCTGCTATGGCGGCTGCCCCGGGCATTGTGCGAGGCACAGCGGCACCCTGGCTCTGCCTGGGAGATGTCATGAGCACGGCCTCTCCCATGGTGACAACAGGAGGGGTCTCCAGACAGGGCCAAATGAGAAGCACTGATCAAGACCTGTTCCCAGGCCAGTCACGGTGGCTCACGCCTGTAATCCCAGCACTTGGGAGGCCGATGTGGGAGAATCACTTGAGTCCATGAGTTCAAGACCAGCTCGGGCAGCACATTGAGACTCTGTCTTTACAAATATTTAAAAATTAGCTTGGTGCGTGACGCATGCCTGTGATCCCAGCTACTCGGTCAGCTGAGGCTCAAGATTTGCTTGAGTTTGAGAGGTAGATGCTGCAGGAAGCTGTGATGGTACCACTGCACTCCAGCCCGGGTGACACAGTGAGAATCTGTCCCCAAAGAAAAAAACAAAAAACCAGAAACCAAAATCCAGCCAGAAACGAGAAGTATGGCGTCCTTTCTAGACCTATGAATGGACTTTTCTGATTTAAGATGTACCCAAAGCAACCCTAACCGTTCAAACCACACTTCACTTACACAAGAAGAGGTTAGGGACTTTCAAAGAAAAGCCGATCAGACTCTGACGGCCCGGGGCTTCCTAAAGCAGCCTCTTGGAGGAGGGCCTGCAGGTGAGCAGGCAGAAGGAGCCGAGGCCCAGAGAAAACACTGAAAGGGTAACTGACAGCTCTGGTTTGCCTGGGACTTTCCTGCGTTACTCCTAGAAGCCCCTGTCCTGGGAAGCCCCTCTGTCTGGGGCACATGGGAACAGGGCTTAGTGGGTGGGCTCTGTGCTTGGCTGTCATTCAAGGTAGCTTTGGCTGCTTGCTTGTCATTCTGAGTTTGGAGACATAGATGCTACCCTGGTTGCCAGCAGGTGAGAGGTGACTCTGATCAGCTTCTCACTGGATTTAGAGAAGGGCCGATGCCTTAGGCTTGTAGCTGCCATTGCCTCTCTCCTTCAGAAAATGAGAGAGCTAAGAGGTGAGATCAGGTGAGCAGGGGCCTATTCTTGAGCTCTTGCTGAGACAGTGCCCAGTGTCTGTTCATACTGGGACCCAGGGTGGTTTCCACAGGTACACAGTCCACATGCGAGAACCGGTGGCAGGATGGATGAGGAAGGCCAACTGCATACGTGTGTGTGTGTGTGTGTGTGTGTGTGTGTGTGTGTGTGTGATCCACACTAGAAAGCTGCTTTGTCACCTGCCCCAGGTGAGGCTGCGACTCCCCCTTGCCCTGTGTCGAAGAGGTTCCTCCGGGCTGGAGAACTGCTGCAGGCACTTCAAGTCTGGGCACGGTCAGTTTCCGTCAGTTTCCTGCCTGCTGTTTATGACCCGGAGCATGGTCTCTAGAACTAGGCTGGACTTCAGCCCCGCTGGGAGTGTGAGGGCCACTCATGTGTTCCCTGCGCTATTTGCAGTTTTCTTTTTGTCTTAAATACAAACTTTTCTTGGTTCTTTAAGTTTTACAGGAAAAAAGTATTCTCTTTCTTGAAGGAGAAGCGATTGATTTTTTTTCCTTCTTAAATTATGTAGATAGAGATATGTCTGCACTTGGTTAGTCTCCTGTGTACCCAAGATGTCATTACTTATACGAGAGCCTGGGATTTTCAAGAATAGTAACATGGTAATTTGTCTTTCAAATACTGTTTTACTTATAGCAGCAATAACAGGAAATGTGTACTATTTTTCAGTGTTATAATCTGATTCACCCTTTGATATAAACAGCTTTATCTCATCTCATTGTTTATATCACATTCCTATTCCTCTGGAAAGAACAATATTTTTCTCTCTGAAAAGTAATATATTCTTGTCTAAGGATGGCTTAAATAAGTAACAGATGGTCCCTTTTGTGTGAGTGTCCCCTACCCCCACTCATTCTCAGCATTTGATCAGACAAGAAAATCAGTATTTTCTGAGCATTATGTGTGCCTGAACTTACAGGTTTGTCACCGGCTTGACGTCTTTTATTTATGTGATGGTGTGGTTGCTTGGATAGTTTTAGAATATAGGCAATTGAATAAATTTATTTGTGCTTGTCAAGTGGAATGTGCTTGAACAAATCTCTTTCCTGGTTCCTAGTTACCCAGGATAGTCATGGAAAAGATGGACTGAAAGGCTCGGTGTTTGCCACATGGTCTTGGCCATAAAATAGAGTTCACTGTACACCAGGCTCTCGCCATGCCACTTATTCATAACATAGTTCTAATGTGAAAATTTGTTCTGGGACCAGGACTAAATCTTTCTTGTCAAAAAAAAAAACTTAATTCCTTGGGTTTGTTCAGGAAAAGGCATGGGATTAGAAGCCAGCCCGTTCTTTTGCCGCCTTGCTAACTGGGTGAGTTAGGGCAAGGACATGACTACCTAGGTCTGTTTTCCCATCAACAGAATGAGGATGCTCAACTTACCTCAAGGACTATTGAGAATGCAACATGGGGTAATAGCTATGAAAGTGCTTTGAAAGTTCAAAAGCACCTAAAATAGCATTTTATAAATATTAAAATCAAGCAATTAACTAAATACGTTGCATAACAATAGACTCTTGTCTATAACATCATGGTTAATAGGTCGGCCTTGCTGTCAAATGAAATTCTTTGAAAAGATGTCTTTTCTTTGTAATGGGAGCTTCAAGGAAAGAAAGAGAAAATGCCTAAGTGCCCTACTGCAAACTTGTGTTAAGCTGCCACTCTGACAGGGGGATTGGGGCTAATTCATTTTTGCATTTGAGAGTCAGAGTCCTTTGAGCTTAGTAGGCCCTTAAATATATTTTGAACAAAAACATCATTATTGTTATGGATAAGGTATTTGTGCTCTCCATGATCTATTTTTATAATCATTAAAATTATCTTTTTTTCCTACTGGATAGAAAGTTCAGAACATGATCCTTTATGTTGAGATCATCTCTATCTGCTTGTTTTTATGGTCTGCGTGCACCACTAGAAAGTCTATATGTGATTATTGTTGGAAATTTGGGCCAGGTGCAGTGGCTCACGCCTGTAATCCCAGCGCTTTGGGAGGCTGAGTGTGGACGAATCCCTTGAGCCCAGGAGTTTGAGTTCAGTCTTGGCAACATGGTGAAACCTTGTCTCTACCAAAACCACAAAAATTAGCCAGTTTCATAACCTGATCTCAAAGTAAATAAATAAATTGATTAAAATTTAAAAAACAAGAAAAATTGAAAAATACACATGTACTGAAAAGAAATAACCACCCATTATCCTTTAGGTGTCATAGAGTCAGATCTCCAACATATATGGTAGTGTAGAAAGAGGCAAGTCACATAACAATATTTATTATGATAGCAATTATATAAAGAAAAAATATGTGTGCATATGTATATGGATGCTTATGTATCTGTATATGTGTATGTGTATGAATAGATAATAAAAATATAGAAAGGATACATCTGAATGCACAGATCAAATCTAGAGAGAAAGTAGATGGAGACAGTCAGAGGAGAGAGGAATTCTTGCAGGCAGGAATATGTGGGAGCTTTATGGAGGAGGCTGCATTTGAGATGAGCCTGGGAGGACAAGTGTGACTTGCTAAGTACAGAGGGATGGAAAGCGTCTTCCCACTGGGGCGGAATATGAAGAAAGTGTGCTGTGAGGCCTCTGTGTGGTATGTTTGAGGGTATATGAGCAGTCCTTTCCCTCACTGCACTGTAGAAAGGTGAGAGAGCCTCTTGAAAAGCTGGATTAGAGAGGCTGGAGGAAGGGGAAAGCCAAATTGAAACAACGGAAATCAACCTTTGAAAGCTTTGGGTGAGTGAAATGAAAAATTATGGCTTTCTGAAGACCAATCAGGTGCTGTTTGAGTAGAATGAATTACAGTTGGTGGAGGTGAGCCGTAGTAAGAAAAATAAGAAAAGGATGGATAATCTGGGTCTGAAATGACTGATCACCGGAGGACGATAAAGTCACTGGCAATGGAGGAAAAGACATTCTGACGACGTCATCAAACTGGGTGCCTGATAAGAAAGGGGTGCACAGAAGAAGCAAGAATCTAAGGCGTTAGCTACAGTGTGTTCAGTCTAAAGGACTGTTTCAGGTGACGTTGCTGTTGCCAGAAGTAAGGAAGACAGAAACTGTATTCTATATTTTTTAAAAAAAAGCATTATATTTTTTACTGGAAAAGATCTAAATGTCAGAAGTTGGTATGTGGTTTAAATTGTCAAGATTTTAGACTGCTGCTTCTTGGAAGTGTGATATAAAATGCTGTAATGTGGTATGTTGCTGCAAATTAGGTTTATTGATTTGGCATTGTCAAGAAATATAACACCTCAAAAATAGGCAGACGAGGGAAAAGGATACCCCACTGGCAGGTGTGGGTGCCACTGTATGATTTTCTACCACCAAAATGCACGAAGAGCTAGCCGCGTTGATGCTGGTGCAGATGATATGGAAAGCAACCTGTTCTTTTTTCCAAGCCCATTGGATGGGAAATCTATGTCCACTTGCTGTCCCCACCCTGACCCTGGACATTTACAATGCATATGGCGGTTCTTCAAGGCATGTGGGAGAAGAGATGACCCTTTCCATTTTTTTTTTTTTTGTCAGAGGGGTTTTACACATATGTAATAAGATTTTGATTTACCTTTTTAAGGAAAAAAGAGGACAATAACAAGAGGCTGTGATTTGAGGGTGAGAAACAAAAGTGCAGCTCCAGGGAGAAGAGAGATCTGGAAATCTACTGGCTTCCTGCAGCGCTGGTGACTTATTGCTCCTGGCCTCGTAGACTCATCAGAGTAACACAGCTGTCTCTTCATGGCAGGAGGTATTTGAGAATCTGGTGGGAAGTTTTTTTAGTACATTTATGTTGTTTGTGGCAGCTTGCTTCAATTTTTCCATCATTTATGTCTGAGTTAATGTGAAATATTTTTCATCAATTAAATTAATATATATGAAACAGATACAAATTTGGCATATTTAACAATGCAGTATAGCTTTAAAATATCTTTTAAAAATTACAAATTAGGACAGGTATGATCACAATCAGAATTAATATTTTTTTTTACAGTAAGAAGAACCAATATATTTATTGCTATTATCGTCTTTTCCTGAACATCTATTGGCCCTTTAAGAATTATACTTTAAAACCATTCATCATACTTAAGTCATTAAGACGCAAGTTGATTGCTTATCTTTCGGTATTAATAAAGACAGTGCTTCTGGAATTGTAAGTAGAAGTAGGCAAGGAATATGTTTCCATCTTTAAAGTATTTTGTATGATTTTATCAGTTACCAAAAAGCATGTGGTTTTGTTATTAACCAGTTATGTTATTTCATTTATACATGATAATAACATTCTGAAACTGTACCTGCAACAAGCCGTAAATGACAACCTTAAGACCACATTATGGGCATCACTGGATAAGAAACAAAAGTTGCTTTGAGTCCTCAGCTCTCAACGGTGCTGGGTTTCCTTTCCTTTAAGCTTGAGGATTGGCAAATCTTCAGCCTGACTTAGAGAGATAGTCTTCCCACAGCTATTTCCCTTGAACGCCCATTCTTAGCAGAGCTTCTGTCATCTGGAATTATTCCTCTAAGAGCCAACATGCTTTCTTTTCAGGTTTTCTTTTGCTTTTTCTCTATTTTGAGTTGACTCTCGATCAGTGGCTTGAGAAAATACCAAAGTTCTTTTTTTGCTTTTGCTGCAACTGGATCATGAACACTGATTTTCCACATAAAAAGCGGCTTAGTGTGCGTGAGTTTGTGGGGCAGGTTTTGCAGGGCGAGTCGCTGCTGAAGCTAGCAGGAACGTGTACGTGGGGAAAATCTGAGGGAGCGGTCCCCCCTTTTTCAGAAATGGTTCTCTTTGTTGCCCTTCACCTGTCTGGAGGAGCCTGAAGAACCTAGGTCTCCCGGTGACCCCTTGGGAGATGGGTGGGAGAAGACAGGTTACATGGTTTGGCACAGAGTAGAAAAGAGGTCCCTGATCCTCTTCCAAAACCGGAAGAGGCAGCCGGGGACCCTTACTGTATCTGCATTATTTTCTACTGACCAGTCCGTTTGCTGCTCTGGCCAAAGACAGTCACAGCATTTAGTGAGATGGATGCCTTAGAATTTAGACAATCCTGGTAACATGCAAGAAAGCTTCTTAAATAAAGTAATCTGATGAGACACGCACCGGTAGTCACAGAAAGTGGAAAGAACTTTTCCCCACCATGTTTCAAGGTTGTCATCTGCCATTTGCTTAACTCTTAGAAAGATACTCAGATCTTGCTTGTCTACACTTCAATCTGCTATCATTGCCTATTTATGGAAAAACATTTAGTACAAGAGGATTAATACGTACTTGTTTTAATTACATGTTAAACCATGCGAATGTATACAGGATTAATATCCAGATTCTGAATAAAGGATAAACTAAAATTATTCACATTAATCCAAGGTTCTAGCCCAGAGTTACCACAGCTAACGGAATGTGTTTGGTATTCCCGTATTCCCAGTAATTCATCAGTAGGTAGAACCGCCATTAAATTCACTAATAGCTTTAGTTTTAAGCTACAAATTAAATTAAGTTCAAACTAATTAGGCATACAGCCTTTTCAAAAAATTCATATGTCTTTATTGTTGATAACTAATTTTCTTTCTAAGGATCGAAATAATAACATCATTCATTTACAATGGTTTCCCTCCTTTAAATAAATGATTTTCTAATATTACCTCAAACAACTTTAATCTCTTAGCTTTTACTCTTTTCCAAATAAATGCCCGGAAGTCCCCTGCTTCCCTAAACGTTGAGAAGCAACGATGTAGTCCCAGAAAATGTTCTCTTTGGCCAACATAGGCCTAGCATCTTACTGCTAATCTTTCCTAAGAAAAATAAGCCTTTCCTCTTGAAAGCTTGGGACTTTAAAAATAACAACTACAAAGTGTTTTCATGTGGTAAATGCTCATCACAAATTATTATCTTTTCTCTGAATCCTACCATGTTTCTTCTTGAAGAAGGAGATAAGGGGGAGAAGTTTGTACTGTGGTCCACCCATGTAGGACACAATCATTTGCACTAAATTAACACTTCCTGGGGAGATTTTACTAATTTTCTATTAGATGACTCTGTTACGATGACCTTCGCTAACAAAACAAACCTCTCATGGGAAATACATCCCTGCTAGGCTGAAGCAGAAAGAAAACCTTAATTCTGTTTAGAATCTGGACCCTCTGACCCGTGAACTTTTAAGTTCCTTTCCTGTAGGGTTCTTTAAAGCTGTGGTGGCTGCGATAGACTCCCAGTGCTATGCGTGAGCACAGACAGCTGTAGGTTGGCTTTGAGAAGCTGGACTATGATTATGCTATTACGAACAGACCAAAACCAGAATTTCCCTATGGTACATAAAGGAAGTTTTGTTTGATGGAGGTCAATGATTCAATTACTCCTGTCCAAATTATTCTGTTCTCTGATGAACGAAGACCTTATCAAGGATCTTTTCACAATTAAAAGCTCACTGAAAATAAGAGAAGGGCTTATAATATATAAACACACACATATATAGACTATACGTACATAGACACACACACACACAAGACACTTATACAACCTGTAGCCATTTCTAAACAAAGTTGTGTTTTTGCACTTGCTATCGGAGGCTGTGGAATTCTATACCAAGAGATGAAATGGTCTCCAACTAGTAAAAAGTCTAGTTAATGGGCTTTGTAGAGCAGAGACAAAGATCATATGTGAGATAGTGTACAAGTATAATAAGAATGCCTTCTGCTTACTTTGTCTGTTGTTATTATAGTCTGATAGTTATGTCAACTTAAATTGTGGAAATATCCACTTTCTCATCTACTCCTCGGGCCTTAAACTGAGCTAGGGTCAAGTCGAGACTCCCTGGGAGGAGCTGTAAGCCCTTGTGGTAAAAATAACATGCAAGCCAGCACTCTAAACTAAAAACAAAAAATATATATACTAAGCTAACCAACTCAATTTGCTGATTTTGCGCTCCAGGTCACGGAGATAATTATCCGAATGTCAGGGAAACTAAGGGTTTACTAGGCATACTCATGCAGAGATGGTGCAGATCCTTAACAGGGGCTCTCATAGTTGCTTTTGGAACACCTGACTGAATAAGGAAAAGACAATTTAAACAAGACATCAAAATTTGAAGTCATGAAATAAGCGATCGATTAGACTCAAGCAAACATTTAAATTCCGTTACAAAACCACCACAATGTCAAAATACAAAAGGCAAACTGGAAACAAACATTGAAACATGATAGGGAACAGTTACTATTTATGATATGCAAAGAGGTTTCAAAACTCTGTGATAAAACCTCCAACAGAAGAATGGGCAAGTGATTTGAGCAGGCGGAGTAAACAAGAAACAAAAATACACAACATAAATATGCCAGCCCTCACAAAATCCAAGTCAATAAAAATGACATATTTTTAGTTGAAAAGGTAAATATTAATCTATAAGTTTGATCAATCTTTACTGTGGGTTTGGGGAAACAGACACTCTCATATATTCTTGACAGGTATGTAAATTAGTACAAGAGGTTACAATAGTAATTTCAGGAATAATCTAATATAATTTAAAATGTTCATAACTGGGCTGTTTTGGCTATTCCAATTCTAGGAATGATTCTATAGAAACTTTCTGCACAATTGCATAAAAGAGAATATATAACTTGCAACAATTGTTTCTAGTGGTACAAAAATTAGAATCAATCTAAATATCTGTTATTGTGCAATATGAAAAAATGTATATTGGGATACTGCATTGTCATTTACATAAGATATAGACCTTCATATAATAACATGAGAAGGACTAAAAATAAATTCTAAAAGATGACTTTCAGAGGAGTAAAGATCCCATTTTTCCTTAAGAATATATTTTTATATATTGTACCTGTCCATTTTGGAGAAAATACCCCAGGTTCAAATCATGTCATCTGCAAATAGGTATAATTTTATTTCCTCCTTTTCACTCTTATGCTTTATAATTCTTTTCCTTATCTCATTGGGCTGTGTAAGACTTTCAGTATGATGTTGAAGAGCATGATGAGAGAACAAACTTGCCCTGTTTCTGCTCTTTAGGGGAAAATTTTTAGTCTTTTCTCATGAAGTACAATATTAGCTAAAGTTTCATGCTTTCTGATATTTTTGGTGGGCTTTATTTTCTTTTGTTTTGGGTAGGTGTCCTTTATCAGACATTCATTTCTATTTCCTGTCTGCTACCAGCTTTTTTTTTTCTTCTTTTTAAGTTGTAAATGAATGTGGAGTTTAATCAAGGACTGTAATCTGTCAGTATTTTCATGTATTCTTCCAGGGCCCCCTTGGATATCAAAATCTGACGATGCTCCAATCTCACAGTCAGCCCTGCAGAATCTCAAACACAAAACGTCAGAAAGTTGGTCCTCCAGGTCCTGGGTTCTGCATCCCACAAATCGTGTATTTTCCATGAAGAGCTCTGTGTTTTCCTCTATCAATTGATAAGATCATGTGTTTGTCTTCTTTAAATGGTTAATACAGTAAATTACATTGATTGTTTTTCTTTCTTTTTCTTTTTTGGTTCCTTTCAGTTTGATTTTTTTAAATATTAAACCAACTTTGCATTCCTACAATAAACTCACATGTTTGTGGTAATATTCTTTTTATATATTATTGTATTTGATTAGCTAAATATTTTGCATCTTCTTTTCATGAGGTCTACTGCAGTTTTATTCTTGTAAAAAAAATTGTCAGGGTAATTCTGGCTCGTTAAATTGTTTCCAGATTTCATTCTTACTGCTAGTCCATCTATAAACTGTTTTTGTTTGGATCCTTGAGGCACATAGGTGTGGACTCTCAAAGTAAATTTGAAAAATTATTCACTAAAGGAACTCCATCACTCTACTGTTTGTGGTAAACTGTTGGCTGCTCAGCCAATATCTATTCTACCTTTTTTCCTTTGGTAGAAAACCACACTGTTGTTCAAGAGGCTACTATGCCCACTAAGACACACTTAAAAATCCATACTCCCTTTAGCCAGAGGTGACCATACAACCAGTTTTGACCAATGAGATTCAAGCAGAAGTTTTTGGAGTACAATTTTCAGAAAAGCTTTTGAAATATTGACTAAAGTGGAAAACTGAACTAGGAAGAGCCTGTTGTGGTTTCCCTTTCTACCCATAACTTATTCCTGAAGCTTGGAAGTGGAGTGGCCACTTTTAACCAAAAGAATAAAGGTCTCTAAGGACGTGGCAGGAAATGCCTGGCTCATGGCTGAGCAGTTGGGCCAGCTGAGTTTCTGTCCCAGGACTCGGATTATGTGAGAAAATAGCTCTCCATGTGCTTATGTTCCTGCACTCAGATTCTACTCCATGAGGCCAAATGCAATGTCCTGCAGACACCAGGCACACTTTGACTTTTTTCTTCCTCTGAATACCTCTTAGGACAGTGCTCTATAGCTGAGGCTGAAGGTAGTATAATTAGAAAGGAACTTGGAAGTCATCTTGTTCCTGATAATGTCTCTAACGAAGACACCAACATCTTAAGTGAGTTGCTCAAAGTAAATGCTGAAAGTTGGAAAGAGAATCCACATGTGCTGATACGAAGTTGCTTTTCCAGCTGTGTAATTGTTTATATTCATTTCCTAGCATCTCAGTGCCTTATTTACAGCACATAGAAAATAAAATCTATCCTAATTCCTCATAGGGTTAATGTGAGTATATATAAGAGATTATTTTCCTCATTCTAAAAATCTTTTATTTTTAGTAGAAAAATCAATAGACACATTGTGACTTGAATTAATACTAATTATCCTCCTTGGACAACTGTAAAGTTAGTAAAATATATTGCCTTTCAGTTTAAAAATGTTGACTGGAATGGCATCATGTGGGAAACGGTGTGCTTAGCTCAGAGGGTGTAGAGGTCAGCCAGACAGACGAAGCCTGCCTGCCCTCAGGGGTACGACAGTCCAGAGGCAGACACAGACGTGAGTCAACATTGAGCAAACAACTTCTCCATCATGATTAGGAGAAATAATAAATGAAATTTTATATCATTTCCCTGAAGATCTTGAGCAAAGTTCCTGGCATACACAGACCCACGGTCTGCTGTGGGCCTCAAGGGCTGAAGCTACTTCTGGAGAGCATTTTAAAGACACTGAAAACTTCACGGGGAAGTCATTCTAGGAAAACCTGGAATGTACCAGGAAAATCAGAAATCATGCTTCCAAACTCAGAAAGGATCCACATATTCTCAGATAAATTAATAAAAAATAAATATTTTCTTAGCTTAGGTTTACCCCTAAATAGTCACAAATACATTTGAAAAGCAGCAATATCTGGGTTGACTTTGTTTTACCCTTGTTTTCTTCATAGTCTGTAAATTTCTTCATGGGTTTTTGAGGCGTAGTTTCTGACTGCTGACACCAATCTTTCTTCTCCCAACAGTCTATTTTTCCTTCTGAAGGACTAAAATCGAAATGTACACGATCAGGGTGACAGGATTAAAGATTTAATAAACTACAGAAGTATTCTATTAAAGAATAGAGATTATTCTTATAAACCATGAATTAATTTTTATGAAATAGGTCCAAAGAGCTTAAGTAACACAGCTAATATTTCATAAGTAATTCCAGCCCTCTTTAATAGTACAAGTCTCTGGTGTGTAATATTTAGGTAATGATTATCATAAAATAGACATCTTTTGAGGGCAATTATGTGTTCTCAATACTTCTTTATGAGAGAGCTGGGAGGAGGATGTCATTACATTTGACAGTATATTTATCTCACCTAATAGTCATGATATTCTGATGGAAATGCAGTTATCTTACTATATGCGAGTGAATTTTTGAAAGCACCAAGTACAGATTGTGTCACTAAACCTGTTCAGACATGAAAGATGGCACAACGCAGTGCCCAAAATATACGTTGTTTCTAGCCAGGTGGAGGGGGTGGTTTTGTTTATGAAAACAAAGCTTTACATCTGCGGGGTAAATTTTCCTGGGGGCAGACCCAGGCAGAGGAGGAGAGGTAACTCAGAGGGAGGAGCGCAAGAGGGTCTGTCCAGGAAGTGACAAACACACTTGAAGAGAAAGGGGAGCAGCAGTCCTTTGTGCACTGGTTTTTGTTGTTATTGTTGGTGGTGGTGGTTTTTTTTTTTTTTTTTTGAGATGGAGTTTCACTCATGTTACCCAGGCTGGAGTGCCATGGCGCGATCTTGGCTCACCGTAACCTCCGCCTCCTGGGTTCAGGCAATTCTCCTGCCTCAGCCTCCTGAGTAGCTGGGATTACAGGCACGCGCCACCATGCCCAGCTAATGTTTTGTATTTTTAGTAGAGACGGGGTTTCACCATGTTGACCAGGATGGTCTTGATCTCTTGACCTCGTGATCCACCCGCCTCAGCCTCCCAAAGTGCTGGGATTACAGGCTTGAGCCACCGCGCCCGGCCAGGTGGTGGTGTTTTTAAGGAAATTGGGATTGACTGAGACAGCGCCCCTCCCCACCCCCACCCCCGCCCCCGCTGCCCCAGGAGAAGCAGTGAGCTAGCTACATACTCCTGCTTACATCTATATTTTTTATACTTGCTTTGGGACTAATTTAGCATGGAGGATATGATAGTGACATATCACTACAATGTTTTCAGGTTTTCACAACCATTTTGAAATATTTTGTTCAAACCTCCCTATTTTGCAGTAGGATAATGACAGACCTGTTTCTCAGTTATGCAGTGCAAACAGAGGCTTAGAGTATAATCCAGTGAGTGTAAAGTCAAACCAGAACCCAGAACCCCAAACTAGACTTCCAAAATTCAGGTTCTGCCATTGGATAACAGGACCATGTCTGAAACATGTATGGACTCAAGGGATCCACTTCCATCCGGAGTCCTGGGCTACTCATGTCTCAAAGCCTAAGAGGTTCACATGTAAAAGTTACTGGGTCAGCTCGTGGTTCCAAATTATCCTTGTTTCTGCTAGTGAACCTATTAAGTCAATCATCCAGGTATGAAAGAGTTGGAGTGGAAGGAGAAAAACGTGAATTTGATTTTTTGTTGCTGTTGTTTATTTTGTTTGGTTTTCGTTTTTCACAATTCAGGAAATAAGGCCTATAGAATCTGGAAAGCTAGATATTTGCAATTCTAGTCTCCCTCAGTGAGGCAAAGTTTTGAGATACAGTTCTGGTCCAATGCGATGCAGGAGTAATTCTCCTGGGAGAACATTTTTTTTCCTTCCCCAAGAAAAGAAAGCCCTTCATCCTTCACCTTCCTCCTTAGTTAGTATTTGGACTTGATGGCTAGAGGTGGGGCAGCTGTCTCGTGATTCTGGTGCAACAGTCATTAGGAAAACTTCTAGAGAGTTAGGGAGGTACTAGTCCAGCCGCTGAACCAAGGCCAGTGGTCACTCACCTCTGTATATTAGAGGTTCTCATTAGTCATGTAATTTGTTCCTAACTGATACATGTGTCCAAAGTTATTCCTAAGCATCTATCTTTCTGATGACAGACACACTAGATAAGATGGAATAAATTGCATTAAAGCATGTACTTTTCAAAAAGTCACATAGTTCAAGTACTTTAACTCTAAAATTGTTCAAAATTCAATTCCTTTTTCCTTCCATTTTAAATTCAAACAGATGTGCTTATTTCCTTAGCTGTAGTTACCCTGTGAATGCACTACTGTCAATCGGTAGTGATGTGCCTCATTCAGTGGTCGAATCAAAAAGCACATCTGGCCAGGCGCTATGGCTCATGCCTGGAATCCCAGCACTTTGGGAGATCAAGGTGGTTGGATTATTTGAGATCAAGAGTTTGAGACCAGCCTGGCCAACATGGTGAAATCCTGTCTCTACTAAAAATACAAAAATTAGCCGAGCAGTAGTGACGGGTGCCTGTAATCGCAGCTACTCGGGAAGCTGAGGCAGGAGAATTGCTTGAGCCTGGGAGGCAGAGGTTGCAGTGAGCCAAGATTGCACCCCTGCATTCCAGACTGGGCAACAGAATGATACCTTATCTCAAAAGAAAAAAAAAAGCCCACTGATATGGTTTGGCTCTGTCCCCACCCAAATCTCATCTTGAATTGTACTCCCATAATTCCCATGTGTTGTGGGAGGGACCTCATGAGACATAGTTTAAATCACGGGAGCAGTTTCCCCTACAGCGTTCTTGTAGTGGTGAGTAGGGCCCACAAGATCTGATGCTTTTACCAGGGGTTTCCACTGTTGTATCTTCCTCATTTTCTCTTGCCGCCGCCATATAAGAAGTGCCTTTTGCCTTCTGCCATGATTCTGAGGCCTCCCTAGCCATGTGGAACTGTAACTCCAATTAAACCTCTTTTTCTTCCTAGTCTCGGGCATGTCATTATCAGCTGTGTGAAAACGGGCTAATACAATCCATCAGATTAGTCGTCTCACCTGGCAACAATCAGGTGGGCCACTCACCTTACTTCTGATGGAGGATTTTCCATTCTTAACGAATGTGAAAAATGTGATGTACTTTTATTGTGTACCCTGAGTTCCCCTCATGAGCCAGGGGATATGAATGAGGTCTCATGAATAGTAAAGATTTGACTTGGCAAAGTTGTGTACCCACAGCAGGGGCACTGGTACCTCACAGCCCTCCCTTCCCAAATCCCAAGGGCTTGTTTCTGGGAGTTACTTGGGGTGTTCTGCAGGGGACCTGGAGCAATCCTTTTTCCATCTTAAGTTTCATCTTCCCTTACCTGCAATAAAGCAAACACTTGTGAATGAATAGAGCTGTGTCCCCCACACCAAAGAGCAGAAGGTGGCAAGCAGGGATGGCTGCCTCCTGTACACCACCAGCGTGTGCTCCTGGGCCCTGTGGCTTCAGAGCCAGGCTGAATTCTGGGCACCAGTAGACTGAGGCTTTGTCACTTATGCTCCCTCTCTGAGTCTAGATCCAGGTTGGGACCAATTGCCACTTAATATAATATATGCAAATGATAAACAGCAAATCAGATAAAATTTAGAATACGTTTTTAAATAATGATATAAATTGACTGCGCCAAACACCCTTGCACCCCAGTAGCTCCTCACCAGCAAGAGCACTGTGCTCTGTGGGGGCGTGGAAGGTGGGGCTTGTCCCCACCTGGGGATAATCAGGTGGGCTGCTCACCTTACCTGTGAGACCAAACTTTAGCGGAGGAGACCTGAGGGAGGTCGGTCAGGAGTTCTGGGGGACTTTGCTGATGAGAAGGACCTCATAAGAGATGTGGCCTACCCTATAGAATCTTGTAGGGCATGGAGGATCCATCCTGACTCGCTGAGCCCTGCACAGCAGTGTATTTGACATGAGGGACAAAGCCATCTTAACATTCCCTCTCTGCTCCCCACATACAAACATTGGACACATATTTTTCTGCTATAATATAATAATCACTTACAATCATATATTATTGATTTGTTCTTTAGTTTTGAAGCAACTAACAATTTAAAAAAAGAAGTTTCCATTTTAAAGAGCATATTCAGTATCAGTAACATAGTTCATGTATGAACGTAAGTTTGCACTTACCAAAGAAAAATATTACACTTTGAGTTTGTGTTATTCCACTGTCAAAGATTTTAAACTTTCCTAAATTGTCACATAGATGGACAGAATTGAAGCATCTCTAACCATGTCATCTACAGTTGTATGCTTTTACTGCTTATTTCAAAGACACTGTTTAAATACTGGAATATTTCCTCTCTCAGGAACTGGGGACATGAGCTGTGGCTGAAGTGAACTCAAACAATTCCAAATTTTTAGGAAGTTACTGTTAAAACCGCCATGTGGTACTGATTCCAGGTATACCGGGGGCCAAGCATAACCAGGATTTCTCTGATACTTTGTTTATTAAAGGATAAGTAATAAAATGTGTTAATTTGAAGCTTATGTATATTACAAAAACTTGACACTACTAAGTAATTGCTTAGAACTTGTAGAACGGAAGTTTTTGTCTGGGAGGAGTATTATTATCACTGATATTGTTCAGCTCTGCAGACACATGGGGATAACCAAAAGCAGAGCTTCAGCTGGTTCTATTATTGTTTCCACATTCACTACAGACAGTCTGCCCTGTATTTATTCTCTGCACTGGGTGGGGATCCCCCACCTGCAGGGCTTCCTCAAGGTCCTGGGGATCACAGCTGGCCTAAGGAAAGGCCACTGGGTGCAGGGAGAGAGAGAAGGAGCCAGATTTCCTGTGGATTTTGCTGAGATCCTGGAAAAATCAGTCCTATCTTGGGACCTTAACCATGAGATAACATGTTTTCCTTGTTAGGTTAGTCAGCGTATATGGGTCAATCTAGTCCAAGCCACTTGAAGTTTTAAGATGAGATGTGCTTGCCCTTCTTTGGGTTTCCTGCCCTGCCCTATGCTCTGTGAGGCTGAAACTCTGTGGACTGAAGCACCAGGCTCTCTTGCCCTCTGGCTTCCAGTGGATTTAACCAATGAGGAACACTGGGTGGTTTTGGAGGATAGGAGGGGCAGGGAGGAGGGGGTCTTACTCCTTTTGCTTCCTCACCGCCTCCAGTTTTCTGGTGGATGCTTCCTTTTGCCCTGTTCCAGCTCCAACCCCAGCCATCTTCCTGGTCCAGGTCTTGCCAAACTCTGCTAAGACCACACTCTCCCCTTATGTTAGTCCGTTTTCATGCTGCTGATAAAGACATACTCAAGACTGGGCCATCTACAAAAGAAGAGGCTTATTGGACTTACAGTTCCACGTGGCTGGGGAGGCCTCGCAATCATAACAGAAGGTGAAAGGCAAGGAGGAGCAAGTCACATCTTACATGAATGGCTGCAGGTAAAGAGAGAGAGTGTTTGTGCGGGGAGACTCCCATTTTTAAACCCATCAGCTCTTGTGAGGCTTCTTCACTATCATGAGAACAGAATGGGAGAGCCTCACCCACATGATTTAGTTATCTCCCACCAAGTCCCTCCTGTAACACATGGGAATTATGGGAGCTACAAGATGAGATTTGGGTGGGGACACAGAGCCCAATCATACCACTCTTCGTCCCTTCAGGGATGGGGTAGTTACCTCCTCCCCTGACTTTGCTAACACCTGGGTGTTTGAGCATCCCTGCATGTTGCCCCAAACCCTGCCTATACCTTCCCAATGACCTCTCCATTGCATGTGCTTCAGATGGAGCTTGTGTCATTGAGTCTGTTGCTGCTGCAAGCCTGCCTGATAGGATAGATAAACTATTTTTCAGTTGATTCAGATATCTTCTTTTCAACAAATCCTATCATATTCGAAGACCCCAATCAGAAAAATCAGTGTTTTTCCAGGTCTTTGGAAATTTTAACGTGACGTCCAATTCCTTGAGAACTTTAGCTTTTCTCTGACTTCATGCTAAATTCCCTCTGACAGTTTATTCTCAAGATCTGCTAGAGGTCTAATACTTAGATAATCACTTCTGACATTGTCCTCTTTTGCTCTCTGAGGTAATTTCCCGTCAGACTTCAGGTCTATAATCCAACGCAGGCTGGCTGTCCTCATTCCTAAAACTCCGAGGCCAATTTTGTTCATGTTTCTCCCCAAGACCTCAGGGATGTGATGATCCTTCTCTCCTTAACTGCCTTCTCTGCATTCCTCTCTCTCCAAGTCTGCAGCAGAGTAGGAGACACATTTTCTCCTTTGCTCAAAGGTCTCTAGTGTAAAACACAAAGGTCTCTCCTGGCTGGGGATAACTGCAGGGGAGCAGATGGGATTAGCACAAATAATAAACAGGGAGAGGGTTAAAGAGGCAAGGCATCCTAGAAAGTATTAGTCATAGCTCTTTTGTCTTCTCCCAAATAAAAATATCTTTGTTTGTAGCTGCTTTTCCTGACTCTCTTTATAGGCTTTCCCATGGGAGGATGAGTCTTGACTGGAGGGAGGTTTACCCAGTGTGGTCCGGTCAGAGGCTGAATCCAGCTGCAGAGGTGGTGACCAAAGGTGACCGGGGCAGGTGCGGGTTCCGCATTTACTAAAATCCCCCTTGTTTATTGTTAGTCAGACGATCGCCCCTACAATACCATCAATGTGAAAAGTGCTTTTCTTTTTGGTCTCTAAATTTTCCTTTCCTGGGCGTTAGTCCATCTCGGACTGATGCCTGGTACTATCCGCCTTTGGAAAGCTGTATCGGTCTGCCCTTGCTGCCAGAACACATTGCCACAGACTAGGTGACTTCAATATCAGAAATTTGTTTCCCACAGTTCAGGAGGCCGGAAGTCTGAGATCAAGATGCTGCCAGGGTTGGTTTCTCCTGAGGCCTCTCTTCAACTTGCAGATGGCTGCCTTGACCCTGGGTCCTCACAGGGCCTTTTCTCTGTCAATGAGAATCCCTGGTGTCTCTTTCTCTTTGTATAAGAGCACCAGTCCTACTGGATTAGGCCCCCACCCTAAAGTCCCCTTGTTAACTTAATTACCTCCTTAAAAGTCCAATATTGACTGGGTGCAGTGGCTTATGCCTGTAAACCCAGCACTTTGGGAGGCTGAGGCGGGTGGATCACCTAAGGTCAGGAGTTCAAGACCAGCCTGGCCAACATGGTGAAACCCCATCTCCACTAAAAACTTAAAAATTTAGCCAGGCACGGTGGTGGGTATGTGTAATCCCAGTTACTTGGGATACTGAGGCAGGAGAATCCCTTGAACCTGAGAGGCAGAGGTTGCAGTGATCCGATATTGTACCACTGCACTCTAGACTGGGCAACAAGAGCAAAACTCCATCTAAAAAACAAAAACAAAACCCCCCAATATCCTAATAGTAACTTTGGGAATTGGGACTTTAACATGTGAATTTTGGAAGAGACACAATTCAGTCCATCACAGAAACTCATCCCTGATGTCCCTGTAATCAGGTTAGGTTAGGTTATGCTTCAGTAACAAGAATCACCAACATCTCAGATGTGTACACGACACTGCATTTTTCCCTCACTCTCTGCTTGGTATAGTTCTAGAAGATGCACGAGGGCAGCTATTCTCCCCAGGGTGACTCAGCAGTACAGGATGATTCAGTTTTAGGGGCCAGCAAGATTGCACAAGGCCCGTCAGTCATGGCAGAGAGGAGAGAGTTGTGGAGGCACCCGGCTCTTCTGGGCTTTGGCTGGATGTGCTGTGTATCACTTGATCTCTCTGTCCATGTGCCATACCTAGACTTGTGACCCTGCCTAGCTGCAAAGAATGGAAAAATGAGATCATGAGTGACTGCTGCAGCAGCAAAAATAAGCTACGACGCTGTGAACAAAGGGAACCTGTTAATATATTTATCTAACTCAATGAAAAGATTTTACTGAACAGAATGACAGTCTTCATGCCCTGGGAACACTTACATCAGTTACGTTTATTGATACCATCTGGGTATGATGCTCGAAGACGTTGAGCCCCGTCAGTCTTCTGGTAACGAATATAGTGGCCCAAGCCTGCATCCCACAGACAGGAGTAACACACATGACTGCGGGCACATAACATCTAGAAAGAACTGAATGTCGGTGTGTACCGTCATGTCTAGCACAACCTCCTGGACGAGGAAGATGATTGTAATGTCACTTGCCATAGGATATTGAGTGGCCAGCATTGTGCTCAAAAAGTATATAAAATATTCAATGTTAGTACTACATTAAAAAAAATTACTTACTTTTTTGTTTGTTTGTTTTTGAGACGAGGACTCGTTCTGTCACCACGCTGGAGTGCAGTGGCACAATATTGGTTCACTGCAACCTCCGTGTCCTGGGTTCAAGCAATTCTCCTGCCTCAGCCTCCTGAGTAGCTGGGACTACAGGAGTGCACCACCACACCCAGCTAATTTTTTTTTTTTTTAATTTTTAGTAGAGATGGGGTTTCACTATGTTGGCCAGGATGGTGTCAATCTCTTGACCTTGTGATCTGCTTGCCTCAGCCTCCCAAAGTGCTGTGATTACAGGTGTGAGCCACCGTGCCTGGCCAAAATTACTTACTTCTTACAACAACCCTATGATGAGGAACTATTAGCCCCAAATTTTGGAGGAACAAATTGTCCCAGTAGGAATTATAAGGATACCAGAGCTTATATGCACATGCAATCAAGTGCCTAGAATTTTTGAGCCTGCTTCAGTCACTCAGTGAAGGAAGCTCAGGCTTAACAAGGAGATGAAAGAGCAAGGGATGGCAAAGGAGACCTGGAACTACAGGGAGCTGGTGGCAGCTAAGCAGCCGGCCAGTGAGGCAGTCCCTGGGGTGGGAGATGGTACATAAATTTTTAGTGTGCCTTCAGTCATGTGGCTTTCCTTGCCTGTACAGTAATTACATGCTGTTATCCCAGGTCTTCAACAAAAGTCCTTTCTAGTGCACAGAAGAGCTTTGTATTAGTTTTGTGGAAAGAAGGAAGGCGTGGCCAGCAGTTTCACAGAGGAGCCACACCAAGGAGCACCTCATTGGACTGACTCACAACTGATGAAAAACAAAGAAATGAAGGGAAAGCAAATGCAATACATTTATTTCCAAATAAACTAGAAAGGTGACCTCTGTTAGGGATGCGTGTGCCCACGTGCACTGTCATGTGTTTTGCTCCTGCTATGTGAGATGCAGGCTTGAGCCACTGTTATTTGCTACCAGGCTGAAGGGGCTTCACGTCTTTGATCAGCATACCCAGTTTGTATCAATAAAAGAACTGATGTAAGTGTTCCCAGAGGATGAAGATTGTCATTCTGTCCTTGAGTCGGATAAATATATTAACAGGTTTCCTTTATTCACAGTATCTTAGTTTGTTTTTGCTGCTATAACAGTATGCCTGAGACTGGGTAATTTGTAATGAACAGAAATTTATTTCTCATGGTTCTGGAGCCTGGGAAGTCCAAGGTGGAGGTGCTGGCATCTGCTGAGGGCCTTCTGGCTGAGTTATCCATGGTGGAAAGGAAAAGTTCGGGAGAGAGAGTGTGTGTGTGAAAGGGGCTGAACGTCTTCCTTTAAAAAAAAATCCTGGGCCGGGTGCAGTGGCTCATGCCTGTAATCCAGCACTTTGGGAGGCCAAGGCAGGCAGATCATGAGGTCAAGAGATCGAGACTATCCTGGCCAACATGGTGAAACTCCGTCTCTACTAAAAATACAAAAATTAGCTGGGCATGGTGGTGCATTCCTGTAGTCCCAGCAACTCGGGAGGCTGAGGCAGGAGAACTGCTTGAACCCAGGAGGCGGAGGTTGCAGTGAGCTGAGATCGTGCCACTGCACTCCAGCCTGGCACCTGGTGACAGAGTGAGATTCTGTCTCAAAAAAAAAAAAAAAAAATCCTACTTCCTCAATAACAAGCCCCCTTTGAGATAAGAGCATTTATTCACTCACTGTGCCCTCACAGCCTAGCCATCTCTCATCAGGCCCTCCCTCCCAACACTGTTGCATTGGGGAGTAAGGTTCCAACATAAGCTTTTTGGAAGACATATTTAACCATAGCACACGTCTTTCCCTGCCGGCAGCTAATCTTAAATGACATGGAAATCCTCCTGTCTTCCCAAGCTTGAGGTTCCCATCTCTTCAGTCTTCTTCTAGGTCAGTATCTGCTGCTTTGAGCTGCTCATTACGTTTTTGCTGGGTGGTAACTACTTGCTACAATTTTAGCTATCAGTGTATTTGTTTTAAAGAGGCAATTTCCCACACTAGCAGAATGAACAGTTTCAACAGCAAATTAAAAAGAAATTAAGTTAATTTTATTTATAATAAAGAAGATAATATGGTCTGTATCAGTGGTTTTTCAAAAAAGCATTTTGGTGGCAAAGTCTTTTTTTTTTTAACAAAAGAAATTTTACTTGGAACTTCAATATGGAAAAATACAGAAAGTAGGAGCTGTTCTGAGCACCCTTCCAACTCGGGATGGTGGCTGGGAGTGGGAAACACATACAAAGTGGCAACCCCTGGGGCCCCTCTGCCAGACCCAGGGCTCCATGTAAAAGCCCCTGGAAGTTCCTGCCCTGGATTGACTTTCAGTGTTCTAGCCCCACCTTGGACAGTGCAGGACATACTGCGGAAGGGTAATGAGGGGTCAGCCTTGGAGAGATGGATAATTCATCACTGAGTAGAATGATGGGGTTAAGAGCATTCTTGGTAAGGTTGTGTCTACAAAGTAATAAGCTGTCAAAGATGAACTGATTTAGTAGGGGCAAGTGGAAGAAATCTCATTTTGCTGGGGTTAGACTGGTAAAGGCAAGTGGGATATTGAAATATGTTTTCCCCTTCAATAGACTATAAAGCTAAAGAAGTTTCAGAATCTGAATCACTTATCTCTCTAATACTAATAATTACATAATTTAGTGAAGGAAAATGATTAGTGGTTACTCTAGCAGCCAATCAGAACAAAAAATACTAAAATATGCTAAGCTGTTGAAGGCATATTTTGAATGACACCCATAGACACTTACAGTGGCATTTTAACCTATGATTAGTATGCATTTTCAAGACTATTAAAAAATTAATAGAGTTTATTTGTAGAGCAGTTTTGGGTTTATAAAAAAATGGAGTGGAAAGCGCAGAGTCCCCACATTTACCCTAACTCCCCCAACCCTCGTTTCCCCTATTACCATCTTGTATTAATGTGTGTTGTTCGTCACAATTGATGAGCCAATAGTGATTTGTTACTATTAGCTAAAATATGTAGCTTACATTAGTGGTCTTGCTTTGTGGCTTTGTGGTGTACATTCCACAGTTCTGACAAATACATAATGTCATGTGTCTACCAGTACAGTATCATAGAGGATATTTCAGTTTCCTAAAAATCCCCTCTACTTCACCCAATCATTCTTCATCCTATCTCTCTGAATCCTGGGAAAATGATTTTATTTTTCAGTGTCTCAGTAGTTTTTTTTTTTTTTTGCATTTTCCAGAATGTCATGTAGTTGGGATCATATACAATATGCAGACGTTTCAGATTGGCTTCTTTTGCTCAGCAATATGCATTTAAAGTATCTCCATGTCTTTGCATGGATTGACAGTTCATTATTTTTCTTGCTGAATATTATTCCATCGTATGGATGCACTACAGCTTGCTCATCTGTTCCTCTACTGCAAGGCATCTTGATTGCTTCCACTTTTGGCAATAATAAATAGAGCTGTTAAAAAATTCATGTTCAGGTTTTGTGTGGACATAAGTTCAACTCATTTGGGTCAATACTAAGGAGCATGATTGCTGGTTCTTACGGTAAAAGTATGCTTTGTTTTGTAAGAAACCATCAAACTGTCTTCAAAAGTGGTAATTACTTTTTCTGTGACTTGTTTTGTTGCTATAGTTGTAAGCCCTAGTCTCAGTCTTTTTGGTAGACAGGGGCTTGTAACTTTATGAGAGTTCTGATAGTTCTCTCTTCTGTACAGGTTGTGTATCCCTTATCCAAAAGGCATCAGAAGTGTTTCAGAATTTGGATTTTTTGGACTTTTAGAATATTTGCCTTATACTTAGCTGATCAACCCTAATCTGAAATTTTTCAGTGAGCTTTTTCTTTGGGTTTTGGTTCTCAGAAAATTTTGAATTTTGAAGCATTTTGGATTTCAAATTTTTGAATTAGGGATGCTCAACTGTATCTTGCTTTGTTAAAAACAGATATTAGATAAAAAAGAGAGAGAGAGATAGGAGCTCTTAGAATTTATATATAAAATATACTATATCTATATATAATTACTATAACGTACTATATGCTAAAAATAAGCATTAATTTAAGATGAGAAAAACCCAAACACAAGAATTAAAATTTTATGCATCAAGTAATTTTTTTATTTTTAAAATAAATGTAAATTTAAACATTTTGATTTTTCGGACATTGTTTCAAAAGTGCTTTCCAGGTTGCTGGTAAGCACTTTCTATTTGTACTTTTTCCTTTCTTTACATGCATGATTAAGGAAAGACCATGAGAGCACATTTTTCTAGTTCTTTGTGTTTAGCCTGATTGTCAAAACCAAGCCCATTGGTTTATAATTTGGCTGCTAAAACTGTGTCTAGACTTTAGGACTCCAGTTTCATTTTTTGGTACTTTATCAATTAAACTCCCTCACTTTCCAAAAAGGAAGCTATCAAAGGTATGTATATAGTTTGTTGAATGCCCTTTTCCTGATCAGAGGGAAGTTCCATTTCAGTCTGATAAAGTGTTATCTGGCAGAGAAAAACAGAACAACCAAGAAATTGAATGATGAGATTAGCTGCGCTGCCTAGGAGATTGCTAATGATTTGCTAAATCTCTGAAAACTGTTTAGTGATAGGGTTCATCTCTCCTTGATCAGCGAAAGTGATTTCTGCTCTGCTTGCGTGGGACCATACAAACACTGGGTGGGCCAGTGGACTCCGGGAGTCTGCAATTAATGGACTGCGATCACCAGGGAAAAGGGAATCCTTTTTACTTCCTGGTGATGCATTAACTTTGGAAAAGTTTTTGGGATTAAAAGGTTGCTAGAAACAGTTATAACATAGCTAGAGAAAAATGACAAGTCTAATTTTTTCAAGGAAAGTTCAGGCCTGGCGACACATATAAATAACATACAACTATTTGTTCAATCCAGGAAAAATAATAAGAAATCTACCAATGTGATAACGTCAGGCTTCAATGAGCTAAATTAGTGAAAGGCCAGAAAAGGGGCAACTACAGAAATATTGGATATGGATGTTTGAAGAATCCAAGTCCAAAAGGCAAAGAGATACAAAACCATGAGCTTTGTGGTAAGCTAGGAAAAGCAGCTACAGAATGACTTTGACATCTGGAAAATGGAGCCTGATGACGCCCTTTATCTATCATTTGATTTTTTGTCCTAAAAATTCAGAAATAATCTGTATGCATACTTTTGGGGATGTAAGTGAACGCGGCTGTGAGTTTTCCAGGTGAGAAGCTGGCAGCGAGGTCTCAGCTCGATGGAGAGAGAATTCCCTCTTCACCCATTTACTTGCCATAATCGATCCCGTTTGTCGGTGTTGTGAATCAGAGAGTGTGACTAAAACGGTTTCATGGGCATCCTATTGATTCTGTGTAAGAATCCATGATTATTTTCTAAAAAGTGTATTTTAAAGCATGTCAGGGAACAGAATTGCCTGATTGTTTTCCCAGAAGGCTGAGACTGAAGCCCCCTGGTACGGTGACAGCTCTTTGGTATTTTTCACTTCTGTTTCAGGGAGGCAAATGCATGTGCTTTGATCAAGTGTCAAATGTAGTTGGTAAATCTCACTTCTAAGGAGCCCCCTCTTATGTACTTTTCAGGCAGCCTGTGGGGTGGGGCGTGGAGGTGGCCAAGCACTAGGTTCAAGGTAGCACTTCTAGTAGGAGCTCATTAAGTCAGGGCTCACACACCGATCATAGGAAGGGAGCGTTGTGCAGGTTTCACTTCCTTTGATATAGACTTTGCCACCATTGTTCCAGTTATTGCCTGAGAGAGCTTATTTCCATATGTATAGAAAACCAATATACTTTCTCCTGCCTGTTAAACTGTCACCTAATGTATTTTTAGAAATATGTAATCTAAAAAAGACAGAAGATGAGGCAGAAAGTTCTACAGTAGCAACATTTGAGCATCCTCTACCACTTGAATATGTTAATTAAGAAATATCTTATTCTGCTTGTTTTAATTGCCAAGCAACACGATTTTTTTTTTTCCTGACAAAAATTGACTTTAAACGAACCGTTCTTGTGTGTAACCTGTTTTGTCTTCTGCTAGGTGTGTGTCTAATGAAGACATCAGCTTCCATTCTGAGTAGGTTTAAGGAATGCCCCCTCCTCTCTCTGTGCAATCATTTGTAGTGTCATATCTTTCTCTACTTCCAATAGCGTCAACGATGCTGAATGGAGATGCATGTGGTTGTTAGAGAAACACAAGGAACATATTATTAGATCTTTCATAATTAGGCATTGCTGATATGTGCCAAAGATTTAGAGCTTAATCAAAAAGTTCTTATCACATGGGCTTCTGCTGGCAATGAATTGGAAAGCCAACAAAGGCAACCCGGATGCTTGCTTTGCAAGATAACAAAGGGAAGACAAAGGCGGACCGATTCTGCCTTAGGTTTATTGCATGCTGTATTTTTTTTTTTTTTTTTAAATCGTATGAGTCAGGCAATTGTGGGGGAAAGGGGGTTAAAAAGCCCAGCTTCCCCGTGAAGCTCGAGTCCCTTTTGATCCTGATGGTTTCCTTGTGTCTGAGTCATTTCACCGTGCAGGTGCTGACTAAGGCTGAAGGCTATGGGAACCTGGGTCAATGTGTCTAGCAAGCCTTTTCCAGGTAGGGCCTGGGCTCTCTGGGGAGCGCTCCCGGTCCCTTCCTGTGCCACATCACCCCCACCTCTCTGGGAATTTAAAAGAGGATCTCTCCAGCCCTTAGATAAACCTGGCCGTGTACATTGGCAGCCAGGACCGGGGGCTGCGGGAGAAACCAGCGCGCCGCGCTGATGGCTGTTTTGACAAACTGTTGTGTGTTTTTTCTGTCTGAGTATCTGGCAGCGCAGGTGAAACATTGCGCTGCTGGTATCTTGGCTCACCACTCGCTCTCAGGCTCTGCGGGGAGTGTCGGGCCATCCCTGCAAATGTTCCGGGCAAAGCTGTGAAAACAAACGAGGCAGATTAGTTGGACAGGCTCACCAGCTTTTGAGTGTTAACTGCCCTGGCTGCCCTTCCTTCTCAACCCTTTCCCATTCTTTTATTGAGCCGTGCACTTATTAATTAACACAATGGATTCTAAGGTATTTTTCTTCTTCTTGTAGTTATACTGTATGAAGCAGGATCTCTCATCTTTGGATCTGGACTGAATGTTGATTCTCAGTTTTTAATCTACAAACACAATATATAATATATTCTTTCTTTTAAAGGCAAAAAAAAAGATCCTTTTTCCTTATTATTTTAGAAAGCAGGGCATGCTTACCACAGAGATGTTAGCCAATGCAGATAAACAACAGGGATAGTTTTGAAGTATACATATTTTGTGCCTGGGTTATTTCACGTGCCAAGCAGAGCTGCGCATGATCTATGCTACACTATTTAAACTAAAATTCTTCTGACTTAGTCTGTGGCAGATAAGGACCATCAACTCTTTTTTAGAAAGTGTAGTTTAGTATGTGTAAATATCTCTGAAGTACCAAGCATTTGGGAAGAGTCTTCAAACTGCGGTAACTTTTTTTTTTTTTTTTTTTTAATCTTTCTTTGGTTTGAAGTAAGAGCCAATCGGGGATAAAGAGAATTTGGGTGTCCCTTTTGAGGTGAAATCAGAGTGAATTAAAAAGAGTGATTACACCCTTCTTTAATCAAAGTCTCCAGAGATGATGTTTCTTTTAAAAAAGAAACATCAAGGAATGGGCTTTGAAAATTACTTTCATATTTTCTTGAGCATTTCAGAGCTACAGCACATTGTAAGAGTTGTCATTTGTTCCTAAATATCAGACTCTAGTATCAGTCTTTTGTCTGCCGCTGTCCTTCAGTGCATCAGAAAGGATTGAGCTTGCCCTTGCTTTGTTGTGAACAAGAAGAAGCTGTCAAATGACTAATGCTCTTGGAATCTCACTGAGGCGTTTATTCTGCCTCTGTTGCTATGAGCCCTATGGCCTCTTTTGAGGCATGTAGCAATATAGGTAACCTATCTAAAGTATGGACCTGGCAAAAAGGGACTTAGTCATAGCATAATGATTTTGCTTAAAATAATAATCGTAAAACAACTACCTATACCACTAAACATGTCCGCCATATACCCTCGGGTAAGCTGTGCACTGCACAACGCTGAGATTCATTCTCCTTTTAATCTGCGTGAACAAGTTTAATAACAGTAATATCTATGTGCTTGCAATTAGTCATGTGGATTAATTACTTGAAATAGTGTCAAAGCAGTGAAAGAAAAAGACACTCAAATTCACATGGCAAGTTTTTATCCAAACATTTCATAGTTGCTAGGGGGAAATGTTACTCCTTTAGGGAACTTTAAAAATAAGACCGACTTACTTGAGATTATTTAATTAATTGACATCAACAGTATTACATGTTAAAACCCTTCACATGATTCAAAAATAGATAATCCAAAATGAAAGGTATCATCAGTTCTTAAAATTCTTAGCTTGAGCTATTAAAAATAAACATCTCCTGCCTATTTCCAAGAAGTTGATTGGCTTAATTCTTCACAGATAGAAGGTCTGGTTCCTTGATTTGATGAATAATAGAGAAAGGAATAAAAAATATATTTTTGTCAGAAACTAAACGTGAGCTTGTTTCTTACCCTGAGACATAAAAATTAACAGAAGCCAGAATCAATCAGTAGTGCCAGATTTCTCTTATTATTGTTTTTGTAGGCTCTTATTTTGCTTGTTTGTGCCCATTCCAATGAGAAAATAATACAATGGCACTATTAATTTTACCTGAGAGGTTCTGTTACAACTGTAATGTTGGCATTTGTGGGAAGTGAGGCTAGAATTTTTTTTCTAGAGTAAGAGTTCTTAAAGTCTAAAAACCATATTCCTCTTTGATTCTTTACTAACCATAGATTATTGAAAAGCCTTAAATAATTTTAAAAAGGATACTTGAGACTGAGGCTAAAATTTTTTCATGTCCTAGGAAACTATAAGGACTTTGAAATTCAAGTAAAATATCAGCCTTTTATTTCTTATTTTATATTATGCTGTTTATTTACTGGCCAACTTTTAAGTTTAAGCATTTTAAATATAAAGTTAATATTCTCTACTTCCTAATTTTTCAAGGAATTGTGCAAATGATTACAGATGACATTTTAACATCACTGCACTTTATTAAAAGACATTGATGTTAGACTTGCTAAGATGAAGATTAAAATTTTTAAAAAAATATGTAAGGAAAAAACTAAATTTGAACCAAATGCTGCTATCAATATTGTTTCAATGAAACTGACCCATTCATCACATTTATCAAACTGTATGCTATTTTTTTTTTTTTTGAGATTTTTTACAATTTTGATTTCTCTTCAGCTCACCCTTTCACTACTTGTATGTGAGATTTAATTGTCTTTCAACAGAAGACATAAAACAACAACTTATAAAATCTGGGTATGAACACTACTAAGTCAATAATTAGTTTATGCTTTCAAATGAACTCAGTGTTTGAACCTGAACATTTTGTTTGTTTGTTTGGAGATGGAGTCCTGCTCTGTCTCCTAGGCTGGAGTGCAGTGGTGCGATCTCAGCTCACTGCAACTTCTGCCTCCTGGGTTCAAGCAATTCTCCTGCCTCAGCCTCCTGAGTGGCTGGAACTACAGGCGCGCGTCACCATGCCCAGCAAATTTTTGTATTTTCAGTAGAGACGGGATTTCACTAAGTTGGCCAGGATGATCTCGATCTCTTGACTTTATGATTTGCCCACCTTGGCCTCCCAAAGTGCTGCGATTACAGGTGTGAGCCACGGCGTCCAGCCTAGGCTTCATTTTTATGTGCCACTGCAAAGCTTGCCTGGATGTAAGTGGTTTGACTAGAGTAGATATGTATATTTCTATAGAATGCTCATAATTATCCATTTTTCTCAACAAAAGTAATAGAGTCTACAATGCTTTTTTTGTATGTGAAACTTAATTCATTATTTTAAAACATATCATTGTATATATGCTAATTTTACAAAGTAACTTCTTAAGTTGGGGCTAGGACAGAATCTCTGATTATCAATTAGGCTTATTTTATAAAATAAGATCATTGCATTTCTATTGTATTTTACCTGTTCATACGAGTACCTGAAAGCAAGCTGAATGCAAATCTCATTGCCTTCACATAGTGTAAATAAGGTTTAGAGCATGTGTTCAGAATAATTGTTTTACCTGACAGTAATGACACGTTAATAATACTGGAACAGTTCAGGCCTCAGAAGTGACTAAACTTTCGCTCTAAATTGATTTTCCCCATGAATTAAATTAAAATAGCAACTATGTGGTGAAAGTGATTAGGTTGGTCCACTAAAAGTGTTTTAGTTAACATACTTTTTTCTTCCACCTGTCAGTAAAGAATTAAATAAATTATGAGCAATTTTGGTTTGTTTGGTCTATTTTGTAAAAAATAAATAGAGTTTGTAAGTATCATAGCAAAGGTTTCCTCAGATTTTTGATGGTAGCCATGGTAAGTATGAATATATTTGTTGCATAAATAGGCTGTACAAAATGTTTCTAAAGCTTGGGATAAATTGAAATATGTTTACAATGAAATTTATTTTTAATGTTTGATACTTTTTAGTTATATTTTTAAGCTTTAAGGCATATATTTCCTCTAGAGATAAATTTTCATCGATGGTGACACTTCTGAGATATCTGGTAATACTTTATTAGTTTCACAAAGAAATTTCCAAGGGGGCTATACCATAAACTTCTGAAAAATGATCCTTCAAAAAGTTATCTTTTCCTAAAAAGTAGAATTCCAGATTTCAGGAAATGGCAAGCAACAGCAGCTGCAAATAACATTTGAGTTGAAATTTTGATCATCTTTCTATGAAAATGAACTGAAAAGTAATGTTCAGGTCATGATCAGATGCATTAGACTTTGGAAAATTGCTTTTCCTGCTGACCAGGCAGTAGTTCTTCATTCAGGTGGATTAATCTGCATTCTCAGCTATTCCTATATAATATTTAGAGGATTTTTTTCCCTCAATAAAATTGGTTCAGTTTCAAAAGAATGGCACTGTCTTTAAGAAGCAGCCCTCGTATTGGTATTGGGATTGGCAGCTGGATTTGTGCGGCTCAGTGAGTTGCTCAGAAATTTCCCAGTGTCTTCAAGCTTCTTCTGAAGGCAGGGCTGGGAGATGGCCAGGAAAGGCCGAAATAGTCTGTTATATCCACAAGACGCATGAGACCCACTAGCCTTCTAAAAAATAAAATAAGCCTTATTTATAGTCACAAAAACCCTTGCTATTTCCTTGTCTGTGAATGCCAACTATTTTATAGGACGTCTCCTTTTACAAATCAAAAGCAGCAATTTTACTTGAGAAATCCTATAAAGTCACAGCTGACTACACATCCTCCGTGAGTCTCTGTTTTTCTTTACCCGGTGTTAAATTTTTATGGTCTCGGGTGATAACTTTAAAGGCCTATGATGAAATCAAATTTTTGTCATTCTGATTGACTTCTCTTAAGAGGGAAGGCAATGTATTTCTTTTTTAATGTAACTTTTTTTCTTTCTTAAATTAGAGCTCATATAGATCCCAGAAAGAAAATGTGTGTGTGCCAGCCTTGGCTAGACCTGGGCGTGGTCTCAGATTTGGAAAACTCCCGAGCTCAGCTTTATGAGTCCTGTTCATTCTAAAGCGGCAGCTTGATGTTTTGATTCTGGACTGAAAAAAGACTGATACGAAAAGGGATTCTCACAACCCCTCTTTTTCTTCGTCCTGGGGTTTGTTAATAGCCAGCTGTAGGTCCTTGGGGCTTCTGAGTGACCACTGGGCGAGAGGGCTGAAGAAAAACCCAGTAGGACTGCAATCCTCCACCCTCAGAAGTTTTTCTTATCTTCATTCACGACAGAGCAGTATCTTGCTTACACAGCTAGGATCTGCCGCCACGAGTTCGGTTGTCCGGTTCTATCTTTATTTCTTGTACCTGGATATCAGTTGCCTTTAAGCAGGGAAAAAAGACCGTAATCTGTTTTGATAAGGGGATTTTGGACATCAAGCTTCAGTATGCAGGAGCTAGATAGATAATCTGTTAACGGAGTTGCCTTGAGGGAATAGATAATGGGAAAAATCTACATTTAAAGTAAAAGGCTATGTTTAAAGTCAATAGGATAAGTGGAATTTAAGGTGGAAAACTTAGCATCTAAATCAATTTCATCTTCTATGATTTTTATATGCCCATGGGGTCCTCCCCATGTGTACAGAACATAGCCCATCTTTACCACTCATCTCAGAGATCAAAGCCAACGTGAATAACAGCCGATCAAGAGGCAGATTTATGATCCCAACTACACTTTATTCCCCGTTGTCCCTTAGAGTTTTCCAACCTTCAAAGCCAGTGGTAGGTGTGAAATAGCACCTTAAGAAGGTTAAGCACCTACTGTGTGTTTTAGTGGTTGAGAGTATAGGAGGCACTGTGGCTCAGAGGCCACTTGCTAGCTGTGTGATCTTGGCCAACATGCCTTCCCTCTCTGTGCCTCAATTTTCTTCTCCTTAACAAAGAAATGGTAGTAGTCCCTACCATCTCTTAAGCGTTTGGTTATGCAAAGCCCTTAGTGCAATGTCTCTGAAATCCAAAGCACTCTATTTACAGGAATCATGCATTTTCTCCCTTTCCTTCTTTGTGGGGTTAGCAGCATTCTTATTGCCATCCTGAGCTCAGGTTCTTTGAAAAGCAAAGCCCTTGGGGAAGAAGTCATAATGAAGAGCAGGCGAAAAGGATTGGGAGTGAACAGGGACAGAGGGAAAGCCAGCGCAAGGATGCATTTTGAAGTTGTCTCCTCTGCACAAGAGGCCTTTTGAAAAGGCTTCAGAAATGGATCCAGGAACTGCTCCCAGGCTGGACATGCGTGAAATGTGTATCCATAGGCAAGGTGAAGGGATGCTACCAGCCCCGCTCACAGCCTTTGAACGTGTCTGTGTTCCCATGGGCACCACACAGAGGAACTGGAAACCCCTTGGGATAGGCCTGGAAAGAGATGCTGTCCTACTGTCCCCTGAACCTCCTCAGAGCTGATGAGAGCTGGGCCACACTTTCTCTTTAGCCATGGCTGGAGTGAGAAGTGGGGCTGAGAATATTTGGAGTCAAATATAACTTATGTCCACTACATTCCCATTTTACAGTCATGGAAACTGAGCCTACGAGAGTGACCAAGGCCACCCAAACTGGGTCTTAAATTCAGACCCTGTGATTCCAGATCTCCCCTTTTCCCTTCTGCCACGCGACCTCTAATCATGGCATATCTCTATCACCACTTAAAGATTGATTTATTTCTCCTTAAAAATAGGATTTTTAAGGTCAGGTGCAGTGGCTCAGGCCTGTAATCCCAGCACTTTGGGAGGCAAAGGTGGGCAGATAATGAAGTCAGGCGTTTGAGACCAGCCTGGCCAACATGGTGAAACCCCGTCTCTACTAAAAATACAGAAAAAAAAAAAAATTAGCCAAGCGTGGTGGTGTGCACTTGTAATCCCAGCTACTTGGGAAGCTGAGACAGGAGAATCACTTGAATCTGGGAGGCAGAGGTTGCAGTGAGCAGAGATGGCACCATTGCACTCCAGCCTGCGTGACAGAGCGAGACTCCGTCTCAAAAAAAAAAAAAAAGATTTTTAGCCAACTTTTTAGATAATTGGATGAAAAAAGCATTGAAGTTAAAAAGAAAAAAGTGTATTGGAAATTGATTCAAATTGCAACAGTTTTAGCACAACATGAACATTTAAAAAGTTTAGTTAACACATTTTAATTTCTATTGAAGCTTCACTTTCTAAAAAATGATATTCAGTATTAGTAGAGATGAAAGGAAACTCAATAAACAGGATGGGAATGTTAGCACTGGTTAGTTTTTAGTTTGAAATTATAATTACTAAAAAGTTTTTCTCCTTTTCTTTTCCCCTGCTCTTTGCTGTCTCTAAGGTGTGTGTATTTTCTTGTTTACTAGGGAAGTATGACTATTTCTCAGGGAAACAATACAATTATGAGACTATTTTCAAAAGACATAATGGCTTTTTTCCGGGAAACATTCCTCTCTGGCTTTTGAACCTCTTCTCCTCACCCCTGGTTACCGCTACCTCTTGTTTTATTGTCTTATTCCTGTATCACATTCTACCATTCAGAATACACCTACTTCCAGAAAGACGTTTTTCCTTTAACATCTGTTCATGCCATTTCTTTGCGCAGATTTTTTTTTTTTATTGTACTTTAACCTGTGGAGTACAAGAACATGCAGGTTTATTACATAGGTATACATGTGCCATGGTGATTTGCTGCACCCATCAACCTGTTATCTACATTAGGTATTTCTCCTAATGCTATTCCTCCCCTATCCCCCTGCCCCCCGACAGTCCCTGGTGTGTGATGTTCCCCTCCCTGTGTCCATGTGAGCTCATTCTTCACCTCCCACTTATGAATGAGAACATGCGGTGTTTGGTTTTCTGTTCCTGTGTTTGCTGAGAATGATGGTTTCCAGCTTCATCTATGTCCCTGCGAAGGACATGAACTCATTCTTTTTTATGGCTGCATAGTATTCCATGGTATATATGTGCCACATTTTCTTTATCCAGTCTATCCTTGATGGGCATTTGGGTTGATTCCAAGTCTTTCCTATTGTAAACAGTGCTGCAATAAACATACGTGTTTACACAGATTTTTTTCAATACCCACACATTGGATTCAGGGTTGAAGATGTAGCTCTGTTGCCTGGTGCATGGCTACTCGTCCTGTTTCAGGCCTTACTCCTCCTTTTTGTTTTGACACTGGACCATTGGTAGCCCTTTGGGTCCTTCATAAGCCCCTGTACTTCCACAGTTCTGCTTAAAAATGTGTTTTTAATGGTGCATGTGTTTGCTGATTTTGATGTGGAATTAAGAACCGCTCTTTTTCATGGGTTTTGGACAATTTAAATGTGATGTATCTTATTGTGGTGTTCTTCATGTTCCTTTTGTTTGTTAATCTTCTTGAATGTGTGAGTTTATGGTTGTCATCAAATATAAAATGACTTAATTGTCTAATAATTTTCTTTGTCCAATATTAGCTTAGTCAATTTAGCTTTCTTTTGATAGTGTTAGTATAGTATTTAAAAATATTTTTATTTTAATCTACTTATGTTTTATATTTAAAGTGGGTTTTTTGAAGGCAGCTTATAGTTGGATCTTGACTTTTTAAATCCAATTTCTCTTTTAATTGACCTGTTGGGACTATGTGTGTGTATATATTTATATATGCTATGTGTGTGTATATATATATATATACTGTGTGTGTGTGTGTGTGTGTGTGTGTGTGTGATTTTTATTTTATTTTTTTGAGACAGAGTTTTGCTCTGTCATCCAGGCTGGAGTGCAGTGGTCTGATCTCAGCTCACTGCAACCTCGGCCTCCCAGGTTCAAGCAATTCTCATGACTCAGCCTCCCAAATGGCTGGGACTACAAATATGCACCATTACACCTGGCTAACTTTTGTATTTTTAGTAGAGTCAGGGTTTCACCATATTGGCCAGGCTGCTCTTGAACTCCTGACTTCAAATGATCTGTCTACCTCAGCCTCCCAAACTGCTGGGATTATAGGTGTGAGCCACCGTGCCCAGCCAGGCCATTTATATTTAATGTAGTTATTGTTATGATTGGGTTTAAATCTATTATCTTAGTTTTGCTTTGTATTTGTCTTATCTATTTTTGTTTCCTCTCATTTCCTGCCTTAGTTTGCATCAATTTTGTGTTTTTGATGAGTCAGTTTTATCTCCTTTTTGGCTTATAAGCTATAGCTCTCTGTTGTGATTTTTTTGTGGTTTATTTATTGTTTGTGAGTATCTTTAACTTATCACAATCTTCAGGTATTGTGTAAGAACCTTGTAACCACCTGCTTCTGTTTATCTCGTCCTGATACTTGTGCTATTATTTAGCACATTTTATGTCTACATATATTACAATCCCCTCGATACATTATTCGTTTTGCTCTAGTTTATCTTTTGAAATGTAAGTAGTTTTTTCTTTCATTACTTTAAAGACACTGTTCCATTGTCTTCTGGCTGACATTATTTCCAGTGAGAAATCTGTCATTCTCATCTTTGTTCCTCCACACACAATGTCACAATGTGTCCCTTTCCTCTGGCAGCTTTTAAGAATTTTTCTTTTTCACTGGTATTGGGAAATTTGACCAAAATCACATCTTTGTATAGTTTTCTTCATTTTTTTTTTTTTTTGGCCTTGGGGCTTACTGAGCTTCTTGGATGTGTGAGTATATAGTTTTTATCACATTTAAAAGGTTTGGGGCCATTCTTTCTTTATTATTATTATTTTTATTTCCTCTCTCTCTCTTCTTTTCATGAGAACTCCAGTCTTACTTTATTAGGAGTCTCGAAGTTGTCCTGTAGATCTGTGATGCTCTACCCTGCAAACTCTAGCTCCCATGATATCTGTAGGCTCCAGTTTTGTCCCTTCAACCCATAGAGACTTTCAGACTCATCCTAGGCTGGCCCCTCCTCATACTCAGCCTAGAAACGTTGTCCGGGAGATAACTCCCACCCTTCATTTGTATCCTCTGGCATCACTCTCCTTTGTTGTTTAATGTCTTAAATATCATTGTTTCCTGGATTTCTGGTTTACTAGTTGTTTCAAGTAAGATGACAAATGTAGTCTTTGCTCCCTTTGATTTAAATTTTGCTTTTTTCAACACTTACTAATTTTAGGTCATTAGATCAACTTCTGCTAACATTTTGATAGGTATTGAGAAAAGGTCAAACCAGAGAAGAAAGTGTCTAAATTATCATCTTGGGATGATATAATCTATATTGCTTATTGTTAAGACTGTTTAGTATGTACGGAAGAGAATAATGGCTATAGAATCGAGTAGAGAGAAAATCACATTCCAGCTTTAAGCTTCTTATTACACATTTGTAAAAATGTCAATAGTCAGTGAAGATACATTAAAATGTTTCTGATCATAAAATGATTGGATGAACCTATGCTGATGAATATTAAACTAATAACAGGGTTATGGAGAGCATGGCTCCGGACTCAGCCTGCCTAGCTTTGAATCTTTGATTCACCTCAGAACAGTAGTGTGACCTGAATAAAGTCATTTAACTCTTAGGTATTTCAGTTTCTTCATCCCTAAAATAAGGTTGTCACAAATATAAAATGAGTTCATGTTTGTAAAATATTTAGACAAGTGCCTGGCATCTGGTTGGTGCTCTAAAATGTTTAACAGCAGCAAACAAAAGGCAAAGAGCACCCAAATAAAGATAATGTTTAATGTTTCGATATTTCAGTAAAATTAGTATTAGGAAACACTGGAGACCAGATGAGTTAAAAGGCAATTATTACAGCAATCCAGTCTAGAGGTAACATGGCTGAACTTGCCAGCAGGCAGGACTAGAAAGGAGAACATTCTTGGAAAGACTTTACTGAGGATAAACATACAGAATGATAAATATCTGGAGTCAGGACGAGAGGGAGACAGGAGGGACCAAACACCAAATGAAAGGATGGAATCCACTGCCTGGGACAAGGCAGGGTTCATGAACTGAAATTGTGGGTTGGAGATCATTCAGTTTCACAGCTGCAGATACAAAAGACTTTCAGGGGAAATGCTCAGGGGAGCAGGGGAAGCAGCTCTATATCTCAGGAGAGAGACCAGAGAGTGAGAAACACTTATCTGGGAGATGACTGAATAGGGTAGAAAGAGGAGGGCCCAAGAGTAACACGTAGGGAATGAGGCAGAGAGCTCTGGGAACATACAGAAGCACACATTAAAGAAAGGGGAATCAGGACAGCAGAGTACGACACGCTTCCTGGGAAAAGAGAGTTTGAAGAAGGATGAAGCCAGTAGACCCAGGAATGAGAAAATGCTACTGCACGTGGCTCCTGAAGAATGACGGGTGAGTTTCACGAAAATCACTTCAGATAGGTGTTCATATCAGAGCAGATTCCAGTGGTTCTGTGTATTAGTCGGTTCTCACACTGTTAGCAAGAAATCCCCGAGACTGAATAATTTATAAAGAAAAGAGGTTTAATTGGCTCTGGTTTCACAGGCTGTACAGGAAGTATAGCAACAGCTGCTTCTGGAGAGGCCTCAGGAAGCTTCCAATCATGCCAAAGGCAAAGGGGAAGGAGGCACTTTACATAGCTGGTGTGGGAGCAAGAGAGAGCACGGGAGGTGCCACACACTTTTTAAACAAGTAGATCTCATGAGAACAGCACAAGGGGATGGTGCTAAGGCATTCATGAGAAACTGCCCCATGATCCAATCACCTCCCATCGGCCCCGCCTCCAACACTGGGGATCACAATTTGACACGAGTTTGGGGCGGGGACACAGATCCAAACCATGCCATCAGGTGAGGATGGTGACGTCATAGAAGTGTGAAAAGACTGTGTTTTTGAAGATTTTGTGCTGATTAGACAGCTCTGGAAAAGTGGATTGAAGGGCGAGTTTGATGAAAGCAAGATTTCTCTCTTCAGCCATTCAGCATCACACTTGCACAAGGACATGCTGAAGACAGAATGTCTAACTAAAGAATTTCAGTCATCAGCGCAGGCTGGTGAGGGAGGCCCCTTGTGCAGCAGGTGGCTTTTCAGCATTCTTCGTATTCACTGACACATGGGACCCTGTCAGTCGTGGACCATCTGTGTTTATATTCTGCAGCATCTTTTTGCTTCCCTACGTATGTGTAGGATTCACCCTGGGAGCTTGTTAAAATGCAGACTCCAGGGCCCCACCTTGGAGATTCTGTTTTAATAGATCTAGGGTGAGGTCCAAGGATCTGCACATAAAAATTCTTACTCAGTTCTTGAATAAGCTGTGCATTCACACGGTTCAGAAGGTACAAAAGGACAAAGGGTGGAAAACCACCTTCCTACATGTGTTCCTCAGCTGCTCTATCTCCCTATTCCAAGTCTTCAGTTGTGTCAGTATCTGTTATAACTCAAACAAATTTAAAAAAATGTTTTGGCTTTTTCTTGTTCTTGTTTTCAATGAATGGGTGACATGACCTTAAGTATAGTTAGAGAGTAGAGGCTATGTTTGAAGGAGAGAATGAACCATATATGTGAGGGAGAAGAAAATCCACAGAGGACTGAACTTACAGATAGGATTTACAGTTACTAGAAACATGAAGCAAAGCCTCTCCTCTCCAGGCCTCTCAGATTTCAAAATGCAAATAGCACTGGAATAGATCTAGAACTTAGTCATCTTCAGATACTGGCCTCCTGTACACATCAGCTTCAGGAGCAGAAATCTTGAATTTGTGCAATGGTACTGTAATCAATTGCTTGTGTGTTTCTTCTTTATTACTAGTCTTATACTTTTTTTCTTGATGACCAAACTTATTGAACAAAAAAAGTGATAAAATCTTGGCCCCACTGATTCTCTGCTGAAAGTATGAACTCTATGCATCCCTCATTTTTTTTTTTTTTTTTTTTTTGGTGGATGTTGGGCCATACAGACAGGTCAAGACAACACTTAATGAATTTAAAAAATGTAACTTCACAGCACCAAAATTTTAATAAATGAAGACAAGCACATGCTGCTGAATTTCCTCAGTTCTGCCATGTTCTATTTGTCTTTCTCACCCTCTGCATTTTAAATAACCCTTCGGTCAACATTGTAGGTATTCAAGTTTCAAATATCATCTAAGGGTAAATAGCCCTTTCACTAATAAGTTTTTCTGTTCTTGACATAGTTTTTGGCAAAAGGTTGCTGTAGATATTGACAATAAAGAGCGCAGATTCTATGTTTTGTGTGCATTTCTTATATTGTTATGCTTTAAGAGAATAATAATTTTGGAAAGTTCAATTCAAATATCAGTTTGGAGTGAACATTTCTTGCCAATCTGAATTTCAGGTCTTATGCAAAAGCTCAGAATGCTACCAGCTCAGTTAAAGACTATCCCGAGACTGGACTAAACCCACCGTGCGTGCCAAGCCCTGGGACAGAGCTACAGAATTCCTGCTTGAAATGTGTTGAGATACAGATTAAGGCTGAAGAATATGCTTTCAAATAACAGTGACTGGATGTTTCAGTGAGACAAAAGGGGGAGAGGGTCAGAGATGAGAGTAACTAAATATGAAAAAAACATCAGCTTGCTTTTGGCGGTTTCTTCTTTTGGATTGTATTGTATTGTAGACTGTTTTTGAATTATAAAATGATTTTATTAGTTACTGCAAAAGTAGTTCCCATTATTTTAAATGGGAAAAACCACAGTTACTTTTGCAGCAACCCTAATAGATAATTTTGAGTGCACAACTAGTAGGTTGGTTGAGAGGTAACGTTTCCAGTTATATTAAGAAAACGCTAATGCAAATTTGTAACTCTATCTATCCTATGTTAAAATATGGGAGGTAAGCATATATTATAAAAAAGTCTATAGCTCCAAAATTTATGTATTTATCATCAAAGTTGACACAAAGCGTTAAGAAATAAATGATTATTTTCCTAAATAAATAATAATAAATAATAAATGATTATTATTCTTCCTAAATATATGCAATTACTGTATATATTTAGGAAGAACCACAAAGTTGATATTAATAACACTTCTCAGCTTGCCAATTTAAAAGTCACAGACTTCTGAATAGAAATAATGCATAAATATAAAAAATGGAAATATGGAGGCACCTTAGCACATTTCACCCACAGCTCAAAAAAGTAAAATAAATGCCTACAAAATAACTAGCTGATAAGAAACATAATAAAAATATGCTAGATTTTAATCTGCTAGTAGTTATTACAGAAGGATATAGGTAATCTAATCTTAAATTATAGGGATTGATGGTTTTCAGTGTCAAAATCATGCTTTTTCTGGAAGATGGTGGTTGTTTCACTACACAGGTCATTGTGATGAAAATACAAACTTTAAAATGTTTTGTTAGGTAAAGTGATGATCTTGCTTATGTATTTTAATAATTGTTCTTGAAGTTTAATTTTATTTTACAAATTAGGAAAATGTAAGAAGCACAGTGCTCATGCAGAAAGACAGGTCTGTATAGTTTTCTTATATTTTTGTCGCAAATTTTTGGATTTCATTGTATTCAAACGGCCAAAGAAGTACATCTCAAAGAGATCGCATTTTAGGTTTCTCCAGGACATCTCCTAGAGTCACCTTTCCTGTCATTGTGGCTTATAGATCACATTAGTCTCATTTGATGGCAAAGGTAGTCTTTTCTAGAATGATAGTATGCCTTTTAGGAAGTTTATTTCATCGATTAAGAATCAAACAGTGTTGGCCAGGCATGGTGGCTCACGCCTATAATCCCAACACTTTGGGAGGCTGAAGTGGGAGGCTCACTTAAGCCCAAGAGTTTTAGTCCAGCCTGGGCAACAACGTGTGACCCCATCTCTACAAAAGATAAAACAATTAACCAGGTGAGGTGGGACGTGCCTGTAGTCCCAGCTACTCAGGAGGCTGAGGGGGGAGGATCACTTGAGTGTGGGAGACTGAGGCTGCAGTGAGCTATGGTGGCACCACGGCACTCCAGCCTGAGTGACAGAGTGAGACCCTATCTCAAAATAATAGTAATAAAAAAAAGAAAGAATGATTCAAAAAAGGACATAGGGAGAGAATGCAGAGTGGAATTCTGAAGTTCAACATTAAGATAATTGCTATTTAGAATACCACACTTGAGGTCACTCAGGATGTCCAATCTTCAGACTTTCCTCAAAATACAGGAGTTGAGGTATTCAATAATAAGAATTCACCTGCTACTCTTGTCTGGTCCAGTGTGAAGGTCTGGGAGAATTGGAGTCCGCTCACAGATCTCCTGGAGAGAAGGCAGAATTCATGTCACAGCTAGAGATCTAAGTGGTTCTTTCCACTTCAAGTTCCTTGAATTCAGCTAAGTCTTAAAAGTGCTTAAGGGATTCTTTTATTTCTTTATTTTCCTAATAAACTTGCTTGCTCTCACTTTACAAAAAAAAAAAAAAGGTGCTCATTGTTTCTTCTAAAGACAGGAGACTGCTTATCAATGAGTAAAAAGAGGATGAACTCTGTTTGAATGAAGGAAATTCACACATGAACCTGAGACTCCTCCTTGTCAATGACCATTTTAAAAACCCAGGCCGTTACAAAAGTGTATCATGGAAAAAGTATGGGTTTGGATAACAAGATGATGCTTTTTAAAAAACAATTTAATTTCAATATTTTTCTGTACAATGAGACAGAAAATTTTATTGTTGTAAATACCAGTCTACAAGATCAATATTAATATTTTTATATTTGTTTTATGGTGAATAAACATGAAATATAATAGGTTTAGAAAAATATTTTATGTTTGTAAATATTGGGAAAGTTTACCTTTCAAAACACTGTTATTTAAAAAGAAAATTAGAAATGTATTAGTTTATCCCTTTTTGCAAATGTCACTCATTTCTCATGAACACTCATGGCTTATTTGGTGTAAACAAACTTTGCCATTGTTCAGGCAGCTGTGAAACATGAAAGTTATTTTTGCTTTTCAACAGGTAATAAAATAAATGCTTTGAAATCACTTTTTAAGGAAAAATATTTATTAATAGAAGAAATAGTCTTTCTTGGATATAAAGATGTCATCAATATTTTATTTTTTGTATTTACTGTGCAAGTTCTAAATTTCTTCTTCATGTATTTGAAAATAAATCTTGTGTAAGACTAAGAAAGTATTTAAAATATGCAGGCTAAGTCATGAGTATTTGGTTAAGTTAGGACTGTGTTTATTGGGAGGTAAATTCTCAGTCTTCTGATTCAAGGAACAGTGATTTCTCCCAATATTAAATTCTTCCTCTCAGTTCCATTCCTCGTCTTGGAAATGTGCCTTTCAGTGTCTTGTAATGTAAAATAGATACTTTTAAAACTTCTGAACTACACACCATTAGTTTTTTCCTTCTTTTTTCCCTGTTATTTTTTACTCTGATTAAAGTAAAACAAACCAAAAGAAAAAAAAAAAACAACTAAAAGCAACTAAACAAACCGTATTGACAACTCAACTTTTGCACTATTCAAGAAGCCTTCTATTGGTGAATGGCTTGAAATGACCAATTTGCATTAGAATGATGTCGCTTTGGTTTTCTTGTATAACATGAAAATCACAGCATTTCCTTAACGGAAGCCCAGACAGTGTATGGTTTGTAAAATTACCACAGTGTGTACAACTAGATCTTTACTTCTATGTGAATTGGTCTCTTAGAATAGCTTTAGAATAGGGAAAGAAAGCTGTCTGCCCCCCACCGTGTGTGTGTGTGTGTGTGTGTGTGTGTGTGTGTGTGTGTGTGTGTGTGTGTGGTGTGTGGTGTGTGTGTGCATACATGCTTGCTACACAGTAGGATTATTAATAGAGTTCTAGAATTTATGATGTGAACACTGGATGTCTGGACCTGCTACACACTTCACTGGTAGGGAATGGTAATTTGAAAAATGTTCTAAAATTGGATACAAATTATTTAACACAGGAAATATTTTTTTTGATGCAAATCACATTCTTTCTATTGTGTGTATCAGTAGTTGATTTTTTAAAAACATTGTAGCAAACTATAAATAACACAATAGTTATTATTTTAATTATCTGGATCTGTGCAATTCATTAGCATTAAATACATTCACAGTGTTTCAGAAACCTCACTACTATCTATATCTAAAACTTTTCAACATGCCAAACACAAGCTCTGTACCCATTAATCAGTAACCTCCCCCAGAACCCAGCTACTGCTAACTTCTTATCTACTTGCTGTCTTTACAAATTTGCCTAGTCAAGGTACCTTGTATAAGCGGAATCACGCAACAGTTTTTCTTCAGTGTTTGGCTTCTTTCACTCAGCATAATGTTGTTAAGATCTATTCATGTTGTAGCATATGTCAAAATGATGCAGACAGGAGGCATGGAAATACTGGGTAGACGAGGGTGGCTCGCCGGCAAAGGCCCCTCCCTCAAGCCTGGAGACCCACAGCCCTAAGTGGGAAAAGGCATTTTGGTTTTTGTGCCCCAAAATTTGCCTTTTGGCCTGCCATGCCTCCCTATCCTGTACCCATACAAATCCTGAACCCCGGGCTCCAGAAGCAAACAAGCAAAGGAGATGACACAAGCAGAGGAATGGAAGAACAACGTGGCAGAGAAAGAGAGAAAAAGAGGAATGTCTGAACACCGAGAGGACTTCTTCTGGGGGCAGTCAGAGAGGAAATCAGCTGCTTGGCAACCAGACTCCAGGGGAAGATCCTCTTCCCACTCCATCCTCCCTTCCAGCTCCCCATCCATTCTGCTGAGAGCCACCTCCATCCACCACTCAATAAAACCCATGTTCATCCTTCACGCTCATGTGTGACCCAATTCTAGGATGCTGGACAAGAGCTCAGGAAACAGAAAGAGGTCGCACTGGCCTCCTGCCTTCGTGAAAAGGCAGAGGGTCCCTCGATCTGGTTAATAGTTAAGCTGTCTGTGGATGACAAAGCTAAAAGCACTGTAATACAGGAGTTGCAGGCACCCACCCCTGTAGGGCCAGAGCCCAAAGCACTTGCCCCGGCTCCTGCACCTGCCTGTCTGTGTGCTCCCCCTCTTGTCAGAGATTTCAGCAGCAGCAATGACAGAACAGGCAAGCGACACCCCTGTCACATGTCCTGTGGGGGAATCAGGGAAGTCTCCTGCTTCAAAATTTTCATTTCTTTGTATGGCTAAATAATATTCCATTGTGTGTAGAGGCTTCATGGTATGTCATTCATCTGTTGATGAACACTTGGGCTGCTTCTGCCTTTCCACGATTGTGAGTACTGCTGCAGTGAACCTGGGTGTGTGAATATCTGTTGGAGTCCCTGCTTTCAACTCTTTTGGATATACTAGGAGCGGAATTGCTGGGTCATATGAAAATCTGGCAGTTATCTAAAAATGCTCACGTTTTTAGGTAACTGCCAGACTGTTTTCCACCATGGTCATACCATTTTCACAGTGAAACTGTAGCTTCAAAGTCAAGTTCTGAACTGAGTTTTCCCATTTCCAAGAGTGAAATAGTTTTCTTTCCTCAAAATACTTCCTGTGCCACATGCTCATGATAATGGAAATGTTCTGATGGCAGCTGAATCTCTCATTGTCTGGAGAATTCATTTAGATTTTGGCCCAGATAAAAATGATTTTTATTCGATTATCCTATGGAGAACATTAGACACAGAAATATGATTGGCTGCGTCTCCAATCCTGCGGATTCTTCGTATTTTTCCTGCCTCGAATTTCCTGCCTCCTTGCTTTTCTCTGTGCTGTAACGGGAATACTGGCTACTTTCAGTGAGTCTCTGCTTTCCACAAAGTCAAACGCAAGCCCTGAGCACGGTATTCATTGCCCTGCCCAGGTCCTCTAAGCTCGACCTCACATCCCATTCCTAACTTTAACAGTATGTGTATTCAAAGCAGAAGGCAAATCATTAATTCCTGTTCATGCTTTTCAACACTGGCCTTGCTATGACTTCTACTTGGAGGGGCACATCTAACCTCTAAGTATTCACTTTTCTTTTTCTTTCTTTGTTTTTTTTTTTTGAGACAGAGTTTCGCCTTTGTTACCCAGGCTGGAGTGCAATGGCGCGGTCTCGGCTCGCGGCAACCTCCGCCTCCTGGGTTCAAGCAATTCTCCTGCCTCAGCCTCCCGAGTAGCTGGGACTACAGGCTGCGCCACCGTGCCCAGCTAATTTTTGTATTTTTAGTAGAGACGGGATTTCACCGTGTTAACCAGGATGGTCTCGATCTCTTAACCTCGTGATCCGCCCGCCTCGGCCTCCCAAAGTGCTGGGATTACAGGCGTGAGCCACCGCGCCCGGCAAGTATTCATTTTTCAGATCTCAGGTGTGTGCCTGCTGAGCCGCGTGGACAGGCCCCTGGGCCTGCGGCTTTCCAGTGGGGAGTTCAATGGAGAGCCCTGGCAGAGGCTCCTGCAGGGCGGAGGAGAGAACTTAGGGGCTTTGCACTCCGCTCCTGCTGTGAGGTCTCTTCCTATTCACTGCCTCCCTTGACAAAAGCTTGCTGCTTCTCTATGAGCCTCCTTTCGCCTATCCGTTTGCCTCCCTGTGACTGGGAAGTGCTGTTGGTGACACTTGTCCCTTTGAGCTTCGGATGGTATCAGCTCCGGCTGTGACGAGCTCTAGGCTGCCGAGTTGCAGTTCGCTGCCCAACACCTGAACCTCTGTTTACAGACATCCCTCCGGAAATAAACCTTCCTCAAATTCCCTGGCTTGAGAGTGCTCTCTGCTTCCTGGGGGACCTTCACAGCCAAATCTTCCTCCCTCACACTGGGTGGAAAGTGATCTCTCTTTCCTCCAAGTCCTTATAGCGATTTGCACTTCTTTTATGGAACTTAGCAGATAACATATTGTAATGATTTATGTGTCTATTTTAACTCCCATTTTTTTTTTTTTTTCAGACGGAGTCTCACTCTGTCACCCAGGCTGGAGTGCAGTGGTGTGATCTCAGCTCACTGCAACCTTTGCCTCCCAGGTTCAAGCAATTCCCCTGCCTCAGCCTCTCAAGTAGCTGGGACTGCAGGGGCCACCACCACACCTGGCTAATTTTTGTATTTTCAATTGAGACGAGGTTTCAACATATTGATGAGTCTGGTCTTGAACTCCTGACCTTGTGATCTGCCTGTTTCAGCCTCCCAAAGTGCTGGGATTATAGGCGTGAGCCACCGCGCCGGGCCTTAACTCCCATTTTTAGATTATCAATTTCCTATGGGAGGATATTGTGTTTCACTTATTTTTACATTTCTTGTGTGCCTTCCTTGAAAGAATACTTTTTTTTTTTTTTTATGACTGTTATAAAAACCATACTAAAACGAATACCTTTAGTTTTAGGTAAACGATTTTGACAGCCATTGTAGATCCAATGTGACCATGGTGACCATTGGAGGGTGTATTTTAAAAGGTTATCCTTTCAAAGAATGAAAAATGTTGAAGTGTATTAAAAGCAAATGAAAATTATATTATTGAAATTGCAATGATGACCTTCACTACATAGAGAATTTGAAAATTAATACCTGTTTCTGTGCAGAATCTTTAGTTTCGGAAGAGCTTGAGGTGATGCTGTTTTAGGCCATAACAGATCTATAATTAAACCCGTAGCAGAGTATTTCTTTCATTCAATATGTAGGTACACATGCATTTCAGAGGCAATTTTGTGAAGCAGTATCTTGAAAACAACGCAGTTCAAATTGGTAATTTCAGGTTGTTTTTGAACTCTCACCCCTCTCTACTGTCTTCTTCCTGTCCGTACACAAACGTGGTGACCTCAATCAAACGGCTCTTTCTTCACCTAATATTCCGCTGCGGAGATTGCCACCTGGGGTCTGCTCACTGTCACCAGTCCCCACCTTCCTTTTTTCTTTTAATAAATTAATTCCAATCAAGATTTGTCCCTGCCCGTCTGTAAGACAGCTCTTGTCAAAGTCATCCATAAGCATCATGCAAACCTAGCCATCAATTCTGTCCTCTGATATGATATTTTGGAAGTATCTGAAATCACAGACTAGATTTTCCTTCTTCATATATATATATATATATATATATGTATTTTTTTTTTTTTGAGGCAGTGTCTCCCTCTGATACGATCTCTGCTCATTGCAACCTCTGCCTCCTGAGTTCAAGGGGTTCTCCTGCCTCAACCCCCCAAATAGCTGGGATTACAGGCATGTGCCACCACGCTTGGCTAATTTTTGTGTTTTTATTAGAGACAGCATCTCACCATGTTGGCCAGGCTGGTCCCGAACTCCTGACCTCAGGTGATCCACCGGCCTTAGCCTCCTAAAGCGCTGAGATTATAGGCATGAACTACTATGCCTGGCAGAGATTTTCCTCCTTCATGCATGGTCTGCACTTGACTTCTGGGACACCCCCCGCTCACATCATCCCGACATCTCTGGGCATTTTTCTGTCCCCTTCAGGGACTCCTGTTTCTTTCCATCAGTGTGTGGTGTGGTGTGGCCTCGGGGCTCCTCTTCCTTGTCTCCACTGTCTGCCTGTAAGTGTTCATCCTGAACCATGGCTGAAAACACCAACCACACGCTAATGACATCGGTTTCCAGTCTGGAAGCTGTTCCCAACCTGGAGACTGGTAGAGAACCCCGCCTGTTCATCAGCTCAGTCTGGAGGCCCATAGGCAGCTCTAGCTGCTGGCATGTAACACAGGGCCCTCGTTCTTACTCCTTCCTACCCTCCTAAGCCACAACTTGCTCCTTCCTGGACATCCCCCATTTTCACTCATTTTATTGCCATGATTCACTCAATTCTTAGGCAAAATGTTTGCGTCCTTTTGAGTCCTCTCTCTCTTTTCTTACAAAATAATTTTATTTATTAAAAGTTTATTTCATAAATAGTAGAATTTTCCCCCACCTTTATTTCTTGCACAAAGTTTCATCTCCTAAGAGAAAACCACTGTGATTTATTTACCTATGCATCTACAGCCTTTTTTTTTTACAATTATAAAAATATGCAAATATGAATTCTTTTAAAATTCTCCTTTTTTTTTTTTTAATCTCAAGGGTAGCATCCTAAAAACACTCTTTTGCACTTTTTTTGAAGTTGGTTTTTTGAGGTGAAATTTATATTCAGTCATTTCACCGAACCCTAACCTGATCCTGAAAATGTATATGTTTCCATGAGTTTCAACAAATACATACAACTGTGTAAGCACCACCAACATCAAGATGTAGAATGGGCCCACCACCCTTTCAGAATGTTTCTTTGTGCCTCTTATAAGTCAGTACTGTTCCCTCTGCCCCAGCGCCTGGCAAGCCCTCATCTGGTTTCTGTCTCAATGGCTTTGTCTTGCTCAGAAGGTGACATAGATGCAGTCACACAATGTGCAGCCTTCTGGGTCTGGCTTCTTTCACTTAGCGTATGGCATTAGCTATTCATCCGGGTCATTGCATGTATCAGCAGTTCGTTCCTTTTCATTTTTAAATAGTATTCTATTTAGAGGTTAGACTTTGTTTTTCTTATTTAATACATCTTTCCTTGCCAGTTTAGGGAAAGCTTTCTCCTTTTCACCCTGTGACATTATCTACACACGAATGCGTTGTGCTTTAGTCTCCAAGAGTCATGGCTGTCACCCATACTCTCATTTCTCCACCATATACCATGATCCCAAGCCCTGCCTTCTCTGTCTCTTCACATATGCTGGCTATGATCAGCGCTTCCCCAGTGGCCTTAAGCCTGTGTCTCAGAGACCTCCTACTTCAGAGGATGTCATTGCACAAGGGCCCAAGCTGGACTTCTCAAGCCAGTGCTGTGTTTGCACCAAGACCAAGGCCTTACCCCTCAAGGTCTGCTCCATGCTGACGGTTGAGTGCTGCAGAGCCATGTGAGCTGCCCATTGCTGGGAGACACGAGATTCCTCGTTGGCATATTTGACTCAAGGACTCCTTGCAGGCTTTTGAGCGGCCTTAGACAGCAGGGCAATCTAGGATGCTTCTTCCCAGCCCTTTGCTGGGTCGAACTAATATGTCCCAGGCTTTTCCAGCTCCCATCCTATTGGCTTCCATGCAATCATCTCCCATAATTAAATTCTTGCCCAGTTAATCCCATTTTGGAATCTGTTTTTCAAAGAACTCAGATTAATGTTGTTTCTAATTTCCACTGCAACCCCTGTGCTCCAGCTTCCATCAGCTCTCTCTCTGGGGCGCCTAGTCTTGCACCAATCCCTGTTCTTGGGTAATCAATTTGTCACACAGGTAATGATCTTCCAAAAATGTAAAATACGTCACATCAGCTCCTGCATACAACTTAAGGGTTTCCCTTCAAGTTAAAACCCATACCATGAAGCCCCCATATGATCTGATCCTTGTCTTCCTCTCCTCTCTCATCCTTTCCCTTTGTTCTCATGCTCTTAGAGTCTTAGTGGGACTCTCACTATTTCTGATCATGAAATGCTCCTTCTACACGTATTTGAATGGTCTACTCCTTCTCCTCATTCAAGTCACTGCTTAGATGTCACCTCCTTAGAGAGCCCTTTCTTGATAACTTCCTCAGCCGACCTGATACTATACATCTTCTAACCATGTTTTAATTTCTTCATACATGATACAACTCTCTGAAGTTATATTACTGATGATTTGTTCACTTGCTGACACTCTGTCCTCCTCCAGGAAGGTAGCTTTGTGTTCTGTATTACAGCTCAAGCGTCATGAACGTTGTCAGCGCTCAGTAGATGCTCAATAATTATTTGCCTAATGAGTAAGTGGATGTGCTTTAGAGGTAAGTCAAATGGCAAATCTGATGAGTCTGGTGTATCCTGAGCAAGTCTGGGTGATCGTATGACTCTTCTTTATGCTGGCCATGGTCCAAGGAGGGAGCTGTGAGAACACAAGACAGTGTCTCTACATCTCAGATGAAACAATATTTCACGTGACCACAGGATACCGTGAAACACATACATTCGCTTCTGAGTATCTTGTGAGTTAAAGATAAAATTTCATCTATGTCCTCAAATGTTATCATGGATTCAATCACGATCCTTTTGGTAGTAACAAATTTGCGGGTACGTGCTTGAGCAGAAGTACAATTAAGTTCTTGTGAACAGGGGATCCTGGCTGGGAAACAAAGGGAGCAGGTATTGCAGGAATACAGTGGGAGACAGCAGGACTGGGGGCAAGTATGCCAATAATAAGATATTCTTCTAGAATTTCCCACACGTTTCAAGATATGAAGATACAAGTAATTTGTATTTTCAGTGGTCATGTTGGTCTAATAGAATGCCACATGCAAATATCTGCTTATTATACGAGGCTTTTTTCTTTTCTTTTTTTAATGTTCGTGATGATTAATATTTCTTTATAAGCGTCAGTCCACATCTGTTACAAAGCTGAGTGGGAATTCTTACTCACACTGATGTAACCTTTAGGTAAAGGGTAATGAGTAAGAACTCATCCTCCTCATTTCTTTTTGCTTTGTTTTGCTTTTTTGTTCTTTTGAGTCAGTAGAGAAGCAGCCAGAAAAATGGTAGCGATTAAACAATTAAACCAACTAATTATAGCTTTAACTTACGGTCTTTTTCTTTTTTCCTAGCATTGCAGAATATTTTATTTATTAAAATATTTCTGACCCATAATTATATTATTTGAAAATTCTAAAATTTTTCTTTAATATTTAGTAATTTTCACAAATAAATTACATTCAAATATATTCATTAAAATTTAGTTGTTTCTTAAGAATATTTATCTTTAAAAAATATTATCAACAGTTTTTCCAAAGATTCTTTGGGTTTGAAGATAGGGAGTTTTTCTGGAATTATGATAGATAAAGTTAATTTGGCTTAAATGTAACATATTTTACATGTCTTCTAATGAATTCATGCATCCTAACAATGATACGGAGATGGTAACAATAAATTTGACTCATTGGGAAATTGTATATTTAAATTTATTCTTTCTGCAAATGATGTGAAAAATATGCATGTTGCCTCTCTTAGAAATGCAATGAAGTTAAATTGAAAAGTCATAAAAGAAGAAAAACATAGATCTAAGACTATTATGAATTATCTTTGAGGAAAGAGTCCTGAATGTTCTAGGGTTTCTTACTCTTTAAAAAGTGAGCAGTTTTTGCTTTTTTTTTCCTTATGTGTCAGTATTTATGCTCAATGTATTCTCTTATTATAACATGGAACCAGAAATTATGTGCAGGTACATGTTTTCTCTAAAATTTAAAACGTAAAGAGTGATATAAAATTGTTCTTAAAATGACCAAGTCAAAATTAAGGTGTTGAGATGGGAGCTGTGATGCAGACGCCAAGTGCATCACTTTCTGAACTCTTTCTGTGGTCAATTACCTTATGATGCCGCAGAGTCTGAAACGGCTTTGGCTGGGCTGAGTCAATGAAATATTTATGGATCAAAGGATCCTGGAGATGCTTCCTATGGGAATGCATATAATAATATAGTATTTATACAGTGCTGTCTTTGATGTGCTCAAACAGTTTTACAGAGACATTCTGTACTTCATCAGCACCACCCATGAAGGAGGTTGGGGGTAAGAATGAATCTTGTTTACAAATGAGTAAAAGCCATACCGAGCAGAGATTCACAGAGGGGGAAATGACAGAGCAGGAACTCCCTGTCTGTTCAAAGGGTTCAAAGGTGCAAGGAGAGAGATTAGTTTCCTAGTGTCCACAGGGATTTTTAACCTCTATACTTCTGATTTCCCTGGACACCCAATATCTTGTGCTTCATGACCTTTACAGCGCACCCCCCCCCCACCAGCTCTAAAATTCCACTGCTGAATTCACAATAGCAGTTTGAATGGTGGAGGGAGAGAGGTCAGACTCTGAAATGGGATAATCTTGGGTTTGAATCCTGGCTTTGCCGCTCACTAGGGAGGTGCATTTGAACAAATAAGAAGTTTGTTTGAGTTTTGGTTTCTTCGTCCATGAGAAGAAAATTTAATATCAGCCTCACGAGGTGGTCTTGAACACTAGGTGAGATGGTGTGACAAAGCCCTTGTTGCAGGATCTGGCACACAGTAGGTCTTCCATACACCGTGTGAGTTAGTATTACCATCTGAAGGTGGCAGAGATAAAAAGCCATTTTTTGTTTCCTGCCTACCCTCCTTCACCAAAATGGAATGACTTAACCCTGTGTAGGGTTCTAAACGAATGTGCTCCAGTTCAAGCTAAAGAGTTGGAAATTCTGTCCATTTTTGTTACAAATCAGATGTTTGAGATGAGCTTTCTTTCCTAGGTGTTGCTACTGCAGGGATACCTGAATTAAAGACTATAACTTTGAAGCCAGCACATGTTGATAAAGTATGTGGATGGATGATGTGGAGCTGGTGGAAGTGTCAAGCTTGACCACAGTTTGGAAGGAGTCAGTGGCTGGAGTGAGGAACCATTCTAGGCTAGACAATTCTCTGCTGCTTCACCTCCCCAGAGGGATGTGCCAGCTGAAGAGCCCCAAGGAAACGTGGGGTGGGAGAGCAGCAAGGGCTTCCTGTGATGGGAAGATAAAGAGGAACTCTCAATCTAAAAAAAAAGATAAAGCTTATAGCCCACAAATGCTAAGGAAGACCCTTGAGGTCCCTAGATGGCAGGTATTATTTCTTTCACTAGCAATGTGTATTTACTCAAAAGAATGACAATCATAACTTATTAATAGAGGAGCCAATATATATAATAAAAGACTGAAGGAAGATGGTCACTGTGCTTATGATTTGTGATATAAAATTGATATCAATTCTTACTATGGGCTGGGCATGGTGGCTTACACCTGTAATCCTAGCACTTTGGGAGGCCGCAGCAGGCAGATCACTTGAGATCAGGAGTTCAAGACCAGCCTGGCCAACATGGTGAAACAGTATCTCTACTAAAAATACAAAAATTTAGCCATACATTGCGGCAGGCATCTGTAATCCCAGCTACTAGGGAGGCTGAGGAGGAGAATTGCTTGAGCCTGGGAGATAGAGGTTGCAGTGAGCCAAGATTGTGTCACTGGACTCCAGCCTGGATGACAGATAAAGACTCTGTCTCAAAAAATATGTATAAATAAATAAAATAAAATTCTTACCATGATCATTGACCTAGTACTATAGATGTAGGTATTCTGTGATGTGATTTTACAGTGAGTAAAAATTATTAATTGAATTTGACATTTCCCATGTTTTTGCACTAATGGAAATATATCTTTGTAACACGTAAATTTTCATATGAAAAACTGGAACATGAATAGCATTTTGGTTTTCCTGTACATAATACTATTAGGCACAGAAATGAATAAACACATAGTGTAAAATTTGATCATTGGCACCATGAATATATGTATATTTTGATAACAGATGATGTAAGAAAAAAATCTCTAAAGAGAAAAGAAGTTGTTGCAAAGTTTATGCATTAAAGTAAACCCACGTTTAAGATAAGACTTCATCAGACCGATCTTAGATATCATTATATTTCTTGTGGGTAAATTTCAAGAGGAAGATGAAAAGGTGCAGGGCATAGTCAATGGCATGCTGAAAAATTGACTCCTCAAAAAATAACCAAAGTCTTATTCTTAGTCTTTGCCAGTTTCCATTGTGTAACTCCTCCCACCATCCACCATGACGCGACTCAGGTAAGCAGTGAATGTGGAGCATGGAAGAGAGGCACACAATGGGCATTCAGGAGTCCAGGAGGTCTGCTCCAGCACAGCCCTGGACAGGCTCCGGTATGGACAATACAAGAGTGGGCCACTTTGAAGGAGATAGGAAAACAATGAAAACTGGCGGGGTGCCACAAAATGCTTAGCATTCTGGAGTCGTCTGATATAGGAACAAATACAGTCATTCTCAGCACAAACCCAGCATGATCATTTATCAATGTGCTGAGGCTCTGAATAAAAGGCAAGGTCAGCATAGCGCTGAGACTGAGAGCTGCAACACCAGGGCTGACGTCCAGCCCTGCCAACGGCTATTTAGTTGTGTGCCTTGGTGCTGGTTTCTGAGCCTCTCTGGGCCTCTCAGCTTCTTTTTCTGTAAGTTATGAGGCTCGCTGCATCTGACTCAAATGGTCAGTGGGAGGGTAAACTAGTTACTATGGGTGATGCATCTGGGAGGTGCCTGACACACTGAACTATGTTCCTCCAAATCCATATGTTGAAGTCCTAACGCCAGCATCCCAGGTTGTAACCCTATTTGGAGATAAGTTCTTCACAAATGTGATTAAATTAAAATTAAGTCATTATGACTGGCGTCCTTATGAGGAGAGGAAGAGACACCAGGTGTATCAGGCCATTCTTGCATTCCTACAAATAAATATCTAATACAGGATAATTTATAAAGAAAAGAGGTTACATTGACTCAGAGTTCTGCAGGCTGTACAGGAAACATGGTGCTGTCCATCTGCTTGGCTTCTGGAGAGGGCTCAGGAAGCTTACAATCATGGCAGACGGGGAGTGAGAGAGCGAGAGCGGAGGTGCCACACACTTTCGAATAACCAGATCTCAAGAGAACTCACTCACTCTTGCTAGGACTGTACCTAAATCATTAATAAGAAATGGCTTCCAAGATCCAGTCACCTCCCACCAGGTCCCACCTCCAACATTGGGAATTAAATTTCAATATGAAATTTGGGTAGAGACACATATCCAAACTATTTCATTCCTCTCCTGGCCCCTCCCAAATGTCATGTCCTTCTCACATTTCAAAATACAGTCATGTCTTCCTAATAATCCTCCAAAGTTTTAACTCATTCTAGCATTAACTTAAAAGTTCAAAGTCTAAAGTCTCATCTGAGACAAGGCAGGTCTCTTTGACCTATGAGCCTGTAAAATAAAAGAAAACTTAGTTATTTTCAAGAGACAATGGAGGTACAAGCATTGGTTAAACATTACTATTCTAAAAGGGAGAAATTGACCAAAAGAAAGGGGCTACAGGCCCCATGCCAGTCCAAACCCCAGCAGGGCAGTTATTAAATCTTAAGTTCCAAAATAATCTCCTTTCACTCCATGTCCCACAACCAGGGTACACTGCTGCCCTGGGTCATGATAGTGTTGGTGGATTCTTAAGGACTTGAGCAGCTCTCTCCCTGTGGTTTTGCAATGTTCAGCCCTTGCAGCCACTCTCACACGTTGTAGTTGAATACCTCCAGCTTTTCCATGTGCAGGTTGAAAGCTGGTGGTGGATCTGCCATTCTGTGGTCTGGAGGATGGTGGCCCTCTTCTCACAGCTTCACTAGACAGTGCCCCAGTGGGGATTCTCTGTGGGGCCACATTTCTCCTCTGCACTACAGTAGTAGAGGTTCTCCATGAGGGCTCCATTAGTGGAGCAGGCTTCTGCTTGGGCACCCAGGCTTTTCATACATCCTCTGAAATATAAGCAGAGGCTCCCAAGTCTTATTCACTCTTGCCCTATGTGTACCTGTAGGCTTAAAACCACACAGAAGCCACCAAGTTTACAGCTTACACCCTCTGAAGCAGCAGTCCAAGTTATATCTGGGCCCCGTTGAGCTACATCTGCAGCTAGAGCAACTGGGGATGCAGGGAGCAAGGTCACAAGGCTGCACAGGGCAGCAGGGCCCTGGGCCTGGGCCATGAAACCATTCTGCCCTCCTAGGCCTCCAGGCCTATGATGGGAGGGGCTGCCTGAGAAATCTCCGAAACAGCTTCCAGGCCTTCTACCCTTTGTCTTGGCTACCAGCACTTGCCTTCTTTTTGCTTATGCAAATTTCTCTAGCAAAAGGTTAAATTCATCTCCTGAAAACAGGTTTTTCTTTTATACCACATATCAGGCTGCAAATTTTCCAAACCTTTACACTCTGCTTCCCTTTTTAATATATATTCTAACATTTCTTTGCTCCCACATCTGAGTTAGGTTGTTAGAAGCAGCCATGCCACATCTCGAACACTTTGCTGTTTAGAAATTTATTCTGCCAGATATACCAGGTCATCACTCTCAAGTTTAACCCTTCATATATCCCTAGGGAAGGGGCATAATCCAAGCAAGCTCTTTGCTAAGGTGTAATATGTGTGATTTTGCTCTAGTTCCCAGTAAGTTTCTCATTTCCATCTGAAATCTCACTAGCCTGGACTTCATTGTTCATATCACTATCATAATTTTGGTGAAAACCATTTAACCAGTCTCCAGGAAGTTCTGGATGTTTCTTCATCTTTCTTTCTTCTTCTGAGCCCTCCAAACGCTTTTCTGTCCATTGCCCAGCTTCCAAACTTCCATGTGTCTTTACAGAAAAGCCCTACTCCTCAGTACCAATTTTCCGTGTTAGTCTGTTCTTACATTGCTATAAGAAATACCTGAGACCGGGCAATTTATAAAAACAGAAAACAAAAACAACAGCTTTACTTGGCTCATGGTTCTTCAGGTTTTATAGAAAGCATGGTGCTGGTCTCCACTTGGCTTCTAGGGAGGCCTGAGGAAGCTTACAATCATGGCAGAAGGTGAAGGGGGAGCAGGTACATCACATGGTGAGACCAGAAGTCAGAGAGGAAAGAGATCTCATGAGACTCACTCACTGTCGTAAGATCAGTACCGAGCGGGATGGTGCTAAGCCATTCAGGAGAAACCACCTCCATGATCCAGTCACCTCCCATCAGGTCACATGTCCAACACTGGGGATTATAATTACACCTGAGATTTGGGAAGGGACAGAGAAAAAAACAAAAGGTTGTTTGGGATATAAATAGGGTTAAAAATCTAGCCATCTAGAGTGACCTGTTTTCCGAGGATTCTTTGTGATAAACGTGATAAAAGTGTCATAATATTGTTCTCACTTTTTGTGAATAATTAAACTGTGTATCAGAGAAAAACATAGTGTACCCTGGCAACAAAAACATCTTAAAAGACAGTGCAGTGGCATATTATTGCGATGATTGGTACATATCGCATATGTACGTTGTAGAGGTTTGGAAGCAGATGTACTTTTTATAACAGCAGTGTGTATATACCAAAGGGTGAGAACTTGTGATGTTTCAAGTTTTCCATCTAACCTATAAATTTAAAATATCTCCATAGGCTCCATGATTAAAATATCACCTCAAATCCTGTCTTTCTGTGTGATGTGTATGTATTGTGGTTGGTTTTTTGTTTCTCTTTTCTTGGTTTAGGATTAAGTAAAGTATCATAGACTGAAAAGACATCTGACCTGTTAAGGGATGAGCTCCTAGGTCAAAGGCCATTTCTTCAAAGAGGAGATAATGTCTAGTGACTCAGGAGGAGAAACAAAGAAAATAGATCTCTCTTGAATCTGGGCAGATCTTACTGTGGTGCCCTTAAACAAGTGCTGATATTGTCTGTGATGCAGAGTAGATTTTTTCCATCTGCAGTGTCCTTCCCTGCAGGACTTTCTCAAAGAAAAACTGAACGTGTGAACCCTGAATGCAGATGGCAAAGAAACAGAAACATGCAACCAAATATAGCTATAAAACCATGGCATGATTCATGCGTAATATATTGAAATCACAGCACTTTGGAGGCTTTTTATTATAGTCATTAAAAAGTGTCTGTGAACTCTAAAAATCAACTTAAAATAACACTTTTGTTTTGGAGATGGAGTCTTGCTCTGTCTCCCAGGCTGCAGTGCAGTAGAATGATTTTGGCTCACTGCAACTTCCACCTCCAGGGTTCAAGCAATTCTCCTGCTTCAGCCTCCTGAGTAGCTGGGATTCCAGGTGCCTACCACCATGCCCAGCTAGCTGTTTTGTATTTTTAGTAGAGGCACGGTTTCAACATGTTGGCCAAGCTGGTCTTGAACTCCTGACCTCAAGTGATCTGCCTGCCTCAGCCTCCCAAAGTACTGGGATCACAGGTATGAGCCAATGTGCCTGGCTAGTAAAACCAACATTTTTGACACAACCTTGTTACCTTTAAGAAAATCCTTTAAAACAGAAAGAATTATATAGATAAAGACCAATAGCTCCCAAGAGCTATGTGGATGCTTCATAGATACCAAGGAAAATATTTCATTAAAATATAAATTATGATGAATAATGGAAGTGCATTGCTGTAGAGAAAGAAAATATTCATTTCAGTTAAGGCCAGAGCTTTTCAATACTTAAGGTTCAAAGGAATCCTGTGTGGGGTCTTGCTAAAGTACAGACTTTGATTCGGTAGTTCTAGGTTCTGAGAGGAACCCAGGCTTCTGCATTTCTAAGGAGCACCTTGGTGATGTGCTGCTGGCCTGAGACCACACTTTGAGGGGCAAGGGTCTAGCAGCTGAGCTTCTCAAGGTCTGGAACTACTGCACTCATTTTTACACACGCAGCATGTAGTCCAGCAGAGATCACTGATAAGCTAATCAACAAATGCTTGCAGGATGGGTGGATGGATGCATGTAAAGAAAAAATGCAAAACTGAGACAAATGCATTGATTTTCACTCTATTTGCTAGGTCTCCTGGGATGCTAGGTTCATTGAGTCCCAAAGAACTTCTACCATTCTCAAATTTCCTAAGGGTAGAACAAGAACCAACCGTTGAAGGCCAAAAGGGAGTTTTCCATTCGAAATAAGGAAGCATTTTCTAAGAGTAAGAGCTTTCAAACGGAATGTTCTGAGGTCATGCGTTTCCTGCCACTGAAAGTCTTCAGACATTGGCAGGACAATCATTTTGGGGGTTTGTTATTCTGCAGATCCGAGTGACAAGCTGAAGGGACTAGAGAACATTTAAGATTTCACCCAGTCCGAAAATCCTATGGGAAAGGAAGAAGCAGACGGAAGGTTAGTGAGGTAAAAAAGATGACTGCATAGATTTGAAAGCCCTTTGGATGTAGTTCAAATTCCGGCGAGTTACTTTTCTGAGCCTCAGTTTGTGTCTCCAAAAACACAATGGTAATGATAATGCCTATTTTACAGTGTTGCTGTGAGAATTAAGTGCAATTATCTTTTTATGAAAGTAGCATATCATACAGTAAACACTCTTTTCTTCAACAGAATGGTGTGCTGGCCAATGTTCAACAATGAATTCCTCTGCCTTCCCCCAATAAAAGCTCTGGTTTGTAGTGTTCGCTGATTTTGTGGTGTAAATATTCCCATCGTGACCCATTTCAAGCTGGCAATGCCTCAACAGCCAGCTTACAGGATTCCTGAGAGTCTAGCAGCCAGCTCTTGTGAGCCACTGCTGTGAGTCAGCTACATCACACAACTGCTTCCCATAGTTCCCATTTTACCTTAGCTGTGACCCTTTGTGATACGGACGCATAAAAGAGCATCACTTTTCACGGACTTCTATTCCATACTGTGAAACAGATAGACCCAGCACTTTAATGATCTCTGCCTTTCACATTGGTTGAGGAAGGAAGTGACTGTGGGCTGACTTAATGTGTGAGAAATTGCATGAGGTGGAGGGGACAAAGGTCCTACAGTGAAACCAGGAGCTGCACACATGTGTTCCTAAGAAAAAAGGGGATTGCAAAGTGCTATAAACTAGGAGGAAAATTAGGATTGAAACCAATCAGATAGTGGGCAGTTGTATTAAAACAGATGGCTGTTTTGAGTATGTACTCCTAAAATTTTCAGTGTTTAAAATTCTCACGTGTTTCTCAGATTAAAGTGCAATCATGAAGTTAATTACTCAATAGTTTTTTGTTAAGTCAATTTTGAATTTAAAAAGCTTATTCTTTCGAATTAACCATTAAGTATAAGAGCATTTCTATTTGAATTTAATTCTATTACCTGACAAGTGTTAGTTCTTCTTAATGATGACAAAGGTGTGATTAGATCATTAAGTTCAACACATCGGAACAATTTTCAAATGATATGCTCTTCATGTATTTGTATTAAGATATGGTCTAATATGAGACCAAAAATCAAATACATTTTAATCTTTGCTGAAAGAATGACAATTCTCTGGCCAGGTAAATGTCAAGACATATAAATAGTTTTCTTCTTCCATTTATAAAATTAGACAGTAACGGTTAATGGGTGTATTGGACAGGTTAATTGTTTAATACAGCAGAAAATTATCTTGTAATGAAAAACACCATTCCCCTGGCCTCAACCTTTTACATAAGTTTTTCTCAATCTTTAATTAATAATCCTAGTTTTACAAGAAATAAGTATATACAATTATCAAATCCCTCAGATTGATTTATTCAATAGTTGATTAAGGGCATTTGTTTTGCCCAATTTCTAATTATACACCAATAATAGTACAGCTGTAAATTGTAATTCAGTTTTCCCCATTTTGGAGTTATTTGTAGATCTGAATCTTTTGAAGGTAATAGCTAACATTAAACAGCTGAAAGATATTAATGACTTCATGGTAATGTTGATGCCTTGGATACTCATTATAACCTTTTAAAAATATGTATACAGAAGTTTGATTGAGTTTCTTCCTCCTTGAAATTCTATGTGCTGGTAAAGGAGGTGACATTTACTAACAGGGACAGTCCCAAATTAAATCCATTTTCCATGGTTGGGTTCTACTTTGCATTTTTAATCTGAACCCTTGAATGGCTATGGAAGTTGAGCTAACTTTTTACCGTAATATCAAATCAGTTTTTTTAAGTTGAAGTTTATAAGAAAAATAAAAGGACTAGTTGAGAAGAATTTAATTCATGCTCTGGGTTGAATTATACAGAAACACATAGAGGTTTTTAAGAGCTAAATCATGTATGAACACTTGAAGAAAATTATACATAATTTATAGCATCATTGGCCTGTGAATCTTGTTTTAAACTAGAAGCTTCTCATCACGTGGGTACTGAGGCAGCTCTCAGAGATGTTGGGCTGGGATGATGGATTCTCTGCTCTCTTTTTGGTTTTGAGTCACTTTTATTGGTGCCTGGCTTTCAAGAACCCCATCTTGGTATTTGAAAAACATCTTTCCTTCTAGACTATGCCGTGTTGCTTTGTTTCTCGTGGGTTTTCCCAAAGACAATAGTAGCAGTCTCAACCCCTGTGTGATGGTTTAAAATCAGGTCTGCAAATTTTCTGAAACACCTACCACCACGGGGTGGCAGCTAAAACTCCCTCCTTGAAACTGAGTGGCCCTTTGTAATGTCTCTCATGATAGAGTTGGGTAGAAGTGATGCCCATGACTTCCAGAGGGTAGGTTAGAAGAAAACATTGAGCATCTGCTAGTTGGTCTGGGAACACTCACGTAAGAGGAAGGCTTATACCCCTGAGGGCTTCAGGTGAGCAGAGCACACACTGGAGAGGGAGCAACGCCCAAGGAGCTCCAGCTTCCCCAACCCCTGGATGATTGAATTTCCTATCAACAGTGTGAGTGAAGAAGCCCCAGGCATCTTCTGATGGTTTTGGCTGTAGACCTGGAGCAAGAACTCAGCAGGAACTACCTGGCTGAGCCCAGCCAACCCTTAGATTGGAAAGCAAACTAAAACTATTGCTTTAGTAACTGTTTTACTACTTCTTCTTCTTCTTCTTTTTTCGAGACAAGGTCTTACTCTGTTTCTCAGAAGTGCAGTGGTATGATCATAGTTCACTTTACCTTGAACCCTTGGGCTCAAGCAATCCACCCTCCTCAACCTCCTGAGTAGTTGAGATTTCAGGTGCACACCACCATGCCCAGATAATTTTATTATTTTGTAGAGACAGAGACTTGTTGTACTGCCCAGGCTGGTCTCGAATCCTGATCAACTATTTTCGAGTGGCTTGTTTACCTCACCAGACAACCAGAATGCCTTGCAGCTTAAGTAAGATGATGGGTCCCGTGTGTTCTATTTCCACATCTGAACTCTGCCAAGGAGAATCACTGAGAAGCTGCTGTTCTGATAGTACGGTTGCTTACAGATCCAAGTTCCTGACCTCAACAATTCACACAATACTGTTTTTTGATTCTGCTTTATTATATTTGCAAAACTGAAAGGGTGTCACTCAAATTGAACCTGCATACAGTTTTTTTGATTTAAAAAAATTGATAAAATAGTCCTTGGTTTCTAACAAGTAAGAGGGGCTTGGGAAGATCACGTATTGAGGGTACTTTGGGCAGCAGTAAATTTTGGAATTGGGTGCTGCCATTTGACCACTGTTAGCATCAAATGAGTTTCAAGCAAGTGCGTGGACCAACAGTACCCCTGGCACATGCCTCTCTGTTTTCTGGCTGCAGACTGCTTTCTTCTTTGTGTCAATGCAGAAAATATTTTCTGCTTTGTTTTCAGTTGTGAAACTCCAGTCTGAGACTCAGATACTCTTTGCCACAACTGTAAAACTTAATAAGCTCAATTTCCATTGCTATTATTTATGTTTCTTTTCTCTGTTGCATAAGCTCTACATAGATCAGTGGAGAGATATGATTCTTGGGCTCCCTTTGGGTGCAAAAGCTTTCCAAGGGGGATTTTGAATATACTCTGCATTGTGCCTCTGAGGCTGTGGGCAGAGGCCACAAATCTATCTCATCGTCAAGCCTCCTGAAGTATCTTGCAATACCATGTTAGGTTTCTGGGGGCTTTGTTGTCTAACTGTTTTCGTACCTTCTATGTATTGATTGATAATTCTTGTTGGCTTATGGCTGCTGTGTCAACACAAAAGTACCACACAAACCTTATCTGGAATAGTTGTGTAAGTGTAATTAATGGCTATGTAAATAGGATTGTAATTCCATTGTGTGTGAGTCCTTCACCTCTCATACCTTGAAGGGTCACAGCAAAAGGTATAGTTTCTTCCACCTGAGGCTGGGCTTCTGGCATCGGGCATCTCACAAGCCTCCATGAGCGCTATAATCACTGCCCGGGTGTTTCACATTAAGATGCTGTGCTGTGACGTGAGCTATATAACAAATCATTTCAGAGCTCTCCTCTCACTATTGCCCTGGTGAATACGGGACCTGAGTTCACCTCACCCAAAATACCTTCTGCTCAGACAGCAGCTGACATTAGGTACCAAAGGGCTGCAGAGGGAAAGGCTAAGGAGACACTCGGCTCTTGAGTCTAAAGTTGAACTGTTTGGCAAAGCAATGGCCTGGTATAGTCAGCTATTATGTTAAGAATGGATTTTCCAAATTCATTTATTTCCACATTTGCCATATTAACAGTTGGGCTTGGAGACCTTGGTTGATAGAGCACTGCTTTGCTGTTTAGAAAAACCATGAAGGCTTATCTGGAGACAAGAAGAAGGCAGGATATAAGAGAAATTTAAAAAAGGCCTCTTCCTGTTTGCAGCAGGAGAGAAAAGGGGCAGATGGAGGCACAGCGAGCAATGCGACGTGGCTGAAGTTTCTTCTGCTCTCAGCTCAGCGTGGGTCTGTGGCAGGCAGCAGGTTCCACATCAGACTGCCATAACACAGTGAAACCCGGGATCCCTGCACTGAGACTCAAGGCCTTCCTGGCCCTGTGTTTCCAAGTTAGTGTCTCCTACGGGTGCCTCATAAATGCTTTTGGATAATGATAAAATCAAGCTTAGGTATTGTGTTCAAACAGAAAATGATTAGTACCTTTTGACAATGGTTGAACCATGATGTGCGTTTTGGTGATTTTCCAGAATAAATGAAACAAACTGACTTCAGGTTCAATCTCTTCGCTGTATTGGCACCTCGACGTCTACCTTATTTAGCTGGTAACCTGTGGCTGTGTCAAAAAAGAAATTTGATGTCACAAGTTGAAGAGCAGCATCAATTTTTTAACTGGTTGTTACAAGCCACCAGGGCCACAGCAGGACATAGAGTTTAACTCAGAGCTAACAATGAGGCTTTAATCATTTAAACTGAGAGCAGGCGGGGGAGTGTGAGTTAAGGAACCAGCAGAGGTTATTGAGGCGCCCGGAGACCGTCAATAGTGGGTAGCATCCTGAGCTCTAGGGCTGAGGAGGCAGGTGAGGACACGGTTCATGGCAGGAAGCCTGGGGTTGGCCCTAAACTCGCTATCATTGCAGAGAAAGGCCCACATTGCTGGAGACTGACAGTTCTGAAATTTACCCATGCCCTGGGATTCTGCAAAACAGAAAACGTTAAGAAATCTTTTACCCTTCACATTCTGGGAGACTGCTTACTGCAAGGAACGACCTTCCCCCCCCATGACCTAGAGAAGACTCAAGAGAGTCCTCCTCCCCCAACCACCACCTTGTTTGCCTGTGACAAGGCCAGACACAGACCCCCCAAATTCCCATTGTTGGCCTCATCAATGATTAGCTTTACTGCTTGTCCTCACTGATCAATGAGAATAAAACATTTGTTAATCAAACTTTGGTTAAGCTTTTCCCTTCCCCCAGGTCCCTGAACATCGGCCCACCCTCTGTGTGAGCTAGTCGTCAGCCCCTCCGGGAACAGGCTGGCCTTAGGGGAACACCCCTGACCCACTGCCCTGTCAGGCAATCCCTTCATCCCACTCTCCCAAGCCTTTTTTTTCTAGCCTTGTTTCCTCCTCCCTATACAAGAGAATCTTTTGCAACCCTGGAGACACTTGCAGACTTTATGATAAGAGCTTTCTCTCAGTGTGATAGTCTCTCTATCCTGCAGTGATTCTTTATAAGAAAATCTTGCCTTAATAAACCTGATTTTGACAAGACACAGCGCCAAGACAGTAAGGAAGAAGGGAGGAAAGACCCTGATCCCTCTCTTCTTGCTGTCCAGTTCCTGCCAATGTCCCCAATGAGTGATACCCACAGAGGTCCACAGGGAAGCGTGTCGGGGAAGGACAGGGTGGAGCTGCATGGAGAAGAGGTGGCATGTGGTGATGGCTGGGGCGGCACAGGGAGAGGAGATGCATGCTGCTACTTAGGTCGCTTTTATGTTTTATTTTTATTTACTTATACTAGGGTGGTGCCTCTGTTTTTACCATCTTGGATTGGCTTCCTTCACACTGTCTATCTCTATGACTCAGCTCTTCCTGAAATGTCTTCCATATTTGATATTCAGAAGCCATCACTGTTAAGGGTGGTACATTTTCCTTCAGATTTGTATATATGTATGTTGCACAGACATCTATACCCAGGCATACAAATAGTTTCTTAACAAAAATAGTATCATATATCTAGTTCGGCAATTATCTTTTGTAGACTTAACAATAATGTCTTGAATGTCTTTCCATATCAACATATTTAATTTGCCTTTATTGATAAGACTTTAACTAGTTCCAAATTTTTTTTTTGAGACAAAGTCTCACTCTTTTGCCCAGGCTGCTGTGCAGTGGTGCAATCTCAACTCACTGCAACCTCTACCTCCCAGATTCAAGCGATTCTCCTGCCTCAGCCTCCTGAGTAGCTGGGGTTGCAGGCATGGGTCAACACAGTCGGCTAATTTTTGTATTTTTAGTAGAGACAGAGTTTCACCATGTTGCCCAGGCTGGTCTCAAACTCCTGATTTCAGCTGTCAGCCCACGTCAGCCTCCCAAAGTGCTGGGATTACAGGCATGAGCTACTGTGCCTGGCCATTACTTCCTAATTTTTTCACCATTAGAAACCATGAGGCAAAAAATTGTCATCCATATTTCTTTGCACATTTGTGTGAGTATTTCAGCTGGAAAAGTTCTTAGATGTGAAATTGTTAAAGAATATTCATATTAAACATTTTAATAGATATTTCAATTTTTCCTTCCAAAAATGTAGCCCAATTTTACATTCCCACTAGCAGGAAAACCAGAGAGCTTGTTTCCTATGTTCTTGCCAATACTGGGTATTATTAACCTTTTAACCACTGCCAATTTGATAGTTGAAAAACGATGTCTTATTGTTGTTTGAATTTAATTATTTGTAAGTTTGATCAGTGCTTCCAATGATTAATGGCCACCCCTCTTGTGTCCTCTAAGAAATAAATCCTAACACCCCTCGTCCAATTAAAAATGCATCTGACACCTTTCCTTGTTGACTAAAAGAAAATTTCATAGTATCAAGGAAATTTGCCTATTGTCATGTAGGCTGTAATCTTTATTTAGCTTTTTCTTTTGCTTTTTAAAGTTTACTTATTTTCTGATTCAGGTAATTAATTTTATATTTAAAATGTTATATATCTATATATTACATATCTTTAAATACAGTCATTATGTTTTTCTCTATCTATGTGTATGTTTATCTTTTACTTCATAGCTTTTGCTTTGAGCTGAGGAAAGTTGTTGGTATTTTTTTGTTTTGAAACAGTGTCTTGCTCTGTCACGCAGGTTAAAGGGCAGTGGCATGATCACTGCAGGCTCAACCACCTGAGCTCAAGTGATCCTCCCACCTCAGCCTCCCAAGTAGCTGGAACTACAGGTGCACACCACCACACTCAGCTAGTTAAAAATTTTATTTTTTTCATAGAGATGAGGTCTCACTATGTTGCTGGTCTTGAAGTTTCGGGCTTCAACCAAACTTCCCATTGCAGCCTCGCATGAACCATCGTGCCCAGCCAGAAAACATTTACTGTGCTAAAATTATACAAATATTTAAAGTTTTTTGTTAAATTACCTTCATATTTGACCTTTTTCTTTGAGACGGAGTTTTGCTCTGTCGCCCAGGCTGGAGTGCAGTGGCATGATCTTGACTCACTGCAACCTCTGCCTCCTGGGTTCAAGTGATTATTCTGCCTCAGCCTCCCGATTAGCTGGGACTACAGGCATGCACCACATCACTGGCTAATTTTTGCATTTTTAGTAGAGACGGGGTTTCACCATGTTGACCAGGCTGGCCTTGAACTCCTGACCTCGTTATCTACCCACCTTGGCCTCCCAAAGTGCTGGGATTACAGGCGTGAGACACTGCACCCAGCCTTAATGTTTTACCTTTAAGTGTTTGTTCCATTTAGACTTTGTTAGTGTTAGAACATGGTAAAAATGCAGATTTATTTATTTATTTTTCAAATGGCTGGTGAGCTCTGCCAACATTGTGAATAATACATGTCTTTTCTCTGATTCATTTGCAGCACTTTCTTTATGATACTCTGTTTACCTGTGTAGTTGTTTCTAATGTGAGCGCTGTTTTCTTCTAGCACCATTTCTCTGCAGCATCGCCATACCACTTTATTATTTTAAATGCTGCTATTCTCTTTGTTCCTTAGATTTTTTCTGAGTATTTGAAAATATGCCCTTCTAAATAAACTTTGAAGCAATTTTACTAAATTCTAAAAATATCATTTAAGAAATTTGATTATGGCCGGGCGCGGTGGCTCACGCCTGTAATCCCAGCACTTTGGGAGGCCGAGGCGGGTGGATCACGAGGTCAAGAGATCGAGACCATCCTGGTCAACACGGTGAAACCCCGTCTCTACTAAAACTACAAAAAATTAGCTGGGCATGGTGGTGCGTGCCTGTAATCCCAGCTACTCAGGAGGCTGAGGCAGGAGAATTGCCTGAACCCAGGAGGCAGAGGTTGCGGTGAGCCGAGATCGCGCCATTGCACTCCAGCCTGGGTAAAAAGAGCGAAACTCCGTCTCAAAAAAAAAAAAAAAAAAAAAAGAAAGAAAGAAATTTGATTACATTCACACTTAACCTAAATATTAATTAATGGAGAATTTTAGTCTTTTACAACACTGAGTGCTCCCATTCTAAACAACGTTATGCCATGCAGTAACGTTTTATCATGTGTTTCTCACAGTTTCTTTACCTTCCTGATAACCTGAGACTGTGGCTATTTATAGAAAGTATTCAGACATGGCAGCAGAATTGAAAAGGACTTGAAGATTTCCCTTCCAGCAGTTTGCAATATTTTCTTTGTATGAGGTGGTTCCAGGATGATTTAGAAATGATGATTTTCATACACAGATCCACAGTATGATTTGACATAGATTTTATCTTGCATAGAAGTGGTTCCTAGGTGTACTGCTTACCAAATCAAGCAGAACTGTTGCCATGGACTCGTCAATGTGTTAGCCATATCCAGCAACACAACTTTCTCCCCATACATCACGCCCAGGCACGAAGGGAAGGGTAAGGATAGCAATCCTTTAGGGAGAAGGGGTTTACTCGGTGGCAGTCTGAGAGATGTGCTGACTATTCCTAATGTAGAATGGAAAGCAGAGAGAAGTTGAATACATAGGAAAATGGAGACAGGACACTCTCCTAGCTACTTAAGACTTAGTGGTCCTTGAAATAGCGATTTGTAATTCTGTTCAAATGCTGTGAATCGCAAGAACCTCAGACACATGTACATTAAAATGTACGAATGAATTTCAATTACAAATTCAGTTATATTTTGGATTATCCACTGTCTTTAAATATTTCCACAACTTCACTCCACTTCCAGCTCCTTCATTCCCAATTCCCTACCTATAATTCTCTTTCATACACAAACATTAAAATATGTGCTCTTTCTCAGAAAAAAAGTTGGCTTAAAAAGGGCGAGTGAATAATTTTTCTTTTCAAGCTGCTTCTACATTTCTATTGGATTACCCCGTGTATCTGTGCCAACCATTTACCAGTCTATCCATATTACAAAATCCAGTATCATTGAAAAGCAAATTAATTCGAAAATTCATTATAAATCAGACATATTTTGTTCTGTCTTCTTTCAGTGTGTGATGATGGAACAGTTCATCTGCTCTTGCTAGGTTGTTATTTCCAAGCCAAAATATCTTGTGATTAGAAGGAAAAACAAGCTCATACAAAACATGAGAGATCATTTGAAGGGGGTTCCATGCTACCCTGAACCACCATTCTTTTTTCTTGCCAATAGCTTTCTTTGCCAAAATAGACTCTGATTATGGCAGTAAATTTGGATAACTTATGTTATTTTTTCTGGAGGAGAGAAAATTCACAAAAAATAGTTTACAAAATTAAGAATGACTTGGAAGCCACAATACGAAAAATATCAGAAAGCCTGCAAGTGCTATATTTTATGTCACTTGCAATTGGTTCTTGAAGTTAGTTCCCACAGTTTTATCTCCACAATATAGTATGTGGTTTACCAGCTTACACACTGCCCGCAGAGTAACTTAACAATTGTCAAATAAGAAGGATGTTTTAAAAGTAGGAAAAAACAATGATTTAAAAATTTTGATGTATCATTAATACAGAATATTATAGGCAATGATCTGATATTAATTCCTGTGTGTTTGTGTATCATCCTCTCTTTGAAATAATTTTTAAAAATATTGTTTCTCCTTAAAACAGTTGCATTTGGATCTTTAAACAATTTACAGACTAAAATCTTTTATTATAAAAGTTTTGTTGTATTTAGAAGGGGAGAAAATTGTAGTAAATTTCTGTATTAACATGTGTTCGTTTCTTCTAGATGTAACAAATCACCAAAAACATGGAGGCCTAAAGCAGCAAAGGTTTATTCTCTTACAGCTATGGCTTTGGCTGAAATCAGTGTGTTACCAGGTCTGCACTTGCTGCTAAGACTCTTGAAGAGATTTTGTTCCTAGCTTTTTCCATTTTCTGGTGGCTGGTGGTACTAGTAGGCTTGTGACCATACCACTACAATTTTCAAGGCCTGTGTCTTCAGCTCTCTCTTCTCTATTTTCCCATCACTTTCTCCACTGTATGTGTTTAATACCCCTCAGCCTGTCCCATAAAGGCACATGTGATTGCATTTAGGGCTGACCAGATAATCCAGGATAATCTCTCATGTCGAGATCCTTAAGCTAATCACATCTTCAAAAACCCCCTTTTTAGGCACATTAGGTAAAATTCACAGAAAAAGCATGTGGATATGTTTTAGGGCACCAACTGTTTTTCAGCCTATCATAATACTATTACCTAGATCTAATTGAGGCAGGAGCATGGGATCTGAGGGCAGAGAACCTAAGGCTGATTCATACTGACTTCCTAGAAGTGAATCAAAAGAAACCGCCCCCCTCCATGCCCAAGTATGGATCAGAGGGTCAGAGACTACTCCCTTTGCTATCTCCCTACTTTCCACTTTGTGGCAGAGGAAAAATGGAAAGTACCTCTTACTGGTCCCCTCCTGCAGCCAGTCACACTGGTCTCAGGCCCCTCCTTCATTTGTGTAGGGTATAACCAGGTAACTAATGGGAAACCTCTAGAGGGTATTTAAACCCCATAAAATTGTGTAACCAGCACTCCTGAGCCACCTGCTTGAGCTAGCTCCCATTTTGTGGAGTGCACTTTTGTTTCAATAAAGCTCTGCTTTCATCAATTCATTCTTTCATTGTTTTGTTTGTGCATTTTGTCCAATTCTTTGTTCAAAATGCCAAGAACTTGAACAACTTGTAGTCAAGACCCTCCATAGGTAATATAATTTTTGACCAATTGTTTTGCTTTGTAAGTTAAGATATTGACCGCTTGGCACTTACCCCTGAATATTTCAGGTGTGTTGCAGAGAAACAAGAATATGTACCTCACAGTTATAATTCATAATGTGGAATTAACACTAATTTCTTATAGCATCTAATATTCCATCCATAACCACCTTTCCCCAGTTTGCTCTTGAAATGTCTTTTACTGTTTTACAATCGGTGGTTTTATATCACATTGCAAGTGGGTTCCTCTGGGCCTCTTTTTCCCCTTTGACATTGATATGATGACAAGATCTGAATGATTTCCTGTATCTTCCTTCCGGATTTGGGTGACCAATTCCTCATGGTAATGTTTAACTTGCTTTTCTCTTCACCATATATTATGTCAATTGGAATGTAGGTCTACAAGTTTAATAGTTCACCATATATTATATCAATTGGAATGTAGGTCTAACAAGTTTAACGCTGATCACTTTAGCAAGAGTGTTTCAGAGATGATGGTGTGTATCCCATACTTGGTCGTGTAGGGGTCATATGGTGATAGCGGCCCAGCGCTAATGATGCAAAGATATGTCATTCCATCTGATGGATTCGTTTTAACTGTATTTCAGTCTCTTCCCTGTCTAAGTCTAGTGAATAGAACATTATCCTTGGCATCATATGACTAAAAAATTATTACACACTTGACTTTTAAAATAAGTTATTTTGATTGTAAAAGTAATTAATAATAGTTGCAAACTCTCAGAGGCAGACAGGATGAGAAGAAGCCACTGGAAGTTCCATGTAATTCCACCATTCACACTGTCAGTGTTTATTAACCACTGTGTGTGTGTATCTTTCACATAAAGTGTGTGGTTAAATTATTAATATTTTTGAACTACCAGCTAACTATGAGTTTGAATCTCATGGATTAGTTCTTAAACATTGTTGAAATCAAACTTAGAAGTGATACTTGATATTTACTAAAAGAAGTTTTTTCTTGGGGATACATTAATATTAAAAATTACTCAGCTTGTTTTCTGGACTCAAAAATCCCTTTGGGGTTGTTGCTCCGTCACTTTGAAAAGAGCATGGGATTGAAGGGAAACATGGTCCCATTAATGCAGAGTCATAAGAACCATTGGGAAGTAGATGCTAATTATGCTCAGGGAAAAATGAAGACAGAATAAAAGAAGCACAAAGAAGTGAGGTTTGAGATAGAGTGTAAGGCGGGAGAAATACTGTGTTAAACTTTAAATGAGAGAATGGCTGAAAAGGTCTTTTAGTCAGAAGAAAACTATGTACAAAGGCAGAAAGTTTTTTTTGTTTGTTCTTTTTAAAATGTTTTTATTAGAAAGAATTCTAAAAAGAAAACAATGTATCTAGCTCCAGTGTATACATCTCTCAACTTCAGCAATCATCAACTCTTGCTCAGTCTGGTTTCATATATATTCCCATCCACTACTAGCTCTCCTCATGCTATTTAGAAGCCAATCACAAACATTAGCTCATTTTATCCTTCAATATTTAAAATGTTTCTCTAAAAGATAATACAATTAAAAACAAAGCACTATTACTCAGCTAAAGCAAAAAATTTATTAACGTCATCAAATATTTAAGGCTATTTCTATTTTTTTATGTCAATATATAGGGTTAAAAAAATCAAATCATAATTTAAATAAACTCTATCCATTGCTATTAGTCAATATGTCTTTAAGAGCCTTCCCCCTTTTTAAACTGAGAAACCTTGAATGTGTGATTTGGTTAGTTTTATAAATATATTCACCTTCCTAACCTATACCTGATTAAGCTATAGAATCTTTTCTTCACCTAAGAAAGAGCCCTCATTCATATCTGTCTCTTGCCTTCATAGGCAACTACTGCAGAAAATGGAAAAAAAAAATCTTTCCAAGAAAATGAGACAGGAAAAACTCCATAAATATATAGAAAAACAGTGCCTCAACTCCTACTTCACACAAATATACTAGGATTAATGTCTGCATGGTGTGTTAGTCTCACAATTCCACTTTTAACCTGTACCTTCATGTTAAAGTGTGTCTCTTACAAACAGAAAATGATAGGTTTTTGTGCATTCCCCCTCCCCCTCCCCAGTCTGTGAACCTTTTCCTTTCAGCTGAGTGTTTAGTCCCTTTACATTTAATTTAACTATTCATATAGTTGGATTTATGCCTGTGTTGTGATTTACTTTCTAATTTTTTATCTGTATTTGGTTTTCCTGTTTCTTCTTCCTGCCTTCTTTTGGATTAATTGAATATATATATATTTTTAGTACCAATTGTTAATTCCTCTATTAATATTTAAGCTATGTCTTTTAATTATTTTTTAGTGGTTGCCCTGGGGATTATAATATTTAAAATTAATACAGTCTGCCTAGAGTTAACATTGTAACTTTTTAAAAAAAAAGTATAAAGTTTTTACAGCTATAGAGTTTCATTCATTTATTCCATAGTTTTCTTTGTTTATTCTCTGTCTTGCACTGAAATACATTAAAAGTGCGCAGTGCAATGTTAATATTTTTGCTTTTACCAATCAGTTGTTCCTCAAGGAGTGAGGCCTTAAAAAATCAATTGTCACTTGGAACAACAAAGAGAAAAAAGTAGTCTTTTATATTAACCCATATTGTTTACATCTTTTGGTGCTCTTCATCTTTTAGTGCAGACTCAAGTTTCATCTGAGCCTGAAAGGCTTCTTTAGCAATTCAGGTTTTTTGGTGATGCATTTTGTCAGATTTTGTGATTATGTTTGTCTGAAAATGTGTTTATTTTATTCTCATTTTTAAGGATATTTTTTTCCTGGATATGGAATTCTGAATTGATAAATTTTCCCCAATACCTTAAAGATGCTATTCCATTATCTTCTGGCATTTTTTTTTTTTTTTTTTGGTATGGAAGTTAGATGCCATTTGTATTATTGTTCTTGCATTAGCTATGTGTCGTTTTTCTCTGAGCGCCTTCAAAGAAAACCACACTGTTAGTTTGCTGTGGCTGCCATAACACAATACCAGAGACTAGGTGCCTGAAACAGCAGAAATTTTCTCGCAGTTTTGGAGGCTAGAAGTCAAAATAAATGCGTCAGCAGGGTGGGTTTCTTCTTCTTTTCTAAAAAATTTGTATAAATATATGGGGTACGAATGCAATTTTGTCATAATGCATAGATTGCATGGTGGTCAAGTCGGTGCTTTTAGGGTATCCATTACCCAAATAAGGTGAATTGTACCCATTAAGTAACTTCTCATCATCCATCTCCTCCATCTTCCCAGTCTTCCAAGTCTTCATATTCTGTATCCTTAGGGTGCGTTTGCTGCGAGGCCACCCTCCCCGCTGGCAGGTGGCCATCTTGCTGTGTTCTCATGTCGTCTTCCCTCTGAGTGTGCACATACCCTGTGTCTTTTTTGTGTCCAAATTGCTTCTTCTTTTAAGGGCACCAATCATAGCAGATTAGGGCTACCCTTCAGACCTCATTATACTTTAACTACCTCTTAAAATGCTCTGTCTCCAAATACAGTCACATTCTGGAGTACAGAAAAGTAGTACTTCAATATATAAATTTTAGAAGAGAGCAGATACACTTTAGCTCATACCACCCATCTAGGCATATTTAGACACAAGTCTTTCTGTTGTTTCCCGTTGTCACTATTAAGAATGCAGAAAACTCATGCCAATAAGAAATGCTTATAAAACTTTTAGAAGAGTCACCAAAAAAAATGTACTTTTGTTTATGCAATGTCATCATAAAGGATTGAAGAATGAATAATTTAATAGTTCATCCAATCTGTTTCACTTACATAACACCAAACACCTTTTTTTTTCAGATTTCTTTTTCCTTCCGTTTCTCTCTCCTCTTTCATACTTATCTGAAGACCAAATATCAAACTGACAGAATATATATTTTCTTTATTTGTCTTGAGATGTTTTGACATTAAATATACACATCACCAAAACAGGCTTAAATATTAACAGAAGATACTTCTTATTGTGATTGTGTTCAGTGATGGTATCAATGAGAGTAAATTTCTAAGTATCTGGAAGCTTGACTGTGTGTATTCCAGGAGACTGCAATCTTATAGGAATGGGTGCTCTGTTAGAAAGTCTTGTTCTGCATACTGAATACGTCAGGAATTGGGGTGGGGGTGCGGGGGATGGGGGGCGGGGGGGTGTGGAAGTCCAAAATTTGTTTTCAGTATGCCACAGTAGCAGACATTTAATTGGGTTTGTAAATTCTCTTTTTTAAATGCAATGGTCTTAGGAGGGTTAATCTCACTAGTAATTTACATCTTAAAGCATCTATTCTAAAAAGACTGCTTTCCTCCAATATACTTTACTGAGCACAATTGCCCTGGCACAAAGGTTGAGGAAAAGGTATTTCCAAGAACTGAGTCACTTGCAGTTTCTTGGAAGAAGGTAGGTGTGTGAGCTACAATGTACTGACCTTTGTGTATCCAGATGAAAATATGACAGTTCTGAGTATTTGGAGAAGCAGCAAGGAAATGATTCAGGAAATGTTTTTGCCCAGGATCCCATTGTATCTGAAAATCATATTTTGTGCCATATTTATTTGAGAGACACCAAACATCTGAATAATTGAATGAGCAATGAAGTTGCCATTGATAAGCTTGGCTGTTTGGGGTTTCCTATTGATCAGAAAGCACTATGGAAAAGCACTACGGAAATAAATAAATAAAATATTTGATTCTTACTGTGCAGGAACTTCTATGCTAAAAGATAGAATCTGGGAAGTTTGTAGAAATGTTTAACAAATTGAACTTCCTTTTTGTTTTTTGAGATGGCGTCTCACTCTGTCGCCCAGGCTGGATTGTAGTGGCACAATCATGGCTCACTGCAGCCTCGACCTTCCTGGGTCAGGTAATCCTCCCATCTCAGCCTCCTGAGTAGCTGGGACCACAGGTATGTGCACCACCATGCCCAGCTAATTTTTTTTTTTTTTTTTTTTGACATGGGCTTTGCCATGTTGCTCATGCTGATCTCAAATTCCTGGGCTTAAGAGATCCTCCTGCCTCAGCCTCTCAAAGTGCTGGGAATACAGGTGTCAGCCATGCACCAGGCCAAATTCAATGAATTTTGATCTAGCTCCTTTTGTGTGTGGTCACCATCTCATACTCTGGAGATGAATTGACAAATACATAAACAATCCTACTTTTACAGCTCCTATTCTAGTGGGTGAGATAGATTATAAACAATAAATAACCAGAACACACAGCATGTTAGAAATTGTTATTTCTATATGTTGTACTGGATCGAGCGTAGAAAGTTAGCACCAAGACAAAAGTATGCCAGATTGCAGGGTCATTTATTATGCCGGCGACCACAGAGGACTCACGTCTCTCCAACCTGTGGCGTCAAAAGGAGGGTGCCAAGACTTTTTATACCCGAAAAACCACCTTGGGAGTGGGAGTGAGGAGCGGGGATGGGGATGAAAAGGTTTTGGACATTCCAAGGGCTAGGGGATTCTGTGATTCACCTCCTGGGCGGAGACCAGGGCGGAGGTCTCCGGACATTCCAAGGGCCAGGGGACTTTTGTCATTCTGTTTGTTACTTCAGTGGTTTACAGATGTCAAGATAAGCATTTGTTTATACACAGATCTTAGTTATCCTGGGCTGCTTATTTTAATTATTACCGGTAAGCAGAGGCTAGCAATTCTGGCACAATATCACATATATAGCATGTTAAAAATGATGTATTATGGTAGGTGTTATTAAGTGCTAACAACAGTGTAAGGATAACAGGAATAGGTGGGGAAGGTGAGATTGTGGTATTAAACAGGAGAGATGGAAGGGGCTCACTGAGGAAGTGCCACTGAAGGTAAGGCTTGAAGGAGGTGGGGGAACGAGTGGTATCAGTTTGGAGCGCATGTAAAGAACATTCCAGAAAAGGGAACATGCAAGAAAGATCAAAGGTATAAGTATGCCCAGCCACTGGAGGACAAGCAAGTTGGCTGATGCAGTGGAGTGGGTAAGGAGGGGGGTAATTGAGAAGAGGTGTTGGCCAGGTAATGGAGATAGACTGGGTAGGGCTTTGTAGGTCATTGAAAGGAATTTGGAGTATTCCCTGAATCAGCTGTGAACCCACTGGCTGGTCTTAAGCAGAGGAATTACAGCAGCAGACACCAATGCCTTTTTGGCACCAGGTGTTACTTTTCATGGAAGACAGGTTTTCCACTGACCCAGTTGTGGGGGGATGGCTTTGAGAGGATTCAAGTGCACTATGTTTATTTTGCACTTTATTTCTATTATTGTTATACTGTAATACAAAATGAATTAATTATGTAACTCACCATAATGTAGAATCAGTGGGAGCCCTGAGCTTGTTTTCCCGCAACTGCATGGTCCCATTTGGGGGTAATAGGAGACGCTGACAGATCATCAGGCATGAGATTCTCACAAGAAGCATGCAGTCTAGATCCTAGATCCCAACCTAGATCCACAGTTCACAATAGCGTTTGTGCTCCGATGAGAATCTAATGCCCCTGCTGATCTGACAGAAGGCAGAGCTCAGGTGGTAATTCGAGCCATGGGGAGCAGCCGTAAATGCAGATAAAGCTTAGTACGTTCCCTGGCTGCTTACCTCCTGCTGTGTGGCCTGGTTCCCAACTGGCAGTGGACTGTGGCCTGGGGTTTAGGGACCCCTGAATTACAGGATCTGACATGTTTATGAGGCTCTCTCTGGCTGCCTCATGGAGAACAGAGGTTAGGGAGACAATGGCTGGAGACAGGGAGACATTTGTTGAAGGCTGTTACACTAATCTGTCAGAGACTATGGCACCCAAGGATTGCAGCAGTGAAAGAAAAGAGAAGTGGTTGCATTTGGATATATTTTCAAGGCAAATTCAACAGAATTTCATTTGGTGTTGGCTGTTAAGTAGGAGAGGAATTGTGTAGTCAGTGGTGATTCCAAGGAAGCTGAGGAGGTGGAGTTACTGTAAATCTAGAGGAGATGTTCGTAGAAGCAGGACTAGTGGCCAAAATCGATGTCACATTAATTTTGTTTTTAATATTCATGGAAGAAGTGATTTGGAAACAACCTCAAAAGAACTAAAATTAAAGAAAATCTGGCCCTGTTTGGACAAGCAAACACGTCTCTGTTTGGGATATAGTGAGCTTTCTTTTGATATAGCTTGATCTGTGGTACAAGATCTTTTCCATGTGGTATTTTCTGCCTAAAACCTCAGAGTGACATGAAGGTCTTTGTGGTCAGTTATGAAATGTTAGCACTTGTTGGATTTATTTACCCTAAGAAAACACAAAAACATATTGAATCCGAAGATTATCCATTTAGTGGTAATAATACAGGAACTGAAATTTTAAATGTCAGTATTTCAACACTCTATAATCTCTATGAGGTCACAGGAATCTGTTGAGTTCTGATAGATTTTTTTAAGTCTACATTTATTTCTGTTTCAGAAACACCTCAGAGCCCTAATTTTGTGCCCAGTTCCTGTAATTCTCCTTATACTTATCATCTGCTAACATCTTCCATCGCTGCTCCATGGCCTCTAATTTCCATGCTTACCATTCAGAAGATTATATATGCATGATCAATTTTCAGTCACTTCCAATCCTTTGGAAAAGCCAGGTTAAACTGAATAGAAAAGTTGACAGTGTATCCAACATATATCATGAATAACAGGCTATTTGGGGTTTTTGCATGCTTGCTATCGTTATTTTGGTATGATTAAATTCTATTTTCAAATCAGGGGCCAAACTGTACATTTTGATAAATCTCTAATTGCGGAAATATCACATTCCAGGGCTCCTCGGGGTGTGGCGCTGGATGGGCCAAGGGACTCGGGTGTGGGGAGCAAGAAAGAGGGGGTAGATTCGTCTTCCAGGGTCTAGAATAATGAATACTATAGACTTGGTGACTTTGATAATAGAAATTTACTTCTTCATCAACCTGGGGAGTAGAAGCCCACCATCAAGGTATCAGTGGGGTTTTTTCTCCTGAGGCCTCTCTCCTTGGCTTGCGGATGGCTATTCTAGAGTTTTCACAGGGTCTTCTCTGTGTTTCTCTGTTCTTACTTCATCTTCTTATAAGAGCACCAGTCACACTGGATTAGGGCCCATGCATATGCCCTAATTTTAACTTAATTATCTCTGTAAATATTTTGTCTCCAAATACAGTCACATTCACAAGTTCTGCGGGGTTAGGACTTCAACATGCACATTTTGAGGGAACATAATTCAGCTCATAGCATGGGGGGATAAGCTTGAAATCTTTCACCTTCAGTGAAAAAGAGCCCTCTGAAATGAAAGCCCACAGCTCCAAAGAGGAGCACATGACTTTAGGACTGTCAGGGCATGTCCCCCGCCCCTCTCATGCCTTCCGACACTGCTTCTGAAACCAGCAAATCAGGGCACTTCGGTTCATTTTTGAGGGCTCTCTTTTGTGTTTAGAGATCAGAAAGCATTTTAAAAAATTCAGTAATAAATGAAACTAAGGGACTGATGACCTTTTATGAATGCCAACAGCAACAATTCACAATTGGTGAAAAATGTGTGTTTTTTTCGGCAGTTTGGCATTACATACATAATTCCTCCTTCAACATTAGCCACACATACCTTGTCACTGTTTATACTTTCCCCACAATTTAAGTAATATGATATTTTAAAGGATATAATTATATAATTTTAATTAAAAAACTATTTCCTAAAACAAAAAGCTAGTAAGAAGAATGGCATTTTTTACATCTCTGCCCAACTTTGTGACATGAGGCTTCATTTAAAGGTTGCTGAATTCCCACGTGCTTCTTCAGGTGGTTGCAAAGCGTTGCTTTGGTTGAAGTGGATGAAGAAAATCCAGCCTCACAAATGTGTGGTGGGAAGAAGGAGGAATACAATGCCTTTCCCAGGGATTAGGGACTGTCCACTTTGATACTATACCAAAACTCAACAAGTGGTTGTTATGAAGGTCAGTGGCGGTTAATGTAGAATCTGAAACTATACAAATGACTTTTGGGGGAGTTACGTCAAAATTCACTGGTCTATCTTGTACATTGAATGAATCTTTGACCCAATTTTAAAGTAAAAGTTGTTTTCCACAAAGAATACTAAGTTAGCACACTGCTTTTTCTTGAGATAACCACTGTATTAAAGTATGCAACAAAAGTGCTATGTGCACACTTCCCATTTGGCCATATGGAATATTGAGAAAGACATAACCAAGGGCTGAGAGTTAGAAAAGCAATAGTTTGTGTTACTCGATCAAAGCTATCTTAAAATGAAACTGGTCTTGTATTGCGAATGCATGCTGCTGAGGAATGCCATGTTTACTAGTACATGCCCCCTAGCACTCTATCTACAAGGGGGTCCCACTGGCTTAATTCAGGCCAAGATGCTAGCAGTTTTACCCACCATTGTTTTTGGTTCATCTGAGCAAATACCAACACAATGTGTGTTAGTCTGTGCTCGCATTGCTATAAAAAAATGTATAAAGACAAGAGGTTTAATTGGCTCACAGTTCTGCAGGCTCTGCAGGAAGCATGGCAGCATCTGCTTGGTTTTAATCATGGCAGAAGGCAAAGGGCAAGCTGGCACTCCTTACATAGGGGGGAGCAGGGTGAAGGGAGAGAGAAGGGAAGTGCTATACACTTTTAAACAACCACATCTTCTGAGAAGTCTATCATGAGAACAGCACTTACTCAAGGTTGCACGGCTGGTAAGCGTGGCACGTGCCCCTGACTCAAGGTTGCATGGCTGGTAATCGTAGCACCTGCCCCTGACTCAAGGTTGCATGGCTGGTAATCGTAGCACCTGCCCCTGACTCAAGGTTGCACGGCTGGTAAGCGTAGCACGTGCCCCTGACTCAAGGTTGCACGGCTGGTAAGCGTAGCACCTGCCCCTGGTTTTGGAGCCAGCCCTCTGGTTTCAGTGCCTGTGGTTTAGCTTCTGCACTGTCCTTATCTGTCTGTTGCTTCTGTCCCATCACCTAATAACAGCTTATGTTTACTTATGATGATACATTCTCTCTCTCAAACATTATTTAAAAGGACACCTCTTTTCGAAGAAATGAGAATGCTATATTCACAGTGTAGCTTTTAAATTGTGTCCAGGTTTTCTAACCACAATGAATAAGTTTTGCTCTTTTTGAATACCTAGCTAACCATGCTCTTTGTATTAATCTATTTAGAGAGAACATGTGTTGAACCATTTGCGTTATGGCAAACTACATTTAAATGTATTTGTAAACAGATTACACAAACCCATGAAGAGAAAACTTGGAACTCCTCATTCCACGTGGAATGAAAGCATTTCACTTGGATGCGAAACCAAAATAAAGGGAACAAGGAACAAGGATACTGACCGGAGCGCCTGGGTTGTAGCACGCTCTCAGCAGAGAGTAAAATGCACATCTCAGTAGTAAAGGTGACCACCTTGACACAGTCTTTTAATTACATATTTCTGTGTTTTTTAAGGCTTAAAGATTTTATTTTATTTTTTTCCCCCTTGGCAATGGACAATTCCTGAAATCAAAGTGCTCAACCCAAGATCATGAGTATTAGAGGTTCTTCCTCCTTAAACCAGGGACTCTGGGGAAGGAAGACAGGGCTGTGGGAGGTTTCCATTGCTTTCTTCCTCTAAGGAGCCTCAACAAGGGTGCCCACTAATCCTCCAGCCCTGCAGCCCGATGCGTCACCATAGTGCTACTGTGGCTGCCGGGGCAGCTTAGGAGGATTGAGCAATGGGGTTCTAGGCTGCCTGGACTCTGGGATTAACAGCTGCGAATCCTCCTCCAGCGGACTCAGCTTTCAGGCTTCCTTTAAAACACTCATGGCATCTTCGCTGCCATGCAGGAATCCCGTGCGGAGAGACGCCCTCATTTTAAGGACTCAGGTTATCCCTCTCAGTCAGTTACTAAATCCTGCTGCCTGGCACTCTGAGTTTCTCAACTTACAGTGAAGACATTCCCTGGATCTCCTTTGCCCACATCTGCAGAGGGGTTTCAGCTGAAATGCTACCTTTGGGGAGGCAGCATGGAAGTAGATGGGCGGTGTGGCCCCATTTTCCGCCTGGCTGTCTTCTGAACACTTCATCGCTGCTGAACCCTGTAACCAAATGACTCCTGTGCCCGTGCGTGGCACTGACTCCAGTGACCCCTGAGGTCTGGCTGCTGGGTTTTCACCTTGATAGTGCCCGTAACTGCCATCATCTCCTTGACGCCTGGCTGCGCCACCTTCTCTGTCAATACGGATTATGGTGCTGATGTGTACATAACTTTTCTCCTGTCTCATTCTTTTCCTTGACTATCCCCTCTTGCTGCTAACCATCCACCAGTGTGACACTTAGCAAAATAAAATATGGCAGCATTTTCTGTTAGAAAGCCTGAGGGTATAATGCTAGTGATTCTAATGTCAGTGATGCTGATTTTGGTAGGGACAGAAAACACTTTTACCCTTTCCAGTTCTCCTGAGATAGGCATATAGCAGGATGTGACTGTTCTCACTTTAGATACACATAAACACACACATTGGCACACACACTCACACTTCTATCACTTGTTCTATCACTATGGGTAATTGTAACTCATCACATCCAATAGAATTTTAACTTGCGATCCAATATAGTTCCTTATGTCTTAAGGATAAAAAAATAAATTAAATTAAATAAGGAAAACAAAAGACCCCTGATCAAAAAGTGCTGATTAATATTGGCATTCTAAATAAGCAAACGGACTTATTTCAAAACATGACGAATCTTAGCTTTGTTTCATCAGGAATCCTTTCAGTCGCTTTTCCTTTAGGACACAAATTCATTTTTGAATTTTATGAGATGTCAAACTTCCTCAAGTGGTGTGAGAAATAGCTAGAAGGTTTTAGTAAAAGACTTCGGGCCATGATTGACACAGTGCAGTGGAGGCATGTGCCTTCCTGACAAGCTGCAAATTTGGGAGTGAGTTACAGTATACAGGTGCTCCTTCGGAAGGCTCTGACTAGATAATTCGCGAACATCAGTCTATATATCAACTGCGGGAGCTTGCAAATGGCCCCAGTATTGGATGCAGGAGCATCTTTTCTTTGAGAGGATGTGTGTGTGGTTGTGACAATGAATTATAGCAGCCAATGGGAGGGAGGATTATGGATTATGCTGATGAAAAGAGCAACCATCACTCAAACCAGCTTTGACAGAGCCTTCCAATCAAGATTCTACTTCCTAGCCCTGGTGGATTAAGTTTTTAATAAAGTGCTTGAAGTTCCATTGAGGAGCAAGTCACATCTTCATAAATAAATCTTGACAACAAAGGTGCTCAAAATATATGCTCTTCAAATTTAATGAATGTAAATCAGGAGAGCAATGTCACTCTGTGAACTGCAGTGTCCTGGCTGAGTGCTGGCTTCTTTCTGTTGGTAAGAACTTATTCTGTTTTATTTTCTTGTTAAATTTCATATTTCTTGTCTTATCAGGATTTGAAATAAGACTGGGTTTCAAATCAAAGAAAGGTGGGTGGTGAGTGGCTTTATTAATAATGTGATTCTAAAAATATTTTCAAGAACTTTTTATTTTATTTTAACCATTCATATGGCAATCTAATCAAGGTTCATGCCCCACCTCCTCCAAGTACAATTCTTTGAGATTTGGATTGGAGATTGGAGCCTTTAAATATATAGTCTATTTTCTCAAAATCTTATGCTATATGTGAAAACTTATGACTATTTCTTTGTGATTTTCTTTTCATAATTGGTTTTATTTTCCTGGAATCATACCTATTGACCTTATAACCAGCAAAGAAGATATGTATTAGTAAAAAAAGAAAAATTCCAAGGCTGAGTGAGGTGACATTGCCTGTAGTCCCAGCTACTAGGGAGACTAAGGTAGGCGGATCCCTTGAGCCGAGGAGTTGGGAGGCGCAGTGAGATATGATTGCACCCGGAAATAGCTGCTGCACCCCAGTCTGGCCAACAGATTGTGACCTCATCTCTTAAAAAAAAATTCCAAAGATGTAGTATTAGCTGAATTCCCTTTCCTGCTCCCAAGAGACATATAACATCAGATTTTTTCCAAGCAGTATATAGATCTCCATATGATACATTAACAAACAGTGTATAGGAAATTAATATTTTGTTTTTTCTTAAATAAAAGACATATCACTAAACTGAGTTACTTTTGAAAGGTTAATTCAATGCAGGCAAATAACTAACAAATTAAATAGAAGTTTCCATTATTAATTAAATAACAAAAAGGAAAGTATGGCAAACGGTTAATGATTAGAAAAAGTCATTTTTATATAGCTGATCAGTTGCATCATTTTCAAATAAAATAATAAAAAAGAAAATATAATACATGGCAAAATCAAAATGTACTTAGTAATTTTTATTTCTGTCTTGTATTTTTATATTAAAATATATTGTGGCTTATAAATTTATTCTCTCTGTATGCATTATGCTTTATATAAAACAAGTCTAAAAAATAAATGAGGAATATTTAACATGAAACTTTAAATATATCTGGGAACATCCTTTATGAGGTTAGTCATGCACTGTTATCAATTTTCTCTGAGCATTTATTGAAGAATATCTTTTGTTTAAATTTGGCCCATTCAAAGCAGTTTAGAGACGGTTACAGTGATGAGGAGGGAGCTTCCATTAACTTTCATTGCTGATATTTTATGTGCATGTATTATAATATAACAGGGTAATTACCTAATACCTTTTGTGAAGGAATTCTAATAAAGAAAGAAATTGATTTATACATAATAAAATTCAAGCTCTTCATTTCATTGCTTATCTAATCTTTATTATTACAATAGTTGTAAACTCTTATTTTGAGACCAGTGAAAAAAGTTTCTAACTTATGTATAATATTGAAAAAATTCCATTATTGTAATTTATTTTAAAGTGAATTTATAGGCAAACTACCGTTATGAAATTACACACTCTTCAAAGATATTATATATAATGTGATGCTGAGCCCCATTTTATTTTCTGAAGAGATTAGATGAAAGGTTTTAAGCTGATTTATGTATGCCTAATTCTAAATACTGTTGAATCAATGGGAAGATATTTTCTGGACTTTTTTGTTTATTAAATATTAATTTTTAATCTGCAATTTTAAATTATAATCAATGAACTGCTTTTAGTTTACTAGGTAATATATATTTCTTCCTGAAAGTAACTGATGAAAAAATAAAGTGAATGCTTTTATAATGACTTGAAAGTTTGGAAACCTCAAAAGTTGTTTTGAATTTTTGAGAAGTTAAAGATGCTCACAAGTTGTTTGTCCTTTTCTTCTCTGGCTTAATGAAGAGACAATGAATGTCAGCAGCGCTGGCTTCATCTGCAACACAGACTACTGTCTTCTTGGAGCCAATGCAAACTGAAGGCTACTTTAAATCAAGACTATGGAAGAAAAGAGATTTGAACATATTTACTCTCTCCTCATGGATTTGTTTCTACCTCCACCCCCTCAAGCTTCAAGGAAGGTGTGAAGAAAAAGGATATTGTTTATACCAGATACTTCAGAGCAGTCAAGGGAAGCTGAAACTAGCAGTTTAAAAAATTGTGACAAGTTTCCCTTATGAAAGATATTTAAAAATAAAATTTCCTCATCAGATTTTTATCCTCCCCCATTAATTAAGGCAGAAAAATTATTCTTTGTGTTTATTTAATGCTAACAAATCACAGTATGAACTTGCACGCACACACACACATTCCATGTCTAAAATATCGAATAATCAAAAGATATAAAAAACGTAATCTAGTTTAATAATTGTCATAATGAAAATATATTGTTTTTCAACAAAACTTCTGTTTCCTAAGGGCTTATACATACTCAACATATACAATGTTTTATATATATAGCATATAATATGTATAACATATATGTTATGTATATAATTAACATAGACAATGCTGAGAATTAAAATAGCTGAAAAACCCAGTAGGATTTTTTTCTTCCAGTTTTCATTTGGCGATTTGGCAATTGTATGAGTAGAACCTTAAGGGGGATTCTAAAAATAATGCTTGGAGTAAAAATAACATCTGGCTAAGGTTTTTCCACACTATCTTTTCACGTTGGCACTACAACTAAGAATTTGCATGGACTGGAAGCAAAAGAACGGAATGCCATGGCGTGTAGCCTAATGATCAATAGGAAGAAACAGGGCCTTGGTGGCGCTGCCGAAGATGGCGGGAAAAGCCTCCTCGAAGGCATCCGAGGTGACCTCCTCTCATCGCTGCTCCCCTGGGTACCACCACCACCATCGTACTGATTCTTTCTTTTTCTCTCCCCTCTCACCTAAAATATCCCCCTTTTTCTTTCTTCTGGATATCAAGGTTTTGTTTTTCTTCTTCCCTCTCTGGACACTCTGTTTTAGTCTTTTTTTAATTAATTCCACTTCCATTGTTCATCGCTGGAATGCTGGTAGTTATTAGGTATTGTTCTGAGGGTTCCTCCATTACCCAGCGATCCTCTCTCCATGGACAACTCATTTGCTTCCGTGAACATCTGTACACAAGCTCTAAACCTTCAGTCTCAGCTTTTTGTCTGAGTTCCAGGCTCTTGTGTTTGAGGGTGAGCTGAACGTCTTCACTTGGATGTGTTCCTGAGCATGTTCCCGAATGTGTCATTCTCCATCCCTTCTCACCTCGCCTTCCCTCACGTGGTACTGGTCACCACTTCCTGTTGGTTTTCTCTCCTAAACAGTTCCTGAGTTTTTATTCCCCTACATTAGCTGTCGGCAAACTCTGTCCTGAAGATCAGATCTGACCTGCCTGGCACCTGTTTTTGTGAATAAAGCCTCACTGTAACATGGCCACATCCATTTATTTATGTATTGCTTATTGCTGTTTCCCTCCCTCCCTCCCACCTTCCTTCCTTCTTTCTTTCTTTCTCAGAATCTTGCTCTGTTGCCCAGGCTGGAGTGCAGTGGCATGACCTTTGCTTATTGCAACCTCTGCTTCCCGGGTTCAAGCAATTCTCCTGCCTCAGCCTCCCTAGTACTTGAGATTACAGGTGCCCACCACCACGCCAGGATAATTTTTGTATTTTTTTTTTTTTTTTGAGACGGAGTTTCGCTCTCGTTACCCAGGCTGGAGTGCAATGGTGCGACCTCGGCTCACCGCAGCCTCCGCCTCCTGGGTTCAGGCAATTCTCCTGCCTCAGCCTCCTGAGTAGCTGGGATTACAGGCACGTGCCACCATGCCCAGCTGATTTTTTGTAGTTTTAGTAGAGACGGGGTTTCCCCATGTTGGCCAGGATGGTCTTGAACTCCTGACCTCAAGTGATCCACCCACTTTGACCTCTCAATGTGCTGGGATTACAAGCATGAGCCACTGCTCCTGGCCCTATTGCTGTTTTACTGCTACAACCACTGAGCTGAAATTTGGTGACAGAAAACATGTGGCTCACAGAGCCTAAAATACTTATTGTCTTGCCTTTGTGGAAAATCAGGCTTGCTGCATTCTGATATGGAGAATGCTCACACACAGGGTTGCTACAAGGACTCACCCCAGTGATTTCAATGCAATCCTAGAGAGGCTCTCTGATTACTTTCCCAAATTCAGTTCTCTGAAAGACAAAGAGGGTCATTATATATAATTCTCACCATGTCACTCATTAGCCCTTCAATGACTCCCCCTTGCCTTTGGGACAAATATCCAGACTTCCCAACATGGTCCACAGACCCCTGCAGGAGCTAGTCCTTGCCTTGCATCTTGCTTCTTGCAAATCTTACTGTTCCAGCAGCATCAGACCACTTAGTTCTGGACGGCAGAACATAGGCCCTGGATCAGATGTCATGCTTCTAGAAACCACCCATGACCACCAGAGTCTGACATAGAGGCTTCTCTTCTGTGCTTGGACAGCTCTGTGTGGTTCCTTCTGTAGGCCCCTTCATTCTGGATGGAAAATGCCTGCTTGCTGCTTGTGATGGTTTATTTAATGTGTAAACTTGGTTAGGCAGGATACCCAGATATTTGATAAACATCCGTCTAGATGTTTCTGTGAAGGTATTTTTCAGATGAGATTTACATTCAAGTCAGTAAACTTTGGGTAAAGCAGATTACCCTCCCTAATGTGTATGTGTGTGAGCCTTATCCAATCAGCTGAATGCCTTCTGAGAGAACAGGCTGACCTCCCCTGAGGAAGAGGGAATGCTGCCTCCAGATTTTTCTGGGGCTCCAACGGCAACATCAACTCTTCCCTGGGTCTTCAGCCTGCCAGCTTATCCTGCAGGTTGTAGACTTACCAGTCTCCAGAATCATATACGTCAATTTCTTAATATCTATTTCTCTTACTCACTCTCTCCATCCTATTGCTTCTGTTCCTCTGGAAAACCCTGACTAATGCACCTCTAAGCGTATACAGTGTATATTTCGTGCAGACAAGGGCATATCTGTCTTGCTCATTAGTAACACGTGCAAAGTTACCATGGTGTCGGGAATATAGTAAATCCATTTACTATAGGAACATCTTAACAGGAAACATAGGGGAGAGAGGAAAAATGAATAAAATGAGAAGATAATGGATCTATATGAAACCTCAGGGCACTCAAGACAGTTCTCTGTGGAGGTGAACTAAGCCCATGAGTGGTTGACAGATCCCTGGTGAGAGAAGAGCTCCACCAACGCCAGTTCTCAGGACACAGTGTGAACAGTGGGGCCATGGCAGTGAGGAATCATGAGTGAAGACCTTTCTACCTCTCAAAATGTCATGAATGAGAGAAATAGACCTGTAAGATGTGGATTTTGCTCACTGTGCCCAGTGAGGTGGAGGTTTTTAAAAAAAATACAGATGGGGTCTTGCTATGTTGCCCAGGCCTCAAGCAATCATAAACTCCTGGCCACAAGCAATCCTCCTGCCTCAGCCTTCCAAAGTGCTGGGATTACGGATGGGCCACCAGGCCCGGACGTAAGGGAGTGTTCTATTGTTGCAGTTATCGTATTAGTAAACATGATTGCTCTGACATCATGGTAGGAACATGCATTTGGCAGGTCAACTACTCTCCGAAGTGTTAGTGAAGGGCCCCACCAACAGTGGCTGGCTGTATTCCATGAAGCTGATCACCTGGAGAACTGGATGAAATACCCTGACACTATGTTAAATTTCCACAGTGCCATCGTAATGGTAATTGTAATTTCCATCATGGTGTGCAAGGGACATACGTGATAGGAACACTATGTCAAACGTAACATATTCACAGTGTCCCTGCTAATAGAGTGTGCCTTCCACTCCGTGATGGAAATTACAATGAGCGTGTGGTCTCTAAAAAAGCTCCCAATTTATACACATTTTTCTATTTATTTCTTTTTCCACATCTGCTCAAATCTGACCTGTCCAGGTCCTCTACTGGATTTGTCATAAGAGGCGCATTCTCTGGGGCTCCATTGCCCTAGAGATCGTTCCTTCAGAATCTTGCTCATCTGATTTAATCCCTAACTTCATTTAATAAACACTTATGTATGGTGTTTATTATGTACCAGGCATCGTGCCAAGTATTTTACTAATGATTAATCAATAGTATTTATTACTTAGCAACACCACGAGATAAACACCATGATTATTCACATATAAAAGAAAAAAGTGAGGCACGTAAGTTAGGTAAGTGGCACAGATTCATGCAGCCAGTAAGAAGGAGAAGCTGCATTCATCCCATGCAGGGAACCAGAGTCCAGGCTCTGAGGAGCTCCCCTAGGCTGCCTCTTCATCATTTGGCTTCAGCTCTTTGCCTCCTTCCAGCTACACTGCAGCAGCTCATCCTTCTAGCTTTGCGTGGGTTAGACTCTATGGCCCTTTCTTGCCCAGTAGCCTTAGGCCAAGTCATCTTATTTCTTTTCTTCTTTTTTTTTTTTTTGAGACAGAGTTTCACTCTTGTTGCCCAGGCTGGAGTGCAATGGCGCGATCTCGGCTTACTACAACTTCCTCCTTCCAGATTCAAGCAATTCTCTTGCCTCAACCTCCCGAGTAGCTGCGATTATAGGCATGGACCACCATGCCCGGCTAACTTTTTGTATTTTTAGTACAGATGGGATTTCTCCAGGTTGGTCAGGCTGATCTTGAACTCCCAACCTCAGGTGATCTGACTGCCTTAGCCTCCCAAAGTGCTGGGATTACAGGTGTGAGCCACTGCGCCTGGCCAAGTTATCTCATTTCTAGGCCTTTCCATTTAGACCTAGTCCTCACTCTCCTACTTGGCTTACTGGTCAACCCAGCCAGCTGGCCACACTCTGAGGTAGGGAGGATGGTCCGGCAGGTACTACTTGGCCATGCCAAAGAAAGTAAGTTATTCTCAAAAACGATAGAGGGACATGCGATGAAGGCAAATCACCATAACTTACATTGAATATCTTGAGTCAAATCATTGAATGAAATGGGGTTCTTTTGGAAGTTGAAGCATTGACAACTCACGCTGAATAATCACTCTCAGGTCTAAGAAAGACAGAGCCAGGATATCTCTGTTAATGGGTGTTTAATGTCACAAAGACAGAAAAAAATCTCAGCTGCTGTAGTGACCCAATGACCATCAATGTCCTGCCAGGCTCATGACTCAGACTCTCTGCGGGACCCTGACCAGGTTCCTTCCCTGTGCGCTGCCAGCAAATCCACGGCTGCTCGGCCTCCATGACTCCTGGATCCTTCCCACCCTCCTACCTCCTGCTTTCTGTTTCCTGATGTCTTCCTCTCTCCCAGGCTTCAGATGAAATGTTAAATTGGCTTCTGTTAGGGGGATGAGACTCTGAGTCACTCATTTTTTCTACTTCTCTCAACATTCTACATCTTATTAGGGGAATATACATTCTGTTTTATAACGACAGAGCCATTGGAACGCGCCAGGGGTGGTTCAGTAAGCTGTAGGCTTGTTCTTTACACCAGGCTGTGTACCTGACTGTTCCCAAATATTTTCAGAATGAATTGCATTACATGGCTAATACTTGAAACTGAAAGAAGTGGAATCTGTCCAGCCTCACCAGGTTGAACCTTGTTTATCTCCCCTGTCCTGAGCGTTAACTATATTTTCCTCCAGGTTTCCAGGCTTCTTTTGAGAGAGCCTGGAGGAAGGGCTTGCTGACCCTGAGACAAAACCCATCTCAGCAGTGCTTTGTGCAGATAGCAACGTTGCAGACACAGTGCTGTGGTGAAATGAGGGAGCTCTCGAAGAGCTCCACTGTTGGTTTCAGCTTCTCCTGCTGCTTTCAAGGATCCACAGTTTCCTTAGACTTGACAGCCAAAGAGTGCTGCAGGCAACATACTGTGCATTTTTTAAATATAAAACAGTTTGCCCACAGAAACTTTTTCATGCACTTTATAGTTTTTTCTTAAAATCAATATATTAGAATGTGTTATGTATTTATTGGTTTGCTTGCTCTGTGTGTGTCTTACTAAAATGAGAATGAGGTCTTTGTTCACTATTGTGTGCCTGGCACATAGTAAGTGCTCAATAAACGTGTGTGTGTGTGGGGGGGGGAGATGGCCGGAATTAGCAAATGAATATAGATAGACATCAAATCAGCACACATTCTCAATGAGGCAGTATCAGTTCTTGGGAGGTGAAAATCCTCTGTTGATGTAGAAAGTACAGATATACATGCAGCAAATAAACAGATACACAGCCTATCAGTGGGATTAACATTTCATGGTGGAAAATGATAAGGAAATAAGTATCTGAAATGGCTCCTTAGGTGGGTGAGGGGGGGCAATAATGAAAAAATGGTTGAGAAAAACATTGAAATAGAAATTGAGATGAATGTATTCTAATGGTGTTCTTTTCTTGTTAATCTACAGATATATTCGTACATATACGGCATTATTGTAGAAGTAAGACCTTGATTGCAAGTTTTACCAAAGTTTGGAACTTTATATTTTCTTTAAATGTGGAGAAGTAATTTTTGTTTCAAGGACAATTTAATTATAGGCCTGCTATAATTTTCAGGGAGGAGCTTTATTTTTCTAGTAAAGCCCTGGCATGAATTATACGTAGCGATACATGATTTTATCTGAAAAGCGTATCTGAAAAGGATGAAAGAGGGGTGTTCTGGTGGCTTCCCTTTCCCATATGTATCTCTGTCATGTATTACATTCCTATTAAACACAATATTCTGAAGATCACTCACTGTTTTTTTATTTCAAACTGCAATTTGAGAGTTAAGAAAACATCTTGTTAATTAATTTCCTAAGCGCCTCTTATCAGTATCCAGGCAAATTGTCTAGGTCATTTTAAAGAAATATTTTTGTTTCAGCTATTAGTCACTTCATTGATTTCCATGTGTATCTTAGGGAATGGGGGAATATGATAACTCCGGTTCTGGTAGATATCTCAGAGGCAAGAAAGTGGATTAGGCAAAAGTGGTGAATAAAAAAAGAGAAGACAAGTTGTATGGTTCTAATTTCATATGTGCACAGAGAAAGAATCGGCTTTCAAAATAGAAATGTAATGCAAAGTAAGCAATGTCATAGAAAATAGGTGCTAGTAGCTTTCTGGAATCTATAATTTATGTAGAGTGCAGTGTCCAAACGTCTGTGTGTGTGTGTGTGTGTGTGTGTGTGTGTGTGTGTGTGTGTGTGTAGGCATGAGTGTAATCAAAAGCTTAGGAAGACTTCTCAAGTATTGATAACCTATAAACAGGTGATCTTGCAGTGGGGACTATCATTCTTGCAATATCCCCCAGCTTATCGATAGCTTCTACTTCTCGTAACTGGGGTGGGTAGAAGAATTGCTCCCGAGAGATGCTCAGGCTGTATTCACTGGAATGTGTAAATATGTCAGGTTACAAGGCCAGGGGACATGTAGATTGTAGATGCAATCAAGCATGTTAAAGGAAGCTTCTAGGCTACCTCCTCCTCCTCCTCCTCCTCCTCCTCAGCTACCTCCTCCTCTCAGGAGGCGAATCCCATCCTAGCATATCTTGGTTTATTCTGGTCGGCCCAATGTAACAACAAGGTTCTTACCAGTGCAAGAGGGAGTTGGAAGAAAGAATCAGAGGAAGCTGGAGCTTGGTCACCCAGTAGTAGCACCAATAGAGCCAAGAATCCCAATAAGGCGATGAGGAGCTTTAGCTGGCTACACTGCCCTGAGGATGGAAGGGGCCTTGAACCCAGGGGTGTGGCAGCCTCCGCAAACAGGACAGGCGGGAAAACGAATTCTTCCCTAGGTCCTCCAGAAAGGAATGGAGCCCTGCCAAATCGTTGCTTGTAGCTCAGCGAGAGCTGTGCTAACCTACATTGTTTTCTTAGTGATTCTTTACACAGGTACTTGAGGCAAGAATTATGATATCCACTTTACAAATGTGGAATGTGAGACACAGAGATTATAAGTTACTTGTCCAACTACTCAGAGCTGGTGTCAGCGCCACACTTAAATGCAGGTCTGCCTGACTTGTTGATATCTGCCCTCATTCCTCTGCATGGCAAGCTTTCTTAGATGAAGAAGCCGGGCACAGAAGACACCACTGGAAGTATTGGATACACATATGTCTTACTTTCAGCTCAGCTAACAGATTTGTTGAGTTGTTTATTAATTTGTTTTCCAATGCCAGTTTATATGGTACTTAAATAAAATAGTTGCTCAACATGTGAATCTCGAAAGAATGAAAATATAAACAAGTCAGTGAGTACATTCAGTTGCTTCTCCAAACAAAGAGATAAGATTCTATAGCCAGGGGGTTCTCAAGAACCACAGAGAACAAAATGATTGGATCTATGAATCACCAACTTTCTGGGACTTCCTGAGTTGCTCACTCATGTATGTTATGAGATTTCTGAAATTTCCTGGGTTGTTCATTCATGCGTGTTATGCTACTATATTTTAATGCTCCTAAGGGAGCTTTGGCTAAACACATACATGTGTGTCTCTCCTAGATTTTGAATTCCTTGAGGAACTGGACTACACTTCCCTTATTCCTGGGTACCAGTACCTAGCATGCATATAATAAGGCACCATTATAGCAGAACCTGCAGGAGGGATCCTTTGCTCTGAATAACAGCAGAAAGAGCATCTAGTGGAAAGATGTGTGGCGATTGGAGTCAAAGGAAGGGCTGACCAACCAGGTCACAGGATGACAGCCAGGGCAGCTTGGAATCTCACTGCAAGGGCTTTTTGGCTCTGTTGATGCTATCACCGGATGAAAACGTTTCAGCTTCCTCCTTGCCTTTCACTCAGCATTCAAATACACAGGAGAACACGACCCATGCAGCTTGGATTACAAGCCACCTCTGGGACCATTGGCTCTACCAGGTGGAAGGTGAAAGGCATAGTTTTCCAAGGAAAGTGGGGATACCGGAAAAAAAGGCAAATACATCCTGGATAGACCAAAATTACAAATGTCTATTGGAGTATGGAAAACATGGGTACAAATTGTACCTCTTCTACTCATTATTTGTGTTACTTTAATTTGCTTGCGATTACTTTCTCCTACTCTAAAATGAAAATTATATTAGTTTCTTCCTTACAGTGTTGTTGTGAGAATTAAATGAGATAATAGAGGCAAATCTTGGAGACATTGTGGGCTCAGTTCAAGACCATTACAATAAAGTGAATGTTGTAATAAAGTGAGTCACAACTTGTTTTGCTTTCCTAGTGCATGGAAAAGTTTGTTTCTACTCTATGGGAATCCATTAAGTGTACAATAGCATTATGTCTTAAAAAATACGGAATGTACATACCTTAGCTAAACAATACTTTATTGCTAAACAATGCTAATCATCATCTGAGTCTTCAACAAGTCATAATCTTTTGGCTGGTGGAGGGTCTTGCCTCAGTGTGATGGCTGCTGGCTGATTGGTGTGCTGTAGGTTGGGGTGGCTGTAGCAATTTCTTAAAGTAAGAAAATAATGAAGTTTGTTGCATCCATTGACTCTTCCTTTTACAAAAAATTCATCTGTGGCGTGCGATCCTGGTTAATAGTGTTTTAGGTGCATAGGACTTTCAAAATTGGAGTCAGTCCTCTCACACCCTGCTGTTGCTTTATCAACTATTACCATTTTTTTTTCCATTTATTTATTTTATTGCATTTTAGGTTTTGGGGTACATGTGAAGAACATGCAAGATTGTTGCATAGGTACACACGTGGCAGTGTGATTTGCTGCCTTCCTCCCCATCACCTACATCTGGCATCTCACCTCTTGCTATCTCTCCCCAACACCCCACCCTCCACCGTCCCTCCCCTATTTCCCCCCAACTGACCCCAGTGTGTAGTGCTCCCCTCCCTGTGTCCATGTGTTCTCATTGTTCAACACCCGCCTATGAGTGAGAACATGCGGTGTTTTAGAAATTCTTGGTTGTCATTTCAACAATGTCTACGGCATTTTAATCAGGAGTATATTCTATCTCAAGAAACCCCATTCTTTGTTCATCCATACGGAGCAACGTCTCATCCATTTATATTTGATCATGAGATTGCAGCAGTTTTAATCCTATCTTTAGACTTCACTTCTAATTCTAGGTCTCTTGCAGTTTCTACCACATCTGCAATGACTTCCTTTACTGCAGTCTTGAACTCCTCAAAGGCATCCATGAGTTGGAATAAACTCTCAAAATCCTGCTAATGTTGACATTTTTACCTTCTCCCATAAATCATGAAACTTCTTAAGAACCTCTAGAATGGTGAATCCTTTCCAGAAGGTTTTCAATGCACTTTGCCCAGATCCATCAGAGGAAACACTATCTATGGCAGTTACAGCTTCATGAAATGAATTTCTTATATAGGAAGACTTGAAAGCTGAAACTATTCCTTGGTCCATGGGCTGCAGAATGGATGTTTCCTTAGCAGATGCTAAAACAACACTACTCTCCATCAGAGCTCTTGGGTGACTAGGTGACTATTATGAGCAGTAATGTCTTAGAAGAAATCTGTTTCCGAGCAGTATGTCTCAACAATGGGCTTAAAATATTCAGTAAATCATGCTGTAAACAGAGATGCTGTCATCCAGGTTTTGCTGTTTCATTTCCAGAGCACAGGGAGAGTAGATTTAGCATCACTTTAAAGGGTCCTAGGATTTTTTAAATGTTCAGTGAGTGTTGGCTTTAACATCAAGTCACCAGCTGTTTTAGCCCCTAACAAGAGAGTCAACCTGTCCTTTGAAGCTTTGAGGCCAGGCACTGATTTCTCCTCTCCAGCTATGGCAGTCTTAGATGGCATCTTCTTCCAATAACAGGCTATTTCATCTACATTGAAAATCTGTTGTTTAGTGTGGCCCCCTTCATCAGGGAGCCTAGCAGGATCTGGATAGCTTGCTGTGCTTCACCTTGCACTTATATGTCGTGGAGACAGCTTCTTTTCTTAAAGCCTATGAACCTACCTCTGCTAGCTTCAAACTTTTTTTTTTTCCTGCAGCTTCCTCACATCTCTTAGGCTGCTTAGAATTGAAGAAAGTTAGAGCCTTGCTCTGGACTGGGCTTTGGGTTAAGGGAACATGTGGCTGATATGATCTTTTATCCAGATCACTCAGACTTTCTCATTATCAGCA
>NW_022437000.1:6453131-6644653 GCF_009761245.1 Sapajus apella | reverse complement strand
TTTTTTTTTTTTTTTTTTTTTTTTTTTTTTTTTTTATCATTCATGTGCTCCCTGGCATAGTGCTTTTAATTTCCATCAAGAACTTTTTCTTTGCATTCACAATCTGGTTAACTGTTTGGCGCAAGAGGACTAGCTTTCATTCCTCCTGGTTTTCGATATATTTTCCTCACCAAGCTTAATCGTTTCTAGCTTTTGATTTAAAGTGAGAGATATACAACTCTTTCTTTCACTTGAATACTTTGAGATCATTGTAGGGCTGTTAATTCACCTAGTTTTAATATTGTTGTGTCTCAGGGAACAGGAGGGCCTGAGGAGATGGGAAGAGGAGACAGGAACGGCCGGTGGTTGCATCAGTGAGAAAACACACATTTATTAATGAAGTTTACTGTCTTATATGGATGTGGTTCATGGTACCCCAAAACAATTACAATAGCAACATCCAAGATCACTGATCACAGATCACTGTAGCAGATATAATAATATGAAAAAGTCTGAAATGTTGTGAGAATTACCAAAACGTGATACAAAAAACCAAAATGAACACAACCCTTTGGACAAACGGCACCAATAGATTTGACTGACGCAGGACTGCCACAAACTTTTCATTTGTAAAAATGCAGCATCTATGAAGCGCAGTAAAGCGAAGCTCAGCAGAATGAGGTCCCTGCTCACATGTGTCCTCAGCAAAGTGCCTAACACAACGTGTGAGGGATGGCATTTTTAAAAAGAGGATAGTCATATGTTAAGATGCAGGGAATTATGTCCTTGATGATGAACTGGGGGAAATGAGTTCATTCCTTTCACAGTGGTGACTGGTCCTGTGGTTTTCAGTTGATAAGAATAGCCGGTTTTGCCCAGTGACGGGATAGAGGCAGGGTTTTCTAGTAGCCCCAGGTGGCCTGGGATTTCAGAACCACCACAAAGGCTGATGGTGGGCAGAAGATCAGATGGCACTGCTAACCCACAAGTTGGTAAATCTGCCCACAGATAAAATCATGTTGACTATATTTGCTTTTCATCATACTCTTTTTAGTGACTAAAATTTGCTAGCTAAACACTGACCAGTTTCAACCTGTTTAATTTATGAAAATTGATAAGATCACAGACCATTATTCAGTGCCTTCAGTAGTGCAATTTTCTTTTCCCATATTCATTCAAGTTGTTTGAATACCATGTTATTCTTGTCCTCATCTTCCTTTTCATTTTTTTTCTATTGCTTTGTTGAAAAACCAAAGCAAAAGCTTTTAGTTAGCTGATCTTATTCTGTGGAATTGACAGCCTCATAAGGTTAGAATTGTTTTATTACAAAAGCAAACATTTGAAACCACAGATATACAGCTAAGAATGTTTGACAGAGCAGGTGACTTCAAAGATGAATAACTAGATATACGTCTACAGTTTTCAGATTTTATGAAATGAAGCTAAACCTTTTTTAAAGAGGTCTTTAAAATGTTTTTTTTTTCTTTTCCCTGACGATAGGATCAGTATTGCATATCAAAGAACTTGATTTCAAGTAGGCACAAATACACATATGCCACAATCGCTTGTTTTATTTCTTTCATTCTTTTTGAAGAAGAAAATATTTTATGAGTCTTAAAAGATCAATTCTCCGTGGTCTTGAACTGCATCAAGTTGCCCAGATGGAAGGGGAGTCTCAATGAAGGGCTTATGCGAGGAGGCGGAGATGTTGATTTTAAGGTCTCACCTTGTCAGTCATCTTTATTCTGTTGATGCTTTTGTACCTAGGCAACAAATAGAGAACGTTCTAGAAGTCTGACTTCTTAATTAGAGTAATACCAGAGTGGTTACTTACTAAAGAAAAAAAAGCTATATTATTATTATTTTTTGCTAAAATACAAAGACTTACATTTGATTAGCTGCAAGGATGCAGCTAATTAGTTCCACCATATAAACAAACACTTGAATCACGGAGTGGGAAGAGAAGATCGTTAGTGATCTCTGCACAATTGATTGTTCTCTTACAATTTTTAGAAATAGTATGATACAAGACATATAATGCATATGGCAAGGATAGTCCTTCTCCTATAGATAATCCTCAGCTCACGGGGCTTCTTCGTCTAACTTGAGACAAATGTAAAGAGGTCTTTGTTCAGTGGCACAGTTAACTTTTCCTCTGACAACTATGAGCAACAGAGGCAACAGGAATGTGGCAACAGAAAACCTACAGGTGAGACATGAAAGCAGAGTTAAGACATTCTTAGGTGTGGCCAGGGTCTGTTCTGCTTCAATAAACAAAACAGTAGCATTGTAGCAATACCAGTAGAGTTTGTCTCAAGCATCACTATGGGTATTTTCTAGTATTTGCATCTTTTACTATGAAAAAGTCATTCAGATTCAGTGCAGATTTCCACCTCTTGCTGCAATGCCTGAGGTTAGCAGCCACTCTCCCCCGGAGTCTGAACAAAGCTAGCACCTTGCCATACACTGCGTATTTCTTACCCAAGTGTTTTAAAAGTACTAGGGAATGTTTAATTGCAAGTAAAGGGGAAAAGCCACATTGGGAACATCTTTTTCCAAGAAAATGTCAAAAGCTAATTCGCTTAATTAAAAGTCTGAATTACAGCACCTAATTTTTTTAATTGAATGAGAATATTATAATAATTGAAGACAAACAATGTTTCTAAGCAATTTAGGATTAACATTAAACTTAGAAATTCAATATTCTACAGTGGAATTGATCTTTATTTCCGCATTTAAAAAATCGATGTTCTATATTTTTTGATGGGTTTTTCAATCTAATAAATTAAATTTTATAGGTTACATATATAGAAAAAGCCTGAGCTTCTCCATACTTGCTGCGGATCGCTATGCCTTGTCATCCTGGAAGCAATCATTTACAGTGTTCTGTAGAGCATGTTGAGAAACTGAAATTGTTATTTAGAGGAAACTTTAAGGTGATACAGCTACTCCCATGACGACCTACGTTCTCTGCTGTCTAAAATTCTTTCTGGGAAGTCATTGAGTAGAATGGCAGGGATTTAAAAGGGTATGTATTACGGGCCTGAAACTGATGAATAGAATTAGCAAAATGTGGAGAGGTGGTCTGGCCTGCATGCTTCTGCTCGTTGGATGAAGGTGGTGAAGGGGAAAGAGTTCTCTGCCGGCATGCGGGAGGGGCTATCCACCAGCAGCTCATCTACTTGATATTTGCAACCTGAAGTGGTAAGTGCCATCCATGCAAGTGGTGAATGGGACTTGAATGTATGGGTATCTTACATCCTAGCCATTGAGGCATTGTGTAAATGGATCCCATTCACAGCTTTAAGGAAAGAAGCCTTTCAAAGTGCCCAGTGTGTGCTTTTGAGGTGCTGATGGGTGCTACATGGGAAAGAACTCGCCAGCAAACCTGTCTTCTTGCAGTCACATTTTCTCTCCCATATGTGAGCGGGAAAAAGTCCTCAGCTTGCTTTGTAGGTTTGCTGGGTAGATGTACGTCATCATGAAAGTGAAACGTTAGGTCAATAAAATGCACACGCACTCAGTCCTTGAATGTGCAGAGACAGCTCAGTTTCTCCTGTTGGCCTGGAGAGAGGATCCCTGAACGGCAGTCTCTCGGTGTGGGTTTCGGCTGTCTGACAACAACCTCATTAGCAGCGGCGAGCCACTCGTGTGAGGCTTAACTTCCACACTTGGTGGAGAGGTGCTACGCTAAGAAGAGTCCCATGCAAAGCCTCCTAACCAGGGGAGTACAAAACAGCAGGGAGGAAGGGGTTGGTTTCTCAGGGGGCTTTTAGGGGTAATCTTGTTAAGAAACGTAGGAAGATTATTTAAATGCCTCTTAAGCAGCAGTTCCTCCCTCTTGATATTTTCAAGGCCGGTAATCTGGTCTTTGTTTTATTTTGGGGCTGCCAGTCGGACTAGTGATAGGGTTGGCATGCAGCTGGTATTGGCAACATGCTCACTGTCATCAGATGCCAGCTTAAATGCATGCTGCACTGAAAAGCCAGCATCCTGTGCTTCCAATGCCAGCCCTGATTTGTATGAAACCAGCAGGTAATTTTCTTTGTTTGGAGGGTGATTTTTTTTCCCCCTTTTATGTTTCACAGTTAATTTTCTGGCTGGAAAATAATCTCTGGAAATACTGTGTTCCTTATACATCAGTGCATAAAATAGGCACAGTAGGAGAAAATCAGTGAAAAATGTATTTCATTGACATTATTTTTGTGAGTGTGAGATACCATCTATGTAGGTTTGGCTGATTTTGCTTAGGTAAAAACTGAGCCTAAGGGGCATAAAGGCAAAAGTTAGTGCTTTTCTTACTGTGTCAGTGAAACAAGGAAAGTTCCTTCAACATTCAGCTATGATCTGGAAGTTTTTCTACAATGCATTCCAATTTAGCCCCCACCATGTCCATCAATGAACAGAGGCTTGTGTACTAAATAGAGAATAGTAATTGATTTTTCAGATAGCAATGAGAATCGAAGGCATAGATTTGTCTTTAAACAGGTTGACATGACTCACTACGGTTTGGTGTATGACTGCTTCTTAAGTAGTTAGTTAGCTGAAAAACCTTGTATTATTCATCATCTGTTTTCCCCTCTTCCAGAAAAACCTGTAAAACATGCTGACTATATAAAGCCATTCTCAAAATACACGGTCATTTTCTTGGAAGAAGTAATGGTATTGGGTTGTTGATTGTGGAATGTGGATTGTAGTAGTTATGCTAACGTTTCATCAAATCCCTTCAAAATTAAATAAATTAAATGCTAATAAAACTCTTTTACTGAGGTGTCTACTAACCCCGTGAAGGTCTCAGAGGGATACCTACAGCTGCATTTGGGGTTCCAATAAAGTGTAAGATTATTTTCTCAAGTTTCAAGCTTAAATAAGCTGAAGATTTTGTTGATTCTGGGTTGAGGCAGGGGGTGGTTTTGCGAGGATTAATGGAGCCATTTTGAAAACCGTTGCTAATCAGGCTAAAATGAATCACACATTTATAGGGACGTTGGTCTTTTTATATTTGTGTGCGTAGCAGACACAGCACACTCAGTATCTCCTGTGAACTTATTTAAGTCAGTAGTAATTCCCTGTTAAATATCCAAATCTTTGGGGAATCAAGTTGTAATCCCAAATAAACTAATTTTGGAAGGTCACATGTATCTGACTATTATGAACTCTCGTGAAGTGGGTAGCAAGGTGATTAGAATTTCTACTTGACAACAGCTTCCTATAGACTAACAGTTCCCCAATGGCAAAGCTCATTTTAAATAAAAGCATCTGAGTTATTTTCTGAAGATTTGAAGGCATTTTTTTTCTTTGAAATATTTGAAGCAAAATTGGTTTGGAGAAAACACAAGAGTGGCTGCTAAATTAAAAAAAAATTTCTATGTTTATGAATGTATTACTTTTTATTATATTTTTAAGGCATGATAAAATCGTTTTAATGTTGTTACATGTAAAAACGCAATCCGGTAATCAAATCGGTTGGGTAGAAATGGCTCCTTCAGATAGGTGCTTCTTTAAGAATGTATTCAAAGACAATAATTTCTTGAAAATTCTCTCTCTGTGGCCAAAAACGGATGAAAATATTCAGAAAATAAAATCTTTTGCTTGTCAATAGCCGTAATCACTTAAAATCATATGATATCCTGGCTAATCACAGCAAATGTGAAATATATTTAGTTTCACAAGAAGAATCTGCACTTTAACCACAATATGTGATTTGGTAAGGAAGTCAGGGCTGCGTGGGTGGGGTAATTGCACCCCACCCCCAGCTCTGCTCCACCCTGACTGAGGCTGTGTCCTTACAGAAAGCATGTGTCGCAAACGAGCCTATGTCTTCATTATGGCGGCTCTTACTCTGGTAAACAGTAAAATATGTTATCTTGGTCAATGGTTCTGCATATCTGACACACAATTTTGGTTAACGTCTGAGGTAGTTGGATTGTGTACAATTCTTAGGCTCTGGGTAGTTTTACACTAAACTGATGTGACTGTGGCTGAAACTGCTATTCAGCATTCCGGGTTAGGAAGCCAGAAGGGGCTGGCCGATATCCTCAATCCTATTTAAGCAGGATAAGAGCAATACAAATAAACTGTAGACTGATTTCATCTGTTGGCTGCCTAGAAATGATTATTATGCCTTATGCTTTCAGTTGGAGATTCGTGAATAAACCTCATACATTTGTTTAAACCTTTGGGGTGAGGCGGAGTGGAATTTTGCTCAAGATAAAATTAGTGCTTTGGTTTGTAGGAAAACATTTTATAAATTTGAGAGCTCCAGTGTTAGGTGCATATATATTTAGGATTGTGATATTTTCCTGTTGCACTAATCCTTTCATCAGTATGTAATGTATCTCTTTGTCTTTTTTAACCATTGCTGTTTTGTTTTGTTCTTTTGTATTGAACACTTTCTTTTTTTTTAATTGCATTTTAGGTTTTGGGGTACATGTGAAGAACATGCAAGATTGTTGCATAGGTACACACGTGGCAGTGTGATTTACTGCCTTCCTCCCCATCACCTATATCTGGCATTTCTCCCCATGCTATCTCTCCCCAACTCTCCACCTCCTGCTGTCCCTCCCCTATTTCCCCCCAACAGACCCCAGTGTGTAGTGCTCCCCTCCCTGTGTCCATGTGTTCTCGTTGTTCAACACCTGCCTATAAGTGAGAACATGCGGTGTTTGATTTTCTGCTCTTGTGTCAGTTTGCTGAGAATGATGGTTTCCAGGTTCATCCATGTCCCTACAAAAGACAGGAACTCACCTTTTTTGATGGCTGCAAAATATTCCATGGTGTACATGTGCCACATTTTCCCTGTCCAGCCTATCATCGATGGGCATTTGGGTTGGTTCCAGGTCTTTGCTATTGTAAACTGTCTGTTTTGTCTGATATAAGAATAGCTAGCCCTGCTTGTTTTTGGGGTTTCCATTTACATGGAATATCTTTTTCCACCCCTGGGATGGGAAACATAAAGGCTCCCCCTTACCCCTGCTTCTCCATATTTGCTGTTGATAGCTATGGGTTGTCATCCTAAAAGCAATCCTTTATGGTGTTCTGTAGAACATATAGAGAAACTGAAGTTGTTTTTTAGGAGAGGAAACTTTGAGGTGATACAACTATTCCCATAACAGCCTAGATTCTCTGCTGTCTAAAATTCTTTCTGGGAAGTCACTGAGTACAATGGTGGGCATTTAAAAGGGTATGTATCACGGGCCTAAAACTGATGAATAGAATTAGCAGGATGTGGAGAGGTGTTCTAGCCTTCATGCTGCTTTTGTAGACATTCAGGAATTTGATGAGAAAGTTAAATGATTATCTGGCCATTGAAGAGACATGGTACCATAGAGCAAAACCTACCCCAAAGCCCTGGTGGAAGATGCTTCACTATTTTGGAATGTAGCATGACAACCTTGCTATTTTTTAAAACATGAGTTGTGGGCACAAGCACTCTGGAGATTCTTAAAATACAACTACATGGAAAAAAGTGTTCATAATGGCACAGCTCCATCTTCCTTAACTGCCTTGCTATTGTGAATTCAAATTTTCTATTGGACATCAGGTCCTTGGCAGTGTTGTTAATGTCAACATTTTATTTCCATGTGTCCAACCAGCAGGCACCTTCAATTTTTAAATTATTATTTTTGAGGTTATTCATACATGTTTGTTCAACGTTTAAATTGGAAAATGTTTTTAGTAATTCCTTGTCATTTGTATGTTTTCAAGACTGAGGTAATCTTGTATCTTTAACCATCTGGAAACACTGACTTGGAATAAGACATAAAATAAACGTAGGACTCTGTAATGCAAATCTGACAATGATCAAATGTTGACCCTGTTTCCTATTTTTATTTATATTTGAGAAGAAATGATTACAGAATTAGTCTCCAAAGTTACCACAAATGTGACCCCGATGCCTGGGTTTTCCTTATGGGTTATGTGTGCCACTGAAACTTTGGGGAATAACTTTGGTCATGTGTTTCAGGGCACACTTCTGTTGGGTGCTGCAACTTCATGTGGAGTGAGAGCTGTGCAGAGTCTAATTTTTATTCCCAACCTTTGGATGGGTTTAATCTTAACTACTCGTGTAGTCATAGGGTCATAAAAATCTTGGCTTTCAAAGGGTCTTTGAAGGTAATTTTAGATCAATCCCCTCCCTTATCAGCCCTTTGCGTACTTCTAATAAATATTGCGCATCGGCTGAGGTTGAAGCGTAGCAAGGCTGAAGGCAGCCCCATGCTTCAGAGAAGCAGTGGGTGAATGTTAGCAGAATATCAAGATCAAGTAAAAGGTATCAAAATACAAGTGGTTGAGTGCTGAGCAACCCAATAACAGAGACTTCAAATGGGAGCTCAAGTTAAGAGCCAACAGCAGCAGCCTCAATTTCAGGAGGAGGGACCAGCAGATGGAATAGGATTGACTTGCCTTCACTCCAGCATCTTTGGTCCTGGATGGCTTTGATAGAGTGAGATGAATGTCCTCCTGGTCATCATACATGGAATATTTAAAAAATGATGTCTTGTAACTGATATGAAATGCTAGATCTTACTTTCATTTTAGGTAAACTTACTACCTTAAAGATAAATATTTTGATTGTTAAAAAAATGCAATGACAGTAATATCTTGTAATGGTACTCATTTTGATTCACACATTATTTTGTCAAATTACTACAGGTTAATGAGAAAGTCCTGTTCCTTCAGAAAGTAGCAACTTACCAAATAATGTTACAACCACACATGTGGTTTATTTATAAGGGTGTCTTTACATTTACAATAAAATTAAGAAAGATTGATGTTTTAAAATTACATCCTTTCTCTTTGATCAGAAAATGTTTGCTAACTGAGATTGTTCTGAAAGATTTTGAGATCTGGAAGAAAAAAGGGCAGCCCAAGTAGCTGAGAATAAAGGAATCCTGACATTTTCAATAGAAACTTCATGTGGATGTAGAGAAAATTGTGTGTTTATTCAACATATGTTGGACTACTACTGTGTTTTGATTGTAAGAAACAGGTGAAAGATTTGTCAGTAGGAAAACAGTCAACAAACATTGATAGAAAGTTACAAGGAATGGAAAGATTAATAAATTAGGCAGTGGAAGGGGTGAAATGACAGCAGAAAACCAGCAGTGTTTTGTTATTTCTGTTTAGCCAGCTCTGAATAACTTTCTCCTGTGATAGTAAAGCTACAATTGCACTGGATCGCACTGGTGTGGCTACAAGTTGTCTGATAGTGTTTGTCAAGTATTGAGCATTAGACCGTCTCTCCAGCCATACCCTCATTCACAGGTTGCGATTTCCACCAAATCTTTTATCTCTGAAAATGTGGTTGCGGTAGATGTCCTTTAATCTATACGAAGCTAGTGCATATTTGAGAGTCATGAATTGCATTTTGTTTTTTTTTTTGAGATAGAGTCTTGCTTTGCTGCCCAGGCTGGAGTGCAATGGTGTGATCTCTACTCACTGCAACCTCCACCTCCTGGGTTTATGTGATTCTCCTGCCTCAGCCTCCACAGCAACTGGGATTACAGGCATGCCCCACCATGCAGTGCTAATTTTTGTATTTTTATTAGAGATGGGGTTTCATCATGTTGGCCAGGTTGGTCTTGAACTCTTGACCTCAGGTGATCCATTCATCTCAGCCTCCCAAAGTGCTGGGATTACAGGTGTGAACTACCGCACCTGGCCTGTGAATTGCTTTTGTAAGGACGCTTTGGTCAGGGGAAAGGCTGTCCTTGCTCCCTGAGGTGCCCAAGCTCTTAGGCTTGCAAGTGTCCACTGGACAGATAGTCAACCCAATTACTCATCCAGGAAGCGAGTGTGGACAGAGGAGTTGTGGGGAGAGTTCTCGTGGGCTGACCATGCTACTACAAACGGCACTGCCCCTGTGTTTCTGGGCAGTTCGACCCCCAGATAGAAACAGGAGGACAGCCGGCTCTCTAGTTCTGTTTCTGCTGGACCTTTCTGAGGAACTGCTTCAGCTCAGCTTCAAGGTGATCCTGCTGTCTCCTCTCTGGCAGCATGCTTGCTCTTTTTTTCCTGTTTCTCCATTTCACTGTTGTTTAGACCTAGCCATGGAGAAGCAGGCTTAGAAATGGTTTTGTTGTTTTTTTTGAGACGGAGTCTCAGTTGCTCAGGCTGGAGTGCAGCGGTGCCATCTTTCCTCACTGTAGCCTCTGCCTGTGGGGCTCAAGTGAATCTTGTGCCTCAGCCTCCTGAGTAGCTGGGATTATAGGCACCTCACTACCACACCTGACTAAGTTTTGTACTTTTAGTAGAGATGGAGTTTTGCCACGGTGGCCAGACTGGTCTTGAACTCCTGACCTGAAGTAATCTGTCCGCCTCGGCCTCCCAAAGTACTGGGATTACAGGCGTGAGCCACCGTGCCCTGCCTGAGGAACAGGTTCTTGAAGTACATTTCTGAGTCCTTCTGCCTGGAGCAGCTTTCAGATTCAGTGTTTCCCGGAGGATGACCAAGGCTGTTGGTGAGAAGTGGTGACGTGAGGGAGCAGATACACCCAGAGCACTGTTTGTGGAGTAAGGAGGGAGAATGAACAGTGAAGCTGGTGACAGGTGATCCCTTCACATGTCCATTTATAGAAAAAAAATTCTTTTTCTTTCTTGTGTTACAAACCCATCCTCACATATTCAAATGACTGCCATTTTTATATCAAGATGACAGTATTTCTACTAATGTGTGGAAATGTGTCTGAAAAAACTGAACTGTGCCTAGCATTTCTTCTGACAGTATACATTTTCAGATGGTTTGTTAGGCTGTGCCTGTAACCTCTGTTTCGTCGCACTCTGTAGCATCAATACTTCCTTTCATAGGCTCTTTTGAATGCTACGTTAACTCAGTCCAACACAGAATCAGTAAAAATAATACAAGTGACACAAGTTGAACGCTTACTATATGTCAGACGCCGTTGGAACTCCTCTTCATATATGAGTCATCACAGTGGACTTGTGTTGTCTGCACTTCAGAGAGGACCAACTGAGGCACCGCTAGGAAATGATTCTTGATTCAGGTCACACAGTTTTTAGGGGCAGGGTTGGGATTTGAACCCCAGAAGATTGGCTGTAAAGTTGACAGCCCTTACCAAATACTATGCTGCCCCTAAGTTTGTCAACAGGCATCCCAACGACCAGCCATAATTAACACTAATTACCTAGAGTGAGAGCAACGCTCTGTTCAGCACCTCTCTTTTCTTGAAAATGGTCTTCCTTTTCTTTCTTTTTTTTTTTAAGAACTGCCTTTCTCATCCTACTAAACCTGAATGGTTACTAATAAACTTTCATGATAGTACGACATTAAAGCCTCTACCCTCACTTGCCACGCTTCCACTATGACAGAGTTGGATCAAGTGGAATGCTTCACTGGAAATTGTGGAGCTGGGAGGAGTGAGAGTGAGAATCCATTCTTTCTCCACCAGGCTCAAGAGGGAACAGGCACAACTTCAACAGTATCAGCGCCATGTCTTCTGCCACGTGGACCAGGGAAGTGAGGAAGGGCAGCGTGACAAGAAAGAAAAGTAAAAACGGCAAAGGTGAAGGGCAGGGCTGGCGCTTGCATCCCAGACTCCTATCAGTGGCTCTGAAGGTCTCAATGTGCCTTTCTCCTGGATTTCTGAGAGATATCTTTGTGTCCTTTCACAAATATTCTCTTTGAATGACGTAGGGTGAAACAATTTGTTGCTTTCAATCAAAAGAATTCTAGTGAATGGAAAAACATGAAATAATCACACTGTATTCATTCATTATTGAACACGTATTTAAAGAGTGTCTATTCTTTGGTGCCAGGCATTGGTGTTGAGGATACTGCAGGAACAAGACTGGCAAGGTCCCTGCTCTGGTGGAGTTCACATCTGAAGAGAGTCCAAAGAAAGAAAGCAGTAAGTAAAAGGAGAATGCTTCAGAGGGATAATAAATTAGCAAGAGTGAGATGCTGAAGTGTGAATGGATAAAGTGGTCTTGGGGTGGTTTTTTAGAGGAGAGTTTATTGAGGTTGAAATCTTCATTATCAGAAGTCTTCACAAGTTCTGGCTTCTGGAATGTTCCACATTAAAATAACAGTGAGGGCAAAGGATCTGAGGGGAATTTGTTTGCCATGGTCAAAATGGAAATTGGATAAGGAGTTGCAGAGATCGACTGATGTCAGCAAAGAAAGGGAGGCTGAGAAAACCAGATTTTTCCCAGAGAGAAAGGATAAATTAAAACAAAACAAAACAAGCAAACAAATAAAAATATTGGAAGCTTTCTCAACTTATGTGTTTGGAGAAGGAAGAGAAAAAGGTAAGTGGTATGTGAACCCCTAAATACTATTTTTTTTCTGAATGACAAGGAAAAATGAAGGTCAGTAGGGCTACATGGCTGTGAGGATACCAAGTAGGGTGTGCTTTGGGTCACCCAGGACATTATACTAGTTCTTTTCTATAAAGAGAAAATTAGACTTTAAAGAGCTGCCACCACCTTGAAACCATGTTATTTTTTAAACATTTGATTGTAAATGGTCAAATTATAACGGCATGTATTTATGGGATATGAAGAGATGTTGTGATGTGTGTATACAAAGTGGAGTGATTAAATCAAGCTAATTAACACCCTCATCACCTCAAATGTTTATCATGTTTTAGGCCAAGAACATCTGAAATGTATTCTCTTGGCAATTTTGAAATATACAGTATGCTATCATTAACTATAATCCCCAGGCTGTGCAAAAGATCTCAGAAAATTTATTCTCAAGTCTACAGAAATTCTGTATGTACCCTTCGTACAACATTTCCTCATTCCTCCTATTCCCCGTGATAGGTGACCATTCTCCTTTGCTTCTATGAGCTTGATGCTTTTAGATTCCACATAAAAGTGAGAACATGTGGGATGTATCTTTTCGTGCCTGGCTTAGCTCACATAGCATACTGTCCTCCAAGTTCATGCATTTTGCGGCAGATGACAGAATTTCCTTCAGTTTAAAGGCTGGATTGTATTTCATTGTGTCGATATTCCACATTTTCTTTATCCATTGATCCAGTGATGAACACTTAGGTTGATTCTCCAACTTGGCTATTGCGAGCCGTGCTGTGATGAACACGACAGTGCTGATATCTCTTCAACATGCTGGTTTCAAATCCTTTGAATATATACCCAGAAGTGAGATTGCTAGACCGCATCATGATTCTATTTTTAGCTTTATTGTGGAAAAAAAACTCCATACAGTTTTATACCATGGCTGTTGTATTTTTTAACTGAACTCAAGGTGCCTTCTCTAGCCTAATCTTCAGCCTGCCTTCCTCGTCAGTACCTATGGAGGTTGTTCCATGATGTAGAGACTCTCAGCACTATCACATCAAAATCTTGTGCATAGCATGTTAAAACACAGACTCCCAGGCCCCATCTGGATAATTTTTTCACCCGAAAGGCTTGGGGCTGAGAATTTGCATCTGTAACAAGTTCCCAGGGGCTGTGGCTGCTGGCTTGGCCACACTTTGAGGCCACTGATGCAGAGAGGGCTTGCTGGTGCTCATGTTAGCATCGCCTGGAGTCTGACCTGGATAGAAGTATGCCTACTGATGTAGTACTTGTTAGTAACTAAACTATTCTAAAGTCAACTTCTGATAGATTTAGTAATGCCAACCAATGTTATACTCAAGAGCAGCTTGAAAAGAAAGTGAATTATTGAGGCATCCGCAAAAGCTCCAGTGTCTTTAGTGAGTAGGTGTTGATGGGAGTTGGTGGTGGTCACAATTCCTCTTAGATTGCTCTCTGAGAAAATGAGTTTGCATTTTCAGGAGCATCAATTTGGCACAATTCAAAGCCTTGGCTTCACTAAATCACAGCTATGTTTTCGTTTTGAGGTCTTGGATTTACATATATTATGATCCCCACCAAACTACTAAATTTATAACATATTTTTCTTATTTCACCACAATGGTAGTCTTTTAATCACTTTGTTTTTGTAAGAAGCTGTGTAAAGTATTTTGCATGAATAATTTTAATTATGTAGTCTCCACTGAAATTTTTTGTGCTAAGTAAAATGATTTTTACTCTAAGGACTCAAAAAAAAAAATTACTTGGGAAGCATACTAAATAGTATCATACCACAATAGCACATAGTTTTAAATGTGCAATTAATTCATAGGTGACAAGAATGCTATTCAGATTGCGTATTTTCTATTCTAAGAGATTTATAGTTAATATGAGTAACTGACATACACCATAAAGGAAATAGCATGTTTTCTTTTTGTTTGATAATAGATCCATCTTATGCAAAAGAAGCATTAAAAAAATAAGGAAGAAAAAGGGACCCAAATGATACCTACATTACACCCCTATGCTGAAGGAGGGACCAGGACTATTTTCTAGTATACTTTATGGTTTTATCAGAGAAGATAAGAATAACTAACTGCATAATTTACTAAAGGCCATATTTATCTGCTTACCTAATTGTTCTACTAAATATTCTGCTAAATTCTTACACTTAGTATTTCATGCGGAGGCTCTGGCTCTGCCATCCCCTATGCATGGTTGAAGTTAGATACACACACCATGGCAAATTCCGAGCCTCGATGCCTTGAAACCCTGGAAAAGCCTTCCATCTCAAGTGAAAGGTCCTGCAATGTGTTCACTGAAAGAAACAAGCATGTTACAGAGGAAAATATAAATCCTATGAAGGGGACATCTCTCTCAGCTGTCCCATGCTCATGTGTGAGGCCACCTTTTCACTCCCATTCCTCCTCTCTTGCCACAGATGGAAGCTGTGCACTCAGGGTATGAATCTGGGGCTTGCATTTCTGCTCTATGGTTGCAGCAAAAATTGTTCTGGGTCTTTGCTTTACAAGTATTTGTGGGATGGATTTAACCCTATTGTCCCACCTGGTCCATGGCTAATGTCTTTGTGCACCTATGGCCCTAGGCCTTTTGGCCAGTTGGAGGGCCAGCCTTCCTTCTGGGGTTCATTTTTCACCATGTGAACAAATCAGTGAACTTCATGCTTTGTTTCCTAATTGGTTGATTAATACGATCTAGGCCACTCAGTTATTATCACGTCCTTAGGCAGCTTTCCTTATGGTACAGACAACATGTTAACAACTAGGTACATTTCCTATTTTTGCATTGGACAAAAAAAGTGTCTTTTTTTTTTTTTTTTTTTTTTTTTTTTCACGTAGTGTGTCTCAGATTCCTACTGCTTAAAGGAGTTGCCAAATTCTCCTTTGGCCAGAACTAATCTTTTCTTACGTTCCATCTACATTTAGGTATCTCCTGTTTTACGTTCACATTGGTTGAAGAATCAAATTTTGATTTGCCAGTTATAGTGGTGAGAAATATATGTGTTAAACTCAATTTTTAGCAGAACTTGCAATTGCTTTTTTTCATTTTCTTTCTCAGCATTGTTAAAGTTTCCTTTTCTCTTACTCTTGGGCAGTCGTTCTTTCCCTTATCTTAGTTAAAAAATAAGTAGACAGAAAGAAAGGCAACAAAGGAAAGCAAATTGACTGAGTGTCTTATTACTTGGGCCATTTAAAGATCTTGTGCAAAATTTCCCTTGAAAACCTTATCCTGATTGAATTCTAATTTCAGTTACTATCTCATGCCTCAAATTCCACAATGATAGCATATTGATTTTGCTCCTTTGTTTTATTTCTACATAAACTTATCTGATACAGGGAATAACATTAGCAACTCTCCAATCAATAGAGCTTTTCTTTGGTGTACATTTCTTATGAAGGAATTAGGGCAAATAAAAATTCCTTTTTAACAGGTTTAAAATCCGTCACGATAAGCTAAGTGTTGCCTGGATGGGAAATGTTGACGTTTGTCTATTTTTTGGTTTATACATTGAAAATCCTTTCTTCATTTGGTGTGAGGCTTTGAAGAGGCATAAAGAAATCTTAGTTTGCAACTTACTTACATTTTCATATTATAAATCTGGCAAGAAAGAAACAGATTTGAGTTCATTTATTTCACATTTTGGTTCTATGACAAGCATTTAGTTAAAAGATATTTCCCTTCTGAATATCAAAGATTGCTTTGACTCTTTTATATTATTGATCAAAAGCACATGTAAAAACCAGGAGTAAACCTCCCTGAGATGGTACACTCTCGGTTATAGATTATTTTGTTATCTTCTTGATAGTAAAGGAATTATACTTTTCAAACTTTATTTTATTGTATTGTATTCTTATTATTTTGAGGCAGGGTCTCGCTCTGTCACTCAGGCTGAAGTGCAATGGTGCAGTCATGGCTCACTGCAGCCTTGAGCTCCCGGGGCTCAAATGATCTTCCCACTTCAGCCCCTGGAGTAGTTGGGACTGCAAGAACGCACCACCATGCCCAGCTAACTTTTCTATTTTTCGTACAGACTGGGTTTCATTATGTTGCCCAGGCTGATCTCAAACTCTCGGGCTCAACGGACCCTCTCTCCTCAGCCTCCAAGTGCTGGGATTACAGGCTCTAACTTTAAATCTTTGTGACTTTGGAATCCTTCACTATGGCAAGTTTTGCTTATATTTGTCAGCAGCTAATTATAATTTCAAAAGAACCTTGTCTTTTGTGTGTGTGTGTGTGTGTGTGTGTGTGTGTGTGTATGTGATCAACATGGCTGTTTATTCGCCTGGGTGCACGTGGGCTAATGTGGAAAAGGGCGGTGGGATAGGAGTTGGTTTTCTAGGTTGGGGCAAATCTTTTGGGCCGGAGGCAGGGGTGTTAAAGGGTAAGATCAGTTACAGTGACGGGGCTAGGGGCAACAAATGGACATTAGCATAAGTTCAGTTACAATGGCGGGTGGGGTAGCATGTCAGAGTAGTTAAGATGGCAGAGTGGGGTGAGGGGTATTCACATTATCTTAATAATAGTTAAGACGGCAGGGTGGGGTGAGGGGAAGCTTTTGTTCTGCTGGGAGACGAGGGATCATGGTGAAGGCAGGGAGGACTTCAGACTTTCTGGGTCTGGACTTGCACTTGGAGGACTGACAGTGGCCACCAGGCTCTGGGCCCCGGGCCACAGGCTCCCGGGTGGTGGGGAGAGAAGGCATGGAGCTGGTTTTCTGCAAAAAAGAGACTTTCTTGGGCTCAGGGAACAGCAGTCTAGCGCTGGCTGTGTGGCCAAGAAGCCCGTTTAATGGTGATAATAAGAACATTCTAAGGTGACCCACAGTAATTTCTGAGACAGAATTGAGATGACCTTCCCAGAAAGAAGGGGCAGATTTCTGCCCTGCGTGTGAAGAACCTTGTTTTTTAATATTAAATGCACAGTAGAATAATAAAGACGAAAAGGGAAGTACTTCAGCTTTTCACTTACTTTAATAATATAATTTATTTGCTTAAAAAAGACCAGTAGGTGTCTTCCACTAAATAACTCTCATTAAGTATGTCTACTTGTCCACAGGTAAATGAAGAACGGGAATACGTTTCCCCCTCAGTGAATACATTTCATGACACTTGTCTTGAGACAGAAGACTTTTTTTCCCCACATCTTTTTCATGTTCTGTGGGTTACTGCAGATCTCAAGCCATGGTTGGGTCACTTTGGTGGGGTCACTGCCATGGCCAAGGTACTGATATGCTTCTAGATCATGCTTAGAGATTAATTTTTAAAATTATGATTTTTTTCCTCGATTTTAATGAAATATGCTATCTCTTAGAGTGCATCCTGAAAAACAAGCAACATACAAAGTAGAAAAGAGCAATGCAATGCACACACCCAGTTTTCTAGAATTGTTTTCCACCAGAATGAAAACCTAATTCAAAGTACAGAAATGTTTGATAAACGTTTATATCCTAGCCCCAGCTTTCCCAAATAAACCAATCAGATAAAACTCATGTTTGACTGCTTATTGTCCCTTTGAAGGAACTGGACTTTAAAAGAGCCAAATTCTGTAAAGGCTGCGTCACAGCACTAAATGCAACTGGAGCCATACTTTGTGGACTGCATTGTGCACAATGGAAGGTAGAATACACCGCTCTACCTTGCAGTGCAGTTAGAACACTTTATTCCAGTCACCTTCTTAGAAGTTTGAATATGTTTCTGCAGCTTATTAAATCAAATAAATTGCTATAGAATGTCAGGCTCATAGATTGTGGACAGGTAGTGAGTCTCAAGGTATGCGCTTTTCTTTTTCCTGTGGACGTGTCACATCGGAAAAATGAACTGTCCGTCATAGAGGGAGTGATCAAATACTTTTCCTTCCCATCAAGTGTAATTTCAATTGATGCAAAAGACTGCATCAGTTGAAGCCTACAGCTAGGAATTTATGCTTTCCCCACTCTCCCCCTACCATGCTAATTCCTACATGTGTATTAACTGCACATGGTTAATACATATCAATGTGCAGTTAATACATATCTATGGTTCCAACAGTGGCGGAAACAAATGCATCAACAAAGTGAGCTGATGGAATCCTGTGGGTGATTAATTTTCTTCTTTTTAAGAGGCTTCTTGGGTTCTGAGACAAACATATATTTTTGTCCAGATTAATTCTCGGCCTTACTTTGTGATTTTTCTTTTATTCATGTATTACTTTGTTTAATGGTAGACTTTTGACTGGCTCTTAGTTGGTAGAGTGGTGAATAGTCATAAGACTTAGTAAGACATCTGGCAGGAAAAATGAGAATTTTTCAGGGAGATTAGTGACCATTGCAATTTTTCCCTGGATTGTCCCACATGGTGCCTCCAGCCTTAATGAAAACCAAGTGAAAACTTCAAAGTCTAGAATTATTGTTGGTGCCTTTTTCATGTGGTCACAGAATTCTAACTCCGATTTGAGGCTCTACTTCTTACTGTGATCAATTAGTTTGTTCATTCATTCACTGAATAAACACTCCTATGAGGTTCCAGGAGTACCTCATAGGAATACTCAGATGCAATGAAACATAATATCCATAATTGTCCTCTGGCATCTTATAGCTACAAGGAGTGACAGGAGTGTAGACTCATGGCCACGCCACAGTATAACAAGTGAAGACAAAACGTGGTGGTGAATCAAACGGTTGTGGTCAGTTTTTCTTAGAAAGTAGAGATGTCTTCACAGAGTGGGAGGTTTCTGAAGGCTCAATAGGAATTTCCTATGTTGACTGAGCATGAAAGAACATTCCCAATTGAGAAAAGTCTTTGAAAATGCATAAAAGCAGAAAACAGCCTGATGTACTCACTGATGATGAAGGGCTTGATGTGGCTAAAGTATGGAGCTCCAGGGTCAGGGGCCATGTGAGGTGGACAGTGGGAGATGGACCCAGAAAAAGAGAGGCTGGGTTGTTACAGCGCTGAGCACCAGGTTAAACTGATGGAAGTTTCAGAGCCTCTGCAGGACATGAAAACATATTATGATACAGTAATCCTATGTTTTTGAAAGATCACTGGAGCAGAAGAGGAGACTGAATGAGGGGGGCTCAGGCCAGAAGCAGGAAGGTGAGTTGGGGGGGAAATGAAAGGACCTGAGAGGAAGATGGGGATGCAGCACAGAAGCCTTTACAGCTCGCTGCTCTGGCGGCACCGAATACTTACCCTTGAAGTGGAAGGTGGAAGGATCCGCAGCTCATGGGAGGTGGCGAGCCTGACATGTTTGAGGGCTTTTGGAAGGCAGAAAAGCAGCTTTTTCCCCTATCTGGAGTTGACATCTTTGAGTGAAACAGAGTAGAAAAGTGTGTATTGAATTATTAGCACCATTTGCATTGGCCTGTCGGCTTAGCCATGTCACTCATCAAGTTTCTTATAGGAGACCAGAGGACTTCTGAGAAAAACAACATTGGCCTGGAATGAAGGATGAGAAATCATTAGAGCAGCATGATACTAGCAAGATTAATTAGGTTGGGGAATGTGTACACTGTAATCCAGTATACAAATACTACATGTTACTATTGTTTTTCATGTGTCAATAGGATCCAGATATTAGCCCCCGTCACCATAAGGTACGGACGTGTTTGTTCTCTTCCATGGCTATAGACTTTAAACCTGAACAAAATAATAATCTCGTAGATGCATCATTCCTGAGCATGTGTCTTGTCAAGAATATGGCCTTAGCATTACCTCCATATACAAAGAACAGCACACAAGGAGTTCGATCAACTTTCCTGGAGTCCCTACCTGTCTTGGGTAGAGAGTTATCTCTGGGAATCTAATAGTAAATGAAACTCAGTCCCTGTTTTTTCTCATCCTTACTCTACAGGAGGAAACAGCAGGTTAGAGGGCAAATTCAAGTACAGAGAAGACACGGGAAAACCATGGTATGCGCTGGCTGCTGGGAACCTGGGGAGGAAATGGTCAGGCGTGAGGATCCAGAGGAAGCCGCTGCTAAGGTGAAGCCTGAGAAGAAGCAGGCATTGGTACAGGAACAGGAGCTGTGTGCTTGGAACAGAGGAAGCAGCCTGTCTGGACAGAGAAACAAGTCACGGAAGAGGTGGTAGAGTCTTGTGTGAGGGATAAAGGCAAGGGATGCTGGTAGGTAGGATAGAGAGATTTAGGGCTTGGTGATGAATGGGATGCAGCAGACAGGTAGGATAGAGAGATTGGCATGGCTTGGTGATGAATGGGATGCAGCAGACAGGTAGGATAGAGAGATTTAGGGCTTGGTGATGAATGGGATGCAGCAGACAGGAACAAGGGAGGGACCAAGAGGGTCCAAATATATGCTTTTGTTTTTGTTTGTTTTATAAAATGGATTATTCTGCATATCATATTCTAAAATTTACTACTATTTCCTGAACAATTATACAAGAATTTCCTTCCAAGTACTGATAAATCTATCTTAATCTCTGAAGGCCCGAAGAACATTATTCCAGAAGTAGGCATCATCATTTGAACCACTGAGTCCTGCTGCTGAGCTTCAGGTTGGTTCTGGTTTGGGATCATTACCAAGAAGACTGGAATGAACAGACATCCACATAATTCACAGTCGGTACTTTGATTTTTGGAGGTTAAAGTAAGCAAGCAAATAAGAGAAAGATAAGTGATTTGACATATGTATAGGCAAAAAGACATGATAGGGTAGTTACGGCAGAGAAATTGCAAATGATGAATACATTTCTGAAGATGTTCACGTCAGCAGTCAGAGAAGTGCAGATGCACAAACCAAAACAGAAAAAAAAAGCCCAGGTACCAATTTCACCAGCTGTATTGGCGGAGATGAAAAATATACATAATATTCTGTGGTGGCAAATGTGTGGGGGAAATGGTGTTCTTAGACTTTATTAGTGGGACTGTAAGTTAAGTTTTTGAGAGACTTTATCTGTATTTAATACAGTTAAGCATGCATAAACACTTTGACTCAATATTCCTACCCCTGGAAATGAAACTGGGATATTTTCACAGAATATTTAGAAATGTTTGGGAATATGTGTTGGGCAATGTTGGGAAATAGGTGCTATGGGGAATATGTTCCCAACTATTTTTACTGATAAAAAGAAAAGCACATTAAAGCAGCAACTTAGGGCAACTAGGAAGAGACACAGAGAGCGATTGCCTCAACATATCAATATTGGTTTGAAGACATTTCCACATCACATTTAATAATGCAGAAAAAATAAATTGACATGTACTGGAGTTTTCTAATCTATTCAAAATGCGTGCATAAAAGGCATACATTATTTTTAAACCAACCAATTAAGTCTTACTTCAGGTTAAGAGGCTTGTGAGGACTCCTCTGCAGCTTGGGGAAATGCTGCAGATGAGGCCTGGGGTGGGGTGGGCACGGGCCGGGATCACCAGCCTGAAGGAAGGGCTGGTCCTCTATGCCCAGGCTTGGGCTCTGGATTTGTTTGTAATCTAACTCTTAAATCTAAGTCTCTAATTTTCATTATACTAGAGGACATGGCTGTCAGGGAGAAGTGGTGCTGTGAAGGCCAGAGGGATGCTCAGAGCCTCGTGGGCTCAGCAAAAGGCCAGCTAGGAGGGCCTCTCACTTATGGAGGTGTTCAGGGGTTGAGGTGGTGCCTGGGGGTTGCGAGCAGCCAGGTATGAAGGAGGCATAGGCAGGAAGGCTGCACACTCTCCCAAAGGCAGGTGTGCGACACCTGTGGCAGCCTCGGCAGGCGTGGCCTCAGGTGGGACCACGAAAAGTGAGCTGCAGAGCAGATGTTCTGGACAGAGCCATTGGCAACTCCATGTTGATCTCCAGGCAAAGAGTTGGGTGGTCATCCCTGGTGGGTCCTTCTAGATTTCTGGTTCAGAGCAGAAAACCAGCTTGTCAAGGGGGACTAGATGTAACAAATTTAACACACTCAGTTGTATCATTTTCCTGTGCCTGCTGTAACTAACTGCCACAAAATGGGTGGCTTAAGACAACACAGTCAATTCTGCCACAGTTCTGGAGGTCAGAGTCTGAGGGTGCCAGGGCCGTGCTCTCTCTCTGAGCTTCGGTGGAGGACACTGGCACTCCTGCCCTGCAGCTGCATCACTGCAATCTACGCCTCCATGGCCACAACACACCTTCCAGATGTCTGCATCTTCCCAGGGTGCTCCACTCTCTGTGGGTTTCTGTGTCTTCTTATATGACAACAGTCCCTGGAATAAGAGCCTCCTGACTCTTTCTCATCCTAGCTGATGTTCTCATGATATCTGCAAAGATCTTGTTTCTAAATAACGTCATATTCATAGGTACTGGCGGCCAGGACTTCCCATATCTTTTGGGTGCACAGTTCAGCCTATACCCCCACACCAAGCATGAATTCAGTGCCTCTTAGGTGGTGGCCTGCTTGAGGATGGTCACGGTGATACAGAACGGCTGGGCTCCTTGCTAAACCCACCCTTAAGCTTGGAACCGCAGCCCTAAGTGAAAACAGATGGCCCTGTTTTTCCACCCAAATGTTGCCTTTTTGGCCTGCCATGCCCCTATCCTGTGCCCATAAGAAGATCTCAAAAAAAAAGTGGCTGAGTGTCAGGGATACAAGTAAGTAGCTGAGCGGCGAGCAGAGAAGCAGAAACTGAGTGGGGGAGACTACAGATAAACGCAGCTAACTTCAGATGGTGCAGCTTCAGGGAAAGAACACCTTCTTCCCACACCATCCCCTTTCCAATTCCCCATCCCACGGGGAGCCACTTTTATCACCCAATAAAAGCCTCTGCACACACTAACCTTCAATTCTTTCGTGTGACCTGATTCTCCCTGGATGCTGGACAAGAACCCAGGAGCAGAGGAGACAGGGGCTTGGACGTTCCTGTGGGGCCTGCACAGAGCCTGCTACTGCAGAGAGGAGCAACCAGCTGGTTCCAACCTTGGTTCCCTCTGGTTCCCACACTTGCTCACTAGCATGCTTTCTGTCACCAGGAGTGGCCAGAGTGAAATGAGCCAGTTTCTGCCTATGAAGAGGGTCAAGGTCAAGGGAACAATCCCATCTCATCAGTAGTGGAGAGAGATGTTCTAACAAACTTGTTTCTCTAAAAGTGGGGCCAGGGGAGACCTTACTGATCATGAGACATAGATGCAGCAGAGAACCAAGCTCAGACAGAGTAGCATTGCATTGCCATGCCAGCAGCTGATACATTTTATTTCAGGATAGCAAAAACTTCCACAGAAATGAACTGCAAAGACTCAGTTTGTACAGATTGTATTTTCTGCAAGTACCCAAGCAATGACTGAGGATACTACCCTAAAGGAACAAGACGCATGCCAGCACAAATGGCAGTGACCAAGGCAGCGCGAGCCACTCAAGGAGCAGCAAAACAAACCACCAGAAACTCTGCGCTCACCCACAATTCAGGTTTGTCACCAGCTGCTTAGAACAGCCCAACAGTGACATGAAAATCTGATAAGTGCCTTTAATGCATCATTATTCATGAAAAGGACTAACTCTATATGTATATCCATATCTATATCTCTGTGAGTTTTAGACAGCCATTTTTAATTGTAATTTTTTTGTCTTCTTTAAAGCATGTGTAACATCCTTTGCAATTATTATATTTAGTACCTGAACTAGGGGTATCCTACTTAACTTTTAAAGTTATAATTCTGGAGCCCAAAATGTACAAAAGCAAATTAGCAACTCGCTGCCCAAATCCCCGCTTTATCAAATGTTATTTTAACAAGTTGCTCTTCTCTTAAGTCATGATACATGTTACACAAAATATGTGCTCTCATTCTGGAAGAAGCAAGCCGCAAGGCAGAACATGGCAACAAATATGGCAGAGAGAAGGTCAGTAATTAGAATGCTGATGCAAGACTAAAGCAATACCAGCAGTGAAAGTGGACTTAGTAATCACAAAGAAAATAACAACACCAATGATAATAGCAACAATTTTTATCTTACCAGGCCTCTTGTTAGGTGTTCATATATTTTTTATGTTACTTGCAAAATTTCTTCAATACCAGTATTATTATCCTCACACTTCAGATGAGAAAACGGGGGCCCAGTATCTTGTTCAAGTTTGTGCAGCCATTTAGAAGTAGAATCTGAACATCAAACCCAGGTCTACCTGACTCCAGAACCCAGGTCTTCACAGGCTCTTGGGGCTTGATTTTAGAGCTGGGGCAGAGAACATCCTACGGGGCAGAGGGCCACGTGGCCTTAGTCACAGGCATTGGGAAAATGGCCGGCAGAGTATGGAATTGCTGGTTATGCTGGTATTCATAGAGCATTACGTGCTAATAGTTGGCCACTCACAGAAGGAGATGTGAATAATCTAGAAGCAAGAAGGAGAGCTTACATAGCCACAAAAGGTGATTACTTACAAAGTATTGAAGAGTAGAGGTACCCGCATTCATTCATTTAATCCTCCTGGCAAATCTATGAGTGAGACTCTATTGTGATTTTCATTGTATGAACAAGTCCTGGGGCAGAACGGCCAGTAGAAGGGGGTCTGAGCATGCAGTGCACATGTCCTGGTCCAGGGCCTGGATCGTAACCATGTGATGCTCTTGGTCATGACCCATGGCTTCTTGGAACATTCTGCTTCCAGTTGTCTTCCTTGAAAATTCTTTCCAGGTAGCCTGTCTACCAGATTTTGAACTTTGTGCCCAGCTGTGACAGGCTCATTATTTCATTCATGATAGTGCTTTGCAGGCTGTACCCCTACTATACTTTGTGAGCCTGAAGAGAAATAAAGAATGTAAAAGAAGCTTTTGAAGCAAATGCGCCAACTAAACATAAACTGCTGATGAGTTAGTGTCGGAAGCTGGTTTCTTGGCCACAATACTGTCATCACCTGCCATTCTTCTGATGAGATCCTTTCTGAAGTCCACTGCATTTCTGCAATGTTGGCTATTACTTATATTTCTAAGTAAGTTCACAAAACATTTTAATGTTTGCTAAGCATTTTTATTGTTGGTAACAACACAGAAAGAGAGGCATTAAAATGATGTATATGAACCACTTATGAACTCCTAAGAAGGCCGGAAGTCTGGTGGTGGGAGTTCTCCCTGGCTTCTGCAGGAGTGGAAGTGAAGTCAGGTCTGATGATTCTGTTTGCCTTCACTGAGAAACTCATCTACTTCAACCTCTTCCAATCCACCATTCTATTTTTTGGCTGCTGGGACATATTTTCTCAATGTTGCAACCTTAGGATTCCTCTTCTACCTTTGTCTTCTCTCTGAGCTCTAAACCAGCAGATTTCAAGAGGGGCAATTCAGGCAAGGTAAGAAGAAGCTTTAGGTCAGAATTTTGCCCATAAAATTTGAAATGAGTTTCATTTGCATTCCAAAGTATTTGCGTGAATTTTAGTGTCATTGCGGATCACACTTTCCCAGAGACCCCCTATAGAGACCTACAGGGTAGCCTGGTGTCCTCTCAGCTTCCAGTGAGCAGGTCTAATAGTGGCTCCCTCACCGCTCATTCTCCGGACATTATCCCTGCTATGGAACACTTCGAAGTGGAAATTCTAAATTGCACCATATTCATGGTAATTTCTATAGCCAGAGTAAGAGGTGTTTGGTGTAGATTTAGTGTCCGCAATAACACAAATCTCTCCCATTGCACTTGCGAGTAGAACTAGTTGATGATATAGAGAATTTATGACTTGGGAGACCATTTATTTCAAATAAAATTAGAAAACCCAGGCACTACTTTGGTATTTTGAAAATCTTTACTGTTCTATTCCCAAAGCTGAAATATTTGAAATACAGAAAGTGTCACTTCACCAAGGAACAATGGATTAATCTGTACCCTTGGATTAGAGCCAGGGGAAAGAATACTGTAAACAGAGAAGTCACTCTTGGGGACTATGAAAATTATGGTTTCTTTCTCCTAGAATATTCACACACCCACCCAGATATACAGGCAACGTAGATATCTTTTGATGTCATCATTTTCCAATAATAGCTATCATTAATTGAGGGTTTCCCACTCTGTGCTAAGGGCTATGCTTTGTTTTATGGTACATTGATTTTTTCAAGTCTTCACTATCATTTTATTCCTCTCGTACAGGTGAGAAAACAGAGAAGTTAAATGACTCACTCAAGGTCATTTAGCTTGCAGTTCAAGGGCTAGGATTCAGATTCAGGAGTCTAGACAGTTTCAAAGCCTGTGCTCTTTCTAAAATACTATGACATCTCCTCCAGATATTGCTATCAGAATGAAGATTTTCTCAGGTGACATACTTGGAGAAGGACATTTACAAATGATAGTCATAGAAACATGAGTGAACAAGATGGTGGCCATTTAAAAACCATGACATAAGAGGAAAAGTTGAAATTACACAAATTAATTAAATCAATGAAAGAGCCACATAGAAGAATGAAATCATTTTTTTTTTTGAGCTACTTGGAGAGATTTCACGCCCAAGGATGGACAATGTCTGTGGAGCCAAAGGGTCATAGGTGGAAGATGAAGGAGGCAACTTTGACCCCCCAAAAGCCAAAGCTTTCTGAGGGAGGCTGTCCAGCAATGGAATGGGGAGGGAGTTGATGACTGGGGGTGACAGAGTCATTGCTTTTTAAGATAGTGAAAAGAAGGCTGCTAATTAAGTAGAAGGTTGGGCTGGATGATCTTGGTACATATTTAGAATTGAGGTCACATAAACGCCAGTTCACAGCACGTTGGGTATGGATAAGTTTTTCAGCTCCTTCTGTTTATGACAGGGCAAGACTTGACAATGTAACAACATTGAATGCCTGGAAATAAAGAAGTCTTATAGACCCTTTGCCTCTTTAACAAGTTCACTTAGGATTGGCCTTATATTTATATTTTCCATCAAAAGAGGGACAGGGGAATTATAGTCATTGATTTTCTCAGAAATGTTCTTGCTGCATCTGAAGAAAGATACATATCAATTTCTATAAATCTAATGTTATTCATAATGGATTTGGGAGTTCATCTGACTAGATGTTTAATGGGTTAAGAAGACTCTGGAGTAAGGTTTTCTAGGATGGGAATGCATGTAATTGAACTGTAACAGGAGATCAGAAAGGACTTAATATGTGGGTGATTCATTGCAGGCAAGAATAACTTTCCCCATGAACTCCAAAGGTCAGTAATGTGTATATGAATTAGTAGCGTTGCTATATTAATATATTGTGTTTTGGATATATTGAAAAAACTGCAATTACTTTTGCACCAACCTAATATGTTAGAGAAGTGCATTATTACTGTTTTTGAAATGAATGTTATGCTCATAACATCTTTTAAAGCTGAAAGGAGTGATATCCTGGAAAATGTTAAGAAAGTCTTGGCAAGAAGTCAGATGTAATTAAACTGTGGGGACTATATCATTTTGAAGCATGATTTTATCAGATTAAGAAAACCAGCCATGGTCCTCCTCTGGGATAGCTGGGGATGATGGGGAGACATGAACTCTCCTGACACTGATCATTTATTCATTAATTTGGCAAACACTTTTAACTGGTCTGACTTGATTCATCAACTGTGGACACATGTGATTGCGTGGCTCTTTTTCCTGGTTATTCTCTTGAGCTCCAAATGTCTTCCGCAGGCGGAGGTTTCCAAAGGAACCAATCACTCTTCTTTCCAGTTGGAAGGGATGGCTTATCTCTTATACAGTGTTCTTTGGGGGCACTGGTCATCCCCAAAGGACTCCTGTTTATTACTGCAGGGAAGCTGTGGCTGGTCCAGGCATTGGCCAGATGCTACCTCTCAAGGTGGCCTCAAAGATAACCACTCACCACTTAGCTCTTCTGTGGAATCTGAGCCACCAATGCAGATACACTTGGGAAATTTATTCCAGCACTCTCATTGTCTTTCTCTGCCCATGAATCGTGACTGGGGCCACTGTTGCCTATCTGAACAGCTCATGCAAACTTCACTTATCAGAGCAGTGTTTATTCCACAGTGGGATGCACCTCTTCCTCAGTGGTTAGTTTTGCCACCAATTGATGTATACCTTGACCAGTTAGTAACAGGTCTGTTACACTCTATTCCTTACCCTATGCCTATATTTACGTAAGTCACAAAATATACACATCATACAAATACATGTACCTAATATTCAGATGAGTGAGGACCATTCAAGTGCTCTTTTCCAAAGTAAAAAGAAGATGTTATTCAAGGTGACTATATATATATATATATATATTAGGTTGGTGCAAAAGTAATTGCAGGTTTTGCCATTAAAATAATTACTTTTGCTCCAACCTAACACATAGACCATAGATAAGATTGGCTTCAATTTTAGTAGCTCCTTTGAAAGGCAGTCTACTACATTTTGGCCTTAAATATTATATATATGGCACGAGTAATACTGTCATTAAACATTTACTGAGTATGTCCTATACAATAGGCTCTACAATGAATGTTTTCCATATGTTAGAGCTTTACAGCAATTAGATGTAGAGACTACTATTTTCATTTTATAGATGGGAGACTAGGTTTGTAGTTGTTAAAAGTCACAGCTATTGTACATGTCAGGAGTTGAAACGAGGCTGTTAGAGTTCAACTCAGTGCTTTTCACCACCATCCTGGGTAGACATTTAGACCCTTTTATGCCTCAGTTACTTCATTGGGGAGTTCCTGGTGTTTTGCATCTCACAGACAATTTTATTATTGTAAAATGGTACATAGTGATGCCTCTCCAAAGTCTCTGTTGATTTCATAAGTGAAAGACAACTTGGCCATGTGAAAAGTTGGGTGATCACAACTTCTTTCCCAGAGAACTTGGCTGTTGTCTTAGGCATTTGTTGGGAAGTCCAAAAGGACTTTAATAGTTATTTCCTTGCAATTGCATTCTTTTGACCCCGAGCTCTGCCTACATGGATGTAGAAATTCTTGTTTTCTTCTTTATCATCAGTTTTTTTTGGGGGCCAGAATGTATTTAGGTATAATAAAATTTTTCCTTGTTTCTGCTTAAAATGTAGTGAATTTTTGAACCTGTGGTTGCAAATCCTTTTTTGGCTCAAGGATTTTTTCTTCTTATATAGCTTTGATTTTCCTTTCTTTTTTATTAAGAAAAAATTCTGGGTGGGGCTTGGTGGCTCACCCTTGCAATCCCAGCATTTTGGGAGGTCAAGGTGGATGGATTAACTGAGGTCGGAAGTTTGAGTGTAGCCAGGCCAACATGGTAAAACCCCATCTCTACTGAAAACGCCAAAATTAGCTGGGTGTGGTGGTTGGTGCCTGTAATCCCAGCTACCCAAGAGGCTGAGGCAGGAGAATCACTTGAGTCCAGGAAGTGGAGGTTGCAGTGAGCTAAGATCCTGCCACCGCACTCCAGCCTGGGTGACAAAGTGAGGCTCTATCTCAAAAAAAAAAATGGAACACTACTTATCTCTGTTATATGTCTGTTTTTGTTTGGTTATTTTTCTTCTCCTGATAACTTTAATCTCTTTGACATCTTCCTCTTCATTCTGGGGCAGCTTTTCAAGCTTGTCTTTCATACCACAGTTTGAATTTTCCTCACTGCTCTTCACTGTCTCCTATATCGATTTTTAATCAGGTACCATTCTTAATTGGCTTGCAATTTTCTATTTTCTCATTTACCTTTCTTTTCTCTCCATCACATTGTTTAGCCTCTGTTTGTTCTCTCCATAACATTTTTTGCCGTGTATTTTTCAGGCCCAGGCTTCAGGCATACTACCCAGAATGGTAAAGGGTTCCCTGAAATTTTTCTTCTATTTTGCCATGTAGGTCATCTTTGCCTGAATACTCTCTATTGGAGTTTTAAGCATGATACTCCTTTTGCTTTATTTTCTGCAGGCCTTATATATATATTTTTAACTCTTTATTCATTGTATCAGTTATCTATTGCCACAATAATGCTGTGTAACAAATCACTGCAATATATCCATGGCGTATATGGATGTATGTTTATTGCTCCCCAACATACACCTGTAAATATTTATTTTGGGGGATATTCAAGTGATCCTGCTATTCTTAGCTTGGCTTGTTCATGTGTTTAGGAGTTGACTGATTATTGACTGAGGTAAACTGGTATTGACTGGGTGGTTTGTGCCTGCTGCCTTCATCTCTCTTCCTCCTCCTGGGACCAGTGGGTTGGCCTGAGCTTATCCCTCATGCATTTGGCCAAAGCAAGTGACATGGGCAAGCCTAAAGTCAGAATAGAAAGATATCGAAGAACTACTGGGCAAAAGGCATAGTTATGGGGAGAGGATGAAGAATTGAAGCTGTTTTTGTGATGTATCCCATTCATCCTTAGATATTTGTGACGTGGCTTTCTGACACACAGGTCTGTATCTACACTCCTATACTCCATGAATATAACAGTTTCTTTCCCTGTAGCTGGTTTCTGAATATTCTTAACCATTGAAGTACCTCTAGCATGCATTGATACCAACATTCTTCCTATCTTCTCTCACTTCTATAGAATATTACTTGGTACAGTTTGTACGATGCAGTGAACCACCTCTAATTCACTTCTAATTTGCTGCTCAGGCTTTTCTGGAAGGGGCATGATTCTAGATCAAACTGGGGGTGTATACCTTTCAGGCAGAAGGGCATAGATAGTTCCTATCATAGCCTAGGTGATTTTAAGGAAACATGGAAAGTTTATGAAAAGCAATTTCCTGAGCTTTAACTTTCCTGATAATCTTTTCTAAACATGGAATTATCTAGAAACAGCTCCTGTCGTCTGCCATTCTCTCTTCTCCCTTAGCCCTCCACACTCACCCCTGTTCCACAAAACCAGGAAACCAAGATGTTAGGGTTGTGCTGTCTGCATGTGTTAACAATGTCAACAAAGAAACACCCCAAACTCAAATCACCCTGGGAGTGCTGAACATGGGGATGACTGGAGAATACGTAACCCTTAAGGAGGAGTTGCCTGATAGCAAAGCAAAGACAACTTTGGGAAGAGATGGTGAAGAGGGCAGGACATTGATTTACCCATGTCAAAACCTCTTGACAAGTCTATCATCTATCATCTATCTGTCTATCTTTCTATTATCTATGTATCTATGTATCTATCTATCTATCTATCTCAAAATTAAAATTGAAAGCATAGATGGTTATTATGGAGGTATTAATTTATTTTAACTGAAAAGTAAAGCCAGATTTATTTATTTATTTATTTATTTATTTATTTATTTATTTAGAGATAGGCTCTCTGTCACCCAGGCTGGAGTGCAATGGCACGATCATGACTCACTGCAACCTCAGCCTCCCCAGGCTTAAGTGATCCTCCCACTCAGCCTCCCAAGTAGCTAGGATTAAAGGCGTGCACCACCATGCCCAGCTAATTTTTTTTTGTAATTTTTTATAGAGTCAGGGTTTCACCGCTTTGCTCAGGCGGGTCTTGAACTCCTGGGCTCCAGCCAACCACCCACCTTGGCCTCCCAGAGTGCAGGGATTACAGGTATGAGCCACCGCACCTGGCCACAAATCATATTTTCATCAGACAGACGGTAGGTCTAATTTAGGTGACTGGTATTACTATGAAGACTAATTTCTCCAGTTAAAAATTACTGTGAATATTTGAAACTAATTGGATGATATACATACAAAGGGGTATGTTTTCAATGAAAATATGTTTAAAACACCCATGCAAAACACCAGCAATCACACTTTGTAACAATTTTATTATAGTAAAAGCACTTTTAGATGTTCACTTGAAAATGTATTAGAGGGTACATATTTTTTCAAGACGCTTTTAGGAGGAATGTAAAAAGAACATGGGCAGCACTGGTGAGTTGGGATAAGAGGGCGGAAACCGTGGTGGTGACGGCATTGAGGAGACAGGACCTGGGTCAGAAATGTCTTGTGTTGCAGAGAAAGAGATTTGAAGAGCTCTTAATATTTTGGGGTCTCAGAGAGAGACAAAAAAAAAGTGTAAGTCTGGATGCCATATGCTTAAATTTTTAAAAGTTTGGAAGCAGACTTAAAAATTGCTAAATAAAAGATGTTTTATTCTTTTTTCTTGACAAATATATCTTTAGAATGTCAAAATTGAAAAATATGTCCAAGTTGTGGTTTTTATACAATGGAATGCTGGCAAAATGTGACTGCACTTTGTGATTGTTGCATGCCTGTGTGTTCCATTGAGAGGCCAGTGATGTGTGAAGAGCATGAAATGGTGACACATGCATTTATAAATTTATTATGTACCCATAATTTTTTTGTGTGTCTTAAATTAAGCAAAATGACTTTGTTTTTATAATACGGATCTTCATAAGACTTTTGTTCTTTTGAGAGTAGTGGTTGAAGGATAAAAAAATGTGATTATATTCAGAATGTTCAAAATCTGAATAGATTTTGTTTAAAATATGAAGTATTACAAAATGAAAGTTTAGGTTATTTTGACTTTTAAAGCTTTTTTTCTAAAAAATCAAAATTACCCATTAAACTAAATATGAAGTATAAATTATAAGTGATAATTATGAACTTTAAAATACATTTAGATAAAACTGAACTTTAAAATGTTGAGTTTTGAAAAACTCAACATTTTCTTTTTCTCAAACATCTACGCCGAAATAAATACACACACATTGAAGTGTAACCTAAATTGTTCCATAACATGAGAGTTTCCTCGCCATGTTCAGGTGTATCAAATAAAGGAGGAACAAGAAAATGGATGTCTGTCCCCATCAGAATGCATCACTTCATCATACAACAGTCTATTGCGTCCATACGCCATTGCAGAGGAGGAAATTCATGTGTTATTAATTTGTTCTTCGTTTCGCTAAGTGATTCTGCTGGCTAATTTCTCCCTGCATATCCAAGCTTTGTCCTTCCCTATGTGAGCAGAGGCATATCCCACAAGCCACCATGACATTCAAAGAAAATGCACATCTGCTTCAAAAACACAGGCAAAAGGTGTGGAAAAGAGTCTCTAGGGAGCTGGAATGGTACGATCCATGGGCAAATTCCTGGTAAGGAGCAGCCCACCTGTGTCCCTGTAGAACTACTTTTGGTGTAGTTTGTGAAATGCAAAGCCCAGGGCTGGAGTCCATCTTTGCCAGGGTTTGAGGGTGTCACTGTTCTTGTTTTCCTTTGCTGGTAGAATAGCTGGGTCTCGGAATCAGGGAGCAGACAATAGAGGGGTTAGGGGTGTTAAAAGATAACTTCAGACAAGTTAAATTTAATGGAGCTTAAATGAGAAAAAAAGAAAAGAAATGATTTGCGAACCGGGTATCCTCCAGAATCACAGCAGATCCAGAGCGATTCCAGAGGTGCCTCGTGGTCAGAACAAATTTATAGACAAAAAAGAAAAAAAAAGAAAAAAAAAAGATGTGACATACAGAAATTGGAAGTGAGGTACAGAAACAGTGGGATTGGTTATAGCTCAGCATTTGCCTTATTTGATCACAGTTTGAACACTCAGCTATCTATGAGTGGTTGAAGTATGGCCTCTGGGATTGGCCAACACCCAGCTATTGTTACAGGTGCATACTTCTAAGTTAGGTTTTCAGTCTTTTCTGCCTATTAAGGTAGGTCACCGTTCCTTCGCAAGGACTCACATGTAGAAGTACGGAGTCCTTCTCAGGTCATATTTAGTTCACTTTACCTGGAAGCATCTTGCTACTTTTTTTTTGGAGGTTTTCTTTGCTATAGTTACTGTTACTGTGACCTGTGATGAAGGAAGATGATGACATCCCTATAGAAGAATCAAACATTTTACTATTTTGTTTTATTTACTTATTTGTAATTTTAGTAGAGACGGGATCTCACCATGTTGCCCAGGCTGGTCTTGAACTCCTGGACTCAAGTGATCCTCCCACCTCTACCTCCCAAAGTGCTGGGATTATAGGCATGAACCACCATGCCTGGCTCAAACTTTTTAAAGAAAGATGGAGATAAGACATTGAATATTTGTTACTTTTTTTAAATTTAGGAGTAGGGATTCTTTAAAGATGTGATATTTATTCACGAGAAATATTAAAACTGATTCGTAATGTCTTTTTAAAGAATGGCTACAGCTATGTTTTATATGCTAATCTACAATGAAGAGTCTCAAAAGCCTTACATTCTGATTGTTTCTTATTTGATTACTTTTTTATTGCTAGTTACCTACCTTCAGATGTTGCTTTAGCGATGAAAAATTGCAGCAAATTACTATGTGAACCTGTTAAATAGCATTTAGAGAACTGAGAGTCAACTTGCCAAGCTTGTTGGACAAAAGCAGGAGCTGGCTTATGTACTGGAAGAATATCTCTACTTAGAGGATAGTGACTAATGTGAAGTAAACACTTCTCAATTGTTTGTTTTATGCATATATTTTGCAGTTTATAGGTTATTCTCTATTTATGGTATATATGCAAGAGTCACTTTTAATTCATTTTTATCTGAATTGTTTTATGCAAATATTTTTAGATAATAGCTTTCTTAAATAATAATTTCCACTGTGCAGAATATGCCACCCAATCATTGTGACCCAAATTATTGCAAACAGGAAGTAAGAGTCGATGATCAGTCAATAGAGAGATTTTAGTAATAATGATGTAGTTAACAAAAATACTTAAAGATTTCAGAACATCATTTCATAAGCCATTCATATTAAAGATTAAAAAAATTAAGTACTTAATATTCCTTTTGGTATAGAACGAAAGCCTCAGAACTTTGTTAAGTGATCAATAACTGCTTTTTATTCCCTCTCATTTTTCTTTACCTACTTATTAAACATATTAGAATATAAAAGAGGCACTTGTGATTTTAATAGTGGGTAAAAGAAAACTGAGCCAGAGATGATTAGACTAATAAATATATTTTTACAACCTCTTTCTTTTGAAACGAGAAAGTCAACTCTCCATTTTTTCCTTGAGCATTTAAAGAATGAAATGGTTTCACTGGCCCAGCAGGCTTCCATAATTCAAAAAAAGAAAAAGGACTGTGATTGGTTTTTATGATTGGAAATTGATCTAATTTTTATTGTTTGCACTTAACATTACGATTTAGGACTTTTCTAAGATAAATCATCCTCATGCTTAATTCTTTCTGTTTGAGATGACTACTTCACACAGATTTTTTTTGTTGTTTTTTGGTATCACTTTCTTTTTCAAGGAGTGTACTGTATAATCACTGAACTCCTCTGTAATTACATGGCAAAGACTATGTAAATACGTAATTATGTTCATGCAGATTACTTGATAATTATACTTCCAGTTACCAAGTAATGAACGGAATAATCATCACGCACTTTGCAGCTCTTAGATTTTCAGCTTGGTCTTTGTTTTAAAGAAGGAGAGAACTGGATAATTACTCTATGGTTACATGGCACTTACATTGTCAACAGCCATGCTTTCACAGTGCTATTACATGGTTATTTTTTACCTTGTGAAATAAAGTGGTACTGCCTTTTGAAGAAGTCTTTTCCTGCTCTTTTCAGTAGGAATTTCATGTTTCACATGACTGAATAGCAAAGCAGAGCTTCTCTTCTGTACACAGGGTGGCACTGAACTTGAACTGGAAAAGTCTCTGAACTTATTCTTTGCCAGGATAAAAATAAAAGGAGAAAAAAATATATATGTCAGGTTTTCTCGGTGGAACATAAAACACATAGTTATTAATCCTAAATCCAGGAGATAGATGCCCTAGCCAACAATGAGTTTTATTTGTTTAGTTTAGTTTATCCACAGTACTATTTAGCTGTGGTTCCCTCTGTATGGAGCATTCATCTTTCTTTGTCTCAGGAATCAGCTCTGCTGGGCCCCCTTTGTGTGTATCCCTGCTCCTTCCTCTGTCCCTCTGTACCTGTGGCTCTGCTTGTGTTTTGCTGTAATGGCTTTCCTCAATGTCTTCCCTACCACCCTTTTATCTTGTGTTTCCCACAGTCTAGTAGAGGGCATAGGTGTAAATAGTTTGAACACATCTTTAATGAATAAATGAATTCAAAGCCATGTTTAACCCATTAGTTACATGACTGATGAATGAATTCCCAAATCACTATTACATTTTAAAATATTTTGGAACATTTATATTAAAAGTTTACTTTTTCAAGACAGCTTTTTGTCTTTGACTTTGGAAGTTTAATGAAGTTTCACGTAAAAATGTATGACTTTGGGCCAGGCACGGTGGCTCACACCAACACTTTGGGAGGCTGAGGCGGGCAGATCAGTTGAGATCAGGAGTTTTAGACCAGGCTGGTCAACATGGTGAAACCCTATCTCTACTAAAAATACAAAAATTAGCCAGGCATGGTGGTGCATATCTGTGATCCCAGCTGCTTGGAGGCTGAGGCAAGAGAATTGCTTGAACCTGGGAAGCAGAGGTTGCAGTGAGCTGAGATTGCATCACTGAACTCCAGCCTGGGCAACAGAACGAGACCCTGTCTCAAAATATATGTATATAAGTTTATATATATAATATAAATGCCATATGTGGCATTGAATTCATGCATTCATATAATTAATTCAGCATCTATGTAGCAGACATACCCACATTATATCCAGCTCTCTGTGATTGGCACAGAAGAGATTCAAAGATAAGTAAGCTACTTTCCTATCTTTATTAACTAAACTCACTATTCATGGGAGAAAATAGGAACATCCATCTTAAAATGAATGATGATACAACGCAGAAGAAACTGGAACTCTAATCCAAAGCATCAGAACTGTGATTAGGGCTTTCCCTGTAATTTTAAGGAATGTTTGATTTTACTGGCTAATTTTATCTTTCCAGGGCAAATTGACCCATACCTATTCAAATAAATTTTCATTTTGCTTGACCCATATATGGAGGATTTATAATTAATCTTGCTCATTCACATGATTTTCTACAAAAAATTTGCGAAATATACCATTGCGTTTCTGTGTTAACAAGCATTGATAATAGCCATTTCTTTTTTTGTGCTTCAAGAAATGTGAACTTTGTTTAAAAAAGTTCTTTATAGTTTTTGAAGCTAATTTTGTAATACAATGATTTAATGTCCATTTATGTGAATCCAGCTAGAACGTTTTTGTTGAAATTTTAAACTCAAATGTATTAGTGACATTTCCAGATGTTAAATAACTTTGTTATTTCATATTTGAAAATTAACAAATTGAAAATAAATAACAGCCGTGAATTTGTGCATTAATAAAAAATGGAAGAAAAAATCCAAATAGACATGTGAAGTTAGTACGAAAGATTTGCATTGAAATAATTAGGGGAAGATAGCAATCGGAAAAGAATAAAACCAGATATTAACATTACTTGTTATAGCAACACAAATTAGAGCTCTCTCAAATATTGAATGCAAGAAATGAAAATATAAAATAACTAAAGCAAAATATATAAAAGTGCTAATATTATCGTGGAAAAGTCATGTTAACTATGATCGTAACAGAAAGTTAGAGAAGTTTGATTATGTAAATATTCATAACATAAAATTTTTTTTAATGGAGTAAAAGCATTATAATTCAATAAAAAGATTAATAATATGAAGGGTAAAATAAGTTTATGGTCAGAGAGAAAAACACACACTCTCATACACAATATTGGCAAAGCAGCAGGAAGATCCTTTAAAGCTAGTCAGAGTTAAAAATATATAAACCAAATTAGAGCACATAAAACACTTTATTGACAAGGGAGTGGAGAATCCAGCCATTCCTAAACACTTATTTGGTGTGTAGTCTGATGGGTAGTATTCCCATGGCACGTCAGCCTGTCTTACATGGCATCTGATTTCCAAGAAGAGGAAGTACCTTGTCCCCTGAAAGGCCTTAGCCCAGAACAGCTCAGAAGTTGCGTTCCTGCCACATTCTGTTGGTTAAAGCAGTTTCAGGGCCAGCCCAGATTCAAGGGATGAAGAAATAGACTCCACTTGCGTGTGGCGGGCTGGCAAACGGTCTGCAGCCTTCTTTAGTGTTCCCTCTTTCTACCATTTCTTTTTCTATTGTATTTATTTCTATTTTTTCTATTTAACGACTTTAAAAATGCCTGCTTCTGGGCAAAGCGACTGAGAGACTAGAGTGTTGGGATTAGAGGAACACAGTTTTTATTTTATTCTCTTTTATACTGTTTGATTAAAAAATTACAATGTTCATGATTTATATGATTAATTTTTTAAGGACAGTTTATTTTCTTCTTTTTTTACTTTATTTCTTAAATTGACGTATAATAATTGTACATGTTTATGGGGTACCTAGTGATGTTTTGATACATATAACGTCTAGTGATCAGATTAGGGTAATTAGCATCTCCATCACCGCCAACATTTATTGTTTTTTTTGTGTCAGGAACATTAGCTACACTCCTTCTAGCTGTGTGAAACTAGGTATTAGCATTAATTACATTCATCCTACAGTGCTAGGTAACACTGGAACTTATTCCTCCTATCTAGCTATAGTTTTGTCTTTTTTGACAAATCTCTCTCTATCCCTCCTTTCCTCCATCCTTCCCAGCCTCTAGTATCCTCTGTTCTACCTTTCACTTCCATGAGATCAACTTTCTTTGGTTCCTCTTATGAGTGAGAACATACCGTGTTTAACTTTCTGACCTATTGAACTTAGGGCCCTCCAGTTCCATCAACATGGCTGCAAATGACAAGATTTCATTCCTTTTTATGGGTGAATAGCATTCCATTGTGTATACGTACACAGTTTCTTTATCCATTCCTCTGTTGTTAGACATCTAGTTTGGTTCCATATGTTGGCTATTGTGAATAGTGCTGCAGTACACATCGGGGTGCAGAGATCTCTTTGATATGCTGATTTCACTTCCTTTGGATGATTGCCCAGCAGTGGGATGGCTGGATCATACCGTGGTGCTATTCGTAATTTTCTGAGGTGCCTGCATACTGTTCTCCATTGTGGCTGTACTAGTTTGCATTCCCACCAACAGTGTGTAAGAGTTCTTTTACCTTCACATTCTCACTAGCATTTGCTATCTTTTATCTAAAAAGATGGTGTAGTCTATATGTTATGAAAGCTCTCCAACATGTACTATAAATTTGAAAAGTAGGAAAATACAGTATATAATGCATTTACAGCATATACAGAATTTTTTTTATTTATAAAGATTTGGATCCTGATTCCTCATTGTGTATATGTATGTGTGTGTGTGTAAATGTGAAAATGGTGTATCATACTGTAAACACACACTCACTGAAAAGCAATGGCTGGAAGCAAAGTCATGTGGGTAAATAGAAGAAAGAGCAATGTGTTCTCCATTGAAACTATCACAAATATGTGAGTGTTGGCTTAAGTCTTCTCCATGTGGATTTTTATTATCTTCATCAAAACTCTTGCTGTGGTTTCAAACTGGTGTGCTGCAAAAGATCAATGAATCCCTCTCTTCTGATGGTATGTTGTATGTGTACCATGGAGGCTCATAGCACATGGAATCAGTCTGACTCAGAGCCACAGCTCGTTTACAACAGGGAGATAAAATGCACAGATACACTTAGGCACTTTCTACAAAAATGATGTCTTTTATGTATAATCCTGGAAATTTAGGCTTCTGTCTTAAAGTTAATTCTACTATCTGTTTCTGGTTTGAGAAGTAAATTCAAGTCAATACAGATTCCTGAGAAATCCAGGTTATAAATTTCAATAATGAGGAAGGTATCTTCATCCCTGGGAGTCTACGTCTACACACTTACAAAATGTTAAGTCTTCGTCTACAAACTTACAAAATGGACAATGAAGACAATCTAACTGCTAAATTGACTTGTGTTTCCTCTTTCCCTCCCCACTGGTGGTTCCAGATAATTAGGCAGTATCTTTGCAAGGTCAGTTGTTTTAGATCAAAGACTAAAGATGGGCAATTCATTCTGGTCCTTAATCACTGAAGCACTGTGCTTGCTGTGCCACTGTAAAGCCAGTTAACACTTAGTTTTAGGCTGAGAAAACAAAACAAAACAAAAACCCCTCAAAGTATGTCAACTATTCTATGCAACTTCTGACACTGAATGATATAACAGTTCTGTGGAGACTCAAATTTTAATAAGTCTTCACTCTTCTGGTGACCGCTTTGCCCTACTTTTTTTTCTCTTCCTCCTTTCCCTAATTGTTACAATTCTTTTGCCTATGACAATTCTAAAGTTACTGTTTGTACAGAATTTTCAGATACTGGGGAATGGGCAGAAATTCTCATTCCTTTCAGGAGCTACGGATAAAAGAGTAGGGCCGTCAGAGCTTCTCCCACATACGTTAGGTAAGAAGGAGACCGTGTGTGGTGGCTCATGCCTGTAATCCCAGCACTTTGGGAAGCCGAGGCGCGCAGATCATTTGAGATCAGGAGTTTGAAACTAGCCTGGCCAACATGGTGAAATGTTGTCTGTACTAAAAGTACAAAAAATTAGTCGGGCATGGTGGTGGATGCCTATAATCCCAGCTACTCGGGAGGCTACAGGAGAATTGCTTAAACTTGGTAGGCAGAGGTTGGAGTGAGCTGAGATCTCTCCATTGCACTCCAGCCTGGAGGCCAGAGCGAGAGTGAGACTCCATCTAAAGGAAAAAAAAAAAAAAAAGAAGTATGTGTTCGACAATTCCACGAAAATTTTCTTTACCTATTCAAATGCTTTGGATCAATGAATTGTTTAATAAATATTGGTCAGTGACCTATGAAATCTCTCATTATGCTGTAGACCGTCAGTAAAAGTGAAAATATCCTAAAATGTTAATGCCACTATTCTTGACTGAGGATCTATTAAGGGCCACAGTGAGTCAGTCAGTTTCCTGCGACTATGTACAAAATGTGTATTTGGGATTTTTAGGTGATTTTTTTCGGAGAGGGGATCCCTAGTTTTCTTGAGCTTCTTAAGTGGGGGCAGTTGCTCCACAATAGGTTAAAAACATTTTACTAAATAATTTTATGTTTCACAATTATTTTTGATCAAGTGAAATAGCAGGCTTTAAAACGCTTGGGCAGGACAAAGTCCTAGACACTTACATTATTGGTATTTATGTAGAATGTGCACCTGTGTAGTGGGGAGGATGTGCTTTCGGTACAAAATCTGCAATTCCTTCTTGTGTACGATTCAGCTATGAACAATGAGTGCTGTTACGTGTTGGAGGAACTATTTAGTGTGACTGTTTAACTGACCCACCACATGTGATGGAAAGCAGACATGACAAAACCTGTTTTGTCACTTCTAGGAGCAATCTGAATGTAAAACACAGGATTCTGCTTAGCCAGCTGTATTACTTATGAGAGTTGTCTCCATTTGTTTTCACGTTTTCAAATTTTAAACAGCCTCTTTGTTTCAAAAAATTTATAACTGCCTATTTAAAAATAAAAAGATTTTTTCACTTGCCATCAAACTAGTTGATACTATTGGGTTGAGTGCCTATTGAAGGCAAAGCGGTAGCTAAGCCACACTGTACACATTATTTTTATTTTTTAAAAAATAAGGTTATTTTGGGCACGGCGGTGTATGTGCAGATTTGTTACATAGTAAACTCATGTCATAGGGGTGTATTGTACACATTATTTCATCACTCAGGTGATACAGGTTCCTGAGAAATCAAGGTTATAAAATTCAATAATGAGGAAGGTATCTTCATCCCTGGGAGTTTATGTCTATAAACTTACAAAATGGACAATGAAGACATGCTAACTTGCTGAATGGACTTCCAGTTCCTCTTTCCCTATAGCCCATAGTTATTTTCTTCTGTTTCTCTCACTCTTCCCATCCTCAGCCCTCGGGTGGGTCCCAGTGTCTGCTGCTTCATTTCATTACCTTTTGAGTGAAATATTCTAGCTTTAATATGGAATAAAAGCAATTTTGAAATACACACACACACACACACACACACACACACACACACACACACGCGCGCAGTTTTCACCAAAAACATTTTTAAGGCATAGTTTAAACAGATATCTGATAGAGGCAAAATAAACTAGAGATAAAACATCAGAGCAGAAATGATTATGCATTTGGATTATCTTAAAGACAAAATCTAAGGAGATGGTAATACGGAATTATGTTTCCCTTTCCACACTCCTTCACAGCGGACATCTCTATTGAGTCAGTACTGTACAGCCTGGTAGTTGGTTTCTTCCACTTTCACTTGGAAGAAATAATGATGAGAGTCTCTTCTGATGGTCGATTTCCCTGTACTAAAGTGTCCGCAGAAGAGACCTCAGCCCTCAACACTTGGCAAGGGGTCAAGTGACTGAGAGCCTCATGGTGGCCTGTCGGAAGGTCCTGATGCATCACTGAGGCCTTTTACATTAGAGGCGGGGTACTGCTGTCCTCATCAGTGATGATATATAGCCCCATGGCAGCACCTCGTGTCCTGGGGAAATGTACCAGGAGAGAACAGTGCCTCAGACAGGCAGCGTTTTAAAATGGCAGTCCTTGACATGCAGATGCCTGAAAGCTCATTGGAGTTGTGCTTTTAAGACACTATCAGAGGGTAATAGTGCAAGTTTTTTGCATTTTGCATTTTTAAACATTCATTCCAAAGACATTACACAGTAACACAATGGCCAATCCAAACACATTAAGGTCAGGATTAAATAAGGCTAAATGAGATAAATAAGTAAAAGTGTTTTGTAACTTTTGAATGCTACACAGCAGTTTAATATTTAATTATTATTTTATTTACAGTTTCGATAAATCATATCTCTTTAGAGGTGATATCCTTTGGCTACGAGCAAAATAAATTTTTCTCAACGTGCATAAAGGGCTACTCAAGAAGCTCACATCTACTAAAGTAAAAAAATATATATTGTCCAAACAAGAAGTATCTTTTCAGAGCTGGCTCAAAGAATAACTTTGTCAGGACTGTGATAAACAAACTTGGGTTCTGTCCCTCCCTCATTTCTATTATCCCTCCCTTGTCTTCACAGAGAACTCCAGAGCTCACTAAGCAATTTTCTATTTGTGGTTTTATCTGAGTTTCATGATAATATGTTAAGATAGATGGGGCAGGTGCTATTTTCCCCATGTTACAGATGAGGAAATTGACTCTTGGTAAGGTAAAAGGATCAACAAAGGCAGTACAGATACTAATGAGTTGATAGCAGGCCAGATTCCACTATCCTGAATTCACAGGTAGTACTCTTTCTAGTAGAAGACTGATGAACCTTGAGGACAAGCTTCATGAGGACAAAGATCATCTGTCTGTTTTCTTCTTTGCTGTATTTCCAAAACTTAGCATTTGCGGACCCACAGAATGCACTGTGTAAATGTTAACTGATTGATTGATGATGTTCAGATAATTATCTTTTTCTAATTCTATAAAATTAAATATTGCTGAGAGGGAAGAAACATCATTGTCAGGGAAGTACTTTTCTCCAGGGAAATACTCAACTTATCGAAAAACTCCAATAAATTATAGTTTTTTATTCCATCAGGTATTTTATCATCAAGTGATTCTGTTGAAAAGAGTCAAAGCCCAGGAAATAAAAAAGTACCTCATCTGTCACTGAAATATAAAATCGAGCCTGAGTTTCAGTTAACATTTGCCACTTTAAAACGTGCCTGAAAAAAATAAATAAATCCACAATTATATATAGGGATGGGAAACAGCTTAACTTTGAGAAAAAAATAAGCATCTGGTAGAACTTTGGATTCATTGTCTGCTTCTTGACCTATTTGTATCCTATCCCTCCCTCCCGGTCATCTTCTTGCTGTAGCCACAGGATTTTATCATTTATAAGCTCCTTTGACATGCAGTGTCTACACTATGTGGTGGGCCAGAATGGAGACTACATGTGGCTGGGGTAAGCTAAGCCTATTTTCTGGGAGGGAAAAGGGCAGAAAGAAGAACCTGCTGCACTGAGAATATGGGGAAGTAAACCCCACAGGGGCACGGTTGCTAAGCCTGGGATATAAAATGAGGGCTTTTTTCTTTATTTCTTTTCCAGAGAGATCAACTGCTGAGTCTGTTTATGGGAACTGGAACAGAAAGTATAGGAAAGATATCCCCTCTTTCTTCCAACTTGATATCACTCATTGTGGAGATGGTGAGATCCTGCACTGGGACTTCCTCACATTCCTGACTGAGAAATGAATGCCCTGGGACCACGAGGCAGCAGCATGGGGGGTAGGGGCAGCTGCGCGTCGGGGATAGAGGCAGCTGTGCATGGGGAGGGCAGGATGGATCCCTGCGGACCCTAGAGGTAGACACTTACCAGGTTTCTAACCTGCCCTGGGTTTGGGACACACTGGTGCCCATCAGGATAAAACCAGGCATTTGGTAAAGTGAGGTGGAAGGCAAGGGCCTGAACTCAGCTCCCTCAGCTCTCTTGCAGTTGGCTGGGATCCATGGTCTTTGGGGACAGTTGTGTAAAGTCGTTGATGATGCTGGCTGGAGAGCTTGCTTAGGTCATTGCTGTAGTCACAAGGCAGGGGGCCTGTGGGCTAGGGATGGCATGAGATACTCAGGCCGACTTGGGTGCAGGCAACAGATCATGCAAGCCTTCTTGGGGGTTGAGCCACTGGGTACCCCACCTGATTTAGATCCAGTCCAGAAAAAACAGGCCAGAACTCACAAACTGTAGGCGTCCCCAGCACATGCAGATGGGCAGAGCCATGACCAGGGAACCAGGGACATTTTTGTCTTAAAGTCCAGTGAGAACCCAGAGAAGAACATGAGTGAGACTCCCTGTGGTGGGCACAGCAAGAGCTGCCATTGCTGGGAGCTGTGGAGGGTGATGCTTTCAGAAATTAAACTTGTACCTGAAAGGTTGTAAATTAAGAGGAGATGGAACCAGAAGCAAGAGAGATATGACTAATTGGCAGATTTGTTCCCCTACCCGCAGTGGAGTGAGAGCATGCAAGGAAGATGGAATCAACTCTGGAAAAGCACAGAAACCTCCCTTTCTTTGCACGTGTGAGTATATTAAATTCATTTGCATCATGAAAAGTGCACTCCTTTGAAATTAGATAGATGAGGGAATGGCTTTAAACCATGAAAATATTATCCTTAACCCTGAAAGGTCTCAGAGGACTATTGACCCACTTTACAGATTGTGTGAGTGACTAAAAGAGCATCGGAGCTTGAAGGTTTGGTTACTTTTCTATGGTTTCTGAAAAAAAAACATGCTTCACACATGGATTGTCTGTGCGGAATGTCTGGGGACTAATCAGTCTACTATAATTGGTTACATTTATGTTTGCATAGCTATTATGTATGTATGTTAATAGTGTTGAATAAGAAGGTATAGCCCCAGAGCAGAACTGAGGCCTTCATCAGCAGGGTGCAGCTTTTCTGCCCGGGCACTGTTTCCAGAGTGCTCTCTGCAACTGGATGCTACATCCGGTGGTTTTTTCCACTTTTCTTTCCCCATTTTCTTCTTTCTACTTCTGTTCACCACGTTACACTCCGGATGATTAATAAATTAACAAATTCTAACCAGGTTTATTTAGACACACCAGCTAAAAGAATCATAATTTCCTTCAAAATAATAGAAAATGTTATTGATTTGTAATGTCTTCTTAAAACTAACTTCTTAGATGAGACAATAAATATCTGCTATGTGTGAGGGAGGAGGGAGTCCGTATTGGAGAGATATTTGATTAATATCAATAAATACTACCATCGTTGGGATCAATAGTTACGGTTTGCAGATGGAAAATTTGTCAATACCAACTTAATGTAAGTTTTGCACCAATAAAAAAACAATTAAGAAATGAATAATTCTGCTTTTATGAATCAAGCCAGTTTGCAGGCTAACTAGCCTGAGTTACTTGGTTAGATTAAGTCACATCATTCAATTGAATTAGGATTCCTATTACAAGTGGAGAAATCCCTTCAAATGCCTTTCGTCAAAAGGCTGCTTTATTCATATTGGGGTGACCTTTATTTTCCCTCCCCTTCCAGGGGAGAAAGAAATAAAAGAAATACGAGTTGGCTTATCCATCCTGCCCTGGTGGATTGCTTCCCATTTGCTGTGAGCTGGAGTGCTGCCTTCGCTCCAGCACGCCAATGCCTCCATCACCCAGAAGCAAGGCCAGGCAGGGCAGCGTAAGTGAGTCTGGAGATTAGCGAGGGATTTTTAAAAGCACCAGAGAGGTGTTATTAATCCTTTGAAAGTGTGAGCCTTTCTGATATGGCAGCTGGACTCCTGGGAGATACTGCACAGGCTTCTGTGTACTTGATAAGGAGCATATAAAGTAAAACGCAATGAACTTAATGACCCAGAAATTATTATTAGAGGAAATTAATACCATCTTCAGGAGATTTGTGGCACTTAGCGTTTTGAAAGAAGTAAAGATTCTTTTATATCAAGCTGTCTTTCATTTTAAGTATAAACATGTGCATTTGCATTCTGTAATACAGTCTTTGAATTAACAAAGACTGTTTAGCGTTGGGACAGACACTCACAGGGCAGTTGTGCAGTGGATTTCTGAGATACATGTGTGTTCTTGAGAACTTCTCTGGTTCTCTTCTCACCAATCATTTTATATTGTTGTCTATAATTTTCATTATTTCCAAATAATTTTTTTAGAATTAGGTTTTTTTTTTTAAATTAGGAAATAAGTTTTAGTTGATTCCTATTGTACATGGCTACTGCAATGCACCACAGTACACACACATCCCTGTCCCTGAAGCCCACGTGTCCCCTCCACTTAGTGTCAGTTTATCTGTTGAGACAGTGACGAGAAGGGAGGATCTGTAGAAGATGTGATTTCCCTTGGTGAGTTTTCCCCTTGTCAATTCCATCCTTTCTGAGGCTACTGGGTAGTCACCACCACTTTCATCAGGGGCTGAGAAATGGAGGCGAACTGTGCTTCCATTTTTATCTGTGCTGGCAATGGAGGCCACAGCCTTGCTGTGATTTTCCAGTGAGCGGACCTCTCTTGTGGCTGGTAAACCCTCCCTGGCAAACAATCCACCTCATGCATGGAAGCATAAAATTTTAGAGCTAGAAATAACCTAAAACATAATTTAGTCAGAGTATAAAGGAGACTTAACCAAGAGAAATTAAGTGAGTTATTCAAAGCCACACGACTAAAGGCAGAAAAATGAATGAGAAACCAGATTTTTCTTATTGTTACATCAAGATTTATTATTAAAAATTTTTTTTTCTGGAACTCTGTTCTTACTTAAGTTTCAATTAGCCTTTTCCAACAGGGTGACTGAAATTATTTTGAAATGGTAGAGTTATATGAGATAAAATTTTTCTCTTGTAGAAAATTATCTTTCATTTCTTCACTTCCAAGAGACAAGATGGTGGTCAGAGGAAGGAGCAGACATGAGCAACAGGGACATTCCCAGGTCCTGAAACTCTTCACCCAAGGGACCCAAGTATCTTTTTGCAGGGAAATCCACCACCTGATTTATTTCCTAGAGGCCTTCATTCAGAAGGGAGATTAACAAACCCCAATAATGCTTCATCCTTTTTAAATTCTAGAATAGTTAAGACCTGAAAGTCCGATGAGAGGTTATTGGGTCTATTTATTACACAAAGTAGTTAACTTCTTCTTCATGGAATTTTGTAGATTCTAGGAGTGAACCCACATGGAGTAGAACCAAGCTTCTTGCTAAGGGGTTTGAAGAGTGTCTTTGTCAAATAAAATTAAGCCAACATGTAATTGTCATTTGCCTTATTCTTATGGAAATTGAACATTAGCATGTGCATAATTAATCTGAAGTCCAGACACATCAAAGACATTAATCTATGTATCTACATGTTTTTAATCTAATTATAAGGAGCTCCATATGCTATTACTCAAAACTTGCTTTTGCTTATTTTATTTTTTTAATCAAAGGAAATGTCTATTATTCCATGCCTCTGTCTCTGGCTTTTAAAAAATCTCTTTCCTTTTTTCCTCAAATGACCGGAGCTGCAGTCGTCAGCCTCTCTAGGGCCCTTGAACTGAACACTTATTCTTTTAAAAGTCATCAACACAGGATCTGTTGCCAAGAAGAGAAGCCAATTCTTGTCTCTATGCTCTAGGAAGTGTTTTCTTTATAGGCTGTTGGCATGGAGGTGAAGAGCCTGGAACTTGATACTGAAATCTCAGTAAGAGAGCTGCCATTGGGTACAGTTTATTTTGGAATTAAAGCAAATACATCCAGAAATTGTACTCAGGATATTCAAATAGAAGTAATGAAACATTGTAAATGTAACCACAACTATGTCTTATGGGAGATCAATAGAGAACTAAGTGTATTTGCTTTATTATCACAAAGTATACATAGGTATGCTTTGGTATCAATAATTTTACTGAAGTAGGAAAGTCCATTCAGAAATTAGAACAAAATTAATTATAATTGACCTGTAAAATATTTTAACTTCATAAAACAGCATGTATTATCAGACCTAGTTAGATATTTGGTTTTTACTTCTTCTGATGATTACAGAATAAATAATAATTGTTCTTTTAAAAAGACAGTCAGAAAGAGAGATGTATAAAAGAGGAACTGAAGAGAGTTCTAATTTCACTTGAAGTGTTGTGGGTTCTTTTATGTATTTGGTATGTGTGTAGCTCTGTGTTTTATGTATCCATGATGTAGAGAAAATATATGTTTCTAATATTACATGTTAGTGTTCAGAAAAAAGTGCTATAAAATATGTCAAAAGGTTTTGGCATATGTACAATTCTGCAAAAGGTGAACAGATGCTTGTTTTTGTAGATTTACCCTGCTTTTAGTGCTTCTAGTGTCATTCATTTAACCTACTTTTAATAGATGTTGCTAAAGTTTTCTAAGATAAGTGAATTAGTATTTTCTCTTTCTATATTGATGTTAAAGCTGTCTTTGTTTGAAAAAAGAAGGTTTATAAAGTTGAGATGTGTTACTGGAATTACAGGTGAGATGTTTTAGGTTGTGTGTACTTGGATGTGTACAGAACAATTTTCACTTTGGCACCTAGGTAATTGTTGTGTTTTCATGTATGTGTGCATGCATGTGTGCACATGAATGTGTGACTGGAAAAAAAAGATGTTTCTTTCTGGGACCATATGCCAAGAAAAATTTTAATAATAGCTTTTATATGAACACTTTGCATTCTTACAACTAATTTTAAAAATCTGTGTTTGATCCCCAACTGGATCATGCTGTATAAAGACTTTTTTAGTAAAATATTTTTAAAGTTTTAAACCAATTGCTACCAAAAAAAAAGTCTGTATAGCCAACTGTCTCTTAAGAAGTCTTACATTACAAACTTAAAACGTCCAAAATAGGACACTTGTTTCCTCTATAGCCTGACCTTCCTGTAATCTTTATTGTCTCAGAATTGACACCAGCATGTTGTTCATATGTATTTTTAAGTAAACATTGTGTGTGTGTGTGAAGGGGAGTGATCTGATGAGTAAGTTACTGGAAGTTTGTCATAACATGGTCACAACTTTCATTATGAAGTTTCTCTAAAGGAAGGTCATTGAAGACAGACTACTAGAAAGTTTTTCATGACTGGTGGTGCTGATTTACATAGTTCTGTGTAATCATGAGTAAAATAATATTTGTTAACTGCCTACTAAGTTTCAGGCACTTTCTTAAGTACTGGGAATACATCTGTCAATTGAAGTAAAACACACTAGCTTTGATGTAACAAAAGGAAATGAATAAATTTATAAAATTTCACCATAGTAAACCATATTACTACCTTTCATGTTGAGGACACACCAAAATATTGCACAATCCCTTTCTATTATTAAGAACATTTTATTTTGGGTAGAATAAACTTAATAAGTTTAAAAAATTAAACAATTAGATAATAATCCAAGGCAATCTATAAGCAAATATAAGCTAGCACAGTTGTACAATATATCTGTGGGTACACATGTCAGGAATTTGGAGTAAATGCAGGAAGATGCCAAATTAGGAGTCATTCTTTAAACAAACATACTGGGAGATGGTTGTCTACACTACATGCATTTGGCATGCCTACCTGTTGGACATAGTCATGACAATTTCTTGTTTCTTTGAGTTTATTGAGTGCTTATGCTTATTGAGTACTTATGGTGGGCACAGGCACATGCTAGGAAAAAAGGTTGGGTTATACACATTCTTGCCCTCCTGGACTTCATGCAAGAGTTGTTCGATTTCATTATAGAACCATTTTCAGGGTCATAATCTACTTTTCAGAAGCAGATGCTTCCTATTGCCTGTAGGATGACCACTTCATACATGTGGTCACAGTTACAAGTCTTCATCCAGCAAGCTCAGGACAACCATACTGGAATCAGGCTCCATCTCCAAATAAACTGTGAGAACCCGTGTTTTGTGAATTAGCCGCCTCTTCAGCACAATCTCTGGTCCTGATTCTGAACACTGGCCTCACTGGGAGGTGTTGCGGGTGTTCTGTTGTTCCTACTTCTGAGGCTCCCTTGCCTGGATTCTCAGAAAACCAGGCCTTAGGCAAGATGTGACCCTGAGCTGTGCAGCCTTACAGCCACAGCCCTTACCTTGCCAGGTTTTAATGTTCTCCTGTGTGCAACAATGAATTTAAAGAATTTTAGGGATCCCTAGGTTCCTTGAAAGGTACTTGTTCTCTTTCAAACAAGTGAAAGGAAGATGCAACCCTGTGAAGCTAAGACTGTTTGCAGAGCCTGGCAGCCTGGCGTGAGTTCCCATGGCTGCCTTGTAACTGTCACATGTCCATGATGAGGACAGTGTGATAATTTCATCAAAGCCCTTTCTCACCTCACTGCCAGAGAAGGAAATGTTCTACCTGAGTTCATCACAGCAAGAGCAAGAAGAGGTCTTAGCAAATAATCATCCATTCATTATTTGACAGACAAGGAACTTGGAGTCTAAAGGGATTTGGGCAGGAGAACCTAGTTTTTGACAACCAGTCACTCTTACCAAACTTAAACAAATAGGCTAGAATTTTAAAATTATGAAGTAATTTATGGAAATACCTTTAAGAGAATTACTCTCTGCCTTGTTTCTTAGATCACAAAGTAACAAACTTGCTTATTTTTGATATCTCAGGTACATTTTGCTGTGAACTGAATGTCATAGTGAATGGTACTGTCTCTGGAGATAGAACTGGGTTCACACTGTGGTTGTATCACTTATTAGTTTCGTGATGTGGGCCACAATACTAACCTCTCTGAGCCACAGGTCCTTGCCTATAAAATGGAGGGAATAATGATTGGTATCAATCTCGTTGGGAAGTTGTGAGAATTAAATGATACAATGTGCATGTGAAACCCTCAGTAGGATGCCTGCCATGTTGTAAGTGTGATTGCTATTGGATGTTTTTATTATCATTACTTCTATTATAATTTGGATGTCGCTTGGAACTTCTCAGCCTCTTGGGGATTTAGTTTAAAAATTGAATTCAACAGCTGGTGGAAGCTGAAGTTTTTCTCACAATGTCTGTTTTATCCCAACCGTACACTCCCTTCTTAAGGTGCTTCTGTTTCTACTCTTCTATTGATGGATACCATCTTGCTTGGCTTGAATTTACCTTCTGCACATTCACATTGAGCCAAGCCTCTTATAAAAGTGTCCTTTTACTGAAGATGTGGAAGTTCACAGAAGAGGGATTGTACCACACTGTGTAGGTCATGACCCTCTTCCTTCCCACTCATGTTCTCCTTCTTCTAGGACTCACGTGTCAACATGTGCCTTAACCACAACATGTAGTTCCTGAATGGGTAATTGATTCCCTCTGTCTGACAGTTTTCCTCCCAAAGAATAGACCCAACCAGCAGGAGTTTCTTTTTTGGCACCCCTGGACTGCTGGTGAGTAAAAATTCTCTGTCGTTATCTTCCGTTCTGTCATTAGACTACACTTGACTTCAGTGGATCACATTCAACTACTCATAACATGGTGGCTTCCGTATTTGCCTATGCTCCAAAGGAATGCCCTGCTTCTATTTCAGGAATTTTCTTTGTCCTCTGTTACTATCAGTCAGCTACTTGTTGATGTGAGCATGCTATCCCTCGGGGTGATCCCCACTATCTAACATGATGCTTTCAGCCTCTGGGGCAGCAAAGGCTGAGGGCATTAGAAGTGTGTGTAAAGCTCTCCGAGTGGAGCTTCTGCCCTCTCCTTCAGGAAAAAAATAAATAAACTTTAGTACCTGGGCTTTGTGGCAATTCTTTTGTTGGCTGAGCAACAGTTTTTCTTTAATTCCTGTTTTTCTATATCGCTCCAGCTAGCAGAGGTTGACAGATCAATGTGGTGTTAAAGATATGTAGCGACATTTGTCTGGCACTATTGGAAAATGAAGTGTTTCCTATAAATAAATTTTCCGGGTAATGGGAGCTCATCATTTTAGATACTGAAACATTTAAACATTTTAGTAATGTTGAGTGGAGTGCTAAGACGTAATATGGCTTAAAATCTAGAAAATAATTGATCCATACAAATAGGAAGGCAGAATAACAGTGGTTAAGAATACTGGCTGGAGTCAAACTTGATTCACAGGGTTGGTTGTGTCTTCCTTCCAACCCAGATGAAGGGCACAGCATTGAGCCCAGTAATACATCTTGTTTCATATGCTTGATTTGAAGATGAATGTGCCCCTCCATGGAAAGTCTTAGCAAAGTATCAGGCACTTTTTACATGCTTACCCTCCAGCTCTTATTGCTTCTATTAACATTTTTATTTTTATAAATCAACAATGACAGCAACGACAATATAAGTAACCAACTAGGCAAAAAGTAAAAGCAAATAATTCAGAAACTAAAAGGTGGTAATTATTTAAAAATCTATTCAATATCACAAATAACCAAATAAGTTCAAATTCAAATAAAATATATGCAATTTTTCACCAACTAGAGAAAAAGTCCACATGGAATTGAAAGTAGATGAGCTCTTGGTTGGGACAGTATGACTGATGGATAATTGACAGCATTTATAAACACAGCACTTTGACCTCCAATTTAATCTCTAAGAAATTATTCTAGAAGTGTTCCTGTACAACTGTGCAAGGTGTAAAATATTCTAACAGCCAGATTGATTGTAATTACAAAATTGTTTCAGTTTTACTTTATTATTATAAGGAAGGCGTTGGAATATTCTGGAATATCTATGCATTAAAATATTATACAACAATAAAAAGAGATGAATGTGTATGAACTGAATATATATTTGCTCATAGCAGGCTAAATGAAATTAAAAAGCAAATTGTAAGGAAAGGTAATTTTATGTGCAAAAGGGAGTTTAGGGAAAGTTCAACCCTTATTCAACCCGATCAGGGGTCAGTCTTGGAAACAAGATTGATTGCTTAGATAGGGAATAGACATTTCCTTTCACTTTATATAGTCTTGTATTAAATTTTTTTATTCTTTTAAAAAGCAGGTTTTTATTCCTTTTAAATGATTGAAACTATAATTTATTAGAAATAAGCATTCATGCTTTATTGTCTTAAAGTGATTGTATATTTTACAAAATGGTCATTCTTACTATCATGTATTAATATGAAAAATATGCAACTCTTTATTTTTACCCTAAGTTGGTGCTTTTCCAAGCCTTCTACATTCCACAACTAGTTACTAGAATGTGATCATCTTGGAGCTAATAAACTGAGCTAATAATGTTTTTTGAAATTAGATTATTTCAGTCAATATCATTACCATATGTTACAGAGTATACTGTAGAAAATCTTTCACCTGGTTACTACATCTGTCTTGCTAAGAGCTGGTGTGATTCCTAAGAGCATTTCCTCATCTAATTATGTTCTGTCCTCACGCTTTATGTCTATTGAACTGCATCATGTTGACTCACATGCTTAGAAAAGGTAGCAAATGTTTGTTGATTCTTTCCAAAGGTTCTAGACATTTGGACTGAAAGTGAACCCTAATACCATGAAAAGACTTTTCTCTAAAGTGGCTTTTAACATTTCAAGAAGTTTAGCAGGGGAGCAGGTCGTTTCACAAGCAGGAAGGCTCAGGGTGTCCCCGGTGATGATAAGCGCAAATAGAGTATGAGTCCACTCTGCATTTGGCCTTGAAAAGTGCTTCTTCATATTTGTTCTTGAAATGTAACAAAATTCAATAATATAGAATCAATTTACTTCATTAATAAATCATGAAATTCAATATCTCACAAAAGAGCATGACTCTTGGCTATTAGACTATTTGTACCACAGCTAAGTCATCTTCAGGAATCTCGATACTACAGCCTTACAACATTTGTTATATGTTAACTTTAAAGAGATAGGTTCAGACTACTAACGACACTGAATACATTACTTCAATATTTGCTGGAGCAAATACTTGACATCATAGAAAGGGTCATGAAGAAATGTTTTGGTTTGATTATTGGCTTAAAAGATTGGTGTGAGCACCTCGATTGCAGATAGCAAATCCACTTAAAACCAGAGGTTCTCGTAGCTGATTTATTCATATATTAAAAAGCAAAGAACAACTGTGCATTGAGTGGCTAGATGGTATTTTGAATTTTATTGTTTTCTCCAGCACTAAGATTTATTTTTGGATCACTGTCTATCCTTTGTGAATGGTAAATACTATGCAGATTGGCGTTTGGTCAAAAACTTCTATGCATGAAACAGTGATCTTCCTTACACACTTAAACTTTTGGAATTCAGTTGTAGTAATCATAGCATATTTTTTCTAATTTGTTCCTTGGACCATGAGGGGAACTGCCATTTATAACATCATCAAATCTTGTGGCTTTCCCCTGCATTAGCTAAATGAAATATCTCTTCTCATGCACTATGAGCATTCACTGAAAAAGTGAACAAAAGTCTTGAGCACTTTTCTCTCATGTGTTTGCTACACATGGGCTATGACATAATTCATAATCTACACATCAGTGTATTCATCCAACTATGAAGCAAAAGGTATGCAAGCATATCCTGAGAAAATTGACACTCTTTTGCCTTAAATGCTATTGGCCTCATGAAACTTTCAACAATATCATCTACATGAGGAAATATGCAATAGTTCTTTCTATGTTCTCTCTAAGTATATTTGTCATTAACTTTGTTACTGAGTCTTTGTGTTTCTGCTTAGTTACATAATTTTTTCCGTTTTTGGATAAAACTGCACATTTGAAGGATGTCTATAATTTGGGTCTCTTTTCTGCTTTTAGCAAATGAGTCAGTTTCATACAGATACACATCATTTTATGTTAGTTCTGCAAAACCTTGGTTGGCTTACCCAAGATGTCACTCTGAATTTATTTCTCTTTGAAAATAGCAAGAAAAGTTTCAGTGACTTCATGTCTTTATTTGAAATATCTCTTAGTAGGTAACATACTAAGTAGTGAGTTAAAGATATGATTCCACAGATATTCCCATTCCTTAATCTCTCTTTTCTTTCAGCCACTTTTATAAAATCTTGCCTGTAGATTTACTTGTCCTAGTACATTGAAATTTGTACTTCATGTTCCCACTGGAATGCATTCACCGTTTATGCTTATGACCTTGTTTTTAGTTATCAGATTAATATTTCTACTTCTATTGGTACTTGTCAACTTTAGTTTAAGTCACTGATTTGCTCAATAAATACATTTCCATAGTAACAATTAAATACAAAATTTTATATGATAATGATATGAGATGTTAAGATGAGATTATGTGCATTATAATAATGCAACATTAGTTGAGATAATGTCAGCAATTCCTTTTTTTTTTTTTTCGAGATACAGTTTCTCTTAGTTGCCCAAGCTGGAGTGCAATGGCACAATCTTGGCTCACTACAACCTCTGCCTCATGGGTTCAAGAGATTCTCCCATCTCAGCTTCCCAAGTAGTTGAGATTACAGTCACCCGCCATCATGTCTGGCTAATTTTTGTATTTTTAGTAGAGGAAGGGTTTCACCATGTTGGCCAGGTTGTTCTTGAACTCCTGACCTTAGGTGATCCACCCGCCTCAGCCTCCCAAAGTGCTGAGATTACAGGCATAAGCCACCACAACTGGCAGCACAGGCCACTTTTTAGTATATGGTCATTTTTGTAGTATATGTGCCATATACATTTGTTTGTGTGTGTGCGCGCGTGTGTGTGGTCTTTAAAAATGTACTGATCTAAATGATTTAATAGGATTTTTGAGCAAATGATAATCATTGTTACATTGATTTAGATTTGGGAAGTATATACTTATAAAATAGGTTTTTCCTCTGCATCTGCCAAACCACCTGCAAATATTTTTCACAGGCTGAAGGTGGTCTGCGGTCACCTTGCCAGAAGCAGCCACCAATGTCCTGTTTTATTTCTCCTATCAGTTGTCATTTTCAGTTGACCGTGCTTCACACTGACTCCCTCACTTCCTTCTGAATTTCTATCCTTTATCACTCAATTAGAACTCAAGAGTTATTGAACTCCTAAACCTTATTTTATATAACGAGTATGCTATAACTAACAAGTCCAGCAAATTTTGCATGAGGCATGCACCACTTATGCGTTGTGCTTCCCCTTTCTTATGATGCTCAAAGCCTAGTAACTTTAATGTCAAATGCCTGATTTAATTTCAACTATCTTTGCTGGAAAGCTGAATTCCAGGAAATTTGAGCGCCACTCTCTTTGTGAAAATGTGCATACCTAACATCCAACTGTCATTCTGCTAAACTTACCCTTCATTCAAGTATTTACTTCTCAAACAACTATGCTGCTTACTATTATTTTACAGGTATTAGCTCATTCCACTCCCAGAATAAGCCTATGAAATAGGTACTCTTATTTTTACTATTTTACAGATGAGGAAACTGAGGCATAAAGATAGTAACTAACTTGCCCAAGTTCACATTTGTAGTAAGTGTAAGAACAAAGATTTGAATCCAGTCACTCTGGGTACAGAGTACCTGTTTTTTTTTTTTAAACTATTATTTAATATCATGTTTATTTAGCAGAGTTTTTGGAGGGTGTATAGTTATACAAGAAAATGAGCAAAATATGTGGAAAATTATATAAATGTATCAGTCACTAAAATTCATGGAGGTATAGGACATGAATCATCATAAATATTTACACAAGTAACTGGAGAAATTTGGAGTTGGAAGGCACTGAGAGGAATAGGGGAACTTCTGGTGTCTGTGAAGGGCCATTGCCGCTGCACGGAATTTAGCATCTTATGCAAGGGTGATGATAAAGCTAAGAGCCACTGTTAGGACATATATTGGACGATCTTATTTCCTCTATTTCTTCATTAATAAAATAGTGACCTGCTTAGAGGTTGGCAGCCAACACACACAGAACAATTTCTAAGTGAACAGCGGGAAATCTGCTCTTAGCTGATAACGTGTTCTGCTACTGTTGCATTTGACCTATCAAACGTCACAGCTCCGTCTTGGGGTCCAGAGCAACACAACTCCTGCCTTTACCCTCAATAGCTGAAATAGCCATGCAATAATAAAAAGCCTTATTTTCTAAAATATTTAAAAATGCAACTTCAGAATTGTTAAATTGACAACATTTCTCTTTTGATAAGAATCCTTTATGGAAAGATATGCTTGTATTTGTGTGTGTGTGCATATTAACTGCAGAAAGACTCTGAAAGAAGCTGTTGGGAACCAATGCAACCTTTAAAAAAAAAAGTTTTAACTATAATAAAATCCCATTCATCACAACTCCAAAAGATCATTCTAATTTTACCAGATTGATTTTTTGCATGGAAGTCAAATCAGGAGATCAATTTCATATAGGTTGCTATTAAAATGATTCTAAAAAATGATTGTGAATAGATATGTCCAGTGTGTCATGGGCTGCATAAGCTGGAAATTCAGAGAAGTCTGGGCTAGAAATACGAAGTTAGTTGCCCCTGGTATGTAACTGGTATTTTGAGGCATATTTCTGGTATCTTTCTAGATAACTCAGAAAGAATGTGCTGTAGCATCGCCAGGTGACCCCACTTCATAAGTAAGATTGAACAAGTCCTCCAGTGTTAAGTGGGTTGGCTTCAAACAAGTCTACCTTTAAGGAAATATCACTGTCATTGTCTTCAAAATTTGTAATTTTCATCCCAACTGAATAAAGACCATAGAGTATTTAATAGTTTGCTAAGTGCTTAATATTCTGAAAATGGCTAATGTTCACAGTGACTCAAGAGCTGATGTTGTTCACAATGAGTGGCAGATGATCCAAAACGCACTCATTCTCATTTTAAAAAGCACGTTGCCAATAGAATTTGTCATCTAAGTGGTGTTCAAATTTTCAGGTCAGTTCTATAACTGAATTATGAACTTCTAAATGTGTTTACATATGTGTAACACTTGTGATATTTATACCTGTGGAGAGAATGAAGCTCAGAATTTAGCTACAAATGCAATTCTACATGTGAAGGTGCTTCCAATATGATGAAGTGCTGTGCATAGGTGTTCTTAACAGCACTGTACTCCTAGATTAACGTATCTCCCGAAACCCACTGGGAAAAGTCATTCTGATTATTCATATTAAAATGTCCTTTTGTGGTAGACAGCATGTCATCTGTTGACTGTTCAATATCAACAGCGTATTTATCTAGAGTTCTTTGTGGTAAGTGAAAGAAAGGATCACTTGTCTCAAGAACACTTGAACCCTGCTGCACAATAAATGGAAAAATAAGGTGACACTTCGTTGTTCTGAGAACAGCGTGTGGGAGAAGAAAGCACAGGCATGTCTTAGGAGCGAGGTGCGTGGAGATTCTGCAGGGGATGCAGTGTGGCTCCGTGAGTTCTGTTCCCTTTTCTTGCCTCCATGCTGTTCACCTGTGGGATACTCCCAGCGGCGGCAGCATCGCTCATTATGAACCTTGGCACTCAACGCTGTGATCGTGCCGACTGGCAGAGGTGCTGGGGGAATCACTGATGTGAGAAGACTGCCTTGCTGTGGGTGCTAGTCTATATTTTAAAGTGGGAATGCAAACTTGTCTCCGTTTTTTTTTTTTTTTTTTTTTTTTTTGTCTCTGCTGCATTGCTGTTCAAATGTGAAATACTTCTAGCTTAGAATTCAAGTTAGCCACATGGCCCCAAATGTTGAAAAGATAAGCCTGCCTTCTTCCTGAACTAGGGAAAATAGTCTGAGTTCTGTATAAATGTGGGTTATGGCCCAAAGAGAGGTCAGCTTAGACTGAGGGCAGAAATAAAAATTAAAATAGATATTTTCTAAGGGGCAAGGCCAAGGAGAGGCTAGGTTCTAATGACTGGATGGATATGTCTAGTGCTAAGGAAGCAGAGAATGATGTATACCCTGGCAGGTCCATAACCTGTGGCATACTTGGTTTTCTGCATTCTGTGTGTGGCAAAGCCTTAGGACTAAGAAAGGGTTTGAGGGAGATTCTGATGTTATTTCTATAGGTCCCAAGAAGCCATCTTAGGATACCTGCCAGGTGGTGACAGGAAGTGGAGAAAGCCTGAGATTTGTTGAAACCTCTGAGAAATTCTCGCATTTACCAAGAGCTGCTGAAAAAAAAAAAGATGCACAGGAGGGCAACTCACTCCACCAGCTAAATCGGTTTGGAGGCACTGAAATCTAATAAAAAACACATCTGAGTATCCGTCCAATCCTGGACCCACTGCCAGGAAGAGAAGAGACCTTGGTAAGCCGTCCTCTATTACCCTCCAATTTTCTAATCTAAAATGGGAGTAATACCTATTCCTTCTTACTTTGCGAACATGTTGGGTAGATTAACATGATGGAGTTTGAAAGGTGTTATTTAAATATAATATGCCATTAAAGTATTATCATTCTAGTTGCTGGTGATTATCTAGAAAGCTTTAAATCACCTGGTTATTTCCGGGATTCAATCTTCATTGTCGGGTGCTATTTCTCCTTTCAAAGACATAACATTTCTTTGTCACATAGCAGAGACTTTACAGTTCTGAGTTTTGGACTTGTGATTACAATTCTATGTTTCATTTGAATGCATTCAGAATTGGGGCGGCACGGTTTTTAGATTCAGATTGTATAATAATTTGGAAAAGAAAATACAGGGCATCTTAAAATGAGTTTTCATCTTGTCTGCAAATTTTTATTTTGGGAGGAGAAGGTGAAAAATTTGGTCAAGGCCACTTGAAAGTATCACATCATCATTTAGCTAGGAAGGAGTACAGTGAAATATGAAAATCCAGAGATTTGCAACATAGCAATTCCATATGCCTGGCGTATGTCTGCGTACACTCTCCCTATTGGTCTATTTATTTCCCAACTTTTTTTTTTTAGACGGAGTGTTGCTCTGTTGCCAGGCTGCAGTGCAGTGGCACAGTCTTGGCTTACTGCAACCTCCACCACCTGGGTTCACGCTATTCTTCCCCCTCAGCCTCCCGAGTAGCTGGGACTAGAGGTGCATGCCACCACGCCTGGCTGATTTTTGTATTTTTAGCAGAGACGGGGTTTCACCATGTTGACCAGGAAGGTCTCGATCACTTGACCTCGTGATCCGCCCACCTTGGCCTCCCAAAGGGCTGGGATTACAGGCGTAGGCCACCACGCCCAGCCCAACTTGTTATATTATATGCCATTTCCCAGAAGCTGTCTTACCTCTACTGTTTTCTTTACAAATGTTTCTCATTCAACAACTCTAACCCAGATACATTTTTTTTTTTTTTTTGGGCCACAAAACTGTATCTATAGTCAGTAGAAACTCCTATAGTCAAGGCTGTGTAAAAATCTTTGTAGTCCATATGAAGCGAATGTTGCTTTTTCTAAACTTCTGTTGCCTTTTGACCCCTGCATAATCAATACTGAATTGTTTTCACTTTAACTTATTTGGTGGTTGAAAGAAACGTGATTGAATGTCTGTTTACTTCCTGGGCCAAGATATTTCTAGCTTGTTATACAAGTCAGTGGTTAATGGAACATGAGGGTGGGAGATGAAGTTGGGATGGAAAACGATAGCACAGTCTTTACTGGGAGTTTTAGAAAGTGTTTTTAGCAGTGCAATTTTAAATTAGTCTGAAGACTTTTTCCTTTAATTTTACTATTACATACTTGACAAAGAATCAAAAGAACATTCCCACTTTTTGACTTCAGTATCCATAGATGCTATTCCTAAATATATCACTGTATAGCCTTCAAAAATGCCATCTACTTTTCTCCCTCCTGGAATCTTTAATATATCTTGAAACTCTAGTCAGTTTCTTTTCATTTGTGATGACTTAATGACTTGCTCAGCAGATGTGCAATTTATTAACTTTGAGAGAGCTCTGTCTTAAAAGTGTTACTGCTGCTGTGTCTATGTACTTGTTGACAATTTACAGCTAATGAATTTATTTAGAAAGCAATGACTCTAAAAATGATTACCTTTCATTATTATATACTTTTGCTTTTTCATTTTAAACATACTTATGCGTTCTTTCTTCAAGTACAGCTCTCTCTATTAATAACTTTATATATAAATCGCCCTGAAGAAGGGTTTTCACTGGTAAATTTTCCATTAAAAATTATTCTAGCTTTCTGTGCTAATTAGGGTAAAAGAAAAAGAGAATCAGGTTTTGGTAGATATCTAGAGTGGTGTTGCTTATACAATGCTTGAGATAGACCATGTTCTTTCTGTGCAAACAAAGCAAATTGTGAAGGATTATTATGCTGAGCACTGCACAATTGCACCCTCTTCTTATCTGTGGGGCAGGGCCTTTTTATCAGACAGAATTGTGGGCATGGACATTCGGTAGTATTCCCACTCTGCTTCCCACACAAACAATGGGGAACTCTGATATGTTCTCTCTCCCTCTGTAGCTCACTTTTGTTTTCTACCCTGGCATTCAAGTTCCTACCATGCCAAAGTTTTCAGTTTCTACTGTGAGCAGAAAAGAAGAAAGCTGAGTATTACAGCTATTGTTGAAAGGTTCAAAATGGCTTAAAGAGATTAATTTGAAATGACACTGTGGAGCCCAACAATTCATGATGGCTATTTTCATTTATTTGACAATTTTGCATGCTTCTTGCATGAAAGTCTTCCTTGGGGAATGACCCTGTTTCATTGATTGTTTTTCTAAATGAAATAAGTGTCGAAGCAAATGATGAGTGGACTCCAACTGAAGTGTAAATTACTATGCCAGGAATGTTTTCAGTAAACAATTACTGGTGAGTAACCAAGAAATGCAAACTAATAAATGATGCAATATTCAATCAGTAAATACTTTTCCATTATTTCTTTGCAAACCATTTTTCCTTTCCATGTGGAAATACCATGTCAATGAATTACACTCACTATTTGATTTAATTGGCACGCTCACTTACCAACTGTTGTTCATAAATTAGGATTCATGGAACATTTCTAAAAACCTGTCAAACTCTCCATTTTTAGCAGGCAAAAGTTTTTTGAGGCAAACCCGAGTGCTCAGTTTACTATGTGAGTTTAGACGGTGAAAAGCTGGTGCAGTGTCATGCCAGCTGCTGTGGGCTGCTATTTATTAGAAAATTGTTAAGATATGTGTGCTTCTAAAACTGTCTTTTTTCTTTTTAAAATATACTGTTGTTTAAAAAAGAAGTACTTTATACCCTCAGTGTGAATGCTTTGTCATCTTAATATGTGACAACCTATAAAATAACTAAACCTACATCATTTCTCTTGCACGTCCTTGAATCTCACCTCACTACTTTCTCTTCCACATTCTCTATTCAAGACATGGATTCCAAAATAACTTAGTTATCCACTATTTTATCACAATATCCCACCAATAAGTTATGTTTTGTTTGTTCCTTCTGTATGAAATGGTAAGATCTAAACAAAAGATTTTTTTAAAGTGCCACTCAGTTTTGTTTTCTTTTTTTTAAATTTCCTCTTGATGCCAAATACCAGATACCTGGTATTAGATACACAATCTGAATGAGTGACACAATTTTTCATTTCATCTGGACATCAAGGTTGGAGGGAGGGAGCTAGAAAGCACACATGTGTGTGGGAATGCCAGCCCCTGTGTGTGTTATTCTTAGAGACCTCATCTTGTTCAAGCAAATTACCTCATCTCTTTCTTGGCTTCCTGTCTGTTCTTTTCCATCTCTTTGATGTATTTTATTATTTTTTTCTGGAATTGCTGCATGATCAATCAATTAGCAAATTCCAATTGCTTATTCAACCTCTATAAAATGCATAGCACAGTAAAAATCTGTAAAATGAGGGAATCCTGACCTGATGGAGTTTATATTTTTAGAATACAATTATTGAAACATCAAATAACTCAATAATATGAAAACATTGCATATTTATGAGTCCAAAAGAGTGTAACTTAAGCCAAATACATAAACACAAATATGGAAGAAGTTTTGTTTAAAAAAATATATAAATATATATATATATATTTTTTAAGTTGCAAATTACAGTAATCGTTGGTGAAAGGTAGCTGAGAGGTTACTTAAGGTGAAATTGAATTTTCATTCTCTAGAAGTTGAGCTAAATTATTATTCAGAGGGGAAAAAAGACAAAGGGACGGAAGTAGTTTTAATTCTTTTCTTTGCTAGAGCGTGAGAGTATTTAAAGTCTATAAAAGTATTGATCATGCTAATTATCTGGTCCAATAATACAAGTCATTTACCAGTTTGCTTAATGTCTGTAGTCATGGAATTGGGTAGAACTACCAGTGCTTTTCTCTTGTTACTATTAGGAGCCCAGAAAGAAGAATGATTTGTTGTTATTGTTGACTTTCTCCTCCAGGAATCTTAACACACTAGAATGGAGTGAAATGTATATAATGCCAGTGAACCAATTCTTTGGACACCACGTTTCTGCGTTTTGTTTTTAATATTAGGTTGGTGCAAAAGTAATTTCAGATTTTGCCATTAAACTTTACAAAAGCCCTCCTTCTCTCCTTCCCTCCCCTTTCTCTCTCATTCCCATTCACCTTCCCTTTTTCTGTCTTTCCCTGTCTCCCTCCCTCCCTTCTTTCTTCCTCTTTTGTTCCTTCCTTCTTTTCCTTCTTCCATTTCTTCTTCCCTCCTTCCATTTCTTCTTCCCTCTTTCTCTTTCCTTCTCTTCCATTGATTTATTCTGAAAATGAGGTGGAGCAGAGCTCATCATTGAATACCACCTCTAGCCCTTCCTTCCACATCCCTTAGCCTATTTTCACAATCAATTTCAGTAGGAACAAAAGCATTGACAAGTTGCCAATTGGGTACTTACTTTCAATAAGGGAAATTTTGTGATAATTTCATTCTCTAGTTAAATAGAGAGTGCTCATTTTATCTTGTCTAATGTGTATAATGTCTTAAGTCTAAAAAATATATCTCATATGCCTGTGGTACTTGTCTTGCAATTTGGAAACATTTTATGGCTCAGTCTTTCCTTAAAGGAAAGAGCAAGTTATTTTTAGCTGTCAGCAGCAATCTATATTGTAATACTTTTAGATACAGTAGTCTCAGCTCTTTCCTAATCTCCTTTATCATAGTGGTAGGAGTTGTTAGACACCGAATGTATTGCTGGGCAGAGGAGGGGAATTTTCTTGCCTGATTACCTCAATAGTCAAAAGGATTGTCACCTCAGCGACTTCCCTGGAAGTAAAAAAATGTCCTGGATGAAATCTAAGGGATCCCTTTTAACTTTGGGGGTAAGTCTACTTAAGAAAGTGAAATCCAATCAGAACTTACACTTATGATTAGTCTGTTTTCTTCATTTGGGGCCATTCAAAGACTTATCTCTTGGTAAATTACAATGAAAACAATAAAGGTGACTATTCTATATATATATATATGTTCAATTATGTCTCTATAAGCCCAGTCCTGTGAACCTAAAGACCTTAGCTGAGACACTATAAACATTATCATTTCTGACAGATCAAAGTCTGTTGAAGAGTGGTTCATACTTAAGACCCTAAAACACGCTTGCGACTCTGATTCCTTTCCAGTGATCTCTTGTCCAGAAAGTAATGTCAACACCGTGAAGATCTACTAAAACTGGTATTTTTTTCAGTACTGAGAAAACAGAATCTATCTATCTATCTATCTATCTATCTATCTATCTATCTACCTATCTATGTATCTATCTTACGATCAATCATCTATCTCATACATTTGTAAAGGGTGAATCTGCTTAATCATAGTTATTTAACCAAATGAACAGTAAAAAACACATCACAAAATAAGTGGATACATATTTTTATTTTCCAAGAATTAATGTATAAGTTTCTTCCTATAAAGTGGGAGAAATACATTTCCTAAATTAAATATATATTATCTGTAATGCTGTGAAATATGACATTGGCTCGTTCCTTGAGGAAAATGATGTGTTGTTTTAAGATAACAATTTTGGTAGATTTGATCATACATGACCATTGGACAAGTGTCCAGTTCTGTGACATCCTTCTTACATTTTTCATTCAAATAGAAGCACACAGGTACAAATAGAAGCATACAGAGAAATGGAGTGAAAAACAAAACAAAACAAAACACCTGAGGATTACTAGATCTCAGAGGCAACAGACAATTGACTCTGCAGTTACTTTTGCATTTCTTCTGACCTCTCTTCTAACCACATTGTTCAAAAGAGTGAAGAATCATTAATAGGACATAAATGAATAGCTTCATAAAACAAATGAGTTTGAAGGAGGATTTACAACAGTTTCCAATAGCAAGGGGTGACTGTTCTAACAGCAGAATAGTTTTGGTCTTCTTTGCATTACAAGACTATAGAGACATACAGATAATCTTTGTTTTAAAAAACTGTGGGATATCCCTTTTAGTTAAAGGAAAATAATGCATGTAATGATTGACAATCCCAACCCTTACATTTTATAGCAGAGTAAATATATTTATAATTAGAGGGATATTATCTTTTCCCATTCAGAGGGGTGAGTTATGAGACCTTAAAGTTTGAATTATGTGAAAATGAAAAATGGATTTCTTCATTATTTCTTTCTTCTTAGTTTCTCCTAAAATGCAAGTGGATTACAGGGTAGGGAGTCATAGGTAAAAGAAGACATAAGTAAACTCTTTGAAAGTGATACCCTCACAGTTTGATGTCAAGCAGCAGCACGTGGCTTCCAAGTACATTGTGCTGGTTCATATCATGAGGAATTGTCCCTGGGGTTCATACATTTTTTATTACTGTGGTACTGACTGCCCCTAATCAATTTTTACTTAATTTTCTATGGGGACATATATTTCTATTTATCTATATCTATTCATGTAGATAGATATATGTTGGAATATATATATTCCACAATGAAATTTTGACCTTCATTATTATTTTTCATGGAATTTTACCAGTACTTGATAACACAACCAATTGGTATTTCATTTTACAGCTGGAAAAAATCCAAACAACTTTCAGACTCACCAGGAAAGCCCCAGTTTAATGCTTATTGTTAATGAGCACTCCTGTGCACCTGGTTTTGTGGTTGGTAAGAAATCATATCTCTCAAGGGTTCAATTTCTGTAAACCTCCTTTAAACTAGTAAGAAGATAGCATATCGACAAAACTCAAGTTACTCCAAATATTTGGTCTAGCATTTGCTTTGGAAATCCAGTGGATATTAGAAGTAAGAATTTGAAATCCCCTGGGTACAATTGGTTACTATTATATCTGTGAATGTTTGAAAAGGATTTAATTCAGATAAAAACCCTTAATTTTAAATTCATATCATAGACTTAACCTTAAAAGATTAACTGAATTACACAATGTCCTTGACCATTTGAAAAACAAAGTGCATTCTCAAACAGTTTTTTAAAAAGCAAAGTTTAATAATGATAACATATTCTATTTTGAGTGGGGATTTCAAAAAGCAATAGTTTGAATTTACTGTGGAGTTTTATTCTCTCACGTTGATTAAAAAGTGCGTCTTTCAGTGGCAGATGAAGCTCAGCTAGAGAAGTACAGAAGAGAAAATAGCTCTCAGCCCAGCATGTCCCAGAAACCAACTGTTCTCATTTTAAAAGGTAGTTTTGTGGTCTTTGGTTCAAATTAATGCCCCATAGGTAGGGGCTTACATTTGGTTTATTTTTGGTTAAATACAACTATCAAGTTTGAAATACAAAAAATTCCTGAGAAAAACTTGTAAAATCCTTTGGGCAGTGCTGCTCAAGTGAATCAGAAGCAGATGGGTTCAAATTTCTCTGAAAACACATGGTTCTATGTGTGTGAGAGGGTAATGTGGAGCTTTGCTGAACCCCAAACTTGAGCTATGTGGCTTCAGGACAGAGCTTCAGATGTGTGAGAGGCTTCTCTCTTGAGTTTTGTTTTCTCGTCCTTTATAGAGACCCTCATTAGGAAGGCCTGGTTAATATTTCTGTGTCTGAAGGGAAAAGCATGGTGTGAATTTATTTTTCATGCCACAAGTGGTCTTGGTGATCGCCACAAAAATTTTGGATTAACCAATGTTGTGCCCTATCTTTTCAGTGGTGAAATATTTCCTGCTACATTGAGCCATTTGGTTTTCCAGGGATTTTGGAGTTGACAAAATGAAAGATGCAATTTGCTCACTGGGCCTGTTTCCTGTTCTGTCATGTAATGAATGAGCTATGCTTGACAACAGAGGCTGGTTTGGGTTCAAAGATGGGTGAGAATAATGTTTCAGATTTAAGATGGTTGTTTTCAACTCATTTTACTATTAAATCAGTAAAGAAGCAGTGCAGAAACAATAGAGGCATAGACAAAGTGAGTGTATGCTGCTGTAAGATGCTGTTTTCCCTCGTCGTTCTTAAAGAAAGCGGTCGTGAAATTTGTGGTTCCTCTAGTTTTTGAAGAGGGAAAAAGGAGAAGAAACAGGAGCTTACCGCTTTTCATAATCATCTAATGGGGATGGAGGGACACAGTCCACATCGGCCATCAGTGGTCCACCTGATTCCCACAAAGGAACATTCCTACTGTGTCTTAGTTACCTATTTCACATTTTATTTCTTGCTGTGATAAGGAACGTACTTAAGGTCTTTGTGTAGCAAATCCTTCCTTGGTCTACCAGGGTTTAGATTACATTTTTAGAAAATAAAAGTATTTTATTTTCTTTTAATATTAAATATTAAAATAACATTAAATATTAAATATTTATGTTAAAATATTTAAAATAAAAAATAAATATTAAAAATATTTTATTTAATTCTTCCCAGATGTAAATCCCTAATGTACCTGAAAACATACTATGCCCCCGGAAAGCCTCTTAGTCAAAAATCTTGACATTTGCTCACAAGGAGGCAGAAAGACATGTTCCAGGAGCAAGTGACATTTACATTTCTAAACAAGCTGGCAAATGTGATTCACTGAATTCTGAGTATGTTTTCAGCCGGAATGGCTCACTGGAAGAATAATGACACTTGGTTAATTTGGCATAGAAGAGGAATTGAGGTGCTCCACAGAAGAAATTTTCCAGATACTGAAAGTATCAACACATTGTCTTTAAATTTTTTTAGAAAATGTTTTTCTGAATGCATTGAATGCTTCTATAGCATCTTTAGTAGAAGGAGCACAGCTTGGTTTTTAGCTTGCCAGGGTCATGGTTATAAATACAGGGAAAACTGAACATCTATGGAAATTATTCAGCTATATCTTTAGTCTGGTGAAACAGAATATAGAAACTCAAGCTGGGCATGGTGGCATGTGCCTGAACCTGTGGTTCCAGCTACATGCGAGGTGGAGGTGGGCGGATCATTTGAGCCCAGGAAGTCAAGGTTAAAGTGAGCTAAAATCATGCCACTGCATTCCAGTCTGGGCAACACAGCAAGACCCTGTTTCAAGGAAAAAAGAAAGCAACTCAGAAACACATTCTAAATTTTTCTTTGTGGTTTGAGCAAAAGTGCTTCTGCCCATTTTGAGGAAGAATGAAAATGTTTATTTTCTTCTCTGGGGAGGAGAAACTGGGATTTGTTTTTGTTATGGTTTGGGTGTTTGCTGTGGTTTGCGTGTTTGTTTTCAAAAGCCTCCTGTTGAAATGTGATCCCCAGTGTTGGAGGTGGGGCCTAACGGAAGGTGTTCAGGTTGTGGGGGCAGGTCCTTTATGAATAGATTAAAGCCCTCCTATGGAGGAGGGTACTTAGTGAGTTCCAGCTCTATTAGTTCCGCAGAAAGTTTCCCTGAGACCTGAGTGTTAACAAGAGCCTGGTACCTTCCTTCTGTCTGCAGCTCCCTCTCTCACCTTGTGATCTCTGCACACGACAGCTCCCCTCACCTTCTTCCATGAGTGGAAGCAGCCTGAGGCTTTTACCAGCTGCTCAGCCTTCTAGCCAGGAGAATATTAAGTCAAATGAGCCTCTTTTTCTTATAAATTACTCAGCCTCAAGTGTTCCTCTGTAGCAACACAAGACTAAGACAGTGTTTCTAAGGCTATGTATTAGAAATATAACATCATTCAACTAGAATTACCCCCTAAGATGCTCTGTCTCCAGATACAGTCACTGTGGAGATTAGGGCCTCCACATATGGACTTGCAGGGCAGAGTACAATTCAACCCATAAAAGAACTGCATTGGAAAGCCTGGAATCCCAGAGAAGGGATGCTCTTATGGCCTTTCGCCAGCACAGGAAGTGCTGGGCCAATAGGAAAACTGTGCAAGGCACAGTGCAAATGTGCAGGGGTTATGGTGGGTGGAAGAAGGATAATCCACAGGAGAGTGAAGGCATTACTTGTGATGGCCAGCTGTCAGGTAAGTGCATAGGTGTAGCCCTGATGGCCTCCAATAGCCAAGGCATTGTACAGGGAGATCAGAGTTCTTGATACCCTTGAGTCCTTGTAAGCCAAACCATTCAGCATCTTGGTTGGATGCTTTCCTGCAGCACTCCAGGGCAATTATGGTGAAGAAGATTTTCTGTACCTATACCCCAAAACCATGTGAGACACTATGCTACATCTTCAGCTGGGGGGAATGGTAAGTGCATATCTTGAGGTTGTACTTTAGGCAACTTTAACCTTATAAAACAGATGCGAAAACAAGTGAAAGAAATAAAGTGCATCCTAATTAGGCAAGAAGAAGTCAAACTATTTCTGTTTGCTGATGATATGATTATATACTTAGAAAACCCTAAAGACTCCTCAGAAAACTCCTAGGTTTGATAAATGAATGTACAACTTCTATGGAAAATAGCATGGAGATTTCTCAAAGAACTAAAGGTAGATCTACCATTTGATCCAGCAGTCCCACTACTAGCTCTCAGAGACTCAGTGGGGAGGGGAGGAGGTGGTTGAAGCATGAAAGTTATATATTGGGTACCATATACACCACTCAGGTGATGGGTGCATTAAAATCTCAAACTTCACCAGTATACAATTTATCCATGTAACCAAAGCGCACTCGTACCCCAAATTAAAAGTAAATCAAATGAAAATTAAAAAAAAAAATAGTTAAAAACAAAAACCTTAGAAGCTGTACAATCTCCAGTTTTGCATTTGAATGTGGTCATGCTTTTAGGGGCTACTGCGGTATGTAGAATTGTTTACTTGGAAAATACATGTCCATGAAAGAGCATCATTGTAAAGCTCTATTGGAAACTCTTACTGCATTCTCCTGCTTCTGTTATGTTGCCTTGTTTACCCAAAGTTTCTCTCATTAAGGTACAAGATAGTTTCATGTTTTTTTGCGGAGTGAATCAAGTGGATTTAAGTACTGAACATTTTCTTTTTCATTTAGGTTTTCAAAAATGTGACATTTGACACAAAATTGAAAACAAATTTGTCAGGTTAATCTAAGTATTCTCTAATAAATTAGAATTCAGAAAAAAACTTTCTCATGTATAATCAATCTTAGAGCATATACGTTTTAAATACTTTTTACATAGTTGTTTGGGTTGAGCATGCAGGACATTTCTATATACACTTCTGTACATGTCAGCTCATTTCATGTGCTGGCCAGTCGTATATAAATTTGTCTGCCAAACTAGAACAGGGCCGTAGAGAGTAGGAGGTGCCAATGAAGTATAAACTCTTTGAAGTCTTGATATTCTTCACCACCTCCTCTATTGAAATGAAATGGCTTCAGACTTCACTGTCTAACATTGAGTCATTGATTCCACTGCCTGTTTTTTCTTTTAAATTTTTAATACCTCTGAAGCCTTTGAATAATAAACCACTGATTTTTCCAAGAATGTTTTCATAGAAATTATATAGAAGACTCGGTTGGAGGCAATCTAGGAATGTAGAAGTGAATAAAATTGACACTAACTAGACACATACTATTTTTGTGGTGGTGGCTCTCCTAAAAGAACACCACACAATTTTCTTGCCAGATTCATTTTTCTCTGCAAAACCCACTGACAGATATTTTTGGTGTACCAATTTCTACCTAACAATAGTGAGTCTCACCCTAGTTGCTCCTTGTACATTTCAGTCTTACCAGTTCAGCTAGTACCTCCTTACCAAGAATCAGTTGTTTGATATCCTCCACATTTGGTAAAGCTAGTTATACTTGGTTTGTAATTAAACAGTGTAATTAAGTAGGACATAAAAATGATGAAAAGTGCAGAAAGAAAGAGCATTGTTGCTATGCAAAGTTGAATGCGTCACAACAATTCAGTAAAAACTTGTTACTAAAAATAATTCTTGCCAATTAATTGTAGGAAAGTTAAATGAAGACGGAAACTCATAAAAGTCTAGAAAGATTCTGCATTTAGATGTCCTCACAACTATCTCTGCAATCTCACTACAGTTTAAAGAAATAGAAGCCTCTAAATCATAGTTGGTGTGTTGAAATGAGTTGTGAGCGAGAAAGGTGATATTGGATTCCACCCGGAGGTTTAACATTCAGAGAACGAGCCTTAGCCCTACGTATTGACTGGCACATGAATATGCATTTGCACGTTTTTAGTACAATGTTTAGAATGTTTTCATCCTACTCTTTTTAAATTAACTTTTTCGATTAACTCATCAAGTGCAGGTGCCAATCATATTAGGTAGGAGTGCCTCTTCTGTATAAAACATACCTGTACACTTTGGAAGGCTGAGGCGGGTGGATGACAAGGTCAAGAGATTGAGACTAACCTGGCCAACGTGGTGAAACCCCGCCTCTACTAAAAATACAAAAATTAACTGGGCGTGGTTGCGTGCCTGCATTCTCAGCTACTTGGAAGGCTGAGACAGGAGAATCTCTTGAACCTGGGAGGCGGAGGTTGCAGTTAGCCAAGATCATGCCACTGCACTGCAGCCTGGCAACAGAGCAAGACTCCATCTCAAAAAACAAAAACTAAAAACAAAACACCGGTATTGTTTAAGCAGAAGTGATAATTTTTGTGCAAGAGGACAGGAGGAAAATTCAAAATTATATTGTCAGTCTGGAATCACTGGCTACAATTTAGTCAAGTTATAAAAACAATGGCATAATTACAAGATAACAAACACTGGCTTCCCATCTCTGTAGCTGAGTATTTGCCAGAACAATGGAATCTTGGAGAAATTACATTTTGAACAAAGAGGCACAAAGATGCATGGTAGCTTGGGGAAGCAAGGAGGTTTGATCAGGGGGTAGTTCATATTTGCTGTAAGTGAGATAATATATAAATAATTCTGCAGGAATAGATGATTCTGTAGGAAATAGGGAATAATTGAAAACATCCCTAATGAATTTACAAAAAGGCTGATTTCAGTTCAATTTAAGGGCATATGTATGAAAGCATAGGAGCTGATGGAGAATGTACAGACTTATGAGATATTAAGTCACTAAAGAGAGTCCAAGTCAGGAGTTTCTGATCGATTTTTCTTCCATGCATCCCTTTTGGCAGACTCTTTTCAAAATAATATTAATAAATTCGTAAAATAAAATACTTAGCATTTCAAAAAAAAGGTCCTCTTTTAAAATAATTATAAAACTAATTTTAACAGGCACATTTTTGACACAGTATATATGCTTCATTGTACATACACTAAATAGCAACATCTAATAGTGGGTCTATTTGATGAGCACAGTGAATATCTAGAGATGTCTAACATGGAAATATAGGTAATTTCAATGACTACAAGTATCAGGTAGTGCTGCTACAACTTTAGCTCATTGTTTAGATTCATCATTGAAGGAAGTAAAAAGAAAGATATAATTTTATATTTTCCCCGTAACATTTCACGGGTTTCCTGAATTCCATCCATCATGTAAAATACATTAGGGCTTATATGATTCTGTAAATTACCATGAGATATTTTGATTGACAATAATTAATTAGAAGCATTCAGAAGATTCATTAATATATATAGAGAAAATAATATATACTTTTTTCCCCTGATATTTTCAGATGATCTCAGGAGAGAATGCTTATGAGATGCTTTCTCTTTCTGAACGTACATTTGTAAAACATTGAAATTTTTATAACGAACATGTATTATAAGAAGAAAATAATTTTAAAAATACTGGTTTCTAATAGGAAGAAAAGAAAGAAGGGAGAAAGGAAGAAAAGAAGGAAGGAAGGAAGGAAGGAAGGAAAACAGGGAGGGAGGGGGGAGGGAGGGAGGGAGAGAGGGAGGGAAGCAGGGAAGATTGGAGGGAGGAAGAGAAAAGACAAGGCAGAAGATACAACCTGCCTTTCCATCAATAGAGAGGTGGTTAACTCTGTTACAATCGTTTCTACCTATAGAATACTGAATGTGGTAAAAGTTTTAAAAAATCTTGATGTATATATAGTCACTGAGTGCTACACTTCAGACTTTTGTGCTTTATTGTATGTACATTATACATCAATAAAAAAGTAAAGAACAATCAAACTTTGATGAAAAAACTTCAGACGAGAGCAACAGGTATGGCAGGCGGTCTGGGAATTGATACCAGATGTAAAAAGACAAGAAGAACTAGAGAAATTTTCTTAGAAAGGGAGAAGGACTATGGTTTACAGGATGGTTTACAAAAATATTTGAAATGTTGCCTCGCAGAACAGGTGGAAAAATGAATGTTGAAGACCTAGGAAAACATATGACAATGTAAAGATGACAATTTATGCTTAGTTGATTTCCTATTAAAGTAACGATGATATAATGAAATAACAAGAAGTATATATTTGGTCCTCATCTTCGGTTCCTGTCATAGAGCTCCTAGAACGCTCACAATTTCTGCATGATAGGGGTGAGAGGAACATCTTTTGCTGTAATGTTTGGTCTTAATCCCCAACTTTTTGTGTGGAGATGACTGGTGGCTGGGGGCCCCTAGATAGCTATGAGATGGGAACTGGTTGTTAAAAGAACCAGCCTGGCGAGTAGAGGGTTAAAACTCTCCACCCCATCCCTGGACCTCTGGAGAGGGCAGACGGGTTGGCAATTGAGTCCAATCACCAATGGCCAGTGATTTAATCAATCTTTTCTACTTAATGGAACCTCTAGCAAACCCCCAAAATGACAGGGTTTGGAGAGCTTCTGGTTTGCAGGGAGGGAAGTGTTCCAAAGAGGGCATGGAGCTCCACACCACTTTCCCACGTACTTTTTCCATGCTCCTCTTTCTTGGCAGATCCTGAGCTGGGTTTTTCGCAATAAACTGGTAAATACAAATAAAAGTGATTTCCTGTGTCCTGTGAGCTGTTAATAGCAAATTATCAGACCTGAGGAGGCAGTTGCGGGAACCCCCGGCATCATCACCTGTCTGTCAGAAGTACAGGTAGCCCAGACTTCCACTTGGCATCTGAAATTGGGTGGGACTGACCCTGTAACTTGTGGGATCTGTGCTAATTCCAGATAGTTTGTATTAGAACTGAATTAAATTTTCGAATACTCAGATGGTGTCTGGAGAGTTAGGGAATTGGTTATTTGTGTGGCAAAACCTCACACATTTGATGCCAGAAGTGCTGGGATTCTAAACATGTTATGGTAGTAATCAAGTATTCAAGGAGAGGCCAGAAACTATGAGTAGCAAGTTTCCAATGATGCTTTTAGACGGAGAGAATCACTAAGATTCTTTCCAGTTCTAGCAGTCTCTGATTCTTTGCTGATTGGTGTGAATGGTAAGAAATGCCATTGGGGGTTTTGTTTTCTTGAAAAGCCTCAAGGTACACCTGGTATTTGAATCACTGTTTGACTTGTGAAAGAGCACTATATTAACACACCTCTGACTCCTAGGCTTGTGAAGAAAGTCAGCAATAGTTGTCTTGAAGTCTTGCGGATAGTAATCTTTAAACAAATACGTATTAAAGTGTGAATATAAAATAAATCTCTAAAATTTGAGGAAATTCAGTAAAGCTTGATAGTCATCATTACGCATTCAGGAATTACCAAGCATTTGAACGTATAATTCTAATAACTGGTAAAATCCAGTGGTATAATCATTGTGTCATAATCGTAATTAAAGGCTGAAAATGTTACCCGAATGTTCATATCAGCAATGAATTTCCAAAATTTTAGGCTAGATAGTTATAAAGTGGATATTGAATTGTTTGATGCAGCATTTAAATTGGTTTGACTAATTTGAACTTTCTAGTGTCAGTTACATTGCATGAGACTCAGAACAGGTTATACAGTCAAATACTCAAATCGAATATTGAATTAAGTCACCTCCTAGAATTGAACAACTGGTTCAAGTTTTTCATGATTTGATTATAGGTCTAGGCATAATAATGATTTATGGTTAGACATTGATAAATAATAATATAAAATTTGGAAATTTTAATGTTTGTTTTATTTGCTTATTCATTTAGCTTCTTAAGTAATAACTTAATATTAGTTCAATAGTATTTAGACTATATCAAGTGCAGCCTGAAGAGTAAGGTCACAGCCTTACTGAAGGGTAAGGCTGAGATTCAATATGTGTCAGATGTAAAACCATCAGGAATTTGGGGAAAATGAAAAGACCAGGCTTTTGATGTGACCTGATGCAACCGAGTAACTCACAAAGTCACAAGTCAGCTTCTGACTATAAAAGAGACATCTGATCAGATTGTCATGCTCTATGGTTAATGGAGTGTTGCAAGGACTTTGACACAAACCATTACCCACTATTTACTTATTCAGAGCAGAAACCTACGGGAAGATTGAGTGAAATTATCCATACTTTAACAGCTTTGAACAGATTGCATTATTATCAAAATTTCTAAAACACACCCGTCTAAACATAGGTATTAAGTATTATTGCATTCTGTTACAGTACTTTAATTTTCATGTTTCACAAGATTGTTTCTATCCTCAGAATATGAAGTAACATTGTATAATTGTAGGAGAGTTTAATACCTACAGTTAGATCTGGGATTCATCAGTAGCTGTGCTATTTGGAAGGATAGCATGGCCCGGAAGGTAGTTTAACTTGCATTTCACATTCTTCTCGGCAGTCCTGTTTCATTCCCAGTTTTCTGACACTTGTTCTTAATTTGGCTTCTGTGGACAAAATTACATAGTAAACCAAACATAAACTTTCTTGTGCTTTAGGCTAATTGAAAGAAACCTTTTCTAATAAGAGATAATTCTGAAACTCAGCAAATAGTATGGGTATTATTGTTTTTAAATCAATTGTTAACATTATATGGGGCTGTGTGCAGTGGCTCACAGCTGTTATCTCAGCATTTTGGGAGGCCGAGGTGGGAGGATCACTTGAGGTCAGGAGTTAGAAACCAGCCTGGCCAATATGGTGAAACCTCGTCTGTACTAAAAATACAAAAATTAGCTGGGCATGGTGGCACATGCCTGCAGTCTCAGGTAGGAGGATCACTTAAGCCCAGGAGGTAGAGGTTGCAATGAGCCAAGATTGCACTGCTGCACTCCAGCCTGGGTGACGGAGCAAGACTCCATCTTAAAAAAAAAATAAAATAAAATAAAGGAAAGAAACATTAAATGGGAATGTGTTTTTATTGGGGCCATTGAAGATAAATCAGAGCGGAGTTTAAAATTGTCTTTTCAAGCCCTGCAAAGTGATAATAAACAACTACAATGGGAGAAATTGCCAACAAATATGAATGTCAAAATATAAGAGGACTAAGACATATTAGGTAAATGTATTCCAAAGCCTGTTTATTTTTAATTATTTTGTATCTTTTTCTTTTTAACTGATATGTAATAATTGTACATGTTTATGTGATACAGAGTGATACTTTGATGATATTTTTATACATGTATACAAATGCAACGATTAGGGTAATTACGATATCCATCACTTCAACCATTTCTATTTCTTTGTGTTGGGAACATTCAAAATCCTCTCTCCTAGGTTTTGAACATGTATAATAAATTATCATTAACCGTATTAATCCTACAGTGCTTTAGAACACCATAACTTATTCCTCTTATCCAGCTGTAATCTTGTACCCATTATCTTCTTTTTCTCCTTCTCTCCCTCCTATCCTTCCCAGTCTCTAATAACCATAATTCTCTCTTGACTTCTATGAGCTTTTTTTCCCCCTTAACGCCAACATAGAGTGACAATATGTATTATCTATCTTTCTGTGCCTGACTTATTTCACTTAACATAATGTCCTCTAGGTTCATCCATATTGCCATGAATGGCAAGATTTCATTATTTTTTTATAGCTGGATAGTATTCCATTATGTGTATATACCACATTTTAAAATTCATTCATCAATTTGTGGAATATTGGCTTGATTCCATATCTTGGCTACTATAAATAGTCCTGCAGTAAACGTGGGAATGTAGATATGCCTTCAACATACTGATTTCATTCCTTTGGACATCTGCCTTGTGGTGAGATTACAGAATTATTTGGTAGCTTTCTTTTTAATTTGATCAGGAGACTCCATACTGTGTTCCCTAGTGGCTGCACTAATTTACGTTCCGACCAACAGTATGTAAGTATTCCCTTTCCTTTACATCCTCATCAACATTTGCTTTCTTTTATCTTTTTGGTAACAGCCGTGTAACTGGATTGAGGTGGTATCTCATGGCTATTTCAATTTCCATTTCCCTTTTGATTAGTGCTACTGAGCATTTTTCCTATACCTGTTAATCATTTGCGTGTCTTTTTAAGACATATCTAATAAGGAGCGTTGACATTTGTTAATCTGTTTTTTTTTGTTTTTTCATGTTTCTATGTCCCTGCATTGATATCTGTACATCTAGTGGAACAGTCACTTTTTCTAATTTTATGGAGTAGCTTTTGTAGGAAGAGGCTTTTTTATGTAGATGGGAAGGGGTGTTGATTGGAAATGGTGTGCTGGTTGGATATTGATTGGCAATAGGGTGTTGATTGGCAATGGTATGTTGGCTTTTGCTCTGGGTGGACTCAGCAGCATGGTCTCCATGAAGATTGTTCAGTTGTAACATTTGTCTGCAATATCTGTGATTGCCTCAGTGGCCTGGGCTGCTGTAGTTTGTGACAATGGTGGCATGATCAAAGCCTCTTTTAAACAAGAGAATTAAATGGATTTACTGATGAGTGTTTTATGTACATTATATTTTGTTATCCATGAATTAATGAATATAACAACAAACTTTGATTATGTTTTTCTTTTTTTTTAAAGTATTTCAAACTGAATGCATATTTTTTTTGCCTTAAAATATTTCCAAAGAAGAATCTTGCAAAAATGAACCAATTTAATGATAAATAGCTTCCCATAATCTAAAATTTAATCCTGATACCATGATGTTTGTCCTAGAGCAATCTTTTAATTCTAGTTGTCTTATTAATTGAAAGTCTGGTACACATTGTAAGGAAAAACTAATTCTTTCATCTCACAGTCTAGTAGCATCAAGATAAGGCATAAGGTTAAGCATATTAGTCACATACGTGACTTGAGAAAAATTCCACTCGAAAGCTTTTTAAACATCAGCAATAACATCTCAAGTAATTACCAAGCTCAAGCACCAATTTTAATGAAAGACTACCTCCCTTTATTCACTAGTTGGATATTATAATGTTAAAATCATCAAAGTACCTGTAAGGTGAATTAATAATATGGCATTTTATTGATTACCTATATATTCATTGAAGAATTCTATTTTCAGACCAGAAATTTTATGGAAAGACCATTTCTAAAAACATTGTATGTAAATTCTGAAAGCTATTGCTTTAAAAAAATTGCTGCTGAAAGGGCAATGAATTCTGAAGGGCCCTTAGGTCTTGTTTGAACCGTATATTCTGCTTCTAAAATTATAGTCACAACAAATTCCTCAGACAATACCACCTAAGGAGCCTTCAAATGGTCATTAAAGTTATATTGTGATTTCATTATCAACCTAGCAGATTAAAAATAGACTACCTCTTACTCTATATATTTTAGAAGACTGAACATGAATAAATAAATTGAAATATGACTTCTATTGGCAGCAGGCTAAGATTTTCACATGAAACAACTTGATTGGTGTTTAAGGAATATGCAATTTTATAATACCATGACGAAATAAACTTCTTTCAGTGTGTATATAATAATAGGCTCCAGCCAAGAGGTATGTTGCATTTTGTGCCTTGACTAATGAGCATAAGACAGATGGAAAAAGGAAGACAACTGCAGACAGAAATTAAACATTAAAACAGAGAACAAGAGTGAGAGGTATTGCTTTAAAGCTATGATTGTTGTTGGGACTGTGCTGTGTAAATATATACCTGTCACCTTTACTGTAGCTTGCATTCCTGACTTAACCAGAAGCTGGGAAAACACCCTTTCGTTTAAGGCTGGTTGACTGGTGCCACCTTGGTTTTGGTTCTTGATTGGTGTTGAAATGATAATGCAGAAGCTATGCTTTCATTTTATAAGTAATATGTGTCATTTTCTGATTGTGACAGTAGCATATGCTGAAAATTCAATAAATTAAAAATGGACAATGGCAAAAAGAAAATTAAATGCAACCACTAACCTACCACCAAGGATTTCATCTTGTAATTCATCTACATATGAATTTACATAAAATAATACTTTTAAGAATGTATTGTTTTGAGTTTACTAAAAATGTGTTGTCTCTTTAGAACAGTAATGGAGGCAGTGCAGGAACTTCAGCATAGGAGATGGCATCTCATTTCTTCACTGTTCTCACCAAGGTGACCAGCTGTGTGACAGATCCTCTAGAAACTAGAGCTGATCCCTGAGGGGGGAGTATTGTTTTTATATCTAGAAGGTTTGTACATTTGTTAAAATGCTTTTAACTATAAGTAGTAATACTTGATTTACTGAAATGTAGACAAAGGCAGCTAACTTTTCTTCACATAAAGAGAAGACCAGCTACTCATCTTCAGTTGGATAGCTTCAGGTTTCTGACTTCTCTTTCAGTCTTCTCTTGATGGTTTTAAAATGGCAGTTGCTGCAAACATCATGAACTCTGATAGCCACATTGAAAGTCTGAAAATCATTGGGATGTAGAGAAGGGATGTTTCTGGGATGGGATGGCAATTTCCTCACCCCATGTGTCTCTTTTTATTAGGAAAGGTTATTTTTCTTTTATTATTATTGTTATTTTTTATTTCAATAGTTTTTTTGGGGGGGGGGAAACAGATGGTGTTTGGTTAAATGAATAAGTTCTTTAGTGGTGATTTCTGAGATTTTGGTGCATCCGTCACCAGAGCAGTGCACACTGTACCCAATGTGTAGTCTTTTATCTCTCATTCTCCTCCTACCCTTTCCCCAAGTCCTCAAAGTCCATTGTATCATTCTTGTCTCTGCATCGTCATAGCTTAGTTCCCAGTTAAGAGTGAAAACATACGATGTTTGTTTTTCCATTCCTGAGTTACTTCACTTAGAGCAATGGTCTCTGTTTTCAGGTTACCGTGGATGCCGTTATTTAATTCCTTTTCATGGCTGATGTATATTTACCACAATTTCTTTATCCACTTGTTGATTGACTGATGGACATTTGAGCTAGTTCCATAGTTTTGGACTTGTGAATTGTATTGCTATAAACATGCATGTGCAAGTATCTTTTTCGTATAATGACTTCTTTTCCTCTGAGTAGATACCCAGTAGTGGGATTGCTGGATCAATTGGTAGGTCTACTTTCAGTTCTTTAAGGAATCTCCACACTGTTTTCCATAGCAGATTTGTACCGCTTTACACTCCAACCGGCAGTATAGAAGTTTTCCTTGTTCACCACATCCACTCCAACATCTATTATTTTTTGATTTTTTGATTATGGCCATTCTTGCAGGAGTAAGGTGGTATCTCATTGTGGTTTTGATTAGCATTTCCCTGATTATTAATAATATTGAGCATTTTTTAGGAAATGATATTTTTTCTAGGAAGATGCTCAAATGATGAATTGGTCAAAATGGGACCATATGCCTGATCCTAAACCAGTAACTGGGTAGGTAAAAAAGAATTGCCATAATTGGCTTATGTCACTTTTCCTTCATGCTTTGAGGGTACAGGGGAGCACACTTCCCCCACACGTTGGATTTTATTAAACTATAGAAAAAAGAGCGAAGTGAGGCTTATAGAAAACTGATAGTACCTACTACATCTCATCATTTCAGCTCAGCAAATGGGCATCAAAATCATGTTAGGATTTCTGTCCCCATCACATTACCTAATCATGAAGCTCATATTTCAGTTTCCTGGTTGATTTTTCTTGATAAATTATAAAGCTCTTCTGAAACTTATATAAAACAATTATCTGATTCTTTATGGCTTTACATTTTATAACAGTCCTACTTATTTTAAAAAATAAGAATAAATTATGGAAAACTGAAAGGGACCTCTTATTTCAGAAAAGATTTAAGGTATTTAAAAAATCTATGTGTATTTGTATTAGGCCATTCTTGCATTGCTATAAAGAAATACCTGAGACTGGATGATTTATCAAGAAAAGAGGTTTAATTGGCTCACAGTTCTGCAGCCTTTATCAGGAGCATGGTGTTGGCACCTGCTCAGCTTTCAGGGAGGCCTCAGGTAGCTTACAATCATGGTGGAAGGCAAAGGGGGAGCAGGCACAGCACATGATGAAAGCAGGCGCAGTGAGAGACAGAACCGGGAAGGAGGGGAGGAGGTGCCATACACTTAAATGACCAGATCTCATGAGAACTCAGAGTGAGAGCTCACTTATCACCAAGGAGACGGCCCAAGACATTCACGAGAGAGTAGTCCCCATGAACCAAATACCTCCCATGAAGTCCCACTTCCAACACTGGGGATTAAATTTCCACATGAGATTTAGGTGGAGACAAATATCCAAACTGTATCAGTATTTAATACAATAAAGTTAAAAATTAAAATGACAGGCAACAAAATGTAATAGTCTAAAACTAAAATACCCCTAGACACAAAAATAATATCAGAACACAAAATATGTGTTATAGACTCCTATATTATTTACTTGGGATGTGCCATAAATTTTGCTCTAAATTTATTAGAAATGGATGGCTAAAGGGTTGTCCTATTAGTTACAAGATACACAGTACATACATTTAAATAATTAATAGTTTGATACTGAGATTGGTATGATAGCCCCTGTGGGTTCTCACTGAGCCCACACTGTACACAATGAACTTCAGTCTTGAAAACCTGTGTTTCCTCTCTGCTGTAAGTTCCTTTCATAAGACGTCTCCTAATACAAGGGTTAACAATTTCTCCAAATAGGAACCCTTTTGAAACAGAAACAATGATACCAACACAACCATAAACTGGGGCTGCTCTCAGCACACCATGACCTATAGCTGCCCTTCCAGCATCAGTAATGACATCACTTTAAAGAAAACATCTCCAGTCAGTTTTTCTGTCTTACAGCCCACAACAATGATTTCCATGCTTTGGTATGCTCTTTTAACTCCTAGGTCTTCATCCACCTTGTCATTTTTGGCAAATAGCCTCATCTCTAATTTCAAGCGGAAACTAAATTTACTTGGTTGAGGCTCTTTTCACCTGCTTCCCCATCCCCTGAGCTGTCCTGTTTAAGTTTCCTTGTGTCCCTGTCTCCTGTCACATGTGAATGAGCCTTCAACTATTGCCATCTTGTTAAAGAAACTTGGCTGTGTAGGGAAGGACAGAGTTTTCAATGCTCATCATCTTCATTTCCTCACTTCCCTTTCTCCACTCTGTCTACTTTCTTGTGGCTTTTGCCTTCAACTTTGCCCAGAAAAGGCAGGCAGAACCCACCTATTGCAGCTCAGGGGCCACTTTTTAGCCCTTGACACTCATGGCCCCTTTCTGTCATGTAGCATCCTTGGCCATATCCTCCTTAAAATTCATCCTTTCTTTTCTTTTGTGATACCACACCCTCCGCCTTCCCTCTCTGTTCTCTGTTTTCTTCCGATTTTCTCTCTTGGATTCTCTTTTGCCCCTCCCTTACTTATGTGTGGTGTTCAACACACATAAGGGGTAGTACAGCCTTGTGGTTAGAACTCAGCTTCTGGGTCTAGATCACATGAGTTTGACTGCCGACCATGGCACTCACTATATGTGTCACCTTGGACAGAATACTTCATTTGTTTGGCCCTCAGTTTCTTTAACTGTAAAAAAAGGTGATAAAGATGTATTCATCTCAAATGATTGTTATGAAAGTTAAGCAAATGAATATACGTAAAGCATACAGAGCTCTCCATGCCATTAACCTAAGAACAAAACAAACAAAACTCAGGTTCCCCCACTTAATTCTGTTTCCTTCATTGCTAGTCTTTCTAGGTGAACTAATTTTCTCTAATGAGTTCTTCTATCAACCATGCACTGATGTGCCAGGCCACCTCTCTCCAGCTCACATCCCTTTCCTTAACAATAGATTCGAGCTGATTAATGCACATCTTCACTCACTTCAGACTCAGTCATCCAAAGAACCCATCACCTTCCTCACCAGAGCCCTTACTCTTCTATTTTCTTTCTTGCCAAAAGGTGTACAGATGCACAAACTGGGATCCCGAGAGTGTCTTTTCATTCTCCCCCTTCCCAATATCCAATTAGTCATGGAGTCCTGTCAGTCACTGACATAGTATCTCTAGTGCCTCTTGCTGTCCCTTCATTCCCTAGACCTCTCTTAAATTGGGACACTCACCATGCTGCTCCTGGAGTAACGGGTCAGATTCTCCTTAATCTTCTGGCCTCTGACCTCATTCCTCCACAGAGCTAGGAAGGGATCTTACTTGATCCGGTTCCTCCCATTCTTAAAGTGATTCATAGATTCCCGACAGTCCTCAGGATAAACTACAAAGCCTTTAGCATGGCCTGCTTCATCCTTCATAATCTGTACCCTCCTACATCTTCATTTTTTGAAACTTTTTCCCTTGAAATATGCACTTCAACCAAATTGATGTACATGTGGAATCAATATGTTCTAATCCTACTGAGTTAACCTCAAGATGATTTCTACTGAGGGAATGTTTTCTCTACCCAACACAGTAAACTAAATTATTGCTTGTCTAAATGTTTATGTAGCACAATTGAATTGTATACAGTATATTTAGCATTTTGAAATTGTATTGAAATAATGTCACTAGAAAAATTATTTTTGTGTTAATTTTATACTTTAATTTTTATTCTTTAAGCATCTTTCTGTCATACTTGTATTAGTCTATTTTCATACTGCTGATGACACACTCAAGATTGGGTAATTTGTAAACAAAAAGAAGTTTAATGAACCCACAATTCCATGTGGCTGGGGAGGTCTCACAGTCATGGTGGAAAGCAAAAAGCATATCTTACATGGGGGCAGACAAGAGACAAAATGAGAACAAAGTGAAAGTATTTCCCCTTATAAAACCATCAGATCTTGTGAGACTGATTCACTACCAGGAGAAGTGTATGGGAGAGTCGGCCCCCATGATTCAATTATCTCCCACTGGGTCCCTCTCATAGCACATGGGAATTATGGGAGCTACAATTCAAGATGAGATTTAGGTGGGGACACAGCCAAACCATATCAATACTGAATGCATTGTTTCACAGTATTAACGTTTTTAATTCATTTTTATTCAATTTTAAGATTTACATTATACCTCTCACTTCTACCAAGCCTGTTTCATTGTGGGTGAAATTTTGGAGATTAAAATTGTACCATGTCTAGTTTTAGCCCTTATTAAAGTTTTCATTCTGTTTACTATAATTTTTAATACAGTATTATTTCTTATGAATTGGATGAAAAACTGATCATAAGCATCTTTATTTATTTCAGAAGCTTATAAAAAGCAATTCTATCTGGTATTCCAGTATTGTCCAGAATGGTTAGAATAATCCATTACATTGACAGTCAACTTTTTTTGTATATTACCATTTTGGCTACCACATACTTGCAGTCTGCGCTCTGGCAGACTACAGAGCAAGTGACAGCGTTAAAGGGCAGCCTCAAAACATGGAAGAAACAGGGCAGCAAGGTCGCTTACTGGTGGGACCCCAATGGCTCTTGTTCATAGCTGCTGTGCCCTAGCTGTGTTACCTTTTTGCCATCAGTGTTGCTCCCTTTTTAGAATGCCTTCTCTGCTAGGCAACTAATTCAGTTGTGAGTGAACAAAACCCCCGGTTGGAATAAACCTAAGCAAAATCTACATTTATTTGTCAACACAGGACTTTTTCTCTCTGGGCATCTGTGGGAAAAATTCTCAAGGCATATTTATTGACCAGCTTGGATCATGTGCTCATTCTGGACCAATCATATTGGCCAGGAAGATGAGACCTTGTGATTGGCCCACCTCAGGTTGTGTGCTCATCCTGGACCAATCACAGTGGCTGGGAGGATGGGACATTGTAATTTGCACACCTTAGATCATGTGCTCAGCATGGACCCATTGCTGCAGCCAGAAGGATGGGGCATTGTGATTGGTCTTTCCTGGGTCACATGCCCACCTCTTCTGGCGGGAAAGCAGGAGGTGGAGGTGAACCTCCCAGGGGTGGTGGAGCAGCTCTCCAAGCAGAGAGGGATGCATTCTCCAGAAAGAGCAAATGGAGACTGGAGGCACAGAAACAATTTGCTGCATAGTCTGCTTGTCTCTCCCATTTGCTCTCAAAACACTTTATGCATTGTTCTGATCACTATTATATCAACATACTATAATTCATTTAAAACTTGGTTCTCTCTTCCATGAGATGTGGTCATCTTTAACAATGGAGAAAATGCTTTGCTCACTTTTAAGCATCACTGTTTACCTGATGCTGAACAAACAGTAAGTATAAGGCACGTGGAGAGAGGGAATGAAGTTGGGTTAGGTCTAGAACTCATTATTTAACATAAATTTTTGTCTGACTGCAAAGTTTATACAAATTAACCAGCTCTACATTGGAGTTCTTTTTCTTCACTTCAAACTCATATGGTGCATTTGCATTTAATATAAAGATGGGGAGCAAAGGTGACGATAAATGACTTAAAATAATAGGAAGAAAAATTAAAAAGTACAGAAAAGCCCTAAATTTGGTAATGTTTGAGCCTCAGCAGGAAAGTAACAAAAGAAGATGCTTCAATGAAGAGAACAGAAGTTATTTTTTTTCTGTTGCTTGAAATATTATTTACCATGATGACACAATCTTTTTGAAAGACAGCCTAGTAAAATATTAAATTTGGGAAATAAACAGGGATAAATTATCACCAGGGTTCATAGAATGCAGTGATTATCAGCCATTTTAGACAGAAATTGTATTTTTGCAACAAATTTAAGTCTGTGCCACACGTAAGGCAAAGTCTCCTATGGAAATCACAGATAAAGGAATAAAGCTGCCACATACAAGATTTACAACACTGCCAAGCAAGGAACTCAAAGGTCACTCCTGAATTAAGTTACCTTTGTATGACTTTCTGTTCTGGGTGTGAAAATACACAGAATGGTGAAATCCATTAAACTACAGTTGACAGCAAGAGGGGTTCATTAATTCCGGAGTGGGAGTAAGTTTGCCTTTCTACTAAAACCTTGTGGGAATTCTATGGGCATGGTTTGGTTTTTAGAGCCAAATGGAGCATTAAAATAGAAGACAGCTGTGGGAATAAAACTAAGGACTAGAACCTCTGCCTTAAAATAGCCATTGCCTGAACAGGCCATGTGGTAGCCAGGGAGAAATCACATTTGTCACAGTGCATGAGGGCTTTGTGGTAATTACATGATGAGAGGAACTGGCAAACCACTCCCAGAAGACATTGGACGCAGACCCAGGCTAAATACAATGTAATAAAAATTGGTGCCATTGTCCCGGGTAGCAAACGAGCAACCAGTCAGAGCTGGTGTGGCTTTGTCATGAGGCTACAGGCTGAATAGAGCAGAGGACAGAGCTCCTCACACCAAGGAGCAGTTCATTATTCCTTGAGGTCAGAGATTTGATAATAGCATAAATATGTCATTTTTTCCCCAAAATGGGATTAGATTGTCCTGCCTCCATGGTTTTAATGTTTTAAGAAATAGGTTACCAATATCAAGAAATCAAGAGGCTTTCAGCTGTCACTGGTGACAAGACTGATCCAGAAGGAGAGGATGCAGCCTGCCTTTGCTCAGAGAGCAGACCCCATTTCTCATGGGATGCTCTGGGTGAAGGCAGACATCAGTGTTCAGACCTGAAAGTGGGAGAACTGAAGTAGGAGCGAGGGCTCACCTCCTGGGGACACCTTGTGAAGATCAAGGTTTCCATGTGCAGTTCCTTTGTGGAGTATTGCAGTGGCCCTGACATGCAGGAATTACTTCTTGGGTGTGCGTCATGGCCTAGCACATGGGCCTGTTGGAGGCAAGGAGTCTGGGGAAAGGGAAATCTCAGCAATCTACAATCTGGAGGGTGATGAAGCGGACCTAGGTGGGGAAGTTATCAGGTATTTTGTTATTAGTTATGGTTATACTTGGGGTAAACTTTATCTGTAAATACAAACTAGTATACTTGTTTTAACTGCTCGGTTTCGTTCTGGAGAAGGTGGACGAGATGAACAGAAGAAAGCAGAGCTTCTGATTTCTGGACCTGCCAGGCCTCTGTTGGCTGGGCCACTCCATTGGAAAGGTTTTTCCCACCTCCTTCTGAAGCCAGTCCCACTGTTAACACCATGGCCAGCATCGCTCCGTGGGCTGCAGATCTTGTTCCCTCCTCGTTCGAATCGACTCCAGCAACTTTACCACTTTTCTGCCTCCTTTGAGTCCTCCTGCTTAGCACTTAGACAACTTAATTGTCTCTTGCTTGCAAAATTCTTTCCTTGATTCTGTTTTCCTTTTCAACTACCGCCAGTCTGCTCAATGCTATGAGGCCTGAATGCTGTTGACACTTCTTGCCCTGACAGTTGTCAATGTGTGTGTGAGAGAGAAAGTGGGCGCATTTTGAAGTCTCAGATATAACCCATGACTATCTGCTCATTGTAAAAGATGTGAAGCCCAATGCAGGAACATAACACAAAGAAAGATCCTATACAGAACCTCAGCTCTCTGAAAGCACCCAGAAAGGAAACCAATCAACTATACTTAGTATACAACACAGTCAAACCCTCAAGGAAAATGATGAATATGAAAACAAAGGTCCCATCCAAGTTGCAGTGGAAGTGCATGCACCCTTCATCTTTGAACATTACTCTATACCCAGTCCTGGCAATATTTGATGCAAATCAGTCCAGACTTTTTCTTTCATAAAATGTGCAAATGTATGTAGATGTGTATCAGTGCAAACACAGTTTGAAGAATCCATGGACTCACTTTATACATAGTGTTCTACAACTGTCTTTTTTACTTAAAAATGTGTCATGGATATCTTTTCATGTCAATAATGTATATCCAGTTTGTTCTCTAAATCTTTATATACTATAGATATTTCATTATTAATTACTAAGTCTAGGTTGTTTTCAATTTTAACTATTACAAAAAATGCCATAAGGGACATTTTGGTTCATCTGAATGTATACATAGATATGTGTATGTGTGTTATGGATACACAAAAATTTCTTTTGACTAGAGTCTTAGAAGCAGATTTGCTAGATGAAAGGATATAGGAATTAAAATTTAAAAATCACACAATTGCTCTTTATGAAAGTAAATACCAATTATACTTCCACTATTAGTTGATAATGAAATTGATTTTTTTCAAGCATCTTCTGAACTAGATTTATCAGTTATCTTAATGTGTGCCAATTACATGGAAGAAAACAGTTGTCTTGTTTTAATTTGCACTTCTCGGTAGCCTGAGAGCTTCTTTTTATAGGTTTGTTTATTTTTATTTTTTCCCTTGAATTGTCTCTTCATATTCCCTGTTCACTTTTTTGTATTGAGTTCTTTTTCCTTTTTTATTTTGCTATGGATGTATTATGTATTATTTTATTTTTTGAGATGAAGTCCTGCTCTGTCACCCAGGCTGGAGTGCAGTGTGCGATCTCGGCTCACTGCAACTTCCGCCTTCCGGGTTCAAGTGATTCTCCTGGCCCAGCCTCCAGAGTAGCTGGATTACAGGCATGAGCCACCATGCCTGCTAATTTTTGTACTTTTAATAGAAATAGGGTTTCACCATGTTGGCCAGGCTGGTCTTGAACTCCTGAGCTCAGGTGATCCACCCAACTCAACCTCCCAAAGTGCTGGGATTACAGGTGTGAGCCTCTGTACCTGGCCTGAGTTCTTTTTTTTTTTTTTTTTAATGGACTTGCAGCAGTCATCTACAATTATGAATATTGATTCTGTTTCATATACAGATATATGTGAGTGAAATATGTGAAAATATATGTATTTGGAAATGTATGTATATGTGTATGTGTATTTATCAATGATCTATTGTAAGATAACAAACTACCCCAAAATTTAGAGGCTTCAGTCAAGAAGGAATTGTCTTGTACAGCCCTGAGGGTTGCTGAGCACAGGTGTAAGGTTCTAGCTCAGTGTCTTTCATGCGGCTACAGTCTAGTGGTCACTGGTGTAGTCTTCTGAAGGCTTCATTAGGTCGACAATCCAAGAGGACTCCCACACCTAGTGGCTGTGGATGTTCCTTTTGCACAAGAGCTCAGCTGGAGCTCTGCTAGGGCTGTCAGTTGGAGTGGTCCCTCTGTGTAATTTGGGCTCTTACAGAATGGTGGTGGCAGGTTTTTTAGAGCAACTTTTCCAAGAAACAGTCTGTAGAAATTATCAGGCTCCTAAATTCTGGGCACAGAAAATGGCACAGCATCTTCTGTTATAATCTGTTGTTCAAAGCAGTCAGAGAACCCACCCAAATTTAATGGAGTAAACAGGAAGAAAGTTAAAAAAAAATTGACCCTCTTTAGTTCAGCACAATTCACTCTCTTACCATAAATTATTTATAATTTTCCCCATGCAAAATTTACATTGCCTATCCTCCTCCCCTTACTTCCTAATACACCTTCCACCTGAAGTTCCATACCATTATAGCTTCAAGTTCAAGTTCTAAGGTTAAAGTTTTTGTTTGTTTGTTTGTTTGTTTGTTTTTTAATCTAAATGAGGGCCAGGTGTAGATTAGCCTTTTCTAGGGTGGGTCTTCTCTATTTGAAGACCTGTGAACCAAAGACACAAGTTATCGATATGCAGGCACTTGACATACAATGTTGGACGGCCATAGAAAAACCACAAAGGACATTATCACTCAAAAACAAGGGAAATGGAAGACACATGCCAGTTGTTGGTCCATAGCAATTATGAAATCCAGCTGGGCACACATTGCCAATTCTTTGACTTTCTCTATTTCTTAGGAAGGGTTTTTCATGGTTCTTGGCTTTGTGTCTTGGTTTCTAGTTTCTTCCTTCAAGTCATCTTTCTTTTTCCATAACATATAAGCTGTTAGCATCTGAATGTTTCTTCTGCTTTCTTACTGTTCATGGTAGTTTGGGGGGGTGGATGGGGATACAGAATACTTCCTTTTGTACTATGACTGCTTCAGTCCAAGCTGATATAATTCTTTCAAAAACTTTGTAGATTCCTTGTCTATCAGATGGTAATATAATTTATTAAACAAAAGACATTCACAGCTTACCCATAGAGGCTCTTTGTTTAAGCCAAGAGTCGGGGCGTTGTGGGACAACACCCTTAAGATCCTTGGAAGGATTTTTGTTTAGCTTAAAGAGTCTCGACGCATGCACTTAAGATTCTTATAGTACCTATTAGCTAAGAGAGAAGGTCTAAAGATAATGACCTTAAGATTCTTTGAAGCCCTACTAGGCACACACTTAAAACATTCTTAACATAATGTTCTACAGTTAAAGATTGTGTCGCCACACTCTTAAAATCATTATCCTGAAGCTATGCTCTACTGAGCATGCTCGGGGTTTGACATTGCCCTGACTGTTTCTTATTTTGTGGGTCCTTTTTCCTCTGGAGCAACTGGGAATGAGAAATAGTTGAATCTTTGATCCCAGTAAATATTGCCTTCAGTTTACTTTCTTGAAAATTGAACAGTAAAATAGCTTAGCTATCTATTTTTTTCATACGTAATAATATTTTAGAAAAGCATTTGGTACATTCAATGTTCTTATTAGAAATGTCCTTAGCCAAAACCATCAGTATGTTAGATATATTTTCTATCTTTCATATTACCACTGGTGATGGTGTTGTCAAACTTTCTGCTTCTTTGTAATTGGGGATGCCTGTTCTCCAGCCTCCAATAAAATGTTTTCACTCTCATTTAAGCCCACGTGAACAGTTTTCTCAGGCTCTTCCATCTTCTGTCCGTTAGGCTTAAGCCAATGCCATGTGACGTAGAATTTGTTACTGCAGGATCTCATACTTGGTACCAAACTGTGTCCCATTTATCTTTTCCTTTTTTTTTTTTTTTTAATCCTCTAAAATTTAGTTGTTTCAAACAACAGGTTATTCCCTTTCACAATTTTCTGGATTGCCTGGACTCACATGGGTAGTTCTCACTGGGGTCGTTGTAGTTAGCAGCTGGGATTGGAGTTGTCTGAAGGCTTGACTCGGCTGGATGTTGGGATGGCATAATCCCATGGCTGGCTTTTGATGGTGTCTGCTGGCTGTGAGCTCCTTTACGGCTATTGGCCAAGGGATCTGCAAGTGACTTTTTTATGTGGCTTTGGTTTCGCACACAATATTAACTTATCTCCAATAGCAGTTCTAAGCTAAAGGAAGTGGAAGCTACCATTCTCTTAGGGCTTAGACACACAAACTGGTATATCACACTCTAAAGTGTTGTAGTTTTCAAAGCAGTAACAGAGTCTTCCAGGATTTGGGGGAGAGAGGAAGGGGTCATAGAATTTCAATAGGAGAAATGCTAATAATTACTGTTATCTTTAATCTGCCACCAATATTAATACACTTAATCTCAAACTGTGCATTCCATTTCCATCTTTTTTTAAAAATGGCTTCAGGATTTTGCATTTTCTCAGGAACTCATCCATACGTTGAGATTCTAAAGAAAAACTCTCCTCTATCTTTCACTAATACATGGATTCCATTTCTCACTCTGCATCTCATTAATCCATTTGACATTTGTTTTTGTGTATGGTTTGAAGTAGAAATCAAATTTAATTTTTCCAAATAAGTAACAAATTATCCAACATCACTTACAGGCAATCTGTTTTAAAATATTTCTATTTTCATGTAATACAGTCCTTTGCATGTAGGTCAGTTTCTCACCTATCCTGCTCCATTGATTTCTTATTCCTGTATAAATAGTACATTATTTTAATTTATATTCATTTATATTTTATTTGATTTTAAATAAATCACCCCTTCCAGTGGCCTTTATTAAAACTTATTCTTCCAGATAAATTTTAGACTTTGCCAAAATTTGTAAAAAGAAAATGATGAAAAGTTTTTTAAATTGTGATTATTATTAGACTTACATTGGATTTTATAGATTAATTTATGAAGAAAAACTTTTTAATTTTCCTGTATACTTGCTTTCATAATATTTTGTTTAGTAATTCCTTCTTCTCTGATCTTAAGTTCGGATAATTATTTTCTACTTATAATAATTTTTTTGCATGTCTCTGCCCGTTCCCACCTTTCAGAACACCTCTTGGATGTGTGGTTAAACTACTGGATGTGATATTTTTGTTCTTAAACATTTCTCTCAAAAAATAATTTATATTTTCAATATGTTTTGCAAGAATCACCATTTCATGTGCTTCTGCTTACTTATGTTACAGTTACATGTGTTATATCTTTCCAAGCCTGGGAATAATAATTGTACTTTTACAATTACAATTTACATTAATTTTGAAGATTTCTTCTGTTCCTTTTTTTAACACTTTTTCCAGGGATTATTTGCAGGGTTTGTGATTAGCAAGTATTTCCTATTCTTAATATATAAAAATATTGTGGAAATCAATACTAAGAAGAAATTTCATAAGCAAAGTGGGTAAAATGAATGAGCAGATAAATAGATCTAAAAGAAACACAGAGTCAATAAGCAAGCCTATGAAAGGATGCCCGGATCAAATGACGCGCGTGTGTATACATTTGAACAGACTTTTTTCATACAGCTGAGCAAAAATGAAAAGCATGATAATCCTGCACACAGAAAGGGTGTGGTAGTCAGGCACCTTTGTGTGCAGTTGGCAGCAATGTGTCTTTTGAACAGCTTTTCAGAGGACTGTTTGACAATGCATATCAATAAGGTTTAAATGCTCTTTGACTCATTAATCCCACATCTAGGATTTTTATCTTAAGGAAATAAATCTGATGAGTTCCAGAAGAATGTATGTGCCTGGGTAGACGATGCCAGCCTGCCAGTTAAATTTAAAAATGAAAATAAGAAAGAAACAACATAAAAATCCAATAATAAGAATTTGGTTAAATGTGTTTTAGTCTGTTCCTTAAAAACATTAAAAAGATGAAATAAAGCCACACATATTAGCCTGGAAAGATGTGTATAGTATTTTGTGACATGATCCCATTTTAAAAATATGAATAAAAACTTGTGGGTTTATATAAATCACATCAATTATGCTGGTTATGTCTGAGAGTTAGAGTAAGAAAACTTTTGCTTTTCATTTTAATAGCTTCTGTTTTATCCCATTTGATACATTTGTCAATAAACTTACATTATTTTATAAGCAGCAAAGTAATCTATTTCCATTTAAAACTCCATAAATGTTTACTGAAAACATGTTCAGAAAGTATATATGGGTATAAAAAAGAAAGTGAAAATGATCCGTAATTCTGTATACAGACACATCTTTTTAATGGCTTAACATTTGCTTTATTTATTTTCTGATGCATACACACATAAACATGTATTTATCAGAAGGGCACACACCCAGAACACCCTTCTCCCCTTTTCTTAATCAGTGTGTTACATAGTGCTGTGTGGTATGGGCTGTATATGGCTCCATGTCAACAGAGGCATATTTGTGTCTCTGTAAAGTTAAACACGTCAGTCACCGTGTTTGAGGACTGCGTGATATTTTTCTTGTCTATCACAGGGATGTGATCTCCTTTATCTGAGCACTTTCCTCTTCTCCCCTACAGTGTAGGCCTCTGCTAGCCTCTTTGCCTCAATGCCATGTTTCATCCATTCAGGTCTCCTCCCCAAGTCCTGAGGGCAGTGCCTGACACAAAATGGATTCTCAGCATTTCCTGTAGAATGAATGAGTGAGCGAGCAAATGAATGAGTGAATCAATCAATCAAATCCCATTTTACTGAGCTCCCAGACACTCATGTGCCTTTGGAAAGATCATACATTTCTCTGTGGTTAGTTGTCCATCTGGAAGCTGAGAGTAATAAATGCCACATCACAGGAAGTTTAAAGGGATGAAAGAGATAATATTTATAAAATACTTAACTTCTTTAGAAGGAAAATCTCTGCCAAGTCCAATGTGTATACTATTACCATTGATTCTCCCCAGCCCCATCCATCACACAGAAAATTCTCCGGCTGCGTTTTTTCATCACAGTATTCTGGGAAGCTCAGATGAATACAATTCAGTGTGAACTTCACAACTTCCTTAACATTGCGGAGTGTTCTAAACTAATTAAAAAGGTGATCGTTTTTAATCCTTTCACATCTCTTTGAGATAGGGGAGGGAAGTCATTATAACCCTAATTTTACAGCTAGGAACACTGACACAGAGAGACACTTACTCAGCATTAGATCAAAGATAATAATCCAGGCAGAACTTGAATTTGAATCTTTTGGTTTCCATTCTTCAGGTGACGTCCAGCACACAGTAAAATCACCTTAGAATGCAATAAGTTTTTCAAGACTGTGCAAAGAGAAGCTTTTTATTTCCCTAAGATTATATTCAGTTTTAAAAATAAAATATTGACAATAAAGCTGTTCAGACAGTGATTTTCTCAGTGAAGTTGTTGGTGATAGAGGGAGTAGGTGGAAAAATCGAGGGGGCCGGCGGTGTCCTGAACTTTGGAGCTTTCAGTTTGGAGTTAAAACTCAGAACATGTGTGGTGCTTGTGATACGTATGTTAGACAGAGATAGTACTTGCTCAGAATGCTAGCGTTGAAGCCCTCTTCTATTACTACTAAGTAATATTGCTCTATTTTTCTGTGATTGAAGCAAATGGTCTGCTAAAACAAGACTAATAGAATATGGTTGATTTCTTTATTAATTATTCCAACATTTACTGGATGTTGGAAATACTGAGGTCGAAAAAGCCAAGTGTCTTTCCTCATGGACCTACATCAGCAGGAGCGACAATGACCAAATAACAAAAATTGTTATTTTTAAAAAAATCTCAGATTCTTAGAGTGACAAACACCATGAAGAAAATGAAGCAGGGTGAAGTTCAGAGAAGGATGTGAGTGGGAAGGTATTTAAACAGGGTGGCCCAGGGATGGCTCCCTGAGAAGGGCCATTTCAGCAGAGACCCGAGTCTCTGAGACAAGAAGCCACTGTGTGAGATCTGAGGGATATTCCAAGCAGAGGGAACAGCAAGTGTAATCCAGCCCATTTCCCTGCCGGGGGGAGTTTTCTTTTGCTCACGCATCTTTCTATTTCTGATCAATGGTCTTGTGAATCTTTCCCTTCTTGGTGCCTTTTTCTTTTAAAACACAACTGTTATTTGTTCCCCTTTACAGCATCTTTTCAATTTTATTTATTTATTTATTTTCGAGACAGAGTCTCAGTCTGTCAGCCACGCTGGAGTGCAATGGCACAATCTTGGCTCATTGCAACCTTCTGTCTCTTGGACTCAAGCGAGTCTTCTGTCTCAGCCTCCCGAGTAGCTGGGATTACGGACTCCCGCCACCATGCCTGGCTAATTTTTGTATTTTTTAATACAGATCGGATTTCACCACACTAGCCAGGCTGGTCTCGAACTCCTGACCTCAGATAATCCACCCACCTTGGTCTTCCAAAGTGCTGGGATTATAGGCGTGAGCCACCACACCCGGCCCTTTTTAATCATTTAACTTGATAGCAGGCTAAGGGCTCTCTGCTAAGGGCTGTTCTGCAGCGCGAGCCCCTCACGGGCAGGGGTTCAGAGTGTATTCCATGTGTCGCCAGCATCTACCAGAGAGCCTGACACATAGAAGCTACTCAGCAAAGTTTCCCCAAGAACAGCCTTAGGTTTGGGCCCACGCCTTTTGCATCCTTGCTGATCCTGTTCCATGCCGTATACAAGGCTTGATAACAGACGAGCTGTCTAGCTGTTGGAATCAAGCATTCCAACACTTCAGTAGTTTTTCTCTGGTTTGATTTGCCTCATTTCTGTTTGGCAGTAAGTTGAGGACGGGATACAGGCAACACCTTACCAAAACAATGATTTCTTCCTGAAACGTCACTGATTTCTGGAATCTGCTCTTGGCACCACCTGGGAACCTTTCAACTCTGGGAGGCAGATAAATGATGTTTTGTGCTCTCAGGACGCAGCCCTCCCTTTCTGGGTCTCAGACACCTAAAAGAATATGGGAATTAAATTGCAATTGTCTCTTTGTGTGCCAAACACCAGTTGCTGAACCACAAAGTCGGCCAGTTCTCCTGTAAGGCTGTTTCTAATTTCTGCACCTCCCTTGACCATTCTGGTTTTGTTTGGAGAGTAAAGAAAGTTTCTAAATATTTTGAACCCCAGGGTCTTTTGTGGCATTCTTATGTCTTCTCTCCTTTCACTGAAACATAAAACAAGCCACAATTGTTTGCTTGTATAACCCTTTCTCCTTTATATACATGCTGTAGGATGAAGCATAATTTAACAAATCGTTTTTCTCTCGGTTTCTGTCACATTCTTTCTGAGGTGCAAGGGTTAGAATCACCACAAGAAATGCTCATTTAAAAGGAGTCAACCCAGATGAGTTATCTCAAAGGGGTATCTATGAGAAAGGGTGCTGGCCTAATGTTCAAGCCAGACAGGGTGCAGTTAGGAGCTCACTCATTTGCCTCCCACGTCCCTAATAAAATATTCCTGGTAAATGATAATTAAGTCGTGGCTTTGAGGCACTGCAGTGTGACTCTCACAAACGGGCCAACTCATTTTTTCAAAATCATATCCAAATGACTCTTTGATCCCACCTGGAAGCCACACCTGTCGCTCTGTGGCTCAGCAGCCTGCTGGGGTGGTGCAGGGCTTCTTCCCGTACCTTGCACCCAGGCACACATCCACCTGCTGCCCTGGCCCATGTTCCCTGGCTTTGATCTCTAGGCATTGTGGAAAGCATCAGCTGTGACAGAGTTTTGGTTAAGCCTCATTGCCTTGGAATGCAATTCTCAAGGGCTCTGCCCCTGGAAATTTGATAATGAGGTAGCACACATTCCGGGAGGGTAGGCTGGTATGCCGGGATGTTTCAAAGGAACTCTTCCATAACTTCACTCTTCTAGGGGACTGGCCAGTAGTGATGAGTAGCCCATAACTCTTGTTGAACAGTCTTCTAAAGGAGAGCGTGAACTCGTTCCCAAGCTCAGATCCATGACTGTCTATATACAATTGCACTTTGCAAAGGCAGCCTGAAGCAGTCTGCTCACCTCCCTCTCTGCAAACAGGTGAGAGATCCGTATAAAAGTTAAGGCTTCGGGCATTGTAAGGGGCTAGGAATATTTTTTCCAAGGAAAAAATAACATTTGACCCTTATTTAAATTGAATCCTTCTCAGCATACAAAAGGCGAATGCTTTCTCATTTTTTTTTTAAGGGCCACCTAAAATATAACAGTCATTTGCCAAAAGCCACATCTGACTCAAATAAGCAAATCTGTTGTTATAGCCTATGCATGGAAAGCAAACTCCAAATGCAAGGGTGCATGCTTTCATGTCGGTCCCCGACAGCAACCCGTGTCTTATTTGTGTGTATCTTTGATGTCTATTATGTTATGTCGTCTGAAGTGATTACATTGCTTTCATTTAATAAAATGTTTTCAAGTTGTTTTGTGTCTCTGAATAGAAAGACCAGACATAAAAAAAAATGCTGAATTCTTCCTTGCTACATCTCAGCTTTTATGTTGGAAGCAGCTTATGTTGAAGTTCTTGGTCTAAACAATTTACTGTTTTCTGGATTAAGATCATGTGGAAGAAAGATGAAAATCTTAAAAGCATCATTACATAAATGCTCCCGATCCTCACAGGTAAATTGGACAATTGAGAACTTGAGCTTCTGGGAATGATGGGAATTTTCTGAGGTGGGCAGAGAGCAAGGCTTTCGGAGACTTACCGCAGGAAGGAAGATTAAATCTACTCCCTAAACCTGAATGCCCGTGACTGCAAATACACTCCTGCACAAAAGCAAGGGGGGAACACAGAGCTTTCAAGTTATTTGAGGGAAAACAAACCCATTTCGTGCCCATCTGTTGATAGGGATGGTAGGAAAGGCCTGGGTTGCTGACAGAGCAGTTCCCCATAATGTGACTATTATTTCAGGTTTCTATTTTTTCCTCTTTGGTAGGAAGATATTAAAAATGAGTTTCTGGCAAAGAGTACAGAAAAACACAGAGTCTCTGAAATGGCAACTCATAAATTCCTGGCCAACAATCTTAGTTTTTACTGCTTTTCATCAATGAGCAGTTTACAGACTCTACTTTCTTAAAGTATTAGGAAACACTGGACTTGCAGAATACTTCACAAGTATCTTAGAAGCCTAGAAATTTGCTAACTGTAGGAGTACCTGTTATGTGCCTAGAAGAATTTCATACGGGCTTTGAATATCAGGGATTACTGTACACACACAAAAGCTATCCTTTGCACATGCAGAAGCCACTTTAAAAATTCTGGAGGACTATTATTTGCATGTTTATTTCTGATAGGATTTGCAGGTTACAATTTGCCCAGTCTCTTTGCTCAAAAGTTTCTTCTCCTTCTCAGTGACTTCCTCATAGCCTTTAGGAATGCACAAATGCCTGGCTCTGCTAACCTCACCGGGCTACCACCAGCCATCTTCCTCCAGGGTTCTTTCTTCCCAGTCTACTCTCCTACCATGCAGAATTGCTGTGGAAAGCCAGGCCCTCCCTGGCATCCAAGAATGCTTTCCTTTTTCTGGAACACCCTTCCCAGACCTTTGTGAACTCCTGATGTTCCTCTCCCTATCCCAGTCCTTAACCTTCTTCCCTGAAAAGCCTTCTCTGATCTTCCTTGTCTAGACTAGGAGCTTCTCCATCCTTGCCTGATGCTCTGGGCATGACATATCCGCACAGTGTATAATACTATAAATGCTGGTTTACTTACCCACGTCCTGCACTAGATTAGAAAATCCCTGTGATCAGCTACTAGAGATGATATTCTTTGCGTCACATTTAGCATTGGCCTGGCACATAATATGTATCCAGTAAATGCTTACCAAACAAACACATGGCATGTGTATAGAGATATTTGTATAGAGGTGTACCTCTCTATACATGTCTTTAAGAAGCAGGGATTTTGATAGTTGAACACATACTTTTATCACACATTGGCTTCTATTTTCTTGTTTAAGGCAAGAAATGGGTGTTCAGGAAGAGCAAGGCCATTTTTGAGCCTGCTTGCAAGTCTCATCAGGGTCCTGCTATGACCTGGTGCTTTTTTCTTCAGAGACAACACCAGGGTAATTTGGGGGCTTCCTGGAGGGAACTAGGAGGTCCTTGCATAAATCACACACTTAATGGAGCTGATCAGGCTCCGCACAGCTGATACTGGGATGGAAGGTGAGAGTCCATGCTCCAGACTGGTTAGGAGCTGGGGCTCTGTGCCCTCAGTGTTTGCGAGTTACTTAGTATTTAGGGCCTATGTCTCCTCATTTGCAAAAATGGGAGGTACTAATAGTACCTCCTATGTACAGGTACTAATAGTACTAATAGTACCTGCTATGTACAGGGCTGCGGGGACCGAAGTGTATCAGTCCGCATCAAGTCCTTGGGTGCCTGATGCACGGTAAACACTCATGTGAGCTGTCGTCACCATCGTCACCACGCTTCAGTCATCTTTACCCCTGTTCAGTACAGCTCTCACTTTGAGGACATGGCACTCTCTCTCCCTGGGCTTTGAATGTCTTCTCCTCAGTCTGATGCAGAGCGTGCATTCATATCGCTCCCTGGGGGTGCACACCCCACTGACTCCTGCCAGTTAGCCTTCCGGGCACTTTCCCAGGGAGATTTTGGGTATGGAAACTTTCTGGATGGTGCTGAGTAAAGAGTAAATGTGAAGAGGCCAGAATTAAATGAGGTGTCTCTTCTTCGCGGTATATTTCAACACAGGTTCCACTCTGCTCAGGAACAACTGCAAAATTCATCGGCTCAAAGGAAGAGGAAAAACCAGGTTTGTGACTCTGAGTTTTTTCATCTACAAACACACAACCAGCCTGGGAAACATTTTGTAAAATCTGTGGAATAAGATTGACATGAGTTTCTTGTATCATTTTCTCAAGGGTGTATTAATGGACTAAGTAGTTCTCATGAGGGAAATTCCCACAGGGGATATCAGATGAGACTCTCTTGATGAAGCACTTTTTTTTTAAAACACAGAAGCTAACTCTTCTAATGCACTCCCCATAGGGGACCTCTGCACATTATGGAATTATTAGTTGCATTAGCTCTGTGAAAGCAGAGAATAAAACAAGACCAAGATGAATTTGAAGAGACTTGCTACAAATTTTTGCAATCACAAACATTCAGAAAAACTGAATTATAGTTCCAATTGTGAAAAACAATTTTGGCTTACAATTTGGAAAATAATTTTATTTTCCAAATAGCAAAATAATTTTCCAGATATTTATACATGTATATATGTATAACATTTAAAATATATACACACATATATGTGATTTATATGATAACATATGAGACATACGTATATATTTGAGATTTAAAAAGAAATGGCCACTGCTAAAAACAAATCTTCATGAATTATCTAAGTGGTGTAAAACCATGAACTCTGCTGTATGACATAGTTTAACACAGAAATAGTATTGTCTGCATTTTCCCCTAAAGCCAAGAAGAGAGTTAGCTAAATCATTAAAGTCATCTTAGCTTGAAAAAATTCTTTTGGAATTCATTAGTAAAATAGGAATGCCACCAACTCTTGAAACCCATAATAGCTCAACCCTGAGGCAATGCTGGGAAGTCAGGGGCTGGGCTGCTGAGTGCACAGGCAGGATGTTCTGGATGGACTCTGTCTGGGGAAGACAAGCCAAGCTGGCTGTGGGCTGCCCTCTGAGATGAGGTAGTCAATGTGGACTCCATCCAGGTTAGGTTGATTGCCAAGAAGATCCAGCCGTGTTTGGGGCCAAGGGCAGCAGGAGACAGCTGGGTTGCAAAGGGCTAGAGGGTTGAGAGCCAGACAGGAGCCAGTGGCTGGTAAGATTGAGAACCGGGGGCCCACCCAGGTGTGCTGAGGGCTGCAAGTCATGGCAGCCTCTGCTGCTTCATATCGGGGACTTGCAATAGGCCACTGTAACTGGGACAAACTGCTCAGTGTCAGCAAAGGGAGTAAGATTTGGAAAGAAGCCTTAGGCTCACTGAATTTGCCTTTCCAAGTATCGAGTATTCTTTCAACAAGTGTGTATCAATGTGAGCTCCATGCCATGTACTCTACTAGTCCTGGGAATGTGGCAATGATCGCTGTGGATGTGGAGTTCACAGTCTAGTGGGAAAGAAAACTGGGAATGTTCCCATGAATATGTAGTGCAAACTCTAAGTCCTTTGGAGGAAAATGCCAGGGCATCTAAGAGAGCATAACAGGACCATCTAGACCAGGGAGGTCTCTTACGTGGTGATGACGTTTGAGCTGAAAGACACCCAGGAGCAAGGCTGACCTGGAGGTGGGGTAGGGGGAGGGTAAAACCTTTCAGGGAAGAAGCGGCTGTGTGCTCAAGGCCTCCTTGAGGCCAAAGGGAATCTGGTGCTCTGGAAACGGAATGAAGGACAGCGTGGCCGAGACTCAGGGACCAAAGAGGACATCGGCGAGAGGTGAGCTGGCAGATGGAAGCAGGGCCGGATCACGAAGCGGGTGGAGGCCACCTTAGTCACACAGGTGTTCTGGGAATAGCAGTGGTGTCAGTGAACTAACAATCGGCGTGAATGGTGGTTAAAGGCATTAAGAGTGCGTTAAGGACATCCAACACCTGGGCCGGGGCCAGTGGCGGAGATGGACAGAAACTTCGAGCCCTTTTGGGGGTAAAGGTTTTAGTGCTTGCATGTTTGTTTGTAGTTAAGCTTGTGTGGCAGAGGGAGGTGGCGAAGGCTTTGGCCCACGTGTCTGGAGGGATAGCAGTGCCTTGTAGACGGCATAGGGGAGAGGTATCAGGTCTGAGGGAAGTCAGTTTAGTTGGGACCTGGTGCATTTGAAAACACGTGTGAGTAGTGATATGAAGCGGGGCTCTGAGGTATAACAGCTGGAGATGGAAATCAGGGACTCAAGGTCCAGGTGGCAAGGGAAATGTCACAGGTGCCTGCGTTAAAGGACAGGATGATAATGGAAGGGGCTGGGCCAAGAACTGACCCTCAGTATCTAAAGTCTGTGTTGAAGAAAATAGGCCAGTAAAGGAAAGTAGGAAAGAACGATCAGAGAGGAAAGAGTGAGGGGGAGGGGAGGGTTATTTGGAATCCGAAGGAGAAAGGCGTTTCCAATCAGTGAGTGGTTCACAACTTTGAAACCCTGAAAAGAGCCCATTTGATTTAGTGACCTGGAGGTTACTGGCCTTATTGACCATCTCAGCGAAAACCATGTATCATATGCAAGGGTAGAGGGAAACCATCTGATTTCAGACTTTATCACTGTTATGGTTGGGGGTTCTAAACAAATGAGTGAACAGATAAAGGGCCAGAGCACCTACGTATCTCTGTGCAGGGATGGTACAGTGTGACACAAATGTTGGGTGAAAAGGCAATGCCAATTTTGTGACTGCAGCTTCAAACAAAATGACATTTTTTAAAAAATATAATGGTGCCTATGCTATTGCTTTTAGTGAATCTGATGCCATTCATTATGAATTCTGATGCCTTTCATTATGAATCTAATAGTAATACTTTTACTATTTTCTTGGGAACAAGAAGAAATGCATTACTGTAGGCAGCTAGTTTGAATCATAACCACATCACAATTTATAGCTAAAGGATAATGTTTTCTAACAGACAATAGCTGTGAGACAATGGCATAAACATAATGTGAGTAGGAGGCAACATTAGCAAATGTGGTCAGGTAATGAAAATTTAAGTGGACTCAATATAATTTAGATAGACTAATTATTAACATTTTTGATTTAAGAAGCTATAAAGCCTGCTAATTCACATATGACATTGCATTATGGTATTAACCTCCTCACTAGTGAGTAAATGCAGACTTCAAGGTCAATGAATTCTAGCTCTTTCACTTATTAATTGTATGACCTTGTGCAAGCTGCTTTCATTTTCATGCCTCAGTTTCCTCATCTATAAAGTAGGGATAGCAATGTGGCAGGATTCTTGCCAGGATTAAAAGATCTGATCTGTATGTCACTTAGAACACCTGGCATAGTAAGTGCATCATAAATCAAGCAATTATCATGACCTCATTATTATTCCGTGATCTATCTATTTCTTAAATCTCTGTCAACTTTTCTAAATTAGATGCACAGCATTGGAATTACTAGGTGAAAGGGTAAAACCAACATTTTGTGTTTATAGTTTTTATTTAAATAAAGGAATTCTTGAACTGATTTCCAGCCATTACACACTGAGATGGCCATATTTATTGTCAAAATCAAAATTCTTCTCTATCAGTGTATAAATAGCTGCTGGACAAGCTTCTCCTCCAGTGCCCCAGGCCATCCTGTTTCTTTCTGGGAATTATCAGACTTCCCCATGGCAAGGAACTGAATCATATCAAGAGCTCTGGGACCTTCACTCCACCTCTGTGGCCTCTGTCCATTCTGATTGGTCAGGCCCATACTAAGCCATTTATTAAATAACTTGGACGCTACTAATGTGCATTCTATCTAATAACGCCATAACATATACTTTTCAGTAAATATTCACCAGTATTGCTTGGTGTCATTATGCAAACAAGCTCTTCGCTTATTTGCTGGTTAAAGAATACATTGCAATTTACTTCCTATTTCTTCCATCTTCGTTAGTTGAACATTTGCTTACATTTGTTTATTATTCATTTGCATTTCTCCTTTGTAACTTTCATGCTTGTAATTTTGCCAGTTTTTCCATGTGAGGTCTTATGATACTTTTTAAAGATTTATAAATGCTCTATAAAAATTCAAAATATTAACCCATTTATACATAATGAATTTATGAATATTTATTGTGCATGTAGTTTCTAGTGTGTTCGTCTTTTAATTTTGCTGGTGATCTTTTTGAAATTTATTTTAAAATGTCAAGACATTTTAGTTTCTTCCATCACCTTTGTGCTTAGGAAGTTTCCTTTTTTTACAATACAGGTCAGAAAAATATTAAATTATATATTACAGCTTTTTAATTAAAAAAATGAATATACATTAAACTCTTCAATCCACCTGTAATTAATGTATGATGCAGGGTAAGGAACTCAACACACTTGGTTTCCAAGTAGCCAGTCTCCTCAATTTTGTTGATTTCAATGTCTCTTTCAACTGACATGGCTTATGCCTAAGTCAATTTTTAAACTTTTTGGAAAAAGAAAGGTGGTCCTATGGTAAAAATTTTTCCTTTTAAATGTTATTTAGTGTCTTTAGTTACTGAACAAACCTGATGCCTTAAGAGTGTCATCATTTGCTGGTCATTGTCATTTTTCTGAGTGCAGGAACAGCAGTAAAGCTCTCGGGTTCAGTGAGAATCGCTCTTTTAAGACTGGGTCTCAGCAGAGCTACTCACTACTCTCAAAAACAGTGACAATTTGCTAAAACTTTTTATTATGGCCTTTTGAATTAGGACCGGAATACCTTCTCAGAGAAAATGAGGTGAGAAGATGTATTCATCAGCTCTGACTTCACAGACATTTGGATAAGACGTAGTCCAATCCAGACTATAAAGTTGTGCTTTCATATAATAAGTTTGCAAAAGAAAAAAAAAGTGCATGAATTTCCAAGAATTTATTTTCATTGACTTCATAAAAGAAAGACCCTTTGAATGAAAGGGATTCTTGGATCAAAAAAGAAATTCAATTATTTCTTCAACCTCTAATGACAGTACTTTTCTGTAATTTAAAAAATACTTTGAGGGGAACGTTCCTTTTTGCTTCAATACCAAAGTGAGGGCAGGGTGTAGGGATTGTCTATGGAGAAACAGGTGTCACTTTGTTACACTTTCCATGCCTCAGTAATTCCAGGTGAGCTGTTCCTAAGGTTATAAAATCCCTTCGCTGATATCATTGCATGTTGATATTACACCAGCCTCAAACTATGTATTTACAATGGCTTAGCTTTTAACTTATCATCTGACACTGAAAGGTACTCTACTCAATAATCTGCCTTTTTCTCCTGCCTCATAGCACTGCCTCTCCAACTGATGCAAAGCCGATGAGCGTATTTCAAATAAACTTAGAGAAATGCACAGTAAACCAACACACATTGGTCTATCTGAATATTAAAGAGAAAATTCTATCTTAAGTATTTTTAGAACTTCATCACAATATACTTTACAACTACAATACATAAATGATTGTACCTTGCAAAGTAACTTGGTATATTGGAAGATCTAGCATACTTAGCGCAGAAAACTTACCACAAGAAATGTATTTTATTGTGAGAGAAGAATTAATAATAGCATAGTTTGTGTCACTGGTAATTTATTTTCTATTTCATGTATGTGAAGTTTCTGGGGAAAAATGAAGGAAAATTTAAATTTTAAACTTTATTTTAGAATAGATTGTGAATTTTGTTATACTGTCAATATGTCAAGTTTTTTTTTTTTTTTTGTATTACAGCTTTTGTTAGCCTATTATTTTTAAAGAAACTTCAAGCAAACAGCATTTAGAACTAATACATAAATCTGTCAGTATCTTCAAAAGTGCTATAGTGTTTCAAAGACAAAAGCATTGTTCTTACCTTGCCTGATATAGCAATGAAAGTAGGCCAGGCTGACTTTGGGCAGGTTTCCACAGCGGCAAGTCATATCACTAATGCTAAACGCCCTTCACTTACATTTTCAGAAAAAAAATTATAGAATTAAATATCTTTGAACCAGCAAGACTTGTTCATTAGAGGAAGTTATTATTTTGATCAGGCTGTTGGTTTCTGAAGTCTCTTGGCAACAATACAAAAATAGCTTTCTCTTGTTAATAAAGAACAATCTGCAAAAACAAATTAGAAATGTGTTAAGAACAAAATCAACAGGCATTTTATTTTTTAAGCTTGGGGGCCCCTAAATTTCGCAGACTTCTGGAATTTGGGGAGCTCCACCCAACTGCTACACATTTTATTGCCCTGTTATAGGTTTGGCATGAGTGGAATAATTTTCCAACTGTTGGAACAATGTGGATTCACATTTTTCCAGAAGGAAAAAAAGCCCCTCTATCTTACATATTAAATTCCAAATAGAGAAACAGTGTCTGTATCACTCTTCCCATTTTATGATGAAATTTGAGAACTAAGGGAAAAATTATATATATGAAAATGGTATATCTAAGTGTGGTTAAAACCTACATCTGGTAAAAGAATTTTAAAATCAGTTTAGAAAAGCCAATTCACAGAGCAAAGCTCCCATGTTGTGAAATCTCACTTGTAGCAGTCACTCGAGGCTGGTCACCGGGGATTTGTTGAAATAACCCCTGTCTCGTTCTTACTGTTGCTTATTATACACACATTGCTTGCTGCTAAAGAGAGCTTGGTATAAGCCTGGCTAAGAAATAGTTCTTTGAATACTTGCTTAGTCTAATAATTTATTCTAGGTGATTAGAAATTCATATTGACTTAATTGCCATCGCAACCAACACACCTATTTGGGTGGAGTGGGGAAAGATTGACGTTCTAGCTTTGTAGAAAGTATGAAACAGCAGATTCTTATATTTATATGAAAGAATGATATTTAAAAAACATGTAACAGAAAGCGATTATTCCATGTTTTCCCCCTACTCTATGAAATGGGTGGAAAAACAGTTAGAGCTGTTCATAAGAGCTGAAGGAGCCAGTTTTCTCAGTTGGAATTAATCATGGCATTAGGTACCACAGGTATAGGGGGACATATTTTGCTTTCCTACATTTAAAGCATGGTGCTGGAGCGAAATGAGAAAAGTACAGGCAGAGAAGCTGAATGGCTCATTTGCTGGTCAGTTGGTAATATCATTGCACCAAGATGCACAAAGCATGCAGGCATTTGCTCTTGTGGAAGAGTCAGTGCCAGTAAGAATAGTGTCTGAATTTTGGACAGTTCTTATCTCTTTTGCTCAGACACCGACTAGTGAAGCTCCCTTTTATTATAGCTGTCGTGTTCCCATCCAGAGCTGACATGCTTGCTGGAATGTCGGTGGAGAGAGCTGTGATTTTTCTGGCTCGACCTCCCCGCTTCCTGATGTCTGCATCTGTGCTGGTCCCATGGCAGCTCCTTTGGTCTGACTGTTCCCTCTCCCTGGTTTCCATCCGCCCCCAGTGCTAACTTTACCTCTCCTTTGTCCCCGACTGTTTTCCGCTGTCCACCAGCTGTCTGCTGTTGTGCCTGTCTGGTGGAAAAGGCTCCTTCTTAGTCCTCACGTACACAGCCATGGCCCCAGCACCCCTCCCAGGTCGACATGAAGAGCTTGGCTAGGGGTCATAAGAGCAGTGACACAGCCAGTTTGGAACAGGGCTGCATTTCCAGGATATCTGATGCACACCGAAACAGGTCCCAGGATTGAATGGCAAATGAAACTAGGGGAGGTCCATGAGCTTTTTAACCTCTGTCTCTGGAGAGGCAGGTAAAGCTAATATCACAGCGCTAAGAACTAAAGCATCCCAAAAGATGGTCTAGTCCAGCCCTTGGCTTTCAGGTGGGTGAGGCTTCATTACACCTGAGGGGAACCAGGGTCTTGAGAGGTTAAGTGATCTGCCTCGAATCTCACGGCTAATGAATAGTGGAGCACTGTGTGTGTAGGTGCATGTGTGTTTGTGTGAGTGTGACACCGACCAGAGTGTTGGTGCTTTCTTTTAGAATAGAATTTTTTTTTCATTTGGAGAAATTTGAAAAACACAGAGAAACTGCAAAGAATAATATAACAACTATATGCTTACCACCCACATTTAAAACTGAACACATTATGTAATATTTGCTGCCTTTCTTTTTTTTTCTATTTATATTTTTTCAAAACTACACAGGAAAGGTATACGTTTGTGCTTTTCCTGTGAGAGGCACACAAAAAGAAAAAAAATGCGTTTATTCTTTTAACAAAAGGACAGAGAGGAGAAAGGGAGTAAATCTTGTAGATCAAGCCAAGCTCCTTTTGACCACTATTGCAGTATTATTCCTCTCCTTTCCTCTTGAGAACAAAACAGCAGTCAATTTGGATTTGATGAGAATTTTTCCAATATTACCTGCACACCGATATCCATAAACAATGTACAGCATCGTCTTAAATGTGTTTCAGTGTCATGTGTTGTGGGTCATTCTGCCACTTGATTTCTTTGCTTAACATTGTAGGTTGAGATGAAACACACATCCCCTCAGTTTGGTGATTTGAACCATCAGGCAGTGAGACAGTGTATGCACATTCCACATGTTTTCTGGATAGTTCCTTCTAAAATGTTGATTATGAATTTGGGGCTTCTGAAGGATACCACAGTAAACATTCTTGTACATTGTCTGAGTGTGCATTTTCTGAGTGTTTCCCTAGAGATGAAATTGGGCATGATCATTGATCATGCACATTTTCAACTGTCCTAAAATTGCCAAATTGCTGTCCAGAGTGGCTGTAACTAATACATCCTTTCCAGTTTGCCTGGGGGCTTCTGTTTCCATAAATCCTTCCCAGCATTCAAGAGTGTTGCTTGTTTTCATTTTTTCAGAGCTGACCAAAATATAGCTCATCCTTTTCCAGTGCAAATAAAAGGTAAGACACTAAGTGGATTTCAAAACATTTCAGCGTATGTGGAAATATGACTGTGTGGAGACCCTGGGAGGTGGCCCGACCCTCTGCCACATGCGGGGGGCCCTGTTTCACCACTACTGCCTCCTCAGCACTGCTTTAAGAGGTACATCGATAATTTAGCTACTTTGTATTGAAGATGGCAATATAGCTTGATTAGCTAAAAAAAAGCATTTGGCAAATACAACTTTGTGTAATCCATAGTTGAATATTTTTGTACAAGTCAACTGCTTGATTATATAGATACGAAAAACAAAAGAAAGTTCAGAGAGTTTACATGACTTATCCAAGATGGATTCTCTTTAGGAAAATAAATTTCAGGAAGGTTGGACAATTGGCAGAGAAACACTGAAATAAAAATAAATGGCAACTATGGGGCTTGGCCTCGAGGGTCCTTGCACTGGTTTTTACCTATGGCCTGTACCTCTTAGCAGTTCTATTTCTGCTAATGATGTTCACTTGCATGGAGGACAGAGCCTGGATTTAGGAGATGCTAGATAAACATCACCCAAATTAATAAATAAGTCAAAATTGGGAGCGTATCAAAATCTACATGGTGTGTGCATGTGTTTAAAACATTTCCCCAGAAAATCAAAATATTGTGCCACCCAAGGAATCTTACACCTACCCTCATCCTCCACTTTTTCCTCTCTTCCCATTCCCAGGACTTACATGAGAATATTAATTGCAGAGTGACTCCAGTAAGGACAGAGTCTGAGTAAGAAACATAGTAGCGTAGTGGATACACTGATTCTATGAAAAAATGATAAGCAACAGTAAGGGACCATGCAGTATAAAAGCATGAGATATGGGTGGATAGACCATTTATTTAAAGTTTATGACAGATATCATCATTATCATGTACAGTGTATCATAGGACAAATTATATTAGGCTTTATATAAACAGAAGCAATGATAGAGGAACAATGTATTTTAAAATTTACCAACAGGACAAAATCTAGAACATTAAGCAAAAATTAGTCTAAACTTTGGTCGTATAAAATTGAAGAGAGGTAATTTTGATAGGGATAAATGATCAACTGTTGATAAAAACAGAAATATTTTTCAGGTGAGATGTGGTGGTCTAAGAGTATGTTTGTGAGAATAGATGACTACTTTCATTCAGAAAGGCAACATGGCGTTTAAGGTAGTTATTTCATGAGACCTAGCAGAATACATTACCCTGAGACCAGAACATACATGTAGTGAGTATCAAATTAACAAGCCATGACTAGACAGGAGAAGACACCCTGAGGAAAAGAGGTACACTGTGAGCTTGAGAACCAGACCAAACTCCAAGTCATCATTATTCAGTGTTCTCCAAGGAAGGAGATGATGCACTTTCTTAACTCCTGTAATTTCTACGGCTGTGACTCACTGCCTGCTGTAAGGGAACAAGTATTCATGCTGCTGTTCTCAATCAGTAGTCAAGCTTTAAAAAAGGGAATGAGGAATAACTTTCCCATATTTGGAGGTAACAAGTGTGGCAAGATGGCACAGTCCCTCCCTCTCGCAGGAGCTATGAAATTTTACCAGTGGTGGCTATTACTCATCCAAAGGCCAGCGCCTCTGCCGGGACTGTGTCCCCTTGCACTTTACTGCAGAATTTTATTTTTTGTCATAGAGCATTGATGTGTCACATTAAAAATGTTTACGAAGCATTTTATAATCATTATTTACTGCTTTACATAGCAACCCCATGCTGCAATTCAGTCCTGCCTTTTCAACAATGCGAACCAGCTACTCACACATAAGGCCCAATTCCAAAAGGATCCTCTTGACATTTTTGGCTGAGCTACCATTTAATCTGAATCAAAGTTAAATTTTAGAAGTTGTTGTGGTCAAAAAAAAAAGGATAGATAATTTAGCTTCCCTTTGTGCTTTTAGGATTACGATGATAGCAGATTTGTAAGAAAAGCAAATTCCTTTAAAATTAAAGGTCATGTCTTTGACTCTGTCAATTTCTCTTTGCTCAAAAATGCAGAAGAAGATATTAAAGAAAAATATACAAGCACAAAAGGAGTCATTAAAATTTATTTTCCAAGATATTTGTTGAATGTAGAAGCGAGTCAGGAACCGGGTATTTTTTACACGAAAGGGATTAAGCAGAAAGACCAAAACTAGTTTATGCCTTTTAAATCAAATTGTTTTCTGCATTTACAATGTAGACTGCATTTGTGGCATGACATTTATTAAAAATAGCATCAGTTAATTTTCAATTTTTAAGGAATTTAATAAAGTAATGTCTTAGCTATGCTTGAAAGTTATGTTGCAGGCTAGACCATGGAAGAAATGTATTGGGTTAATTTAAATTTTGGCTGATATTAATTCATATATTAAGGAAAAAAAAAAGTTCTTGTGATTCCAGCAAGCATGAGAAATAGTCTATGAAGTAGAATTCTGGGAGAACTGCTGCTACATGACTTGAGTTATTTTAAGCTAGATGGACTCGACATTCAGGAACATCCCTTTGGGAATTTCCTGAAATTGACAATGAGTAACACACCCTAGGAGAATCCCTTTCCATTTTGGAGGTGACTTCCCATGCTCCCTGTCTTATTTGTCTGTCTGTTTTCTGATTGAAACAGAAACCCAACATGTGTCTATGACCATACCACCCTGAACATGCCCCATCTCATCTGACCTCGAAAGCTAAGCACGGTCAGGCCTGGTTATTACTTGGAGGGGAAAAATTCCGACATGTATCTGTTTCCCTAGTGCATATTTTATACGTGTGTATCAGTTACACAGTAAAATAGTATTTTTAAGCAATTGTAAGCTGAGACGAGTATGAGGTTGTCACTAAGAGTAAATTATCAACAAAACATGTTAATTAGCAACCAATCAAGGAATTTTTTGGATAACATTTTATTTCATTTGAATAAGGAGGCATTATAAAATCTACTGGTATACTTCTTTTTCCAAAACTGAAGTGAAAGCAGTAATACAACGTGGAACTTTGAAATTTATTCTGCAGGATACTGTAGCTTATGAGTGGTCATGGAGCTGATTAAATATATGTTGTTTAAGCAATCATTTCCATACTGAACACAATTTCTCCCATTCAGGAGATTTCCCTTACAACTAGTGTATTTTTTTTTTTTTTAATTCTGGAAATCACAACTGGCCTTGCATGCACTGAAATTATGGTATCTCCCAGGAGATAGCAGGATTCCTACAGGGTTTAAGCCCAACTGATGTATTTATGTGTGTTTATTTATTTGCTCCAAGAGATGGTGTTTCCCCATTACCATAGACAGAACTAGGAACAGAACCTGAGAATTTGCTAACTAGGCCTTTATTCTAACTAACAACAACACTCAATCCCCCTAAAAAAAAAAAAAAAAAAAAAAAAGTAACCTGCCATGTCAGAAAAAACAAAACAAAACTGGACCTTCAGCTCCAATAAATTGCAGGGTTATACTTTAAAAGAAAAAGAAAGGAAATAAAAGAAAGAGAAAAAAAAGAAAAAAGCAAGGCAGCTTTCATTCAAAAGGTTTAGGATTCTAGCAGAACATACTGCTTTTATATCTTTGAGTACTGCTCAAAGATTTCTACTGAAGTACACTGCAATTTTCTCTAAGTGAGTAGAGAACTCACAGGCAAGCTTTTCTCTTCCTCTTTCCCCTCCTTAGAGCAGAACAACACTTTCACCCTTTCATCTTGCACTGTGCATTAGTGGAAAGGGCCGTGTTTTCTCCAGAGAAGAAGGAAGTTGATCTGGGAGGGTGAGCTGAGCCTGGGTTGCAGGCAGCCGGTGCTCTCTGCTGCCCTGGAATTATGCCCCCTCTTTATAATAGGTTGAAATACTCACATTTTGGCAGTGGGTCGTGTTTGTGTGTGTTGTCATATTGCTATCAGGCTTTATTTCTTTGAGCATGGAAAATGTTTCCTGCAAATAGTTTTATATAATTTCTTTTCCTGATGCTACGAAGGTTGGGATTCCTGTATGGTCTATTTTTATATTGAGACAAAGTTCCAGAAGAACTTTGATCTCTTCCTAGTCTTCAACTTTTAGCGTTCATCAAATGCAAATCAATTTCAGCAGGTTAGCCCCTATCTGACTGAGCCTTTGTTTTTGTACCTGGGTATCTTGTTCTTGTTCTGTTAGTCTGTACATTAGAGGTGGAGTAACTGAGTAGAGTTTTTTTTTTGTTTTTTTGTTTTTTTTTTTTTTTGAGACGGAGTTTCGCTCTTGTTACCCAGGCTGGAGTGCAATGGCGCGATCTCGGCTCACCACAACCTCCGCCTCCCGGGTTCAGGCAATTCTCCTGCCTCAGCCTCCTGAGTAGCTGGGATTACAGGCACGTGCCACCATGCCCAGCTAATTTTTTGTAGTTTTAGTAGAGACGGGGTTTCACCATGTTGACCAGGATGGTCTCGATCTCTTGACCTCGTGATCCACCCGCCTCGGCCTCCCAAAGTGCTGGGATTACAGGCTTGAGCCACCGTGCCCGGCCCCCCCTGAGTAGAGTTTTCTGCATTATTTTGAAATATATGTATATTTTTGAAATATGTGTGTGTGTACTTTCTACTTTATACATAGTCATTGCTGAAAGATGATTGTTTTGATTTTTGTCAGTGTAGGATGAACCAAACCATATTCTCCATAACAGGTAATATCTTTTATGGTAATATAAAAAAGCCTATGACATACATATCTAATGTATTACTTGAAATATTGCATTTTTTTTTAACCTGAGTTAACCAGTGAATCAGTTCAGCAACAATGACAGTAAATCACTCTTAATGTCAGAGGCTCAGAACTCAGTTCTCAAGACCCCTTCTCCATTTATACCCTCTGTGGCCGCAGCCTGTCTTCTGGCCCTGCTTGCTGTTTATATGCAGAAGACCTGCACATTTATAACCCCAGCTCAGAACTCACTTTGGAATTACACACTTATATTCAAACTGCCTCTAATGTCTCTACTTAAAAGTCTAAGAGACACTGAATTCTTAGCAAATCCAACTTCTGCTCTGCTTCCAAAATGTGCTCCCCTGTAGACTCCCTCATCTTCGTCAGTAGTGACTCCAACCCCAGAGTTGCTCTGGCCAAAATCTTAGATTCATCCTTGACTCCTTGTTTTCTTTTCCTCACATGCTGCATTCGGTCAGTGAGAAAGGACTGCTGGCTTTGCTTCCACAGCTCTCCAGAAAAACTTCTCAGCACCTGTCCTTCTCCTGCCTGGGTCTGAACCCCCACAATGCTTCACCTGGATTACCACAAGGGACTCCTCACCACCTCCCGACCTCTGCTCCTTCCCCTACCATCTCGTCGCAACCCCACAGCCAAAATTATTCCTCCAACACACAGGTGGGGTTATGGTGTCATGCCTCTGTTCAAACCCTTGCGACAGGTCCTCACTTGAGACAGGAATAAAAGCTACAGTGGGTACAGGATTCCACAGGACCCTTCAGGATCTGACCCTCCACAGCCTGTGCCTATGCTCACTTCCTGTGACTCCTCCCTACTTTGCCACATGGTCTTACCTGCAGTTTTCAGAATGATACCTGTTCCTGCCCAGTGCCTTTTGTACTGACGACTCCCTCTTCCTGGAAATATTCCCATGGCCAATTCCCTCCCTTTCATCATCTATGCTCAAAGTGTCTTTCTCAATGGGAACGTCCCTAAATTCTTCTCTAAAATGCATCTCTCAGCCTCACATTCCCCACTACCTTGCCTTACATTCTCTCCTCACAACTGTCTAGTATATCATTAGCTCGTTTATTATTTTGTGAGTATTACTGACTTTATCTCAGTCCTGCTTTCCAATGAAAGACTCCTCAGTGAAGGGATTATGTCTGTTTTATTCTATTGTATCCCAGACACGTAGAACAGTGCAGGCATATAAAAGATCCTTAGTAGGTATTTCTTGAATGAATAAAATCTTGTAGGTATGTAGAGTCCAAAAACTTCTACAAAACAAAACAAAACACCTTAAGGTGCTTAGTAAACTAAGGGAGGGAGAAGGAAACCCAAATGAAAGACTACAAGGGTTCAAACCCACAGGACATCTCATTAAACAAAAAGCACCAAGAGCCCTGAAATAATAGGGGCAGCATCTAGAAAGAATATATTCAGGAACGACCATACACAATATTTAACTTGCTGCTCTCAGTTTGCAGGCGATGAAGGCTTACTCAGGCCAGACAGCAGCTAGTTCCCTGAGAACACCTTTTATATGGCCCAATGTCAATGGTACTAGAAGGGGTGGCTGAGCAACCTTCTTCCTCTCTGGCTCTTCTACCTCTGAGCCTTTGTCCAAGCTGTTCCTTCTGCATAGACACCTGTATTAGTCCATTTTCACTGATATAAAGACACACCTGAGACTGGGTAGTTTATAAAGAAAGGAGGTTTAATTGACTCACAGTTCTGCATGGCAGGGGAGGGCTCAGGAAACTTACAATCGTGGTAGAAGGGGAAGCAGGCCTGTTTTACACAGCGGTAGGCAAGAGAGAGGTGTGAGCTAAGGGGGAAGAACCCCTTATAAAACCATCAAATCTTGTTAGCACTCACTCACTATCATGAGAACAGCATATTGGAAGCAGCCCCCATGATCTAATCTCCTCCTACCCTTGATGTGTGAGGATTACAATTAGAGATGAGATTTGGGTGGGAACGCAGAGCCAAACCATATCATTACCCTCTCTCTCTCTCTCTCTCTGTTTTACCTAGCCAACTCCAGTTTTCCTTTAGGACTTGTCATGAGACCACCCCGCTAGGGATCCTTTCCTAACCTCTTTATCTCCTATGGAGCAGCTTCCTCCTCTCTGTGCTCCTATAGTTCCTTCTTTTCACTCTCTCCCCAGACTGGCTTTTGAAAGCTTTCTTCCTGGCCACTCTGTACATTCCTGAGGGCAAGGAAGCTCTTTGTCCCATTCCCAGACACAATCCTGATACCCAGCAGCTGCAGAATGTTTGTGAGATGCATACCATCAGCCACACCCTGATCCAGGCTACATGAGCAATTATGACTGACAAAGACCTGGGCTTGACATTGGCGGGGCTTGGATTTCCCAAGCAGACTGTCTCCCTGCACCACTGTACCACATACATTTTATCCACAGAGGAATGACTCATAAGAAATATTTTGCAGGAGAAGAGAAAGAAGGAGTATAGACATTACCATCCGCTCACTTTCCATTATTACTTATTTATTTGCCACATGTTGAGAGCTTGATGGGATACAAAATTACAAAAGACTTCCTGCTGATAAAAAACTCAGAGCCTGGTTGGGAGGAAAGATAGTAAAAAATATTTAAAATACTGAAAGAAATGGTTTTAGAGAGCTGTATTAAAAGAGGCTATGAAAACACTATGCTTGGGCTTGGAAGGCTCCCGAGACTACCTCAGAGAGCAGGTTGGAGATAAATTTGCTAAGATTGCAGGACTGAAGCAGGGCTGGCCAAGTGTGCCCTGTGGGCCAAATCAGGCCCGCTGCTGCTGCCTGTTTCTGTGTGGCTAGGATCTAAATATGGTCTTACATATTTAAATGGTGGTGAGAGGGAGAAAATTATTTCATGACACGTGAAATTATCTGAAGTTTGAATTTCAGGATCGATGAAGTTTTACTGGCACACAGCCATGTGTATTCACTTATGTCCAACAACAGAGTGGTGCAACAGAACCTTTATCGTTCAATAGCCGAAAATATTGGCTATTTGTCCCTTTACATAGAAGTTTGCTGACGCCTGAGCTAGAGAAAACAGCACGTGCAAAGGCCCAACTGCAAGCTGTTCAGCTTGATTGGAGGGAGATGTATGTGAGCCTGTGTGAGAGTGTGTGTGTGTGTGTGTGTGTGTGTGTGTGTGTGTGTGTGCCGTGCATGTGGATGGGGAGGCAGGATACATGAGGAAATGAGGTTTTTTTGTTTTTTTTTTTTAAAGGCACTGTACAATCTCAAATAGATTTTGGGTTTTTATTTATTTATTTATTTTTTGGACGGAGTTTTGCTCTTGTTGCCCAGGCTGGAGTGCAATGGTGCGATCTCTGCTCAGTGCAACCTCTGCCCCCCATGTTCAAGTAATTCTCCTGCTTCAGCCTCCCAAGCAGCTGGGATTACAGGCATGTACACACCACAACTGGGTAATTTTTTCTTTTTAATTTAGAAGAGATGGGTTTTCACCATGTTGGTCAGGCTGGTCTTGAACTTCTGACCTCAGGTGATTTTGCCTGCCTCTGCCTCCCAAAGTGCTGGGATTACAGATGTGAGGCACCGCGCCCAGCCTCAAATAGATTTTGTCTGCCATGCCAAATGCCTCTACCTCTGTTCTGTAGGCTGTGGGAAGCTAACTTAAGGATTTAAGCAGTGGAATGAACTTCTTAGACCTATGTGTTGCCCAGCTAGCCTTTCGGTAATTTGTGTATGTGTGGCTTGGTGGGAAGAAATTGTGAAACTTCAGCCAACTTGATCGTTAATCCTGTCATTGTCATTAAATTATTCCACTATTTTTAACTCCACCCAGACTGCACCCAAGCTATAGCACTTATTCTTTCCAGAAATACTTTCAAAACTGATACCTTATTCATGAGGACTAACTTGCTCTTGTTGAGATAATATACCTACACATGTGTAATATACATATTTTCTTTCTGCATGTATATATCTCTCATCTCTCTCTATAGAGCGTCTTTTAGAGTTTTCATGGGCAAAATGCTGCATTTAAGTTACAATCAAGTTGTGATTCACAATCTTTTGTTTGTGTTTTTTTTATTTTTAGAGCAATTTGCCAAGGCATGTCCAACCTATTATCCTGGAACCATTTCCCTCAAAGGCTTCTTTTTACTTCAAAGAAGATTACTTGTAGATGGATGGCAGGAGAAATAGACCCCAGATGGGGATGTTATCGGCACCCCCATGTTCCCATCTCTGGAAATGTTCATATTTTAAAACTGCCAAGTTAGCAGGCTCTGGTCACCTTTCGGGGGGCACTCTGAGGTGTATCGTTCAGCTATTAATTTTTTACTTCAAAGAGTTCAGTTTATGAATGCAGCTGCAGAACATTGAAAATATTATGCCCACCACTGTGGTCTCCTCCAGTTTTGTGTTTAAAATAACAATGTCAACCTGTGGTTAGAAATAGCAAAGGCAGTAGCATTTCTAGACACAAGGCCATCTAAACCATGCTTCTTCTAAGAACAGGCTTCCCCTTGCTTTTAAGTTATATTTGTAAGGTTTGACTTTGCTGTCATTCAGTGAACTGTTCATGTCGGTGAGGAAAAATAAGTATCAGTGCCTGACAGATAGAAAATGTGGAAGAAAATATATTACCGTTTTCCCTTAACATTCATTGTTAGTTCCACTGGTTTGGAGGAAATGGAAGGTCAAGCTTTCAAATATTCTTTTTGTTGCTTTTGCTAATAATTTTTTTCTCTATGTCCTTTATCTTTCGCTTACTTCAAAAATGACAGTTATTAATGACATAGCTACAATTTAAAAGACATTAAATACCATTCTTTTAGAAAGGTTATGTATATTATTAAAGTTATCTGAACACATTATATGTTATATAAATGGTGACATTCTCTTTTGTTCATTAGCATCAAATAATGAATTGTAATCACTGTTCACATTAATTAATTGATATTTTCTAGAATAAGTCTCTGAGGGGCTCAGGGACCTTAGACATTTTGTCACCATTGCCTCCTAAAATATCATGCTTCCAATATGTGGCCTTGCATTGTAGTTATGTGTGCAATGCTTTTTGCCGGGATATGAAGAAGCAGTGTGGCCATCTGGCCTTGAACAGTAACAAAACGTTGGAAAGATATAGATGGGACAATGATAAAAGTCCATGGCTGTGTGTGTGTGTGTGTGTGTGTGTGTGTGTGCCCACCCAAATCTCAGGTCAAATTATAATCCTCAATGCTGGACGTAGGGGCTGGTGGGACGTTATTGGATCATGGGGGTCGTTTCTAATGGTTCACCACCCCCCTTGGTGGCAATAGTGAGTTCTCATGAAATCTAGTGATTTAAAAGCATGTGGCACCTGCCCCTTCCCTCTTTTCCTCCTGCCCTGGCCATGTAAGATGTGCATGTTTTCCCTTCACCTTCCACCATGATTTTAAGTTTCCTGAGGCCTCTGCAGTAGCAGAAGCCAGTATGCTTCCCATACAGCCAGCAGAACTGTGAGCCAGTTAAACCTCTTTCCTTTACACATTTACCCAGTCTCAGGTTTGTTTTTTTCTTTTTTTAGCCGTGCTAGAATGGACTAATACAAAGACTCTAAGCAAACAGGCCTTGCCAAGCTCCCCCAGTTTATTAGAGTTAACTCATATCCCCCTTTGTCTAATCCTACTTCTGCACGACTCTGTCTTCCTCCTCAGACCCAAGAAGAAACATACACAGATTACCCTGTTTCTTTGGAGTTTTCATTTCAGAAGGCTGCCACGCCTATAAAATTTATATTAAATTAGTGTGTTCTTCTTTTCCCTTACTAATCTGTATTTTACTATAAAGGCCTCAGCCACAAACCTGAGATGGGTGAGAAAAATTCTGCTTCTCTCTGACAGTAGCAAAGAGCAATGCTGGTGCACTCGACATTCTTCTTCAGGAAAGTTAGTACTTACCATTTGCCTCCTCAAGACTAAGAGATGGTATGGGAGACTCCCCTGGCTCTCTGCGTCCTGAGCAGGACTCCAGAGGAAACACGTATGTCTTAGAAAACATTGTGGAGTGGTGTTGAAGCCCTGCCAGTCAACGTGTAGAGAGCTGGGGCTGAGACTGTGCAGTCACACTCAGCTCCACACCCAGAAGGGCCACACCTGGTTCAATGCTCTGTTGTCACCATCTAGACATTCTTAATAGTGTTTGAACAAGAGGCCCTGCATTTTTATTTTGCACTGGGCCTTGCCAATCACTTAGCCTGTCCTGGTGAAGGCCATAGCTACATTGGGAGCTAGAATAACAGAGGTGAGCCCCGGGTAAGGCACCAGCCGGAGGGTCATTGTCACAGTGACCCCCTCTGGAAGCACACACTTACTGACAGCACAAAGAGCTTGGAGGGGTGTCACTGATACAGAACCTGAGTGGTATGTTAAGTGGCAGCCACAGAAAGAATTTCGACCTCATTAAAGGAACATAATGGGACATCTGCTTTGAGGTAGTATCTTCAGAGAACTCAAAAATGCATCCCAAGACAAAACAGTTATCCTTGAAGAGCCCCAAAGTTCAGAGAGCAAAGTCCAGAGAACGTAGACATTTTTTATCTACCCCCCTCTCTTCTTACCCAAGCCTACTCCAACCCAGGGAGAGCCAAAAGCCACCTAATAGGGGCAGGGTAGAGTGAGGAAAGGAGAAGTTTTGAAAGAAAGAAGCCAACCCCGGTTCCAATTGTAGAGGCAAAAGGAAAGTTCCCCTTTTACCCTCAGAAGGTATGCTAGGAAATCAACTCACCCAGGGCAGATTAGTGGGAGAAGAGCCACAGAAGTTTATTTGATATAGCTCTGAGTGACAGGAGCATTCAGAATGAAGAAGCCACCTTGCATTGCGGTGCAAAAGCTTATAAACCATCTGAAGTTACAGAATGAATGGGGGCTTGGGTCTTGACCAAACAGGTTCTAGGAGAAAGGAGAAGAATTCTGTTGAGGGAAAATAACTAATTCCTAGGGAGAATTCAATGGGTTTGAAGAACATATGACGGTCTGGATCAAAGTCTGCTGGGCCCACAGAGTGAACAATGGTTAGTGACACAGTTCTGTTCAAATTTGAGAGACTTTAGTCTTCCTTCCTGTGAAATGAGTTCAGTTAATGAAAACTCATGGAAAGGACAAGAGGTAATTTTTTCTTCTTTGGTAGGTCTGGACTTTAGGCAGATAAGGCAGCCTCAGAGAATGGCTTCACTTTATGTTTTGGGAGAGATGGTTGGGGACGATGGTCAGAGAGACCTTGAGGTTTCTTTGTCAGTTGAGCATGTATGAAGCACCACATTTTGGGGATACTGGTTTTCCAGCGCCAATACACTGTAGGTCTCCACAAAGCAGTCCTAAGGGGTCGGAGGGAGAAGGAGGGAAACAAGCAAACATTGAAGTGAAGTTCAGGATTTTGACAGTTGCATCGGTTGGACAGTGAAACTGCTGAAATTCGACCATTAAAAATGACTGGAGGACTTCCCTTATCTAACCGGAAACACCATGTGACCTATTAGAACAGCCACCTAAGGGTCAAAGTCTGCAGAGGGAGGTTTCGAATGGGCAGTAATGAGAAAGGAGAGCCCTGCTTCCTCCTTGTCACCAGCGGAATCTCACCTTCTTACCACGGAAGACTGCAAAAGATCTTTTCTTGTAAATTGTAGGAGCAATTTTACACAGAAGTTATCTTTCTTGAACTTGTTTTTGAAACAATAAGAATATTGAAAGCCTTCCAAAAGTTTTATTAACATTATGAAATAAATTGCATGTTAGTTAATAACAGGAAAAAAACTTCTGAAAAACCCCATGCATGGTGATCAGTGGTATTTGACAGTGAAGGAGAACTCACCACGCTTGGGACTAAAACTAGAGCAATATCTCCATTTGGCAACAATTGAATCTCAGTTGTGGTTGCTCATCCTATCAAGGTCATACCAGTGTTGTTAAAGAGAGGAAGTTAAATGCACTAACAAAGTCTCAGAGCACACTCAAAGTATGTTAAGGTTGTGTCAGAAACTAATAATAAGGAAATTCACAGTTTAAGCTGACCTCCCATCCATGGACTCAAAGGGCCATATAAAGGAAGTGGTTTAAAAGATACCCCGTGGTGTCTAGGTATTGGAAGTCAGCCTTAACTATAAATTTCCTTGTTTTCATTAGCTTGGGTTACAACAAGCTGAGGATTTTCTGAATGCCCTCTTTGGTAAGTGAACTTCCTTTTTTTTTTTTTTTTTCTTTTTTTTCTTGTAAGTTCCATAGAAAGACAACTTCTGTAATCAGTAATCACACATTTTATTCCTATTTTATGTACTTTCACAATGAAAGACAAACTTATTCATGATCTCATAATTACCTATCTTGTCCTGTGTAACAATCTATTCTTTGTATCACAAAACATTCTTCTAAGGATTTGGTAAAACCGGTTGAGCAGGTTTTCCTATAGAAAAACCCAATTCAAACGGTAGCTCACAAATGGAATCTCAAGTATTTATTTTCACATATGAGTAGGCAAACATCAAATGCATAACCAGCAAATTTTTTTTTGAACATTCAAAGGTAGCATTACACAGTATCTGGGAATCAGACAAAATACCTCAGGTATTTAGTGGTCTGTCAAAACAGGGAAACACAGTGATGGTAAATCTCATGACAGAACCCAATGGCTGGAGACTGCAGCCCGGTTTGATGCCACCTTGAGGTTTACCAGTGGCCAACAAGGCTGGAGGCTTTGGCTTTATGTTATTAAAAGGCAATCCAACTGACTCTTTCAGAGTAGTGTGTGAATATTATTGAATTCATTTACTGACTAAACACAAAATTACATGGTTTATTTTTTTAATGACTCAAGTCAGTATGACATTTCATTCCATTTTTACTTCATTGGCATCAGTGAAACTGAGAAATGCTCTCTGTGTTATAATACTACAATTTAAAAATATATTTTTTACTATTTAAGTGGAAAAAAAAGAACAGTTAGATAAAAGGTAAAAGTTTGAGGTAAAATTCCACAGCTCCTTTAACCTTAAAATAACATGAGATCAACATCATTAAATGCTAGAATAGCTCTTATCCCAAAGCCTCTTCCAAGTAAACAATCCCTCCAGAATATCAGTTTTCTGTAGCAATGTGCTTAGAAAAAAAACCTTAGTTTCTTTGCCAAGAATAAAATTCTAGCTCTGAAATATTTGCATATGTAAACATTTCCAAATTCATATTCTATACACATGCTAAACCTCTTGGTGTTTATACATGCTTTTGTGATTAGTCTTAAATTTTTGTTGGCCAGATATGTAAAACCCACAGCTAGAAGTTGGATATTAGAAGATAGAATAAAAATAGCAATAAGGAGAATTTTGTTCATTATTAGCACTTAAAATTATGCTTAGCTCTAAAAAGGAATTATAAAAAACTGAAGACCCCAGATAGAAGTATTTGTAATGTAAATTTTACCTGTTTTAGGTTTGTATCCCAAATTTGTCAGGATCTCTTAATTTAGAATCAGGGGAGTCATTGACTAAGACATAAGATAAAAGGTGTACCATCTTGATGGGATATAATGGTCTTCCTTTTCTCTCCAGTTGAGGCAAACTCAGCTAGAGTTTTGATGTGACATGAAGTCTAAGACATCACAGGCCAATCAGTGGATTTGCCTGTCATGGGTTAAAAATGAAGGCATATACACACACAATTATATATAACTCACTCTAAGACATTCAAATTTTAAATATTAGGGAAATAGAAGAAATTTCTTAAAAGGTGCAATGTAAGCTGTTGCAAATTAAAGGATTGTTTCTAAGTTCCATATTACTTCAGTGCCTGTGAATTACGCTACACAAATAATTTATAGGAAACTTACCTTAATAATTACCTTGAAAAGAAGTCATGAATATCGGTTGTTTTAAAGATTGAATCAATTGATTTCCATGAGCCCAGAGAGCTACAATTATTATACATTTTCTACCTCTTTCTCAAATCTTATTTTTTGTTTCCCTGTACTTACAGCCCATTACTTTAGTGAACCAAGATACAAATTAGCTTTAGTACTTCTTTTCTGACCCTTGGGAGGTCTTCAGAGAAACTAGACAAGTATGAGAGACAAGCCAAGCAGTTCTGTGTTCACACTGTCACTGATTTTTCTTCAAAAATCTTCCCTTTGACAGAAAAAAAAAAGTTATTTCATTCTCTGTCATTCGTTAACATATAGTGGGAGACATGGCTGATTCATTTTTTTTAAATCAAATGTTAATTGAACACTTACCCTGTGCCAGGAATTTTGTTAATTCTATAAACCCAAGTAAAGATAATAACCTCACTCTGAAATTGCTTATAGTATATTTATATCTTAGTCCATCTGGGATGCTGTAACAAAACACCATCAATTGTATGGCTTATAAACAACAGAAATTTATTGTTTGTAGTTCCTGAAGCTGGGAACACCAAAATCAAGGTGTCAGCAGATTGAGTGTCTGACAAGGGACTGCTTCCTGGTTCATAGACAGTCCGTTCTTGTGGAGTCCTCAGGGCCTGGCGTAAGGGATGAGGGAGCTTTCTAAGGATGCTGTCCTTATGACCTAATCACCTCTTCATACCATCACCTTTGAGTTAGAATTCCAACATATAAATTTCGGGGAGACGCAGACATTCAGACCGTGGAACTTTATAAATTCACCCATTATTATGCATACCTTTAGATATAAGAAACTTCACCAGGTAACTTACACTATCTTTATAAAGAAAGACTTTTAATATTATGATTTGCTTTCACCCTTAACATAATGGATATTGCCAGATAAGTAAATTAACTAATGGGATGTTGCTTAGTTCCAAGAAGTGGGCTTCAGTACAGAAGATAAAGACGTAACTCTTACCAACTGGGGAAGTAGTGATAGACTAGAGAAAAAGAACTGCAGAAAAAGAGGGGGGCACAGAAACCCTCAACAATCAAAGAGCTGTGTGAAAGGGATGCGCCTGTATTTTATGGGAGTTGAAACTGTTGTCTGTCACCAGCAGAGAAAATAAATCGGCACCCTCATTTTCTAATATACCTCTTTAAAGTCAATCAGCACCTATGGACAACTGTCAACCCTTTTAAGTTTTCTTCTATTAGAAATTAGCTCAGTCACAAGCTCGGTGGGCATCTATTGATTTAGTGTCTTTGAAGATGAAAGTTTAAATTGGGTATGTTGGGGAATCGGTGTGGTGAGGCATGTGAGGTGATTCTATATCTAAAATAAAGCCCGAATTTCAGTAGATTCATGTTGGCCTCCTTCAGAGGAAAGAGTATGTGGCACAACTCCCTATGAAGTTGGTTCAATGTTCCATGGACTTTATTTATTTATTTATTTTATTTGCGGGTTTGGTATAGATTTAGGTCATCGGTGTTTTGTTTGGTTTTATTTTATTATTTTCTTTTTAGACAGAGTCTCACCCTGTTGCCCAGGCTGGAGTACAGTGGCGCCATCTCAGCTCACTAAAACCTCTACCTCCTGGATTCAAGTGATTCTCATGCCTCAGCCTCCCAAGTAGCTGGAATTGTGGGGTAGTGCCACCATACCACACGAATTTTTGTATTCTTAGTAGAAATGGAGTTTCACCTTGCTGGCCAGGCCAGTCTCGAACTCCTGGCCTCAAGCAATTCACCCACCTCAGCCTCCTAAAATGCTGGGATTAGAGGTGTGAGCCACTGCTCCCAGCCAGTATTCCAGTGAATTTAATAGGAGCCTGTTAGGATCGATACGGTCTCAGCCCACTGTTTTAGGAGAATGGCAATTGTCTCAGGAATCAAATACCAGCCCCAATTTCCTAATTTAGCTTTTTAGGAAATGTTGTGGTTTGAATGTGTATGTCACTCCAAAATTCATAGGTTGGAACTTAACCCCTAAGGTGATGATACTAAGAAGTGAGATCCTTGAAAGGTGATTAGGCAATGAAAGCCCAACCCTGCTGAATAGGACTGTAAAAGCCTTATGAAAGAGTTTAAGGGAGTGAGTTTTTCCCTTTTAAGTCTTTCCACCAAGTGAGGACACAGCGTTCATCTTTATTGAATGATGCAACAACAAGGCATGACCTCCAGATCAGACAGCCAGCCCTGAACAGAAATGGAATCGCGGGAGCCTTGAACTTTGACTTCTAGGCTCCAGGACAGTTAGAAATAATTTTTTATTATTTATACATTACCTAACCTAAAGTAATTTGCTATAGCAGTAGAAATGAACTAAGACAGAAAACAGTAACAATAATAGGTTGGGCATGGTGGCTCACGCCTGTAATCCCAGCACTTTTGGAGGCTGAGGCAGGTGGATCACCTAAGGTCAGGAGTTCAAGACCAACCTGACCAACATGGCAAAGCCTTTCTCTATTAAAAATACAAAAATTAGCTGGGTGGAGGTGGGCACCTGTAATGCCAGCTACTTGGGAGGCTGAGGCAGGAGAATTGCTTGAACTTGGAAGGCGGAGGTCACAGTGAGCTGAGATTGCACCATTGCACTCCAGCTTGGGTGACAGAGTGAGACTCCATTTCAAATAGTAATAAGAATAATAATAGAAATGATATCTCTCCTTTTTACTGAGACCTTACAATGTGTTGGGTATTAGAAGAGAGCTTTTACAAATATTATTTGAATATTCGAACAGTCATGAATGGTTGGTATAATCATTCTTATCTTACAATAGGAGTCCATGTTTTTGGAAAGGTCAAAGAATCTGGGACTTTACACATTGAAAGTGCCAAAACTGGTGTTATAATCGGAATGTGTCTCTAAAACCTGTGGCTTCACCATCGTTCCATATTGCCAATGGGGTGATAAACTACGTAGCTGGACATTTTTAGACATGGAGTTTGGTCTCTATTTCTGATATTTTCTTGTGTTCTGAGTAAACCTCAATAGTGATAATGAGCTATTTAATAGCTGTAGATGCTATCCCTTTGTTGATAGCAGAAAGACCTGCAGTGCCTTGAGTCATAGGTGATCATACTTTATTGCAATGTTATTCATGGTTGCAGTTAGAGATTTTGCTAGTTGACTCATGTCTAGGAAATGTGGGGGCAAGCTCAGGGTAGATCAGTTTGTTTCTCATGGAATTGTCAAGACGAAAGGGCATCTGAGGGAGCAGAGGTGAAACTTCTGAGCAAAGGCTTAGGGCTGTTTATTTGCTGCTCTAATACTTTTGTCAAATACTTTGTCCTGAGTGTGTGATTTCTTGATGATAACTTGTGAACTGCTGTAAAATGCTTTCGGAGCCACAGATAGAACGAACTGCGTCACAACTGATAATGCAGTTGCTATGTTTGAAGTAATAAACACTTTTATTTTTGCTATTGTCCTTCCCTGATATTTTAGGGATTAAATTCTGTCACAGTTGCCTTTGAATGATGTTTAGTAAGAATTGATGTATTAGTTATTAAGTTTTTATAGCCACATAAAAATTCCCATTTACTCAAGAGAGGGACTGTATATAAATCAGAAGTGAATAAAATAATGATCTTAGTGGCTATAATTTATTAGTATTATGACTTTAATTAACTTGTTTATAATAATGAATATGTGAGTTACTCATGCTTCTGCCTGATGTATATATTAGTCAGTGCTTGCTCACCTTGAGCGTTTTCGAAAAATATCAACAATCCCAATTCAGTGAACTCCAGTATTCCCATATTCATGAAAAAGTAAACTTAAATGAAAAATAACTTTCAGCTAAGTTTTTCCATGATGTGTAAGAGAATCATATTAAAGATTACCATATGATTTGTAGCATGACTTCCTCTTTCCAGCTTTTATTGTGCTGATTTAAAATACAATAAAACTTATTCATTTTAAGCATGCATATTCATGTACAGCTTGATAAATTTTAGTGTTTGATATAGTCATGTAATCACCACCCCAACAAACATATGGAGCATTTCCATTATCCTAAAAACTTTCTCCTGCCCTAACCTCAGCGAACCACTGATATGCTTTCTGTTGCTATTATTTTCTTTTTTTTTAGAATTTCATGTAAATGAAATTATGTGATATTTAGCCTGTATTATTATTCTGTGTTCTTAGAGAATGAATACAAATACAATGTGTTGATATACATATGTGCATGTGAATATTTTAAAAAATGAAGTTATTTGATGGCGCCAGGCAAGTCTGAAATCCGCAGGGTAGACCAACAGACTGGAAATTCTCACAAGAGTTCATGGTACAGTGCACTTTTGAAACCAAAGACAGGTGGGTTAGGCTTAGGGTTAGCAGAATTCCTGCTTCTTTGGGGGACCTCAGTCTTTTCTCTTCAGGCCTTCAAATGGTTGGTTGACCCTTCCCACATTATGGATGGTAATCTTCTTCATTCCAAGTCTACTGATTTAAATGTTAATAATATCTAAAAATAGTTTTTTCGCAGGAACATGTAGATGAGTGTTTGACCAAACAACCAGGCACCATAGTCTAATCAGGTTGACATGTGAAATTACCCATTATACAGCCTTTTTGTGTTCGATTTCATTCCCTTTACCATAATGTTTATGATTTTTATTCATGCTATTGCATGCATTATTACCCCTTTATTCCTTTATATTGTTCAGTTGCATGCCATAGTGTGACCATCCCACACTGATCTATCTACTTAACCAGCTGATCAGCCTTTGGGTTTTTTCTAGTTTTTGCCTCACAGGAGAAGTACTGCTATGAACCATGACAATTAGATAACTTCTAATACAATTTTTTGACTCACATTAAAATATTATCAATTTTACTATATATACTGCTAATGTTTATATGTGGTATCTTCAAAAAGTTTGTGAAAAATGTGTATTATGAAAAAATTATGGATGGATTTCAATTATTTTGCACCAAAATAAACTTAAGTTGTTATACTATGTCTGAAGAGGAAGTAGTTTAAGGCATTAAGAAGGATGTCAGTTTGAAAAGAGCCCCTATCAAAGTAACGTGAGTTCTGCTAAAATTGAAGCAAGAACAGACATCAAATTTATGGTGATGCTTAAATGGAAGAATGGTGACCTCACTAATACTTCACAGAAAGTTGATAAGGACAATGACCTCCCCCCACCTGCCAATCATCAGTTTATAAATGGATAACTCATTTTAAGAGGAGAAAAGTTAATGTTGAAGTTGAAGCTGCCAGTGGCGGACCGCCCACAACAATTTGTGAGGAACAAGTTCTTGTTTGTTCCCTAGTTGAAGAGAACCAAAAATTAATAGCAGAAACAATAGCCAACACCACAGACATCTCAATTGTTTTGGCTTACATAATTCTGACAGAAAATTAAAGTTGAACAAACTTTTTATTTGATGGATGCCAAAGTCATTATGCCTAGATCAGCTGTAGACAAGAGAAGAACATTCAGTGGAAATTTTAAACAAGTGGGCTCAAGATCTTGATACATTTCTTTAAAGAACTGTAACAGATGAAACATGACTTTACCAGTATAATCCTGAAGACAAAGAACAATCAAAGCAATGGCTACTGAGAGGTAGAAGTGGGCCCATCAAAGCAAAATCAGACTGGTCAAGAACAAAAGTCAAGGTAACCGTTTTTTGGGATGCTCAAAGCATTTTGCTTGTCGACTTTCTGAGAGACCAAAGCAAGAAAACAACGCTTATCATGAGAGTATTTTGAGAGGGTTAGCCAAAGCTGTAGCAGAAAAATGCCTGAGAAAGCTTCACCAAAGAGTTTTTTTTCCATTGAGACAATGCGCCTGCTCATTCGTCTCATCCAACAAGGTCAATTTTGCAAGAGTTTCCATGTGAAATTATTAGGCATTCACTTTGCAATCCTGATTTAGCTTTTTCCAAATTCTTTTTGTTTCTTAATCTTTAAACATCTATGAAAGACACCTATTTTTCTTCAGGTAATAATGTAACTAAGACTGCATTGACATGGTTAAATACCCAAGATCCTCAGTTCTTTAGGGATGAATTAAATGACGGGTATCAGCAGTTACAAAAGTGTCTTTAACTTGATAGAGCTTATGTTGAGTTTACATATTATATTTTAATCTTTTAACTTCTTTTTTCATGAACTTTTTCAAGCCCCTTTGAATTGCCCTTTAGAGTTGACAGAGCATATTTGATTTTTCCCTCATTTAATTTCCAACATAAAATTATTCTTATAATAGACACACAAAATAGTGCTTTATAGATGTTTTATTATTTACAACATCTCATTTATTTACAACAATTCCAAGATTTCAGCATTGGAGCTCCATTTTTCAGAGGAAAAAGATGAAATTTAAGAATATGTAGGGACTTGCCTAAGACAACTACAGTAGAAAGTTAAGGAATGAAATTCAGACCAGGATGTCCTGACTCCAAGCCCAAGTGACCCTATTCACCAGTGAAAGTCAAGTGCATGCACAGAAAATGACAAGATTGCAATAAAACATTGGAAAGAGTCATGGTTAATGGTCAATCAATCTGAAACATTTTTCTAATTGAGAAAAAACAGTCTTTACCAATCAGGCCGCATTTCAGTATTTTAAAAATTCAATAAGTAATCTCTTGAAAAGGAATTAAAACAAAATGGTTCCCTCCCCCATATAATGTTGGCATAATTAGTATTCTCACTCAGGAACACTCTGTGCTTTCTGAAAATGATATCTTGATGGTCCCTGACTTAACATGGTTCGACTTACGATGGTTTGACTTACTGGTTTTCTGACTTTATGATGGGGCCAAAGCAATACACATTCAGTATGTTGTCAATTACAACAGGGTCATGTACTGAGAAACCCATTATACATTGGGAGTATTGTAAGTTGAAAACAGTATACAACATTTTTAGCTTACAATGTATTTATGTATTTATCAGACATGATCCTATTGTAAGTTGAGAGGCACCTGTAAATAAATCATGAGGAAATTGCTGGTGCATAGTGCTACTTTATGTCGGGCAGTTAAGGCCTTCAGTTATTCCTGCAATTCTCTCAGATGATCTGCCTAAAAACGTTCCTGACCATTGACACTGCTGTAGTCTGTTGTCATTCATTATAAAGAGTTACTTGCTGATACTGGAGGAGTTTCTGAATGTTGCTATTGCTGGTGATATTGTTGATATTATACTCGCTGATAGGTTGTGGCTTGCTGATACTATAGGAGTTCCTGAATGTTGATATTGCTGCATGAAAATCTAGGGGCAGATGACTTTTAATGTCTCAAGATAATTTAACATTTGCAGGATTTCATTTCATGGCTTGAAAATTCAGACCATTCAAAAAATGCTTATTGAGCATCTACTGCCTAGCATGTCATTATTAGAAACACCCATCTCTTATGTACCTGCATGCTGTACCTATATGTTTTGTAAACTAATTTTTGACAGCATTTAATATTTTACAGTATTGCAAAATAATATGTGAGAAGATATAAATGATGAAACATTTGTTCTATTTTGACAGATGTTCAATGTACTATGTTCTGGGCTTCAATCTTCTTTAAGGTGGTGTAACCAGATTGCTGGACAGGACAGGGTGAGCTTACCAGTTAAGTAAATATCAGACCCAAAGAGTTTTGCAGAGAGTGATTTATTAGGCAGAGAGAGAAAGAGAGAGAAGTAGAGAGAGCTCCCACGCTGTTGTGGGAGGGGATCCCAGAGAGGGAAATCCGTGCAGGTAAGGTGCAGTGGAGTTTTAACTTTGAAGTTATTCCCGCCCCATTTATGTTCTTGTCCAATGACAGGAGTTTTTTCAAACTTCCTCTGGAGTGATTGATCTTTGACTTTGATCCCAGATTGGTTGCTTGGGCCCACAACAGAGCCCCTCCTTCCAGGGCTTTTGGCGGGCTTTCTAAACAAAGGAAGCTCACCTGGAATTTTACCTGGCCGGCAAGGGAAAGTTAGACAATGAACTCTAGGTTCCCGGATAGGGAGGTGGATGGAGGCATGGCACTGGGAAGTTCTTGCCTTTGAAACCAGCCCCTTGTGGAAGAGAAGTTAGCATAGTCCCTCAGTAGGTGTTTATATCTTCATTTTATACATAAGGAAAAGTGAGGCTCACTACAATGAAAAACTTTGTGTCAGATAGCTCATAAGTGGTTGAGTTGCTATTAGAATTTATGTCTGACCCCAAAATTAGTCCTATAATGTAGGAGTCAGGCAGCTTTTTCTGTAAAGTGCCTGATAGTAAATATTCTGGGCTTTGTAGCCTGTAAGGCAAAATAAAGGCTATTGCACAGATGCTGATGTATCGTAGTGTCTCTGTTAAAATTCCTTAGCTTTGTGCTTGTGGCATGAAAGCAGTCATAGGCTGCGTAGAAATGAGTTGGACCACTGTGCTTCAATAAAATTTCATTTATAAAAACAAGAAGATGTGGCCTGTGGGCTATGGTTTGCCTCCTCTACTCTAAACTATACTGCTCCTTTTAATGCCGGATGGAGGTGTCTTTTGGCATTTTAAAGTTATTGGATATGTGAAGGGTTTTAACTTGGTCCATTTGGAAAGTTTAATGCAACTTTAATAAAATGACATTGAATAAACTTTGGTGTTAGTGCCTCCTGTGTATGGAGTGCGAGAGGAGAGCAAATCGTCATCTTGGATAATGTAGGTGGGGTTAAGATCGCAGAGCGTTGAATTAGCTGAACAGAAGGAAGAAAAGTAAAAACATGGAAAGAAAAGTTAGGTCATGTGATAACTTTTAATTTTCTGAAAAAGACACTACTCCGGTCTCTGTGCATATGAATGCCTCTATGTGTTTTTATTCTGTGAGCACTTCATCATGCCAATTGTATTACCTTTCTACTGCTGCTGTAATACATTACCACACACTTAGTGGCTTAAAAAATGCGAACTTATTGCCTTACTGTTCTTGTATTATTCTGTTCTCATGCTGCTAATAAAGGCATATCTGAGAGTGGGTATGAAAGAAAGAGGTTAAATTGACTTACAGTTCCACATGGCTGAGGAGGCCTCACAATCACTGTGGAAGGCGAATGAGGAGCAAAGTCACATCTTACATAGTAGCAGGTAAGAGAGAGCATGTCCAGGGGAACTCCCCTTTATAAAACCATCAGATCTCCTGAGACTTATTCACTATCATGAGAACAGCGTGGAAAAGAGCCACCCTCATATTCAATTACCTCCCACTGGGTCTCTCCCATGACACATGGGAATTGTGGGAGCTACAATTCAAGATTTGTGTGGGGACAGAGCAAAACCATATCAGTTCTGGAGGTCAGAAGTCTCAGTGGACTAAAATCAAGGTGTCAGCAGGACTGTACTTTATCTGGAGGCTCTGGGGAGACACTGCTTCCTTGCCTTTTCCAGCATCACAGGCCACCCACATCCTTTGGCTCATGGCCCCGCCCCTTCCTCCCATCAGTCCAACCACTGCTTCCATTGTCACAGCTCCCCTGACTTTGATTTCCTGCCTTCTTTTTAAAGAACCTTTGTAATTATATTGGGTTCACCTGCTAATCCAGGATATTCTTCCCATCTCAAAATTCTTCCCTTAATTCCATCTGCAAAGTCTCTTCTGCCATGTAAGAACATATCCACAGGTTTCGTGCTTAGGCTGTCTTTGGGGGAACGTTATTCTGTCTGCACCAACCATGATAAGTGGTAGGGTGGGGAGAGATCATCTGAGCAGGCCTGTTCCTGCAGAGGAATATTGCACTCTCCAGTTTGGGAAGCCTGCTCATTAAGCAGTCCTGTCAACTTTTACCTGTAATTTTTCCCCAGAAATAAGTGTAAGCATCCCCCTGCTGATCATATCCGAAGCACAGCCACACTGACTTCATTTGAGTTTGTAAGTTTATCAGTATGCTGGCTTGCTCCTTGTCTCTTTTAGCCAAGTAATTTGTAGCATTCAAAATGTACCATTGTTAAGGAAATGATTTAAAGATGATTCACTTGTTGATGGTATTTAACACCTACTGAAAGGATTTGTTAAATTTTCTTGCTTGCAGAATTGCATGGAAATATGCAAAGGCTCCCTTATAAATAGATTTATATAAAAATCCCCAATGTTATTATGGCTGTAGAACCAAATATTACAAGCGTTATTTATTTGCCCATACAATGGTTGACGAACACTGCAGTTCTGGTTTATAGATATTAGCTCTTTCAAAATTTTGTGAAGTACACCAGCTAAGAATATTCTCACTGTGAAAAACAACCATCTGATGATGCTACACTGGTTTACACTGGGGGGACTTTGAAGCAAACAGAATAATATTCTTTGCACAGGCCCATTTAGATGAACTGAAAACAAAGTAGAGAACTGGACTTTAATTCCAAAGGTTTCCCAGGAGAAATTCCGGTGACCCTGCTAAATAACCATCCACACACAGTGCTCTGTTGAGTTTCAAAAATAGTTGGCGTGTGTAAGCATCTCACCATCACACCAAGGGATTCACAAAGTAATGAATACTCTATTCTATTTGATAACATAGAGATTGCTCCTCTGAAACACGCTGGCTGAACTGAGGTTAGTGTGAAGCTGGAGTTAGGTCTCATGGTTAGATCTGAGAACCAGATTGGTCTCCTAAGTATGTTACAATAACATCTTGTGGCTATGTCTTTGGCTGTAGAAGATGTGAGTAGCAGAATCATATTTTTGAAAACATCAAGCTTTAGCTATTTCCACGTGTCATTAATCACTGGCAGTTATACCTGGGTTGATGAGTAACATTCTAACTTTAAAATTGCTTCATAGAAGGATATTCCTCAACATAAATACCAGGAAGCAGGATTTAAGTTAGATTAAAAAATTGGCTGATGGTAAGACTATTAAATGCTGAATTAGTTATTGAAGGAGATAGTGAAGTCTTCTCTGGAGGTCTTCAATAATGGTTTAGATGTTGTCTTGCTTGAAGGCAAATTATATTTTTAACTTGTTGAATTTGCATATTATAAATTTTGGACCACCTTTAAGAAAGTTCTTAAGATACTCTTTGGGGCAAAACAGATCTATGCGAACGTAGTAATAGTAATATAACTGTATTCCTTCTCTCTGAATAGTCAGTCATAATTCAGAGGTGAGATGTTTTACGTCTTTCCTTGGTTTGAGGATCTATAAGAAAAAACAAGTTTGTTTTAGACCTTTTCAAGGGCTCTGAGTTACCAGGTATTAAATTTATAGCTGAGGAGCAAGGAAATTCAGAAATTCCTCCAGGTTTGGACTCCGATCTGGGATCTGTTCTTACCCAATGTTAAACTGAGGGGTCTTCAGGTGCTCAGGACAGAAGCATGATTGGTCCAGCTGAGATCCGAGCTCTGTGGCATATAGAAAAGGTATAGTCTGCTAAAGAACAACAGAGTCCCAAGCTTTTCAACCATATTGAAAAGTATGTGCAAAATAATCTAGGAATGTCAGTTCTGCAGCAAGGAACTTGTTATTAAGCCTTAAACATATTGGCCTATGAAATTGTATCCCAGAAGGAGGGCATCAGTTTCTCCTGAGGGAAGGGGTCCTAACTGGGTGATTGTCTCTCAGAAAAGAAAAGTGTGCTTGTGGTTATGGGTGCATTGACCTCTTTCTTCAGAGCTTGCTGCCTCTTTGGGCCATCCTTTTGCTTGTTTCAACAGAATAGGCAACTGCTTGTCTCTGAGTGCCTCACTATCTATGGAAATCATTGTGTGTTTTTCCTCCTGATTAGAACCTGCACTGGAAGCCACATGCTAGTTCATGTTCTTGTTGGTGTTTGAACAAAGCCAAAGGAGGCATGCTTACATTTGTGGATTGCACAAAGCAGGGAGGTGCTAATCCAGTGAATGGCTAAATCAGAAGGTGAAAAAGATGTATAAATAAGTACAGTGATAGGTCAAAATCAGAAATATAAAATGTAATGACATTAAGTGTAATGTCTTGTGATTCAGCTTTTGAGAATCAATTATGTAATATGAGGTTCTCATTATAGTTTGCCCTGTGAGGTTGACACTATAGGCATGGAATAAGAAGAGGGGTGGCCTTGTCAAAGGATGAGGATAATTAGTAGATGCTCAATAAACATTTACATAAAAATTAAATACAACATTGATATGGTTTAGCTGTGTCCCCACCCAAAATGTCATCTTTAATTGTAATCCCTATAATCTCCATAATCCCCAAATGGCAAGGGAGAGACCAGCTGTGGGTAATTGAATCACAGGAGTGGTTCTTTGTGCTCTTCTCATGATAGGGAGTAAGTTCTGATGAGATCTGATGATCTTAAAAGTTTTTGGTAGTTCCTCCTGCATTCCTTCTCCTTCCTGTTGCCTTGTGAAGAAGGTGCCTTATTTCTCTTGGCCTTCTACTATGATTGTAAGTTTCTTACGGCTTCCCCAGCCATGCTGAACTGTGAGTCAATTAAACCGTTTTCCTTTATAAATAACCTAGTCTTGGTTATTTATGGCAGTATAAAAACGGACTAATACAAAAATCTAAATAATAGGATTCTTAACAAACACTTCTTTGTTTTTTTTTAACTTTCATATTTTTTTTTAATTATTGCATTTTAGGTTTTGGGGTACATGTAAAGAACATGCAAGATTGTTGCATAGGTACACACATGGCAGCATGATTTGCTGCCTTCCTCCCCTTCACCTATATCTGGCATTTCTCCTCATGCTATCTCTCCCTAACTGCCCACCCTCCGCTGTCCCTCCCCTAGTTCCCCCCAACAGACCCCAGTGTGTGATGCTCCCCTCCCTGTGTCCATGTATTCTCATTGTTCAACACCCACCTATAAGTGAGAACATGCAGTGTTTGATTTTCTGTTCTTGTGTCAGTTTGCTGAGAATGGTGGTTTCCAGGTTCACCCATGTCCCTACAAAGGACACGAACTCATCGTTTTTGATGGCTGCATAATATTCCATGGTGTATATGTGCCACATTTTCCCTATCCAGTCTATCATCGATGGGCATTTGGGTTGGCTCCAGGTCTTTGCTATTGTGAACAGTGCTGCAATGAACATTCGTGTTCATGTGTCCTTATAGTAGAACGATTTATAATCCTTTGGGTATATACCCAGTAATGGGATTGCTGGGTCAAATGAAATTTCTATTTCTAGGTCCTTGAGGAATCACCACACTGTCTTCCTCAATGGTTGAACTAATTTACACTCCCGCCAACAGTGTAAAAGTGTTCCTATTTCTCCACATCCTCTCCAGCATCTGTTGTCTCCAGATTTTTTAATGATTGCCATTCTAACTGGCATGAGATGGTATCTCAATGTAGTTTCGATTTGCATTTCTCTTATGACCAGTGATGATGAGCATTTTTTCATGTTTGTTGGCCAGCATGTAAATCTTCTTTTGTAAAGTGTCTGTTCATATCCTTTGCCCACTTTTGAATGGGCTTGTTTGTTTTTTTTTTTTCTTGTAAATCTGTTTTAGCTCTTTATAAATTCTGGATATCAGCCCTCTGTCAGAGGGGTAGACTGCAAAAATTTTTTCCCATTCTGTTGGTTGCCGATTCACTCTAATGACTATTCCTTTTGCCGTGCAGAAGCTGTGGAGTTTGATTAACATGCTAACATTAATCATTGCATTTAGTTCCTGGACTGTTCTACAATGTTTTACATTTGTTGATCTGTAGCTTTTTGATATCTTTATAATATTGCTTGATTTTGTGAGGAATTAAAATACAGAATAGTGATATTTTGAGGAATATAAAATTATCATCAATGTTAATTATTTATATGCCTCAGATTTTATTAATTCTTACATTATTAAGTTCAGTGAAGTATTATAATATTGGGAGGAGGAGGAAAAAATAAGAATGATTCAAAACTGACTCATATGTTTAACAAGATATTCTGAAACTTGATAACATGACCTTGTTTCTAGACCATTAGACTTAAGTGCTAGCCATCCTGGCAAATTTCACATTTGCCACAAATGTGATAATACTAAAGGCATGTGTTGGTTTGTACAAATAATGTATCATGATCATTGTAGCTCTTCATAGACTGTTGCTGGTGCGTTAATAGGTAAACAAAGCACATTATTCAAGAGCTCTGCCCTGAAGGCTTAGAATCTGTATCACTCAGTCAACAAAATTTAGACATAAATAAATATTGACACTCTGAAGGGATTGCCTAGCTGCTTTCTAGTTTATTACTAGGAATCCACAGAGAATATGTGAAGTTAGCCTTTAAAGATAAACCACTTGAAGTATGAGGGAAAAAAAATCATTTCCATACACACATATGCTTACATAAAAGGCAAACAAGGAAGTGGAGAAAAAATGAGAAGTGGTTTAGAAAAATAGAAAAGAAAAAGAACCTTTGGGTTGATTATGGTAGTTTTGGGAGTGCAGTTTAACCCAGGAGTTAAATATTCCAGCTTGGAATGTATCTGAATGGCTAGGTCTGTGTTGAGGACATTCTAGATGCGAGGAATTGGGCTAGTCACTCTGGATATAGAGTTAAGTGGGACACTGTTTCTCCTGGAGAGTACGATAAGCAATGGCTTACTATGCATCTCTTATAGGTAAGCATGGAGGACTCATTGGAATGCAGAGTAGAACTACCCATTCCAACCTCACAGGCTCGTAGGAGGCTTGCCAGAGAAGAGGTGTAGAAACTGGACTCTGAAGAGCCATAGGAATTAGTCAAACAATGGGAGTGAGGTGGGCTTATGTAAGGGAGAACGTTCTCTCCAGGCCGGGGACCACTATGTGAAATAACCCATGGATGGTTGTGGGACTACAAGTTAGGTGGGAATTGTGTGTTTGGCAGAATCCTGTGACTGTATTAGGTTATACAGGCGAAAGCAGATTTACGTTGCAGGTGGAATGTTCGCTAAGTAGCTGACCTGAAAACAGTGAGATTTTCTAGATATTCAGATGAGCTCAATATGATCACAAGAGCCCTTAAAAGTGGAAGAGGGAGGCAGAAGAGGAGGTCAGGGGGATGTGACGTGAGGACTCATCCTGTTGATTCTGGCTTTGGAGATGCAGAAAGGGGCCAGGAGCCAAGGAATGCAGGCAGTATCTAGTAGCTGGAAAAGGCAAAGAAATATTAGATTGGACAAAAGTAATTGCAGTTTTTGGAATTCCTTTTAATGGCAAAGATCACAATTATTTTTGCACCAACCTAATCGATTCTCCCCCTGTAGCCTCCAGACTGGCATGTGTCCCTGCCAACACCTCAATTTTAACCTAGGGAGACTGTTTTGGGCATCTGAACTTCAAAACCCAAAGACAAATGTATGATGTTTTAAACCACTCAGTTTGTGGTAATTTGTCACAGCAACAACAGAAAATGTGTACGCACAAAGAACGTATTGAAAGTGCAAAGAGAGTAGCAGTGAGACTGGAGAGGAGGCGAGGAGAACACTTTAACCCCTTCTCTACAGTGTGAGTTTATCCTGATGGGTCATGGGGAACTCTGGATGGGTTTAGGGAGGGGAGTGATATGATTTTGTGTTTTATAAATGCCACTCAGGAAATAGGAAGGATTCGAGGCTGCAAAGAGTTTGGAGACTGTCAGGAGGGAATGCACTGACTTGGGAATTTTAATTAATCTGATCAGTGCAATTTGCTGAGTGTTTACTTGTTGGAGGAGGAAGAAAGTGCAACGTCAAGAGCGTGAGCTAGGTTCTTGACCGGAGAGTTGGCACGTGATGGAAAATTCACTGATATACACAGCAACAGGTAGGAATGAGTTTTGCAAAACACTGGCAGAAAGTTGATGGTGTTATTTTCCTGATGGCTGCTTAATTCTCTGAGAAGTAGGAGGTAAAGTCATCTATTGAAAAATTGTGGGTTAGAGGTGTGAAGTGGAAATTCTAAGGGGAAGAAAATTAAGTTTTCATCATCTTCTGTGAGTAGGAGTTAGAATTTCTGCTCACAGTGAAAACAGAGGAATTAACAGGCAGCTGTGAAGGCTGCAGTGAATGTTGGGCCTCTTGAACACTTTATTTCTTATGACTGGAATAGGTCCCTTATTCTTAAATTAACCTGCTCTTTGTCTTTGTCTTAGCTTGAGATGATCCATTAAAGCAATTTTCTCTGGTGAGGATATGTCAGCTGGTAATAAAGTGCCCAAATCTGGAATAGTTGGAAGCCCTGTATCATGACCCCAAAGACCTTTTGAGACAATGGCTAGCATGTTGGGCACCTCTTCCACTTTTGGATACATGCTTTCCTCTCTGTTGCTTTTTGGAGAATCATACAATCTCAGTTGGAAAATAACTCTTGTTGCCTGGGCAAAGACCTTGATGACCTCATGCCCACATCCTTCCAGGCTCTTCCTGGATGCCCACGTCAGGTTGTCCATCTCATCTTGAAAATTTCTGGTGTTGGAAATTATATCTTCTGATAATAGCTTTCTCTGTTTTCAGATGGCTCCAATCCCTAGAAGTTTCTTTCTTATATTGAAGTAAAACCCACCTCCCTATAATTTTACAAGGTTATTTGATTTCTAGAGAATTCACAGAGAATTTAATACCTCTTACATCTGACAACCTTTTAAGTATTTGAAGGCAGCTCACAGATACCTCTCTAAGTCTCTTCTTTCTAGGCTAAGCAGTCTCAATATTTTACCATCACCAGTTTTTCAACTGTTCTTTGTATGTCAGGTTTCCTTCCTTTCACTATTTTGGCTGGATTTCTTTAAAACACCATATGCTGCCATGTATTTTTTTTTTGTTTGTTTATTTAAGTTTAGGGACTCAGGTTGGAGCAAAGCCCTCCTGGTATTGTTTGAGCGGCAAAAAGTAGAACAGAATATCATCTCCATCTTCTATAATCAGTGAGAATTGCTAGCAATTACCCTCCTAGGATACGCTTTTTCCTATAAACTCATCTCACCAAACTCAGCTTTTCCTTTGCTTCTCTTACCTTGGTCTCATTGTCTTGATAGATTCCTTCATTCAGTACAAATCTATTGGGCAGGTTCTGTCTTTTAGGTCATCTGATATATATTGGACCTAAAGAAAAGAGCAAGTTCACCTCTGCCATCAAGCAGAGCAAAGCCTGGTTAGAAGAAAATATAAGCAAACAATATTTATGGGATAGATTGATCAGAAGGAGTATCTATTGGGTTGGAGGAAGGAGATACATGAAGTATAGTAGAAATAAATGTATCACATTGATTAATTCATTCATCTAATGAATGTTGAATTCATGGCCAATTGCTCTTCGGAGCACTGAAGTTACAGTAGGGAACAAAAGTAGGTGCATTCTCTTGTAGAGCTTCAATTCCATAATGAGAGATAGGGGGAAAAAATAACCAACAGAATGACAAAACCAAACCCACATAACAAGTAAACATGTAACAGCCTTTATTTAGAACAGGGGTCTGCAAACTATAGCTTATTGGCAAAATCCGACCTGCCACCTTTTTTGTAAGTAGATTTACTGGAACACAGCCACGCTCATTTGTTTATATATTGCCTATGGCTGTTTACACACTACAATGACAGCCTTGAATAATTGCATGCAGAAGCCATGTGGCCTGCAAAGGTGAAAACATTTGCTTTCTGGCTCTTTAAGGAAAAGTTGGCTAGCCCCGATCTAGAAAAGTAAGGCAGGCAAAGGAGGAGTGGGGAGCCCTGGGGAGGGGCAGGAGGACCAATTTCTCTGTAGAGAGGTTGGTCAGAAGAAGCCGAGCTGATGGGGTAACATCTGAGCAGATACCTGAGGAATTGCAGGAGCAGCTGAGTGGATACCTGGGAGAAGAGCATTCTAGGCAGAAAGAGAAAAACAAAGGCAAAGCCCCCATGGAGGGATTCGGCTCCAGAAGGTGCCCGGGCAATGAGTGCCATGGGGTGAGTCATAGGAGAGGGTCCCATCACACAGGGCACTGCCAGGCCCAGAGGAGAGCCCTGGGCTTGGCAGGGTGATGTGAGAAGCCACAGGCAGGCTTCCAGCAGGGACACAATCCCATTAGCTGCTGTAGGGGAAGGAAGGAGGAGGGCAGATGAGAATCTCTTGCAAAAGTGAGGCTTTGTCTAGGATACCATCTTGGAGGACACAAAGAGAAGTGGTGAAACCCTGGGTTCCACCTGAAAACAAAGTCAACACGATTTCCCCATGACCTGGGTGCAGGTGAGAGATGGGGAGTCAGGTGAAATTCTTCTTTGAAATTTTTATAAGGAAGTAATTTCAAACTTAGTAAAAGCTGAAAAAATGATTCAAAGAATATCAGTTATACCGTTTATTGGATTCACCTGAGGACGTTTTACCCCAGTTGTTTCATCATTTCTCTCTCTCTAGAGCCACACACACACACACACACACACACACACACAAACACACACACACACACACAAACACACACACACACACAGAGCTATACATATATATTATATATGTATGTTTATGCAGTGCAGACACACATAGATGAACACAGATGCATATAATTCTAAATCATTAAATTCAGATAAATTACATTTATCATGGCTTTTCATTCCTAAATATATCATTATATTTCCTAAGAATAGGGATATTCTTATAAATAATCAAAGAACAAATAACTGATCTGTCTCTCTTTATTTCTATTTGTGTCTATATGTATGCATTTTTTTCTTTGGTTTGAGCAATTGGTAGCATGCACTCGCTAATCACTTGAGATGGGGGACATATTAAGAGAAGAAAGAGTTACTTTGGGGTGGCAGGAGAAATTGGGAGATTTGGTTTTGACTTATGAAATTTGAGTTGCTTGTTAGAGACTCCAGGAGATGTGTATATAGATGCTTGGATGAGAGGTTTGGAATTGTGGAAAGAAAGCTGGTCTTATAAATGTATTTAAGGCACTGAGCCTCCTCAGGTGGGTGAATGCAGGTGAAGAGGAGACCTGAGGACTGGGTGCTGGTTCTCCTGACCATTTAGATATCAGGGAGATATGGATGAACAGGCAAGGAATGCTAAAAAGACATTTGTGGTGAAAACAATCATGGAAATAACCCAGGAGCTAAAGGGAGTGTGGGAACACCGGAGTTTTGATTTGTTTTCAGGCTGATACCATATCTGTGCTTTCTTTTCCTAATGGAAAATGTCAAGTAGGGAAATCATGATGGAGAAGAGAAAAGGCCTCCTAGGGTGATGTTTCTGAGTTGGTGAGAGGCGTGGGATCTGGGACCCACATGGAAACCTTGGGCTTACACTGTGATAAATGCTCGTCCTTTGTTACAAAAATGAAGGCAAGTATGTGGGCACAGATGAAGTGGGTTATAAATTTGGTTGAGAGTGAGTGGAATTTCTTTTCTGTTTGCTTTGATTTTCTCATTGAAATAGAAATCAGGGGCTCACTGAAAGGATGGAGGAGGTGCAGTGTTAGGCATTTGGGGACAGAGAAGGTGAGAATTGTCATTTGGGAGTTGTGATAAGAGATGGACCCGGGAAATGTTGATGATACTGACAGCACTGAGAACCCTTGATCTTACTGGTCATTAATGAAAACTCTGACTAGCCATCTTCATTGTATTTTTTTTCCACTTGCCTTCACTATCCTGGCAAAAAATGGTCATTTGGATTGAACTAGGGTTGTGATTTGGCCAAGTCAGAAGAAAGAGGACTGCAAGGGATGGGCATATGCAAAGAAGTGCCTGTCATGGGGGAGCTGGAATCTGAGCTGAAGAGGGAGACACGTGAGAGCTGTAGGGACTAAGGAGAGGACAGTGGTGAGACAGTGGACTGTGGTTCCAGGTGGGGGTAAAGGAATTTTCAAAACAAGCTGTCAGAGACAGGTGGAGAGGTAAAGTTGCTGCTTAGAAGGTGAGTTCCTCAAATTGACCTGCCTGCAGAGGATCACGTTCAGGTCACAAGCATGGCTTCACTGTTCCAAATGTTGTAGCATGATGAGTGGCATTGGAGACACACTGGATGGCATGGACATGTGTGGGAATAGAGTATCACCTGGGCACAATGCGGGAGGGGAAAAGTGTTGGAGAAAGCAACACTTCTCAATGTGGCCATATCCCAGTGAAGGCTTGATGATAACCTTATAAGATGTGTTTGAACTTCAGGGATTCATGGACCTTGCTGTTACCTCTGAAATACACAGAGATGAAATTATATGCTTTTTTCATTTTATCAAGCAAGTACTTTTATTTTTTAAAATTTTATTAAACAACTCCTTTATGTTTTGAATTTCTTCAGATCCTTTCTTAAGTTTTCTATGTGTCCTAACTTTCAAATTTTACATTTTATAACACATCTATCTCTGTCTCCCAAGTCTGTTGGCACTCCAGTATTCAGTGCTTATTGCAGAAGAATTATCATAATATCATAATATTTCAATCTTCTTCCATAAGATTCCTACTTATTTGAATAAAATTAAACATGACACTTAAGTTACTTTTTAAGGTGATATTATGATCACAAATGCTAAAAATAAATTTTTTGTTGTTGTTGAGACAGGGTCTCACTCTGTTGCCGATACAGGAACTCACTCTGTTGCCCAGTCTGGAGTGCAGTGGTGCAATCATGGCTCGCTGTGAAGCCCCCATTTCCCAGGCTCAAGTGATCCTCCCACCATAGCCTCCTGAGTAGCTGGGATCGCAGGGGTACACCACCATGCCCAGCTCATTCTTTTTCATTTTTAGTAATGACAGGGTCTCTCTATAGTGCCCAGGCTGGGAGTTTGGTCTCAGACTCCTGAGTTCAAGTGATCCTCCCTCCTCAGCCTCCCAAAGTGCTGGGATTATAGGTCTGGGCCATCATGCCCAGCAATAAATTATTCTTTACTAGAGGAATAAATACATGATTTTAAAAGCTTGAATGTTTATATGCCTCAAACTTGAAACTATTAATTACGTTTGAAAACTACACATACTCTCAAAATGTTAGAGTTCCATAGTGACTCCATTGATCTTCTCTGAGTGGCGCTTAACCAATGTCAAAATTAGACGACTTTGTATTACTGTGTTCCACTAGACCATATAGAACTTTATTTCAAAAAACTTTCAGTTGAGTAAAAACAGAAAAGTTTGGGGGGATGACTTAGTTTAATTGGTTAATCCATTCTAAAGCATATAAATGAATGTTATCATTGATCATAGAGAAGAAAGACCAGGGGTAAGATTCAATAAATACATATTTACTACCAATTACCTGTGGGTTTTAATTTAATTTGGCTCTTTGCTTGAAGCCAAACTTTGTCCCAAACTAATATATACTTTATTCATGAAACTTTTAATTACATGGTAGTTCTCTCAGAAGAGAATCAAACTCATGTTTCTTTGCCTCTGATCATAATTTTTGGTCAAAGGAAGGCAAGATCCTTTTGAGAGATGAGGCTTTTGAAGGAAAATGTATATGCAATTGGTTGTGTGGTTTGGATGAAGAGGAAAGAGATTTAAAATTGGTGGGCTTCATTTAAGATTTAAAATGAAGATTTAATCAAGCACAGATCTTGTAAAACATAAGGGTCATGGCCAATGATTGGTTATAATGTAGTTCAGAGAATGTATGTCAAGTGTGACACATTATCTTTAGAGTTCTTTGCTTTAGCCAGATTTAATATTAACTTAATGCAGGAAAAAATATCAATTGAAACATAATACATTCAGCTAAGGTGTTCTTTCCTTTGCATAAAAATGGAAATGACATATTGAAATATCCTGATTCTGATTGCCCATTTTCCCATAAAATAAATAACATACCCTCATAAAGCCATGATCTATATTATTATTAGTTTATATAATGAGTTATTGTCCTCTTTAGAGCAGAAACTCTGAGTCATCTTTTGCAAATCAACTAAGATACCATCATCATTTTATTTCCTTTCATGAGTCTACAATACATACATAAAGAATACTCTATTCATAGTTATTTCAAAGTGCCACTTTGAGATTTATGTTTTCAAGTAGCTGATTCTTAAGGCATAGAGCATTACCTCATTGTGTATTCAATAAACATGCACTGAACATTTGCATTTCCACATCAGGTGCTTGATATTAAGGATGATAAGGTAAGAGAAATCTACAGTCTGCAGCAGAGTTTCTCAACTGGGGGTGATTATCCCAGGGGGCATTGGGCAATTTCCCAAGACATTTGTGATTGTCATGAGTTGGGTTGGGGAAAGATTTTACTGGCATCCTACAATGCACAGGAGAGGGCCACACAACAAATAATTATCCAGTCCTATTGCCAGTCATCCAGTGTTGAGAAACCCTGGTCTACAGGGAGCATATCCCTCACATTTCCAATTCAATAGAATAAGTCCAAAAATAAAGCTCTCACACAGAGTGCACTCTCATAACTCAGAGAAAGCAGCACCCAGCCTTGACAATGGTGGACAGACGTGGGTTGTGTGTGGGAAACTCCCTGAATAAAGCGTCCTCTCCGCTGAGGCTTGAAGGCTGGGGAGGAATTAATCTGGCAGATGAAGAGCAGTGGGTTTTCTAGTGGAAGGAACCTCAAATGCCAATTCACAGAAGCAAGCAGCATCCTGGAATGATTGGGGTATGGTTAGTTAGGATAGATGGGGTTTAGATTCATACGAGAGTCATGAGGAAGAAGGCTTTGAATCTAGTTAAGGAATAAGGTTGTGAAAAGCCTGAAGTACATGGAAAAGACATAGAACTACGTCTGGCGCCAGGGAAAAGCCATTGCGGGATAATAAATAGGGCGGCAACATGGGTGCATTGCATGGTGCGACCTTCACACAGTTGTATGGAGCATGGCTGGGAACTAGGACAGTTAGGACCAATTGACTGACTGGTCAGGTCAGACATGATGAGGTGGCTGAGGATGTGCGAAGATATTTTGAAGGTAGAAATGACAGGCCTTTAACATATTCACTGTGATGAGTGAGGAAGAGAGGACAGTCAGAAACAATGCTGATGTTTTTGGCTAAGATGCTGAGTGGATACTGGTGCCTTCATGTGAAATAAGAAATCCATGCTGAGAAAGATGGCGAATTTAGGTTTGGGCTTGGCAGTGCTACCTGTGCGTCATCTGGTCAGGAATAGAAGAAGTTCTGGGGAAGGGAAGGACACTGTGGTTGACCTTGAGAATGCTCAGGGTAACTGAATAAATGTAAAAGGAAAGAGATTCCGTGTCAGGAATCTTAGGGGCATCAAAGCTCAAGGAGCAGGCAGGTCTAGGTGGGTCCATGAAGGAAACTCAGAACTGATGGGAAGAAAAGTGCAAGGGAAAAAGTAGCAGGCCAGGTGTGGCGGCGCACACCTGTAATCCCTTTGGGAGGCTGAGGTGGGAGGATTGTTTGAGCCCTGGAGTTCGAGACCAGCCTAGGCAACATAGTGAGAACCTGTCTTTACAAAAAGCAAAAATAATTAGCCAGGTGTGGTGGTATGTACTTGTGGTCCCAGCTACCTGGGAGGCTGAGGTGGGAGGATGGTTTGAGCCCTGGAGTTCGAGACCAGCCTAGGCAACATAGTGAGAATCTGTCTTTACAAAAAGTAAAAATAATTAGGCAGATGTGGTGGTATGTACTTGTGGTCCCAGCTACCTGGGAGGCTGAGGTGGGAGGATTGCTTGAGCCCAGGACGTTGAGGCTGCAGTGAGCTATGATCACTCTACTGTACTTGGGCCTGGGTGACAGAGCAAGAACCTGTCTCAGAAAAAAAGAAAAAGAAAAAGAAAAAGGAAAAGAAAAAAATTAGCATCAGGCGTTCTGGCTAAGGCAGTTTTTGGAGTGGTATTCTCATTAGTGTCAAAGAAAGATAGAAGGTAAGTTGCTTAGAGCCCATTGGATTGGGCTACGTAGAGGTCACTGGGAATCTCTAAAAAAGCAGGTGGTGCAGGGCCTGTCAGAATACAGTGGGCTAAGGAGGCTCTCGGGAGGGTGAGGACGCGAGGTGGGGAGTGCAGTGAGCTCTTTAAGAAGCCTTGTCCTAAAATGGAGTGCTCTAGAGGGAAAATTGTGATGCTTAAAGCTGGGATTCAAGTGGGCATGCTTATCTGTTGAGCACGCAAGGCCAGCAGTGTTTTATGGTTTCCTCTGAGTATTTATGGTTGCTGATATTGTTATTTTTGATAGATTATAACTGTGACCAAGACTGTATTGAACCATCAACCTCTGATACACATAATACCGAAAGCATGAGAGGATATAGACTTGATTGGAAACATTCAACATTTCAGTTTCTTTAAAACAAAAGGGACGTTCCTACCTCGGGTGGGAAAGTAGTTCATGGTCAGAGACAAGCAGCTGAGTAATGTGTGGGTGCAGTTTGTTTTGCGTGGGGACACAGAGGGACAAAGAGGTCAGCTCTGAATTGCACTGCAGGGGGCAAGAGGGAAAGGGCGTCGTTTTAAAACCGGCAAATGAACAGAATGAAAAGCAGGAGCACAGCCCAGAGAGCAACTTCCTGCCTTGGCATGCCGAAAACTTTTAATTATAAACGTTTGCTGGGCTGTGGGAATGCTGTCGGATAGGAGGTTCAGCGGAAGCATCTTCACCTTAAGTGAAAGAGAAGCGGTCGCATGGTGGGTTTTGCAATCATGGGCTCAACATGCTCAAGTTAAGTAGAAGGTGGCGTGGTCCTCTGCAGTGTGTTGTTTTTTTTTTTGCCAACCATTCCATAATGCTGTTCATTTTGTTCATTAGATCCGTTAATATTATATTACTGATTTTTCAGATTCTAGTCAATAGTGCAATGTTCTTCCTAACCCAGTAACTTTTCAGACTTAACAGCAGCTATTGAGGAGCTTGACACACAAATGCAGCAAAAATGTTGGATGAAACTGAAATATATTCACTAGAATACGGAATAAAAAAGAGGAGAAGCAATCAGACATGAGAACATGAATGCATGCATCGTTTTTCTTGTATTTTTACTTGCATGATTTAATGAAAAGCCTATAAAGCAAGCATCTATAGACTATTCAGAATCTATAGTCATTAAAAATATCCAGAGAATTGGCATTCATTTGTTGGGTGAGATTGAAATACTCCAAAGAAGTGAGTTAAATTCAGGTTCTGGGAGCTGGATTCAGTAGCAGACTCAAAGAGTAATTCTTGCCCTGTAACTTATATTCTCTCTTAATTAGTTTATAGATAAAATGGGCAAACCACTACCTGCTTCACAAGGATGGTACAAAATGTAAATGAAAATTAATGTTTGTGTATTTCTCCTGAAATCAGGAATGAAGTTTGCTTATTTTGTAAAGTATTGTTGCAGAAACACACTGCAGAGACAGTGTTTCTGCCTATTGATAGAGCTCAGGAACGCTGTTGGTGATTTATCATCCTGCTAAGTTGGAAAATAACTATCTTTAATCTACGGTTACAGACTTAAAAAATGACTATTTAGACATACTGTATGTAATTATGTCATTACATACAGTATCTTTAAAATTAGATTGAGCCATCTGAAATTGTCATTTTTATGGGTCAAAAAGTCAAATATTGGCAATTTCAGATGGTTCAACCTAATACAAAAGCCACATTCATCTAAGAAACAAATTACATTTCAAATCATAACATGCAAACAGAGGTGACGGGTTCATATGCATTCTCCTGCAAGCCATTGGCTTGAATAGCACGCTTGCAACATAGAGGTAAGGATGTTTACTGTTGCTTTAAAATGCTTGACAGAATTTGTGTCAAATTATTGTGCAATCCCTTCACAAATTGGGACATGATGGGGCATTTTTTTCAGGTGGCTTCATAGATAGATCTGGTGACCATATTTCAAAATATACCAGCAAAGACTCAGGTATTGTTTAGTTGTGTTAGTTGAAACCCATGGTGACATTTATTTGTAAGTTGGAATGGCTTTTAGAATAACGCCAATTTACAAAATAAAAAAACAGTGTTTGAAAAAGCCTTATCTAAATAGACACTGTCTCCTTTGAGAAATACTATTATCTTTCATTCATTAAATAGAACAAATCAAGTTCCAAATGCCATATTGAAATTGCTGTGCTTTTTTTTGTTTGTTTTTTTATTACAAGAATGAAAGAGTCTAGCCTTTCTTTCTCTTTTCCTTTGAGTGTTGTTTTATAGAGGAAGTCAGGCATTATTTTGTTTACAATTAAAGACTATGTACTAAAGCACAATTTGAATAAGCAACTTTAATTAATCAAGGAAAAAACCCAGCAACCTTCTACACCCATATTTCGGTTTCTAAGAGTGAGTAAAAAGGGTTTTCTTTTCTCCCCTTTGAGGTTAGAAGCAGGTCAGGTCAGTAATTGGAGCTGGCTAGTCATCAGCTGGTTCGACCTGCTAGGCTAAAATTTTCTTTACTACAGGAAAGTATAATCAGAAAACCAGATGTATCCTCATCCTGAGACGGAGTGTAATGAAAAGCAGGCAGTCCATTTATTTTCTCCAAGCCTTTCAGATTTTCATTCAACCATTTGGGGCTTGACTTTGCACTGGGCTGAGGAACTACAGTGGGAGGCATTATTTAACTGGATCACAATCCAGAGATGTCGAAACTGGGACTCAAATGCTTGCATTGTCTTGGATCTCCTATTTCCTTCAAAAGTTGATTGCTATTATTGGTTTTTTGCCTGAAAACAAATAACGAGCTACAGATTTCAAGTAAATAGCTAGGAGACTGTCCGTTATAGACATATTCTGATTATAGGAGCGTTCTCCTGAGTTCCTGTGCATCGTGTATCTGGGATTGGATGAGGAATAGGAGAGCACACCCTTCTGAAGGTGCAGGAAGGGTCATATACAGTTTGAACAGGCATATTCCACACAACTCTTATTTTCACAACACAAACTCCCTTTTCTGCATTCAACCCCGTACATTTAATTTGTCTTACTTTCATCTTAAAGCTTCTCAGATGCTTCCCAGCCCCATTCCACAGTTGAAATTCATCCATGTATCTTAGTTTTCATTAAAAAAAGACGTCACCTATGAACATTTGTGTGCTGTATCTTTGTAATAGGATGATTTATATTCCTTTGGGTATATACTCAGTAATGAGATACCTGGATCAAAGGGTATTTCTGGTTCTAGATCTTTGAGGAATCAGCACATCATCTTCCACAATGGTTGAACTAATTTGTCCTCCCACCAACAGTATAAAAGTGTTCCTATTTCTCTGCAACCTTGTCAGCATCTGTTGTTTCTTGACTTTTTAATAATTGCCTTTCTGACTGGCATGAGATGGCATCTGATTGTGGTTTTGATTTGCATTTCTCAGAGGATCGGGGATGTTGAGCTTTTTTTCATGTTTGTTATCCACATGAATGTCCTTTTTTAAGAAGTGTCTGTTCATGTCCTTTGCTTACTTTTTAATGGGGTTGTTTGTGGTACATATACATGATGGAATACTATGCAGCCATAAAAAGGAATGAGATCACGTCCTTTGCAGTTACGTAGATGGAGCCAGAAGCCATTATCCTTAGCAAAATAATGCAGGAACAGAAAACCAAACACTGTATGCTCACTTATAAGTGGGAGCTGAACAATGAGAACACATGGACCCAGGTAGAGAAATAATGTACCCTGGGGCCTGTCAGGGGGGCTGGGTAGGGGGAGAGAGAGCATTAGGAGAAATAGCTAATGCATGCCAGGCTTAATACCTAGGTGATGGGTTGATAGATGCAGCAAACCAACATGGCACGTGTTTACCTATGTTACAAACCTGCGTATCCTACATCTGTACTGGAACTTAAAATATAAATAAAAATTTAAACAAAGAAGTCACCTAGCATGTAGTGGTTTTAAAACTCAATTTTTTAGACATAATTTTGTAAATCATGATACTGTTGGAATGTTTTTAAGACAGACTTGAACTGGTTTTTGGACATGAAATTGTCAAAGGCTCTCTAACTAAAATAGTGACAAAGATATTTATTGGAAGCATAGATGAATAAATAAAAAAATTCAATTTACAAAACCATTAGTCTTTCAATAGATGTTTTTAAGGACCACAATTAAGAAAGAATCTTCACCACAAACTGTAGAAAAGACTCTTTAGACTTCTGAAGGGCTCTACCATGTAGAATAAAAGGGTCAATACTGTTCTTTGACCTCTTCTAAGTAGTTTTTAAGGAAGTTAGGTCAGGAAATGATCTGGAAGAATCACGATGCTTAAGTATTTTATATACATATGAGTCAAAACTGGAATTATGCCTAGGGTACAGAAAAGAAACATTGCATTCTTTAGCTTCTGATTTTAATTCAGTGAAGGTGTTGAAGGAAATAAGGCAAGTCTGGTAGAATCTATTCTTTTATGTGGCTTGGATACGGTTTAAATGAATCAGGAGAGGGAGATAAGATATAACAATCCAAATTAGGGATCCATAAAAATAGTTGCGGAAAACATGTATTTTCTGAATCATCTCACTCAGACATTGCAACCCCTTTGTTATTGGAATGCTTCAAGAACGGCAGATGCTTTTATTATTTGTACATGCAGTAGATATGTGACCTTGAAAAGGCTGGTATTATTTATTTCACCCTTTCAAATGCCTTGTCCCAGTAACTGTTTCTGGAAATATAAAAGAAAAAAAAAAAAACTGAGAAGGAGAGTTTAAAAACCTCCATTCTTATTTCCTATCTTGAGCCAGGAGGGTAGGTACTTTTCCCGTATCCAAGACTGGAGAGGGAGTTCTCTTCTGTGGCTGAAGCTATCTTCTTGGGATCACTTCAGACTTTAGTCACAAAATAAAATAATTTGTGCTGGATTTCCTTATAACAGTGTAGAACTGTATCCTATGAAGTTCTTCTACTGTGAGAAAAAAAAATGGAAGTACTTTGGATCCGTGTTCCCTGTGTGACGTTGGAATGAACGAAAGGAGAGAAGACATGAGTCTCACAGATAGATTTTTAGTGATGTCCATTCTTCTTCCTTCCTTCTGAGTACACCCACTCTCTCAATCTGACGTTTCTTTTCTCAGCTTCCCTTCCTCTTTTGTTCTCTTTGATTTTTTTTTGTTTTTTCTTTTGAAATTCTCCCTCCTCCACCCCAATTTTTCCAAGGTTTAAAACCACAGACAGGTGGGAAGGAATGGGTAATATTTCAGTAGCTGTGGTTGGAAATCTCTTATGAACCTAAGAACGCACAGGTAAATGTGGCATGTCCCAGAGAGACACTAAAGTTAATATGCTTGAGCGTATCCCAAGGAATTCAAAAAGGAAGTCAACTATTTACTAGAATAAAGTCCCCTATACTTTGTTTTTCAAAATTTTAATAATATATTTTATTAAAACCAATATATCTAAAACATTGCCAGCAATCTGTACTTTCTTACTGGAAACACTGATTTGACTGCTGATCAGTTTTGTGTGTGTGTGTGTCTTGTCAAAAGTATGTTAAGAAAAGGAAGTAAATGAAAGGATAGGAAAAATAGCAAAAATGGCTGTGGAAAAGGCAAAGACACTGGGATGAGTATCTTGAGTATAGTTCTTATTTCTTGTAAATCTTTTCCAGCCTTACTCTCCAACCTGAATCATGTCTTTTCTTGACTTGGTCTTGGGAAAAATGGTAATCAGATGAAAAATTTTTTTAATGCGCTGAACAATTATGTTTCTCCTCACAGGGGCATTCTCTCTCCCCTCTGGACATAAACTCCACATATTTCCCATTTTTTTGGTTATTTTTCACCCCCATCAACAAGGTGCCTGTTCTGGATTCCATTCTCTCAGGATTCTGCTTTCTGTGGTGACCACTAAACCCGATGCAGTGAATTCAGGCTAACACGGTCACAGAAAGTTAGATCCTTGATTCAAATCTAACCTTACAGAAAACTGACAATGGAGGGCTTCTTATGCCTTTGTTGAATAGCAGTGAAGACTGTCCTGTAACTTGCATGACTGTGATAGTCTTCAAATTTTTTTCCCCCCAAGACAGAGCCTTGCTCTATTGTGCAGGTTGGAGTCTTGGCTCACTGAAACCTCCGCCTCCCTGGTTCAGGCAATTCTCCTGCCTCAGCCTCCCAAGTAGCTGTCATTACAGGCAAGCACCATTATGCCTGACTAATTTTTGTATTTTTAGTAGAGTTGGGTTTCACCATGTTGGCCAGGCTGGTCTTGAACTCCTGACCTTGGCCTCCCAAAGTCCTGGGATTACAGGCCTGAGCACCACACCCAGCCTAATCTTCAGATTTGACCCTGCAGACTACTAACTTGTGCTGCTATAATTTTAATTCACCTTGTCCTTTTAAAATTTGTTCCTTTCTTAAAAAATCTTTTTTCTACTTTCATCTCACTGACTAAAGCCCACTTTGTTGAAAGGACATAAAAAAATCAAAGCAAGTCATTTAAAAAGTTTTCTATTTTTTAATCTAAAACTTTATATTCTATATAATGCAGAATTTAGTTCTCTAAAATAAAACAAAATATGGCAGATGTGTACATCATGCATTTTAAGTGGAAACGAAACTATTTCTTAGAGAAAGAATATATAAATAATGCTGAGAGCAAATCTAGGCATGCCTTTCAAGATTTGCCTGTTTGAAATTGTTTCGATGATCCTAAAACTGAATGTTTTATGTTAGCTGTAAATATATTATAAATTCAGTAAGTCTGAGTCAGGGTAATATTCTTCTCCTTAAGGATATAAATTGCATTCTTGGGATTTTGTTAAGTAATTAATTTTGATATCAGTGTATGGGTTTAGAATCAAACAATATCTTGGAAAATGAGTATTACAAATTTGAAGAATGACCAAGTAGAAATAAAAATGAGAAAAAAAAAGATTCAGTATGATGACGGTGTGTGACTGAATCTTTGTTAATTTCATGGAGGATTAATTTTTATCAATTTATGAAAAAATCGACATTTTAATATCTCATACAGAAAAAAAACCAAATCAGCAAAGTTCTTTGCTTTAAGATGCATGTTCATAAACTAAAATAATAAAGTTTTGAGCAAAGAGAATATTTAATTTGAGTATAAAATGCTTCTTTAAAGCCAGTGCACGTGAAGGTGAAGACGAGTCACAGACTGGGACTTATTTATATCACTTTTTTGGAGTGGAGATGGTAGTTGCTCTTTCTAATTGGATATGTAGTCATTTTTACTTTATCTAATTTATTTTCCTTCCAGGATAGTACCAGGAAATTATGTTTCGGCTTTGCTTCTGAATCAACACTGATGGCTACCATCTCCAGAGGATGAGTGAGAAGAAATAGTTTAGCACAAGTATCAGCATTTCTGAGAGTAATTATATGTTTTTAATTGACCTGGTTCTGTATATAATATATAGATATTATATATAGAAATTATGTGTGTGTATACATAATTTTGTTATATCAACCTATGTAAAATTATATGTAGTTAATATATATAATTTTAATTGATAAAGATATAAAAGCATAGAGAGAGGCATTATTTTACTGTGAAAAGAGGCAGTGTGAAAATACCACAAACTAAATAATACGTGGTTTTGATACATGCAAATAAACATGGAAATTTTTATGAAGAGAAAGTAAATGTAAAAATGATATGAAAGAAATGAGAAAAAAACGAGAGAATGAGGAAGGTATGGATACATCTTAATTGATAGGATAGAGATTTTGAAAGTACTAGATTTAATTAAGCTTTCTCTATTTCTCTATGCTTTACTTCCCTGAGAAAGGGGATCTTAATATTTACAATAGTCACTTAGTTGTTGTCTGATATTTACTTACTTCTATTCATAACACTTTTGATTCAGGTGACTTTTATTGTTATTAACCACACTGCAGTCTGCATGCGTAATACGTGGTGTCTTGCCTGTGTCTTCTCATTCCTGTTATCAGCTCCTTAGGATTCAGCTTCTTTGAAAATCACAGAAGGGAAAATGCAACGAAGAACCTGCGAACAACTGGGTCAGGAACAACGGCTGCTTTTCAGGGCTCTGATCTAGGAACCCCAGATGCAAAGACATCTGGCGTCCTTTTGGTCAGCCATCACCAGGCAGCAGGTCAACCAGCTCACTTCATCAACCTCAGTGTGCAATGTAGCTTACAAATAACTCATTGACAATCCTTTATAAATATTAAGTTGGGGCAAAAGTAATGGTAAAAACTGCAATTACTTTTGTACCAGCCTAATACTATTGACTGGGTTGTCACATGTGTGCATTTGTATTTAGTGAGTCACTGATTCAGAGGGTATTATCTGGACTTATCATAGACTTTGACTTAGTAAGAGTAATATTCCTAATGTATTTCTTTTTTGGCATAGAACCACTGTATTGAGTCTTATTTTAATGTTTCAAGGTTTCACAAATTTTCAGTTTGATAAGCAGCTATGTGTATAAAACTTCTCATAAGTGGATGAGGGGGACATGAAAGAATGAGTTGAAGACAAGAGTTGAGCTATTACGTGTGTTGTGCCTTTGCAATATGGATAGAATCTATTACATTTTTTAAACAAAATCCCAAAACTTACCAGTCAGATAAAGACTAACCTTCAAATACCTTCCTTAATGTTTAGAATCTGTTGAATGATTGATGTTACTCAAATATGCTTACAGCTCTTCTCTGTAAATTACTCCTGGAGCCAGTTTAGAAACCAAAAACATAATCCATCTATTTCTTTTGGGCACAGAACTTATTTTGACCAAATAACATCATGCAGCTGGATCACTCACTGTTATTCACCAAACTTGCCTCTGAATAGCCATTGCCTTCCCCACCGCATTCAGAAAAAAAGGGCACATACGAAGTGTGAAGATTTTTACCAATGACAAAATTCCAAAGAAAATCTTAGAAAATATTTCACAGAAGGAATTCAAATGTGGAAGTGTTTGAGTGATGGTGGTATTGCAGGAATGATGTCACGAAGCCACAGTGTGAAGGTGCCAGCAGCTCCACGCTGGACATGCGGGATTACGTGTGTGAATTCTCCACACAGGGAGAGTGGAAAAGCAGAGTGCAGAGGCTCGTTGCATGCCACCCTCTAGGCCAGTGCCCAGACACCTAATGTGGCCAGATGTCAGACTCCAGCCCTGAGATTCTGCAGCAGGGACCCTAGCACTGACTGGATGGTGTCACTTGAGCTGCCTTAGTCCCTGTGCTGGTGTGATCAGGGCACTGGAGCCAAGGACTTTTGGTGGCAGAAGTTGGTTTCAGCTGCAAGCTCACACCTTGATTTATCCTTGAATGCCTAAGCACTAGTCTGTAATGACTTCCATGGGCCTCTTGGAGAGGCCAGCCTGAAAGGAGCTGGTCTTCAACAGTTTACCTCCCTAGGAGTTGTGTCCTAAATACCTCTTTGAAGGGAACAGCATAGACCTGTCTATATCAAATCTATCATCCACTAGAATGGGTACTAGATTGAGTAGCAAGGCTCTGAATCCAACTATAAGTGGTTTTGTGACTTTGAATCAATCACTAGTCCTGCCTGAGTCACAATTCCTTAATTTTTAATGTGCAAAATAATTTAGACTTGTTTTACTTTTGTGATGTTATTATATTCTCTTGGTATGATTAAATGCCTCAAGAGTCTCCATACTGTTGCCCATTATTTTGGAAATTTATGTGAGGTTAAAAACAGACTTTTAACTTTAATATAGCATATAACACATCATTTACCTACACAATAACTATCCAGAACATGTAAAATCAGCCTAGATAAAAATTAGGGCACTATTATTGTTCATCATGGTAGCAATTTAAATTTTATGTGAGCTTATTATTATTATTTTTGTTTGGTTTGGTTTTTATATAAATTCTTAGCTCATAATCCCTTTAGATCTTTAGATTATCAAATAGTTGAAGAAATATTTCATTCATAAAAGCTTGTAGTGGGCTTAAATGAGTTACAGGCACATCATATATATACATACATACATATATATACACACACACGCTCTAGCTAGATGAGCTTTGTTTTTTCAAAGATTCAATTTTAATAAGCCTTTTATGAAACTTGCTTTTATGCAGCGACTTTCTCCACATGTCATGTAGATTGTTATTTCTTTCCTTCATATATGTCTGGATCGTACAACCTGACATGCTTATAAACTAAATACAGAAATTGCACTATAGAAATAATTATTTCATGCACAACATCCGCAACTTATTTCCACTGTTTAACCTCAGACACATTGTTCTCATTTCCACTCTTCACAAGACATTTGTTCTTTTCACTGTTCTCTACTTTAAGTGGATGAGGTTCATCTGGTTTGTTGATGTTATAAAATATGGAATTCTCATATTAATGGTTCCAAAATCATATGGGAATACTTTACACCGTGTCTTTGCCATGATGCAGCATTACCTGGTATCATATAGAATGAGTTAACATGATATTAAATTACTCCTTTTTATGTCATTCAGATTTTTTATTTTCTAAGGACCTTTGTCCTACTTCCCCTTTATGAAGTGCGCAACTATGACACTGAGACAAGAAATCTCATAGCATTTACTTGGAGTTTGATCTTTATGTAAAATTATGTACATCAGTGTATTTACTCCAGGGTTATGAGAAGGGATGCTGGAAAGTGGCATCTGAGGAAGTTCAATTATTTCGTGTTTGTTTGGTTTATCTAGTCAGATAAAACAGGTCAATGGATTTAAAGGAAACCTATCAGAAAATGATCTGAGCCTTTGCAAATAATGTCAGCTGACTTTTTTAGAATATTAATTTTGCTGACTGAGTACATGTGGGTCAGGAATTCTTTGGATAAGTGAAAACAAGCAGATGACTTCAGTTAAATTCTAATTTTAACCAACTATGACCTAGTATACCTAAAGATGGCCACACCTTCACCTAAGAGCCAAAGTATTATTGTAACTGCTCTTGTTTTATTTTTCCTTATTCTTCTAAAGTCCTGATATTTACTAAAGTATTCAAAGCTAGAATGAAAGTTCTCAGACTTGAGTGTGCATTGAAGTCACGCATCGAATCAGAGTAGAGAGAGGCTCTGTGTGATTAAAACAAGACTGCCGGGTCCCAAGCCAGCCTTTCCGATTTTGTGTGTCTGGGGTGGGGCCGAGGCTTTGCATTTCTAAGCAGTTCCCAGTTGATGCTGAGGCCGCTGGTCCAGGGAACACCCTCCAAGAAGCACTGGGTGGACTACAGCAAGGAGAAAGAGGGAAAGTCATGGCAGCACCATCACCGTGCAGCGCACGTGCTGTTTCTAATTTTCATGAAATTTAAAGTAAGAGTCAAGATTCAAAAACACCAGGAGCTAGATTTAAATCTAAATCAGAATTGAAGGATGCAGATTTTTAAAACTATAGGCTCTTGAGAACAGTTCCTCTTCTTTTAATCTCTTCCCCATAATCATTCATACTTAAGGCTGCTGCTCAGTGACTACTGCAGAACCGTAGACCAGAGACTCAGAGCTGGAGAGGACGACTAAGCAAAACGTTTGAGAGAGCCTGCTCCGGAGACAGCGGATGGGGGACTTGACCTGTGAAAAGAACCGGGGGCTAGGATCCAGCACACCAGGCTTTGAGCCTGGGCTCTTGCACTGAACAATTTTGAGGAGTTAAGAGACACAGCAAGACACCCCCACATTCTCTCAGCTGCAACATCAACACCTAAAGCAACACGTACAGATGTGCAAAATGACCCTCTAAAGGGCCCAAGGGGCTCGTGAGACTGCAGTGCGGATTGCTTTCATTTCCATATCTGGAGAAAAAAAGTGTTTCTATTTGACAACCAGTGTTTACAGTGGACATGAAGAAGAGTCTCACAGGCAAGTGTTTATACCATCCCTCCAGAGAAGAGAGGCACAATGGCTGAGGGACTCCTGAGCGCCTGGCTCTCTTGGTAAGAGTCTCTCAAGAGCAACAACAACGGGCAGAGACTTGCCAAATCATCTCCTAGTGGCAGAAGCTGTCCCTTCTGTGAGATGCACATCTCAGCACACCTTTGCCAGATGCCATTTAAATACCCACCACTTCTCAGCCCTTAGTGATTAGTCTGTGCACACAAGAAGATTCTGATTGTGGGTTGGCTTCCCCTGGGGAGGTCTGCCAATTTAAAGTTCCTGCAACAGTAAATTCTCATCATTAATGAATAAGCTGGCTTAGTATATGAGGAGAAAGAGCTGAACACACTACTTTGAATATCAGGTCCTGATGCAGTCAGTGTTTGGGGTATCTCAACAAAGAGTCACCTGATGGTGATTTGGTTTCTCCTATGGCTTAACCTTCAGGACAGAATGTGTTGGTCCTGCTAACCACGGCTGTGTGACAGCTTTATTTCTCTGAAATTATTACACTGGCATTCTCGCTTTACATTTGAGTCTAATGAGCTTGGAAAATGTGCCTCTGCCCCTGAGTAGCAGCTTGTAAAGTGGGGCCAGCCCTGGGACTCTGGCAAATCCTTCAGCTCCGTAAAGCCACTGCATGGGGCCTTCAGGAGCCAGGCTGCCAGCCTGGGTCTTCTGCAGTAACCACACATCACTGTGAGGTGGTGCCCAGCACTTAGTTTTCCCTTATACTAGCTATTGTTATAGTACAAATTGCTTACCTTCCCTGGAAGGCTCAGATAATGGGTCTGATGTTCGATCTGATGTAGCATTTCATAAACTTCATAATCCAAGGCAGGTTTCTGTTAAACATCATCTCAAGGGAGAAAATGCCCATATTTAATACACTAAAGTTTTCTGCCAGCATGTGACTTTAGCTGACGGACTGTTGTTCACCTGTGAGTTCACTGCAATCATTTCCTCAGCAGCCACCAAAGCACTGCCTTTGCCCGTAGTGTTCCCCAAATCTCCATTTCTCTGTCTCTCTAGCTTCTCCCCAACAGGGCAGGCTTCGTGAGAGGATGTCCCCTCCACACACATGGGGCCCGATTTTCAAGATGGCCTGGTGATTCCCTTAACTTTCTACCATCACTGCCTAGGCCTGAGGTGAAACCCCTGAATGGCCATTTATTTGCTGAAGACTCCAACATCTATATCCTGATTGCAAAAGTCACCCCTGAACTCCAGGTGGAGTCTAGACAATTGTCTCCAAGCCATCGCTACCTCGATGGTAACATTTCTCAGCTGAAAGTAGCCCAAGAAGGTATTTCCCAAGTCAGTTAAAGGATCCCTCTCTTGTTCAGAATTCAAACCAGAAACCTTGAGCATTCTCTCACTCCTTCTTTTCTGGCCCGGCACTTAGTCCCTTAGTGAAACCGTTCTCCTCCTAATGCACCATTTCTACTGTGAATATGTAGCACTTCCATCTGGCATATTCTCTGTGGTCATGTACTTCTGCTGTTTCCCTCCATTCGTGATCCCATCCTCACTCTATTGCATTCCTCTTCTGTTTACGATGCACATAGAAAAAGTCCATGGTTTCTATGGCATACAGATGTCCATGTGGGCTCCTTGCTTGGAATTCTAGCCTAATCCCTTCACATGGGTCTCCCAGCTCAAGCATTACCAAACTGATGGTAAATGTTCTAAAATGTTCATTTTAGAACATTTTAGAATGTTCTTAAATGCTACCCGGGCCCTGAGCCTTTTCAAATGCTGCTCCTGATACCTGGGATACCTAGCTTCCTGCCAACTGCAGGGCACTGTTCTATATGTTACTCTAGACCAGAGGTGCCCAATCTTTTGGCTTCCCTGGGCCATATTATAAGAAGAAGAATTATCTTGGGTCATACATAAAATCCACTGACACTAACAATAGCCAGTGAACTTAAAAAAAATTGCAACAAAATCTCATAATGTTTTAAGAAAGCTTACAAATTTGTGTTGGGCCACATTCAAAGCTGTCCTGGGTCTCACATGGGTTGGGCAACCTTGATCTGGACAGAGCCTAAATATGGCTCCCTGCAAAGCCTTCTCTGACCCCTGCAGGCAGTGTGCTTCTACCTCTGCTCTCATAGCTATGAACGTAAGTTCATAATTTTATTAGAGCACTTTTCTCATACTGAAATTTTGCTCATGTGTCTTCTCCTCTAGAAAGGGGCACCTTTGAAGATGACAGCTAGCTTGATTTACCCCTCAAGCGTCAACCCATTGAGGGTGCTTGAGAAATGCTTATGGGCTGAAGGGAGAACCACTGTCATGAACTAAATGTTTGTGCTCACCCTCACAAAAGTATGTATATGCTGAAGCCCTGGCCACCAATGTGACTGGATTCGAGGTTAGGGCCTCAGGAGGTGATTAAGTTTAGATGAAGTCATAGGGTGGGGTGCTAATGTATTAGGATTAGTGTTCTTATAAGGAGAGACAACAGAGTGCTCTTTCTCTCTCTCTCTCTCTCTTTCTTTCTTTGCCAAGTGGCTATCTACCAGCCAGGAAGAGGGCCATCATCAGGATGTGATTAAGGTTGCTCAAGACCTTGATCTTGGACTTCCCAGCCTCCAGAACTGTGAGAAATATGTTACTATTTTCCAAGCCACCCATGCATGGTATTTTGTTACAACACACTAAGGTGATTAAGGCGAGGTGGTTATGAGTATACCCGCCTTTATACTGGGAACAGCTTGTGTTGTGTGTGAACCAATTGCTGTTTAATCTTAAACTAGGTACATTGCTCCCTCTGTCTTAATGTTCTCTTCTGTAAAATGGGTATAATAGCAAAACCCACATCAAAGGATTATAGTGAGGATGAAGTAAAATAGTATGAGCAAAATTGCTGAGAACAATGGCTAGTACTTAGTAAGCATGTCTTAAATATCAGCTGTCCTTATTATGACCTGTAGATATTCCTACAGAAAGCTAGAATACAATCATTTAATGCAATAAAAGCCACTTAAGAATGGCAATGCATTTATTCTTCCTTCTCTGACTTATTAAACAGATCTCTGCTCACACACACTACATGCTGTGCACTGTTTTACCTGCTGTATGCAGAGCAGAGACCAAGCCCAACAAAACCATGCCCCATGGGCAGAGGCTTATACTTTAGTGGAGCAGCAAGCGATATGAAAACCTAAGTACCATAAGAAAAAGGGGTAAAAAGTGTCAGCTGGAGGGTTCACATTCTTTTTGGCCCTGGAAGGACAGGTCCATTGTGGGCAGGGAGCCCCTAGGAAAGGCAGCTGCTCCACAGGAGGAGGTGGGCATACTGCTCCAAGTATACCAATAAATTTCCTAAGTATTAAAAGTGAGTCAGAAAGAAAGGGGAACAAGACACACAAAAGCCCCAAACAGTCATGAGCTTGGTATGTGTTTCTGTCCCAGTGAGAGCCTGACTAAGTAGCTAAAGCTCCATAAAACAAGGAAGGACCTTTGTCCTTTTTCCTCCCTGGATCCCCAGTACCTAGAAGTGTATGTGGAACACAGTGGCTGCTCCATTACAATTTGTTGCCTGAATGAATGGAAGATGGAGCTTTGAACATTTCTAAATGATCTGGAATTTTTCCTTAGACCTATTAGTGCTACTGCAGTCTTTTGAATAGTAGAGGGACAGAACAGACAGGGTTTTGAGTAGACTAACCCCAAGAGATGTGAAGAATGGATTCACCAGGGTCAGAGAGACCAAGGGCATGGAAGCTGTTATGGTCATTCTTGTGCAAGGAGATAGGACTTGGACTGGGGTGGGTGCAGGAGAATGATGGGGAAGGGCTGGGCGGAAGGTATGTTGTGAAAGTGCACATACCTGTGGTCTGATTGCACCAGGCTGACTGAGAAAACCAAGTTTAAAATGGCAGCTAGGCTGAAGACAGGCAAAGTCAACACGTGGGCTGAAGGAGAGGCCGTGGAGGTTTTCTGGTGAAAGTCGGGAAGCAGATGCCTACCGCTGATAACATCTCTTGGTTGTTCTATTGGAGGTGATGAGTTGAGTTGATGATGGGTACCTGGCGGGATGCTCAGCTGGTGCATACCAGTGAGGCTGTGCTGGTGGTTTAAAGGGAGCCCGTGCCTTTTGCTGTGGTCACTGGTCTGACTGGGGAAGCCCATGCTCTAGCAGGGAGTACAGACTTTTAATGCTATCCCTGACTGTATTCACATCTTCCCTTTCCTTCAGCCACTTGCTCAACGTACACATGTCACTATCTCTAGTCTGACAGGTGTTAATTATGATTTGTAGTGAGAAGAAAGCAACAGAATACCCCTGTACTAATAGGTACCAAGTATATCTGTCTTGCCGGGTACTGACATGTACTGGATAAGAAAAAGTTCTCAGATTGGGAGTGGCTGGAAAGCAAAAAGATAAAAAATAGGTATCTTGATGATATACTATGGTAAGGCCATTTGGATGCAGAGTGGCTGGAAAGAACCTAAAGAAGAAAACAACATATAAAAGGCAGAGAGTTAGTATTGTTTTATTGGGAAAAGTTTCAGAGTCTGGCTGCAAGAGAGAATGCAAACAAATGTGAGAGGGTGCTTAATCTGCCCATATCATCAGCTCTGTGAGATCATTAGTAGTTACACTTGCTAATAATACAAATCTGCCTAAGAAAACCATGTTTTTGAGAATAGACTGTAGAATAGTGCCTGGTGTATACACATAGTTTGCATCATCTTGAGAACATCTGAAAATTCTCTATTGAATAATCCCAAGTAGGCAGAAGAGGTCATGCATTAATTTATTATTTCAACAAATATTTGGTCCCTCCTCTGAGCACAGTGATGTGCCAGGCCCTGGGAAGACACTGCAGGCAAACACAGTTTCTGCCTCATCGAACCTATAGTTGAGTGGGACAGAAGTCACAGCCCAAGAGAGTGTGTTGTTTCTTCGAAGTATGAGTTTGCTTTCATAAACTCACTTAAATACAAAGTATTTCTGTGTTTGCTCTAAAATGCATTGGTTTAAAATAATGTATACTTGCTGCAACTCTCCATGCAAAAACTCAAGTTATACCAGAAGAAAGAGCAACATATTTTCTATGTGCTAATTTAAATGATATTTTGGGACTCCTTCCTGCATAGCTGGCTGATATGGTCTAGCTCTGTGTCCCCTCTCAAATCTCGTCTGGAATGGTAATCCAAATTATAATTAATCCCTGTTTGAGGGAGGGAGATTGTGGAAGGTGATTAGATCATGGGGGCAGTCCTACATGCTGTTCTTGTCATAGGAGTGAGTTCTCATGAGATCTGATGGTTTTATAAGAGTGTTTCCTTTTTTTGCTTGCCACTTCTCATTCCTGCCACCATGTGAAGAAGGACATGTTTGCTTCCTCTTCTACCATGATTGTTAAGGTTCCTGAGGCCTCCCCAGCCAAGCTGAACTGTGAATCAATTGAATCTCTTTCCTTTATACATTACCAGTCTCAGGCAATTCTTTATAGAAGTATGAGAACAGATTAATATGCTTGTAGGACAATTTGATCTCAGTGTGTCTTGACTTTCCCCTTCCCTCTTCTGAGAGCTGTATTGAGGGGGTCTGGGGAAGGTTAAGATCTTGGAAGTGGGAAGCCCTGTTTAAATATGTTTCTTCCAGTAAGGAAGGAGACCCCCTTCCCTCTGCCTGTGTTTAAAGGAAGGAAGGAAATGAAAGTTAAATGTCAACCAGATGAGGTCAGCGGAAGAACCGGCTGGTGCAGCTGCCCAGGTCTGGAGGTTAAATATCAAACCCCCTACTCCTAACCACAACCCTATCTATAAATGACAGGTATGGTATGGAGGAACCTTATCCTGGAAGGCATTGTTCTAACTCAACAGTTCAAGACCCCTATCTAGTCACACCCCCCCACACTTGCTAAATCAATCACAACCCTCTCACAGGTGCACCTCTTAGATCTCTTAGACTGTGAGCCTTTAAAAGGGCCAAGATTTTCTTTGTCAGGGAGCTTGGTTGTTGAGGTCTCTATGCCTGCTGCAGCTCCTGGCCAAATAAAATTACCACTCCCTTCCCTGTTCAGTGTTCGACAGATTTGTTTACAGCTGGTCCTGCTTCACCAGGACATCTCTCTGGAGCTCACTGTGCCCACAGGTCAGGCCCTGCTGACTCTGGGGATCCCCTACCACACTTGGCCCACGAGGGTCTTCTCCAGGCTTCTCATGGTTCCTCCAACTATAACCATCCTCAATCTGGACTCTTGCCAGCCCCAAAGATCTACCTCTGACAAATATCCATTGCTCCAAGATCCAGAGAGCTCCAGTCTTACCAGCCTGCCTCCAGCCAAGCTTGACCATCAATTTCTTGTCTTGAGAAAATCTTTCTCTCTTCATGATTATTCCAAGGATATTTTGCCTGCAACGAGCGTTAGGTATTTTTGGAAACAGTACTGGGTGTTTTGCTGTGATATGCCTTTATGCAGCCCTTGAGGAAATAGGCTCAGCCATGCTGCTGGCTTCAACTGCCTTCAAGAAGAAAAGGGATCTATTATGCAGGGAAAGAAGATAGAGTTTCTTATCTAAAAAAAAATTCCCAGCATACATGTTTTATTTTCCTCAAATCATCTAGGATACTATTATGTTTAACTTTTGGCTTTCATCCCTCAGATGTAACAATAATTGAATTTCTCTTACTTAACAACTATTTCCTGAGCACCTCTTATGTGCCAGGGACATTGTGAATATAGTGGGCAAAAATCCCTGGTGCTCAGACTTCCATACTGGAGCAGAGCTGCAGGGACTGGAGGAAGGAAGGCTGGTGAGGCGTCCCCTGTTCTAACATCATTATCTGGTCGCTTATGGGACATTAAACATTTTATGAAGTTGAGCAGCAACCAAACATGGTCCACTTTCCTGGCTGATTTTTCAGCCAGTTAATGAGATTTTTACTTAGTAGAAGCATGGCTTGGGCACCCAACATTAGTCATAAAAGCACATTTGAAAGAGGGGTCAGACTACTTTTTACAAGGCGCTCCTTTAAAAACTTTTTTTCTTAGAAAACTTTTACTGTGAAATCAGAGTGAGGGAAATATTTCTTTGTTTGGTCCCAGAGAACTGTCTTTCTGCTCTTTCTCCCTTTCTTCCCCCACCCTAGAGGTCACCTTCCGTTTCCCCTCCAAACGCTTGTTCAGTGGTTTTTGTTATGCATTGCTAATGCCCCAAACACAGCTTTACAGAAAACAGAGAAGATCTGAAAAGGCACTAAATACAAAAATAAGATATTCTTGGTGTACCCTTCATATAGATTTGCTCGGCGGTGGGAAATGGACATTAAAATTATATCATTTGCGTTGGCAATCCTAAGAAGCAGTTTCTCCATTCTGAAATGCAGAAGTTAAAATCCAGGCCATTCTAAGACTGGCGGGTGGCATGGAGGAGAGGGCAGGACCTGTAACTTTGTGTGACAGGCCGTCATGGCAACCGCAAAGGAATCCCCACCCCAGGGTGTGTGCCACTCACAAACAAAGGTGCTACCCTGCAGTCTTCAGGGGGAAATGTCTGGCCTTTTATCTTCTGCAAATTCCCCAGGCTCCAGGGAGGCCACACAAAGCAGGGGCTTTTTTTCTGTGCTTACTCAGTCTCACTAGAAGGGGCCCTTTCTTCCAAACTCGGTTTCCCTTCCTGCTTCTCCCCACCCCCCAGCTAGCATCTGCCCCCGCCTCCCTGCTCCCTTCCCTGCCTACTCCCCCTTAGCCAGGTGTGTCACTACAGTACACCCCCTTCTGTGAATCCCTGGGGACACCCTCAGCTTCTGGATCCCAGTCACCCATCCTCTTTCCCAACGCAGGCTGCTAATCCTTAGGGAGGAATTTTCTAGGGTGTCTCACTCCCTGCACACCCTGCCCTAGGGTGGGGACAGAAGGTGTGTGGCCTTTACTTTGGGAGAGGTTCCCAGTTTTGCTTTTTTGATGAAAGAGAACCAGTCATTTAAAAAGATAAGCACTGAGCCAGGGTGACACAAAAGCAAAAACAAAACGTAAGATCATTAGAAATTGCAATTGCAACCAGATCTAACGTCTCATTCAGAGAACAGGATTCTTGGCCTTTGTCAGCACTGTTGAGTCCTTCTCAAGGGCCCAGTTTGCTTTTGATAAGCTTCAAGTGCATTGTACTATTTGAAAGACATCCTCTGCTTAGACAAAAAGAATTCTAACTTTTATTCCTTCATCATCACGCGTCCTCAGCCCCTGATTTGATCTCAGGGCAGGGCTCCAGGCAAACAGTGCTCCGAAACACTCACCTCCACTTCCCCAGTCTCCTCTCTTCTTTGCAGTCGGGCTGCCTGATGCATGCAGAGCATACTTGCTGGTCACAGACTGCCAGAATGCAAAACGATGAGAATTAATGCTGTTATTAAAGAATTTTTTTAATTAAATGTGCAATTTAGAGCCAGATGCTGCTTTCTTAAAGGAAGAGAAGTTTAAGTAAAAAAATCTGACAGATATTCGTTCCATCTAGCGTGGCAGAATTTACAGTATATTACCGTCTTTGATTTCTGTGGGCTTGGGTTGTCAGGTCCACTTGCAAATGGGCTGTGGGAAAGAGCTGCACTTTTGCAATGTGAAAACATATGGGACATATGGTAAATATTACACCCATGACTGTTACGAAGTTCTGTTTCCTTTAAGTCCCATTCTTTTTTTGCCTGTATCTTCAATGGATTATTTGCAAGAATCTCATTACCTTTCTACCTCTATCTTCTCCTGATGTCAATTTGCTTTATTCTGATGCTTTAGAATCCCAGTGAAAAATCTAGAAATCAAGTGTTCATTCTCTTCCAGGCATGACAATACAACATTCTACAGCCTCTGGTCTCCTCTTGAGATAATGCTTATTCTGCTTTTCCTCTTTGTGTTCAAAGATACAGGCTTTAAAAAAATGAATTTGTATGTTTTCTCTTTGAGACCATCCTCCATCCATTGTATCTGTAAATGGATCAATTAAATAGGTATTGACAAGTTATTACCCTAGGCAAAAACAAAACCAAAAAACAACCAAGTCCGAGGATTTAAGAAACGATATTACAATGTGCAAAATGATAAATGTTTTCATACAGTGTAAAGTCCTGTGGTAATGCAAAGGAATGAGAAATCCTGTCTGATTACAATGATCAAGAACAAGTTTATTGCAGAAGACACATTTGGAATAAGACTATTAAGGAGGTGGTAGAGGCAATATGGAGAACTTAGGCTTCCTGCTGGGCAAGGCTGTGAGAGGAATGTGTTTGTAGGCTGCTATGTGGCCTCTCCCATAGTGAGACAGCCTTCTGAATTCCAAAGTTGGAATGGTCCAGAGTGGAAAATGCTGGGCTGGTGGTCCCCTCAAAGATATATTCATCAGTACATAAGTCACCTGTGAATGGTGCAAGGGCATAGCATGGTGCCTGGCCATCTATACAGATTCCCTGAATTAGGTTAGCCAGGGGGATGGCCCAGGAATGTGCATTTTCAAATGCGCACAGATTGACTCTATTGATCAGGTTTGAGTACCACTGGAACTAAAGTATACCATCATTAGGAGCACTATCAATGTCCCTAGCTGCAAGTTCAGGGCTACACCCCAACAGGGTAGTTCAGCCTAGCAGTGAGCTAACTCATCTGGCTGTTTTATCCAATCCCCTTTTTACCGTGAGTCAGGGTAATTTTTCTAAAATGCCAAACAGACTCACATGACTTCCTACCATAAAATACTTCAGAGGGTCCCCACTGTCGCTAGGAAAATGTCCCATTGTTACCATGAACTACAAGATGATCTTTGATCAGATTCTGGCCCACTTTCTCATCTGATCTCCTGCCATTCCTCTTCTTACATTTCCTGCTCCAAACGTCCTCTTCCTCTCATCTGCAAACCTTCTCTCCTGGATGAGCTTTCAGGGAGCCTGCTCATTCTTATCTTTACCCAGCAGTATTCTTCTTCCAGGTCTCCCCAGATACCACTTCCTGTACAAGGATTTCCCTAACACCTCCATCTACCCAGATGTCTGCCTTTTGTGATCTCAGAGCCGTTTCTCTACTTTGAAATAATTCCTTCTTTGTCTGTTACTTTCTAGAGAAAAAACTGTGAAAACAGGAGTGAACTCACCTTCCTCAATCCTTCTATGAGCAAGTACAGTCGTCTCTTGGTATTCATAGAGGACTGGTTCCAGGACCTCTCTCAGATACCAAAATTCAAGAACGCCCAAGTTCCTGATAGAAAGTCTGGCAGTATTTGCACATAACCTATCCATATCCACTCATCTACTTTAAATCGTCTCTAGATTACTTATAATGCCAGCTACAATGTAAATGCTGTATAAATAGCTTTTATACTCCATTTCTTAGGGAATAATGACAAGAAAACACATTGAGTAGAGACACATTTTCCTCCAAATATTTTAGATCTGAAGTTGGTTGAATCCACAGATGTGGAGCTCACAGATATTGAGGGCTGACTGTGATGTGTCAACAGAATGTGCTCACCATAGCACTGTTGAAAGGATGTCTGAATGAAAAAATGAACAAATAAGGAAATTAAAAGCATATTCCTCTTGAGGTCCTACAACAAACAAAAGCAGGAATAAATTTATACAACAAACAAACTGAGGAACAAATTTATAAACCAACAACTAAAAAAGAGACTTACAGAATTCTTATACTTTTGCTGAAATATAATCTAATTTCTAAGTAGAATTTTACTTTACAATTTTCTGGTGATAACTAAATTATATCACAGTGCATTATCTTGAAATGGTTTTTATTGCTGTTATAGTTTCTTTTTTTATTTAATTGTATTTTAGGTTCTGGGATACATGTGCAGATCATGCAGAATTGTTGCAGAGGTACATACATGGCAAGGTGGTTTGCTGCCTCCATCCCCATCACCTATATCTAACATTTCTCCCCATGTTATCCCTCCCCAATCTCCCTACCCCCTGCTGTACCTCCCTTAGCCCCACCCAATAGACCCCAGTGTGTGATGCTCCCCTCTCTGTGCTCATGTGTTCTCATTGTTCAAAACCCACTTATGAGTGAGAACATGAGATATTTCGTTTTCTGTTCTTGTATCAGTTTGCTGAGAATGATGGTTTCCAGATTCATCCATGTCCCTACAAAGAACATGAACTCATCCTTTTTTATGGCTGTGTAGTATTCCATGGTGTATATGTACCACATTTCCTTTGTCCCATCTATCATTGATGGGCATTTGGGTTGGTTCCAGGTCTTTCCTATTGTAAACAGTGCCACAATTAACATACGTGTACATGTGTCTTTATAATAGAACAATTTATAATCCTTTGGGTATATACCCAGTAATTAGATTACTGGGTCAAATGGAATTTCTATTTCTAGATCCTTGAGGAATCACCACGCTGTCTTCCACAATGGTTGAACTAATTTATACTCCTACACTGTAATAGTGTTCCTTTTTTTCCACATCCTCTCCAGCATCTGTTGTTTCCTGATTTTTTAATGATCAGCATTCTAACTGGCATGAGATGGTATCTCAATGTGGTTTTGAACTGCATTTCTCTGATGACTAGTGGTGATGAACATTTTTTCATATGTTTGTTGGCCTCGTAAATGTCTTCTTTTGAAAAGTGTCTGTTCATATCTTCCACCCACTTTTGAATGGGTTTGTTTGCTTTTTTTCTTGTAAATCTGTTTAATTCTTTGTAGATTCTGGATATTAGGTCTCTGTTAGATGGGTAGATTGCAGAAATTTTTCCCCATTCTGTTGGTTGCTGGTTCACTTTAATAATTGTTTCTTTTGCTGTGGAGAAACTCTTAAGTTTAATTGGATCCCATTTGTCTATTTTGGCTTTTGTTGTCATTGCTTTTGGTGTTTTAATTATGAAGTCCTTGCCTATGCCTATGTCCTGAATGGTTTTGCCTAGGTTTTCTCCCAGGATTTTTATGGTGTCAGGTTTTATGTTTAAATATTTAATCCATCTGGAGTTAATTTTTGTGAAAGGTGTAAGGAAGGGGTCCAGTTTCTGCTTTTTGCAGATGGTTAGCCAGTTTTCCCAACACCATTTATTAAACAGATAATTCTTTCTTCATTGCTTGTTTTTGTCAGGTTTGTCAAAGATCAGATGGTTGTAGATGTGTGACGTTTCTTCTGAGGCCTCTGTTCTTTTCCATTGGTCTATATCTCTGTATTGGTACCAGTACCATGCTGTTTTGATTACTGTAGCCTTGTAGTATCGTTTGAAGTCAAGTAGCATGATGCCTCCAGTTTTGTTCTTTTTGCTTAGGATTTTCTTGGTTATGCAGGCTCCTTTTTGGTTCCGTATGGAGTTAAAGTGTTTTTTTTTTTTTTTTTTTTTTTTTCAGTTCTGTGAGGAAGGTTAATGGTAGCTTGATGGGGATAACATTGAATCTATTAATTACTTTGGGCAGTATGGCCATTTTCATGATATTGATTCTTCCTAACCATGTGCATGGAATATTTTTCCATTTGTTTGTGTCTTCCCTTAATTCCTTGAGCAGTGCTTTGTAGTTCCCCTTGAAGAGGTCCTTCACATCCTTTGTTAGTTGTATTCCTAGGTATTTTATTCTCTTTGCAGCAATTGTGAATGGGAGTTTGCTCTTAGTTTGGCTCTCTGTTTGTCTGCTATTGGTGTATAGGAATGCTTGTGATTTCTGCACATTGATTTTGTATCCTGAGACTTTGCTGAAGTTGCTCATCAGTTTAAGGAGATTTTGGATTGAGACAATGGGGTCTTCTAAGTATGCAATCTTGTCATCTGCAAATAGAGACAATTTGGCTAGAACTTCCAATGCTACATAAACAGAACCAAAGATAAAAACCACATGATTATCTCAATAGATGCAGAGAAGGCCTTTGACAAACTTCAACAGCCCTTTATGCTAAAAACCATCAATAAACTAGGTATTGACAGAATGTATCTCAAAATAATAAAAATTATTTATGACAAACCCACAGCCAATATCATACTGAATGGGCAAAAACTGGAAGGATTCCCTTTGAAATCTGGCACTAGACAAGGATGTCCTTTCGCCATTCCTATTCAATATAGTATTGGAAGTTCTAGCAAGAGCAATCAGGCAAGAAAAAGAAATAAAGGGTATTCAATTAGGAAAGGAGGAAGTCAAATTGTCTCTATTTGCAGATGACATGACTGTATATTTAGAAGACCCCACTGTCTCAACCCAAAATCTCCTAAAACTGATAAGCAACTTCAGCAAAGCCTCAGGATACAAAATCAATGTGCAAAAATCACAAGCATTCCTATACACCAATAACAGACTTAAAGAGAGCCAAATCAAGAACGAATTTCCATTCACAATTGCTACAAAGAGAATAAAATGCCTAGGAATACAACTAACAAGGAACGTAAAGGACCTCTTCAAGGATAACTACAAACCACTGCTCAACAAAATAAGAGAGGACACAAACAGATGGAGAAACATTCCATGCTCATGGTTAGGAAGAATCAATATCATTAAAATGGTCATACTGCCCAGAGTAATTTATAGATTCAATGCTATCCCCATCAAGCTACCAATGACCTTCTTCACAGAACTGGAAAAAAACACCTTAAACTTCATATGGAACCAAAAGAGAGCCTGCATAGCCAAGTCAATTCTAAGTAAAAAGAACAAACCTGGAGGCATCACACTACCTCACTTCAAACTATACTACAATGCTACAGTAATCAAAACAGCATAGTACTGGTACCAAAACAGAGATATAGACCCAGTGGAACAGAACAGAGCCCTCAGAAGCAGCACCACACATCTACAACCATCTGATCTTTGACAAACCTGACAAAAACAGGCAATGAGGAAAGGATTCCCTGTTTAATAAGTAGTGTTGGGAAAACTGGCTAGCCATGTGCAGAAAGCAGAAACTGGACCCCTTCCTAATACCTTACATTAAAATTAACTCCAGATGGATTAAAGACTTAAACATAAGACCTAACATCATAAAAAAACCCTAGAAGAAAATCTAGACAACACCATTCAGGACATAGACATAGGCAAGGACTTCATGACTAAAACACCAAAAGCATTGGCAAGAAAAGCCAAAATAGGCAAATGAGACCTGATCAAACTCCACAGCTTCTGCACAGCAAAAGAAACAGTCATTAGAGTGAATCGGCAACCAACAGAATGGGAAAAAATTTTTGCAGTCTACCCATCTGACAAAGGGCTAATATCTAGAATCTACAAAGAACTAAAACAGATTTACAAGAAAAAAAACAAGCCCATTCAAAAGTGGGCAAAGGATATGAATAGACACTTTACAAAATAAGACATATATGAGGCCAAAAAACATATCAAAAAATGCCCAACACCACTGGTCATTAGAGAAATGCAAATCAAAACCACATCGAGATACCATTTCATGCCAGTTCAAATGGCGATCATTAAAAAATCTGGAGACAACAGATGCTGGAGAGGATGTGCAGAAATAGGAACACTTGTACACTATTGGTGGGAGTGTAAATTAGTTCAGTGTGGTGGTTCCTCAGGGACCTAGAAATAGAAATTCCATTTGACCCAGGATTATATATATTACTGGGTATATAACCAAAGGATTCTGAATCATTCTACTATAAGGACACATGCACACGAATGTTCATTGCAGCACTGTTTACAATAGCAAAGACTTGGAACCAACCGAAATGCCCATCTATGATAGACTGGACAGGGAAAATGTACACCATGGAATACTATGCAGCCATAAAAAATGATGAGTTTGTGTCCTTTGTAGGGACATGGATGAACCTGGAAACCATCATTCTCAGCAAACTGACACAAGAACAGAAAATCAAACACTGCATGTTCTCACTCATAGGTGGATGTTGAACAATGAGAACATATGGACACAGGGAGGGGAGTATCACACACTGGGACCTGTCGGGGGGAACCAGAGGAGGTACAGCGGGGGGTGGGGAGTTGGGGAAGGATAACATGGGGAGAAATGCCAGATATACGTGATGGGGAGGAAGGCAGCAAACCACACTGCCATGTGTGTACTTACACAACCATCTTACATGTTCTTCACATGTAACCCAAAACCTAAAATGCAATTAAAAAATAAAGAAAAGAAAGTTCTTTTCTTTAAGGATGTTGAATATTGTCCCCTACTCTCTTCTGGCTTGGAGGGTTCTGCTGAGAGATCCACTGTGAGCCTGATGGGCTTCCCTTTGTAGGTGACCTGGCCTTTTTTTCTGGCTTCCTTGGCATTTTTTCCTTCATTTCAACCCTGGTAAATCTGATGATTATGTGCCTTGGGGTTGCTCTTCTTGAGGAATATCTTTGTGGTGTCCTCTGTATTTCCTGAATTTGAATGTTGGCCTGCCTTGCTAGGTTGGGGAAGTTCTTCTAAATAATATCCTGAAGAGTGTTTTCCAGCTTGATTCATTCTCCCCATCACCTTCAGGTACACCGATCAAGCGTAGATTAGGTCTTTTCACATAATCCCATATTTCTTGGAGGCTTTGTTCATTTCTTTTCACTCTTTTTTTCTCCTTTCTTGCCTTCTCATTTTATTTCATTGAGTTGATCTTCAATCTCTGATATCCTTTCTTCTGCTTGATTGATTCAGCTATTGAAACTTGTGTACATTTTATGAAGTTCTTGTGCTGTGTTTTTGAGCTCCATCAAGTCATTTATGTTCTTTTCTATGCTGTTTATTCTAGTTAGCTTGTCGTCTAACCTTTTTTCAAGGTTTTTAGTTTCTTTGCATTAGGTTAGAACATGTTCCTTTAGCTCAGAGAAGTTTGTTATTACCCACCTTCTGAAGCCTGCTTCTGTCAATTCGTCAAACTCATTCTCTGTCCTGTTGTGTCCCCTTGCTGGTGAAGAGTTGTGATCTCTTGGAGGAGGAGGGGCATTCTGGTCTTTGATGGTTTCATTCTTTGGCACTGGTTTCTCCCCATCTTAGTGGATTTATCTAGCTTTGATTTCAGGGGGCCACTTGATGGTGCAGTCTATCCCTGTCTGCCTGTAGATGCGCTGCTGGGCTGCCACAGACTCATTCTGGTTGCTGAACAGGCTTTCTGTGCCTTCTGTTTACAAAGGGAGATTAGGCCTGCCTCCGTAATGGCAGATGCCCTTCCCCTCCGAGATCAATCCTTCCAGGTTGAGCTCGAACTGATGTGCTGGATGCAAAACCCTCCAGCAGGAGGGCTTCAGCCTGCTGGGCTTTGTTGGGGGAGGGACCTGCCTAGCCTATCTCCTGTCTCCCTGCTTTTAGCACCTCCTCTCTCCAGGGGGTCAGTGCCTCAGTCCTGTAGGCTCTCCCAGGTGGCCAATACATACACCTAGATCTGTGCTGACAATCTGTGGCGCTGGGCAGGGCTGCTATTCAACTCTGTGCAGGTAACTTGGGCACTTTTCAGCCCAGCGAAGATCTCCTGGTCTGTGGGTTGCAGAGGCTTTGAGAGAAGTGCCGTATGCCAGTGTGTTGGAGAGGAGAATCCCCCGATCCTCCTGTCAGATGTGCTTCCTGGGTGGAGCAGTGACCTGCCCTGCCTCCGTTTGCCCCCTTTGGGCTATTTGCAGTGTCCAATCAGTCCCATTGAAATGAAACTGGTACCTTGTTTGGAGATGCGGAGATCACTTGCTTTCTGCATCTCTCTCACTGGGAGCTGTGCACTGGAGCTGTTTCTATTCAGCCATCTTGGCGGAAGTCCTCTATAATTTCCTTTAAGTGTATCCCTCAGATTCAAAAGACTAGCTCTGAAAAAGATAAAATGCTACAAGGACAATTCTAATTCTAATTTTTTAGCTCTAATATACGTTTTAATCTGCATTTGGAGATTATTTGGTTAACATACTAACAAATAATTGAGAAAATGTGTTAGAAACTGAAATAGCATTCTAGTTCAAAAATGTAATGTCTTGTAACAAAAGGTGTTTACAATAATTCGCTTCCTGAATTTCCTAGAATTCTAATAGAAGAGTGATATATACTCTCCCTGATATTTTAGGAACTTTCTAAGTGGTGCTAACTTCTTAAATTTTTATAGTCAGTCTATCAGTGTTAAGTGTCATTAGAAATTTTGCTTGCATTTATATTTCTAGTAACTATAAAAATCCCCCCAGTTCTACAGCTTTTAACCTGGGATCCACTGATCACCCCCCACCCTCCCATCAGTAGATTTACAGGGAGGAAGGAGTATCTACAAACCTTCTGCAGTTTCATATACATCTATGTGGATTTACTTGTGTGCCTTTGACTGGGGTGAGGGTCTTTAAGTTTTATGAGATTTTTAAGAGGCTCTGTCTGAAAGCGTCCTAAGATGTAGCAGGAACATGGATAGCTGAGTCCTAATTTGCACTTAATATATCGTAAAACATCTGACCACAAAGTAAATATATGTCACCAGGAAATCGGTACAGTAAAAGTGAGTAAGCCTGCAAAGTACAGAGAGTACAGGTTTTATTGCTCCAAATGGCTTGAGGGCTGATAAGGACAAGTGAATCTGGATTGGAGCAGTAGATGCAGGCATTTAAGGTTCTCCATCAAATTCTTAAGTACTGTGTCTTGAAAAAAACTCTTTGGTGGTGCTGTAAGTGATAAGAAACAAAATTAAGACATGGATCTCTGCTCTCAAGGAGTGTGTGTGTGTGTGTGTGTGTGTGTGTGTGTGTGTGTGTGTATACATCACATATATAACATTTTAAGAAGGTTGGTAAAGATTCACTTCAAATGGCCATGAGAGCATTCGAGAGAAAAGAAGGGAGGATTGATTACAACTGGGAGATTTGGAAGGGCTTCTGGAAAAGCTGGAGTTTAAGCTGATTCTTCAGTAGATAAACTGAGAAAGGATCAAAAAAGGAGAAGCACTGCAGGCAAAGAGATTTGTTCTAAGTAGAAGAGAAGAGCACAGCCTTTGGGGCAGGTAGCAGAGCATTACAGAGGGCCTAGGTTTTTCTTCTGGGGAGAGCAGTCCAAAGGAGAACAATCCCGGAAGGATAGGTAGAAGCCAAATAAATATTTGAGTACTGGGTTGGGCGTTTGTACTTTAATCCATATGTGGTCGGAAGCCATTGAAACTGAGTCTAACATAATATGATCAGAGTCTTGTTGGGAAACATGGTTTTGACAGCAGTATGTCAGAAGCATTGGAGGAGGAAAAGACTGGAAATATCTCTAATACAGACACTACATTGAAGTCTGTGGGTTCGGCAAGATGACGAGCTTTATGAGAGTATATCCATGGAGCAGAAAGAGAGGGGGGATACTTCCTGAGAGGGATTTGCCAAGATCCTATGTATGATTGGATGTGCATAGAAAATAAAGAGATAAATTAAAGATCACTGCCAATTTTTAACTTTGATTTCCTGGACAGTTCATGATGCCATTAATTAAACACTTAATTTTTTTTTTTTTTTTTGAGGGGAGGCACTGTGTTCTATTTTGAGCATGCTTTTAAGATTTCCATGGACAAAGGTACAATCCACAGCTGGAAATGTGAATGTGGGAAGATGAAGGCTTGCAACCGGGGACAGGGAAGTCATTTGCTAACTGGTGATAGTGGAGTCAAAGAATGTACACAATTTTAAAAGATGACTAAGAAAAGCAGGAAACTAGGCCAGAGGGTGTCAAATACTGCAGAGGTTCACCTGGGTGAGAATGGAAGGCTGGCCAGTGTGTTAGATGATTGGGAAGGCATTGGTTTAGTTTACTGGAAAAGTTCCGGAAGAATTAAAGGCCAAAACACAGATTTCATGGAATTTAGGGGTGATGAAGAAGTCAGCAAGTAAAGAGTGTGAATAAGTCTTTTAAAATTTTAGTGATAAAGGGAAGAACAGTAACACCGAGACCAGTGAGATTATATGTGTCTCGTGCAGGGCTAGGATAAGATTTTGAACTTGTTTTAGGTTGATAGAAAAAAGTCAGCAAGGCCAGATGCAGTGGCTCATGCCTGTAATCTCAGCACTTTGAGAGGCTGAGGTGGGCGGATCATTTGAGGTCAGGACTTCAATACCAGCCAGTCAACATGGTGAAACCCCATCTCCACTAAAAATACAAAAAAATGAGCTGGGTGTGGTGGTGTGAGCCTGTAATCTCAGCTACTCTGGAGGCTGAGGCAGGAGGATCACTTGAACTCAGGAGGCAGAGGTTACTCTAGCCTGGGTGACAGAGTGAGAACCTGTCTCAAAAAAAAAAAATGGTGGGGGGGCAGGGGAAAGAAAGAAAAAAGTCAGCAGAAAAGAAACTGGAGATAGGAGAAAAAAAGATAAGATACTTGATGAAGAAAAGTGGTAGGGAAATACGCAAGCACTCTGAAAACAACAGACACAAATAGACAAGAAAAAGTCGTGAGCTTTTTCAAGTTGTGGGGACTTACTTCAAAAAGTTAAGGGCCAAAACTCATTGTATATCTCTGTGGCTCTAGTAGAAGAAAAATATGGCTGAACTTAACAATCAGCAACTTTGTGGCGAGACAGTAGCTTGCTTAAATTGGACACATGTTACCACATCACATTTTGTTGAGTGCAAAGAGAAATCATATGAAGGTGGTTTTGACTGATACAGGGCATTTACTTTGTACACGTCTTCATGTTTGTGTTTGATGACTAGGCCACAAAGCATCCTACAGGTTAAAAAATTTATTTTGAATATAAAATATTTATTCAGTCTCAAAATAAAAAACTCTTATCATGGGCTTTATCAGTAAACCATGAATCAAAGTCCGCACTCAATGACCACCTGTTAGAAAAATGAAATGTTCCTGGGAACATTGTGTTGGTTCCATAAACAAATGTCATTGAATTTAATACGGTAGTTGCCCAGATTAGATTTGTGTGCTCTATTGTAGGCATTGATGGTTTTAAAAAGAAGGCAACCTTCATGCCTAGCGACAATTATTTTCCTGCTATTACTAGCCCTTAGGTACACACGAAGAGATGTCCAGAAATAAAATAAAATTTGTAATTGGTGCAACTTTATATACCCCATAAATATATATTTAATCCTTGTTGTAAACGAAATACTGGCGAAGGGCTTGGGATCTACAAAAGGAGCTACTACTACAATGAGAATTACTGGGTTTTTTTTTCAGTTCCAACCATATCTGAGGAGCTTTCTTAAACATTTCATCCTTTCAAAAATTCAACAATGTATAACTATGGTTCAGATGAGAAAACTAAAGCTTCCGCAGTAAAGTCACTCCTTCAGTGACACAAAACCTGCTCCGGGTAGAAAAGGGGGCTTCTGTAACTGGAGCTGTTCAGTACTAGCTCACAATAACAGATTTTTTAATTTCCAGGAACTTTTTAACCGGTTAATAAACACAACTACTTTTATAATTTACAGGATATATATTTGTATAAACCATATTTTAAAAAGATCTCAGCCTGGGTGCAGTGGCTCAGCCTGGTGCAGTGGCTCCTACCTGTAATGCCAGCACTTTGAGAGACCGAGGAGAGCAAATAACCTAAACCCAGGAGCTTGAGACAAGCCTGGGGAACAAAGACCCAGGCTCTACAAAAAATAAAACCATAAAGAAAAAAAGATTTTAAACTTTCTCAAAATTCATTACTTTCTAATTATTATAGTACAGTTTGTGATTACATTTGCTTTTGAAGTTATTCACCATTATTTTATCTGTATGATGAAAATACTGCATAGTGGTGTGTTCTTACTGGCATTTTCTCATTCAGTGATATCAAGTTGTCTGCTTAGAACTGGCTACAGTAGCAGTATTTACACTATAGAAATGCACAAACATGACACATCAGGGTGTTTTCTTCCCTGAAGCACTGGTTGTTAAGTATTTACCAGCACACCACCACATTTCCACATAGCTCTGCTAGCCACAAAGTCCCTGTCTGCTGGTAGAGGACGGGTAAGAATACCTCCACTGGTGACCTCACTCTTCTGGCCTCAGACATTTGGTACACAGAAAGTGCTACGTAAAGTTTTACGTAATTTCATAGCAGGCTAAGATCTGGGCAGCAAACACAGGTTCAGAGGCAGTTTGATGGAGAAGACAGCATTTGCTTTTGGTTTTCAAAGAAAAGTTGAATTCAGATATGTGACAGTGTCTGTGAAGGAATAAGGCAGCAGGAAGAGCAGAATGAAAGAAAGAGGATAAAATCTGGGGTGTGGCCTGGGTGCGGTGGCTCATGCCTGTAATCCCAGTACTTTGGGAGACTGAAGCGAGTGGATCACCTGAGGTCACAAGTTCAAGACCAGCCTGGCCGACATGGTGAAACTCTGCCTCCAGTAAAAATACAACAATTTGTCAGTGTGGGGGCTGGTGCCTGTAATCCTAGCTACCTGGGAGGCTGGAAACAGAAGAATCGCTTGAACCTGAGAGACAGAGGTTGCAGTGAGCTGAGATGGCACCCTTGCACTCCAATCTGGGTGACAAGAGTGAAACTCTGTCTCAAAAAATCCCACAAAAAGCAAAACAAAAAAAACGTGGTGTGCAAAGGAGACAGTACAGGGTTTGAAAGACCCATGAGGCCTAGGGGAAAGGTAGGATCAGGCAGCATAGTAAAAGGCCCTATGATGGGATAAGGAGGGCTCTTCCTCAGGCCTTTGAAGGAATTTGATTAGAGAATAACAAAGTCAGAGCTTTGTGTGATGGCTGAGCAGAGGTGACTGAGAGTAGGGATACCCCGTCAGAGACTATGCTGGTGTCGGGGAGTCAATGTAGGGAGGGTACAACATTTCAGGTTGTTGTGGAGATCAGGAGACCATAAGAGACTCCCTTAAGAGGGTGTGGTGATTGCTGAGGTGTGGAGAGTCAGAGAATAAGGCTGAAGATGACTCTGAAACTAGCATCTGGGAAACTTAAACCAGAACCTGCAACCTCCTGTAGAACTTTCAAACAACTTGGTGCCTGATTTTAGGAGTCCAGAACTGTCCTTTGCGGCAGCCCCAGGCAATGAGGTCATCTTAGAGAACAGCTGCTCATCATTACACGAAAGAAAAGACGATCCATTAGATGCCCTAGGAACATTTTACTCTGAATTCGTTGCTTTCAGTCAGAGTAACTAATCAGGAACTGGCTACTGACATTCTTCCAGTTTGATGTTTTTGTTGATTTGGTTGGTTTTCTTTGGCTTATTTTTCTTATTGGGGAATCATAACTCCTTTCCACTCTCCCATCTCACACTTATTTCTTTGTTTTATTAATATTTGCATAAATGTACTAAAAAGCAACATTCTGAGAAAGTTTTTACTCCAATTTAGTGACATGGTAGAAAAATAGGCCATGTCATTCTGATTTTCAAATACTGTACATCAGATCATATACCGGAAGTACAGTATAACCGCTTTAGATTTAGCATAATTTGATATAATGTGTTAATTTATTCCTCCTCTTGAGCTCGGATTTGGAATCACAGAATCTGGATTTGTTACAACTCTGCACATTTCTTGTTTTGATATCTTGGAAAAATAATAGTTTCAGTACTCTGAAACTCAGTGAACTCATCTAAAAAATGAGAATAGACCAAAATTCGTACTTCCCAGTGTGTTTTTAGTATTCAAATAAATTTTACATAGAAAGTCTTCTGTATATTTTAATGTGCTTTATAAGAGTGTTGAATGCTATAAATAATTTCTTAGTAAGAAAGCAATAGTGTTGAAATGCCGTTTTGAATTTCGATAACATTTGAAAGAATGTGAGCTATCTGTGGAGGTAGCTTTTCAACATACTCACATTTTTTGAACTTGCATTTGAAATGTTCTTTTTAGGTTTCTTTGAGCTGGGTTGGCACTTGCTGTATCACGGGCAATGGTACAGAAAGTTTGCTGCTTTACCTTTACCGTTTTCATTTTAAATCCTACCTGGAGAAGGTCACGCTGCCCCTTCGACCTTGACGTCTGCAGCACCGTTCTGCATACACCGCGAGGAGGAAGGAGACCACTTCTAAGTGAGGGACATTGACAGCCCATCCTATACCGGGTGCAGTTCGCGGATGCACATGGGCAGCTCACCCTCCGCCCAGCCACACCCCTCCCAGGAAGCTAGAAGAGCACGTGGTATTTTGACACAAGCTGGGATTAATTTAGGATCAAAGTTGTCCCTCCATATGTCTCTTCCCAGTGATTCAGTACGGTTCAATAGTGCTTTGTTGGTTCATTGTTGTAAGTTTGGTTCAAAATCTCCCCCTATTTGGGAACATTTTGTTCTACTGAGAGCGCCACTGTTCTTGATGATACCATCACTCTAGAGAGGGATCCTGCTTGTCCTCCTGCCCTGGAAAGCCAGGAAGGGCTTCACTCACTCTGTGTCCTTCCTAACAGAGACGCATTTGCTGAGACGCTCTGCAGATTTGACAGTAGCATCTGCTCCACAGACTTTAATGGATTCTGCTTCTGCCTGCCAGAGTAATATATGTTACTTCACTTGCTATGGCTAAATTATTTTTCAAAATCGAGTGATTCAGCTACTCGAAGATTTGAAATCCTTTTACATGATGGATTTTCCCTTTTTCTTTCTGAAATCTCCTTTTTGAAATAAGGCTGATGTCTTTGTTATTTCTCTTATAGTTAAGCTCTATTTTCGCTGCTAATATGTTTTTTTGAGGCAAGCAATTGCCAAGCAACTGAAAGCATAAAGGGAAATTTGTACTATGTAAATGAGGGACTTAATGCATTAATTAGATGGATTGGAACATTGTATTTCCATTTGTTTCATGCCTTAATTCTCAAGCTGAGGGTTGGAAATTCCAGGAGGAGGAGGCTATGATGGGTTCCAAGCAGATTTTGGAAACCAGAACCCTGGAGTTTTGAAATGCTGTGTGGTCATGGCAGGAGCCAAATGAAGTAGGAGAGAGTGACGGATTCTCTTTAAACCATGTTGTTATGTTGTAATGAGACCGTATCACAGAGTCCTGAAGTGCTGTTTGGTAGATGTGGTCTCTAACAAATGAAAACTGTATTTATTTTCACTTTCCACAGTGGTAGGATGAACCAGCAAACTCCTTCCCTCCTTTCTCTATCTGAGGGAAGCCCAGAATCAAAAGAATTTAATCAGAGCTGGCATCCTGAAGCTGGCATGATTCCTCCTGGATAGCAAAGACAGCAACCAGTGACAGCTCCCCAGTGTCTCTGTAACACAGCCAAGCCTCAGTCAGGGCAAGAGGAGCCCAATGCTCCTTCTTCCATAAAGGCAGAGGGAAATTTGGCAATGAGAGAGCTTTTCCTAATGGCAAGGCCAAAATCGTGTTCAAAGGAGACATGTCTTCTATGATTTTCGTTTTTTACACTAATTGACTCGCTACTCAAAAGATTGACTATACACCTAATCTATACTATGTGCTAGAGATCAACTGAAAAATTAAACAGATACAGCCCTAGACTTACAAGGGTTTAGAGACTAATGAGAACTACTATCACTGTTGAATGTATAGTTACAAACCGCAAAAGTTGCTTTCAAGAAGAGAAACGCAGTTTCATGTAAATATATTAGAGGAAACTGGGAATGAGGCTGAGAAAGAATTACCTGAGAAAACAGGAGCTACAGGGTAATATTCATAGATAACAAACTTAAATGTTTTGGTAGATGGTGTCTTATTTCAATCTATTCTCTACTTAATAAGCAAAGTTAATTTTTTAAAATATGTATTTTTACATATTACATTTTAATTTAATACAGTCATCTTGACACTGATATGATGAAAAGATTCATTGGATGCAGTTACTTTGATATGGAGAAAGTTAAGATTATTTGTTAAGGTTAAAAATCAAAACCATTCCTCCATCCCTCCTTTCCTTCCTCCCTCCCTCCCTCCCTCCCTCCCTTCCTTCCTTCCTCCCTTCCTTCCTTCCAACTGCTTTTTACCAGAGACCCTGATGTCAACCTGAGCTCTACCTGTCCTTGGTGCTTATGACACCTCTGACCATCCAATCCCATCCCCTACCCACCGGGAACCTCATCCTAACTCTCAGACCAACCCCTGCTTCATCTCAGGAAGCAGATTGCATTCTCTCCATTTCCTGTGTAAAACTCATCGCTGTCCCTTCCACAACGGCTTCCCATAGCCTATGGAATAAATTCAAACTTTTTTTTTTTTGGGACGGGAGTTTTGTTCTTGTCTCCCAGGTTGGAGTGCAATGGTGCGATCTCGGCTCACTGCAACCTCTGCCTCCTGGGTTCAAGCAATTCTCCTGCTTCAGCCTCCCACGTAGCTGGGATTACAGGCGTGTGCCATCATGCCTGGCTAATTTTGTATTTGTTTTTTTAGTAGAGATGGGATTTCACCATGTTGGCCAGGCTGGTCTCGAACTCCTGACCAGCCTGGAGTGATCCACCCGCATTGGCCTCCCAAAATGCTGGATTACAGGCATGAGCCACCGTGCCCAGCCTAAATTCAAACTTCTAGATGCAGCCTTCTGGATCTGTATTGCCTGCATCCACCAGCGGTTTCTCAGATCCCTCTCCTCTCACTTGAATTCTCCCATCCTAACTCAGCCGGATCACCCCATGCGGCTGGGCCTCTATGCCTTTTCTCAGCTTGTTTCCTTTGATTCCAAAGTCTTCATGCATCATCACCTGGCAAAATTCTTCTTTCCTTTCTGTGACTCATTCAAATGTGGTAGTCCCAGCTGATGTAAGGCAGAATTAATTATTTCCAGAAATACTATCTCTGCTTCTATATAAGCCCCTTCCACTGTCTGCCTGAGTCATTGCCTCTCTCTCTCCCCAAGACAGTGAGCACTTGGGGAAAGGGCACAGATACTCCAGTTTTGCGTCTCCCCAGTATGCTAGGCTTGTAGAGTTTTTTGTTAAACGTTTAAATTTTTATTCTTAAAATAAAACCAAAGATAGTCGCCTATAAAATTTTTAGCAAAATAATAAATAGTTTACGTGTAGAGAGAAAGATCTCCTGTGTTATAGTCGAGTTAATTTTGTGAAGATTGTTATCATAATATGCCTCCGAAAAACTATTGTTCCCTCCCAGATGTGCAGAAAATACCAAGCGGGCCTTTCGCACTATGCTAGGAAAATGCTTTGCTATGTTACTGTTGATATGAAGCATGGAAGGCTGTCTTCCCTCTTAATTTGTTAATTTTCTTTCACTTTTTCACTGTGTGTACAATTTTTTCCAGGCCATGGGATATGATAATGAGGGATGATTCCATATGAAATAATCAAATTTTACATATTCTTTTTATGATGTACCATTTATATTAATTACAAAGGACTTTTGTAAAGACACATCTTTCATGTTGGCATATGATTGGTACCTGTATCACCATCCTTTCATAAACTGATTTCGTTTGTTCCAAACACAAGAATTAAAGGCATCATCTACAGGTGCTTAATTTCGCTTTATTTTTTGTTTAGTGAAAAATTGGCTAGAATGATATCACGTTACTCTTTGTACGGTAACTTAATATAAATCTTTATAGCATGGAAATTATGGTATTCAATTCATATCACAGTTGTTAAGTCAGTGATACTGAATAGCCCAACACTAGCTGTTTTCAAAGCCAAGGTGTGAAGCCATCCACAGCACCCGGTAGTTGGCCATTCCAGGGGCAATCGGTTAAACACCAAGTTGGCTGGATAACACAGTTTTAGTTCTCTTTCCTCCACAGACCTACATACCTCAAAGTCATACCTTTCTGCACCAGTAAGTGCTTGTCCATATCATGTTAACATATCATGTATGATTTGTACTTTTAACTTCCAGTTATAACCTCAGAAAATGTTTAGTTTATTTAGATGAATGTGATTATTTGAATGATTTGTAAAACTCTTCAGGAAGTTAGTCACTAGTAATCATAAGGAAATGAACAGATTAAGTATTCTTTTCAGTATGAGCATTTAGAAGTTTTCAGGCATCTCCTGTGTATTTTTATTTTTTATTTTTAGGCAGTCACAAAGTGTGATTCTAGCAGAACTATGAAATGCAGTTTCGGCTGTAGGATGCAAAGCAGTATAATATGAATATTGAAACTATAGCCATGATTGACATAACATGTCACTTAATTCATATCCTTTGTAATCATCATGATGACCTGGTAACCTACTGACATTTCAGTTGGGACCTGGCCCACTGCTCTTTGAAGCTGCTCTACCATGTAGCACACACTATTTCTTTCATCTAATTGCCTGTTTGATCAAGGACATGGCTCACCCATACACTTTAAATAATTTAAAAAGTCACCTGCTTCAAATAAATGAAGTTGAAACAAATTTAAAAAGAACCATCGTATGCGACTTCTGGAAGAACAAAATTTGGAAACCTTGGGAAAAACTAGGTTTGGAAAATTAAAAAACAGAACTGAGACTCAAGACCTCAGAAATGTGGTATTGGGAAGTTTTGTAATGCTTTCTTTTGGTGTGAGACCAAGAAACTTTCATGTGATATTAGTGCATTATGTTTTGTATTGCAAGTTCAGTAATGAACACGATGCCTTGTTACTCCAAATCTGCTCTTATTGTATGGAAACAATGCCAGAACTGATCTATTCAGTAAGTGACTGAATGAATGACTGGATAAATAAACTATTGTTTTGCTCTAGGTTGAAAAGAAATAAAACATTGTTTGACATTTTCCATTGGATTATGTTGCTGTCATGTAGACAGAATTTGAAGGTCAGGTCTGTGGGTTTTTGGTGAAGAGAAAGGAATGCAGAGTGGGAACATACGTTTACATCATCTTTCTCAGATTTCATTCTACTTGAATTAATATGCCCTTCAAAATGGTGAAGGATTTAGCTCATTATATTCATTATTAGCTAATCTGGCTGTAATGAATTTGTTGGTTTACTGATTACAAATGGAAATCACTTGTAATATATTGTTGATTAGATGTGGGCTGGTTCTTCCTGCTATGGTGTGACATTTCTCTTTGCAATTTTTTTAAAAAATCATGTATTTTTGTTTTTGTGGGAGCATAGCGGGTGTATATATTTATGGGGTATATGAGATATTTTGATTTAGTCAAGCAATGTGAAATAAGTCTATCATGGAGAATGGGGTATCCGTTCCCTAAAGCATTTATCCTTTGAGTTACAAACAATCAAATTACACTCTTTAAGTTATTTAAAAATATACAGTTACATTATTGTTGTCAACAGGGTGAGGGCTTGGGACTCTGCATTTTAATAAAATTCCTCAACAGATAGCTACATACATTAAAGTTTGGGAACCCCTAGTTTAACAGTAACTTATCAAGTCAGAGTTAGACTTCACAATAGTTCTGTTAAGGCAGGTTTCAAGTTGAGAGGTAACCCAAACGTCTGACAAATTCACAGACTCCCCCAAGCTTAGTTTTTTCTTAAAGTGACTCTCGACTACATCTGAAAGCCCCAAAAGTACTTTCTAGCGGACACCCACCAACAGCCTGCAGATGGGGTCCTCCTGAGACAGGCATTTGCCCTCTGCCTCTCCTGCTTGCTTTCCCACCTGCACCTGTTACTGTCTATCCAATAATGGACATTCCAATGTTTCAGGTAAGGGGACAGATGCGTGCAGGACCTCCTGTTCTCAGGGTGCTGGTTTGAATAAAGGCCCAAGAAGGGTTTCCTTCAGCTTCCTGAACCAAACTCACAACCTGGCTCATTTGCGCTGTGACTGGTTGAAAGCATGTAGCCCTCACCTCGTAACCAAGGGGTGATCCAATCCTGGCCACAGGGCTGAACATGGAGAAGTCCTTCCAGTCTCTCCATTTTATTTAGACTCCTTTTTTTTTTTTTAAAGTTCTACCTTCACTAAAATTCCTCCTCCTCACCACTCACAGATTTTGTTTTTGTTGTTGTTTTTGCAAATGATGGAGCTGGAGCCTAACGTGTGTGTGTGTGCGTGTGTGTGTGTGTGTGTGTGTGTTAGAGTGTTAGTGTCTTAAAAAAAAAGTGAACACCAGGCAAGTTTAGTATCTTGAAATTAAGAATAAGTTTTCCAATCATGAAGTCCCCATGGGTGTCTGGCGCCTTCTGACATATTGAAAAATAAGGTGGCATGCGTGGGAATAAAAGTACTTTTTTACTTTTTTTTCACTCTGCTACAAAAAAGGTGACTTGAAAATGGAAAACTGAGACTAAGTGGCCGAAGGTTCTTCATGTTGATGGACCTGGTTAAAACCAGGCTGTGCTATTCAATATTTACCAGCTGGCTCCTCCCCTGACAGATCAAGCCCTGATTTGTGGCATTTGCCAATTTCTATTGTATACATACTCCCACCACGGTCTATTTAAACTGCCAATGTAACTTCAATTGGCTTGCAGAATTTCTAAATATTTAATAATAGGCTCTTGGTAGCTGGTAGGACCACACCATTGTGTTTGGGAAATGGGAAACACAGCAGTCATGGAGGTAAATGTCCACTTATAAAATTCTAGACAGAGATAATTGGCTGTTTTCCTAATGCTATGTGGGGTCAAAGTTAGGGACTTCCCCCAAAGCCTGTTTGGAGCAGCAGCCTCAATGGGGCAGTACTGCCTCCTAGAGGATTTCTACTCCGGGGAAGTTCCTCCGGGTAACCTCTGTTGTCACAATGAACTGGGGGTCGTAGTGATCACTGGGCAGTGGCCAAGAATATTAGACGTCCTCCAAACACCAGGTTTGTACTGAAAAACAAAAAGCTATCCTGAGTTCTGCACAACATTTTAATGTCTCAACAGATAAGCTTCCAGGTTAAAAAAAAAAAAGCATTAAATAACCCTGTTTTATGTATAGTATATTTTTGGCATGAGTTAATATATGTAGTGTACTTTATAGGAATACAACAGCTGTAAAAGTTGAGGTACATTTGCATGTTTTGGTTCAAAATCTTACCAAGAACTGTTTACCATCCAAGTCCAGGATAGCAACAGCACTCACTGGGTGTGAGTCTAATACAACACACCTGCCTCAGATAGTGTTTGCAAATGTCATGCTGTGTTTCCATGTAGAGCATCAACACCTGAATATTTTAAGTCTTCTACTGTAGTTATGTCTGACCATTTAAAATTGAAATACACATTATTTTGTTACAATTTATCACTTAGTTTCTCTTTTATATGTAGACATTATATATTTCTTTATTGAGGTGGATTTGTGCTCTTGTCACCCAAGCTGGAGTGCAATGGCGCAATCTTGGCCCACTGCAACCTCCACCTCCTGGGTTTAAGCGATTCTCTTGCCTCAGCCTCCCAGGTAGCTGGGATTATTGGGGCCCACCACCACGCCCATCTAATTTTTGTATATTTTATTAGAGAAGGGGTTTTACCACATTGGCCAGGCTGGTCTCAAACTCTTGACTTCTCAGGTGATCTGCCCACCTTGGGCTCCCAAAATGCTGGGATTATAGGCATGAGCCACCATGCCTAGCCACATTTTTAAGCATAGTATATATGTAAGATATATTAGGAATTTTATTTTGGGATGGTAAAATAAGTATTGTATAGCAAAGTGGAATTTATACTAGGGCTACTGACCGCTTTCAAACTTTATCTGACTTAGTGCCTGAGCTGGTCATTCTAAAATCAACTGAAAGGTCAAATGGGTCTGGGGCAGCCCAGGAGATTTACCTGAAAATTGTGCTCTCTGTTCCAAGCTTAAAGACACGAGGTAACCAGAGCTCAGGTTATTGTCTGAGTTCTTATATTTCCTGAATGTAATGAGTGATGTGGCCCAGAAACTTGATAAAAACTAAGTGTAACTGCCGTCTCACTAGCAGGAGCCATGGTCACTACCCATGATAGGGATGCGTTAAGACAGAAGATGAGGATAAAATGGGTACATGCACATAATTATGTAAACATTGTGTAACATTATCCTAATATCGGCAAAAGTATGAAAGAAATAATTCTCTTTGGTCACATCTATTACATACCTTATGCAAGTGTATGTATATGTTTGTGCATACATATATATGTAAGTACACATGTATATATCTGCAATTTCCCCATATACATATATACAAGTATATTTGTGTGTGTGTATGTTTGTATATATTTGCATCTGTGAGCTTTTTGAGACTGGGGCCCGATTGTATTTTATTTGTATCCCTAGCAAGGTGCCTGTACAAGGAACTCAGGGTGTGCTTAATACATTCATGCATGTTTGAATGAATAATGTTAGAATCTCTGAAATATCAAAATCTCTGAAATCGGAAAGTAATGTTAGAATCTCTGAAAACAGTATTTGAATGCAATAGAAGGTCTAATTAGCTGACACTGTACTGAATAATGAGTGCAGTGACTCTAGGACAATACTTGTCCAGTTTTAATGTGTGTATAAATCTCGTTAAAATGTAGATTCTGACCCAGTAGGTCTGGGAGAGGGCCAGAGGTTTACATTTTTAACAAGCTCCCAGGTGATCCAGTGCTGGTTGTGGGTTACACTTTAGTGAGCAAAGGCTGAGGGTTTCCTGCTAAGCCTCTCAATGCTCTGCACCTGCAGGACAGTGCTAGTGCTTCTAGGAGGAGAATAATTATGGTTAATAAAGAATTTTTTTAACTTTTTACATTATGTAATAGCTCATATTTCTTGAATACACTACAGGTTATCCATTTTTTTGTTAATAAATGTGGGTGATTTCTACTTTTTTCTTTGCTATCACAAATATAAAGATTATGTACCTACCTCCTCATACCCAGGTGCAAAGCATTTCTTTAGGTTATAGTTACACATGTAGGACAACTTGGTGGGTTGCTTCCACCCCGCCAAACCTGGCTTATAGGATAAGCAAATATATATATATATTTGAGATGATTTTAGAATGACCAGCTTGGGCACTAATGCAGATAAAGTTTGAAAGAGGTCAGTAATAGTCCTGATATAAATTCTACTGTGCTATACAAATATGTATATATAATATATTTTATGTATATATATATATATTTGTATAGCACATATATATGTACACAGGTTTTGGTATCAGGATGATGTTGGTCTCATAAAATGAATTAGGGAGGATTCCCTCTTTTTGTATTGTTTGGAATAGTTTCAGAAGGAATGGTACCAGCTCCTCTTTGTACATCTGGTAGTATTCAGCTGTGAACCTGTCTAGACCTGGACTGTTTTTGGTTGTTAGGCTATTAACTGCTGCCTCAATTTCAGCCCTTGTTATTGGTCTATTCAGGGTTTCAACTTCTTCTTGGCTTAGTCTTGAGAGGGTGCAAGTGTCCAGAAATTTATCCATTTATTCCAGATTTACTGGTTTATGTGCATAGAGTTGTTTGTAGTAATCTATGATGGTAGTCTGTATTTCTATGGACTCAATGGTGATAACCCCTCTATCATTTTTTTTAATTTCATCTATTTGATTCTTCTCTCTTTTCTTTTTTATTAGTCTGGCTAGCAGCCCGTCTATTTTGTTGATCTTTTTTTAAAAAAAAACAACAGCTCCTGGATTTATTGATTTTTTTAAGGGCTTTTTGTGTCTCTGTCTCCTTCATTTCTGCTCTGATCTTAGTTATTTCTTGTCTTCTGCTAGCTTTTGAGTGTTTTTGATCTTGCTCCTCTAGCTCTTTCAATTTTGATGATAGGGTGTTGATTTTAGATCTTTCCTTGCTTCTCATGTGGCCATTTATTGCTATAAATTCCCTCTAGACACTGCTTTAAATGTGTCCCAGAGTTTCTAGTACTTTGTGTCTTCGTTCTCATTGGTTTCAAAGAATGTCTTTATTTCTGCCTTCAT
>NW_022437000.1:6161355-6453031 GCF_009761245.1 Sapajus apella | reverse complement strand
AATGTGTCCCAGAGATTCTAGTACTTTGTGTCTTCCTTCTCATTGGTTTCAAAGAATGTCTTTATTTCTGCCTTCATTTCATTGTTTATCCAGTCATCATTCAGGAGCAGGTTGTTCAGTTTCTGTATAGTTTGCAGTTTTGAGTGAGTTTCTTCATCCTGAGTTCTAATTTCATTGCACTGTGGTCTGAGAGACTGTTATAATTTCTGTTCTTTTGCATTTGCTGAGGAGTGATTTACTTCCAATTAGTGATCAATTTTAGAGTAAGTGCGATTTGGTGCTAGGAAGAATGTATATTCTGTGGATTTGGGGTGGAGAGTTCTGTAGATGTCTATTAGGGCTGTTTGGTGCAGATCTGTTTTCAAGTCCTGAATATCCTTGTTGATTTTCTGTCTCGTTAATCTCTCTAATATTGACAGTGGGGTGTTAAAGTCTCCCACTATTATTGTGTGGGAGTCTAATTCTCTTGGTAGGTCATTAAGAGCTTGCTTTATGTATCTGGGTGCTCCTGTCTTGGGTGCATATATATTTAGGATAGTTAGCTCTTCTTGTTGGATTGATCATTTTACCGTTATGTAATGCCCTTATTTTTCTCTTTTGATCATTGTTGATTTGAGGTCCATTTTATCAGAGGCTAAGATTGCAACCCCTCCTTTCTTTTTTTGCTCTCCATTTGCTTGGTAAATCTTCTTCCATCCCTTTATTTTGAGTTTATGTCTGTCTTTGCATGCGAGATGGGTCTCCTGGATCTAATACACCGATGATTCTTGACTTTTTATCTGGTTTGCCAGTCTGTGTCTTTTGATTGGGACATTTAGGCCATTTACATCTAATGTTAATACTATGTGTGATTTTGATCCTGCCATTTTGTTACAGGCTGGTTGTTTTGCCATTGGTTGATGCAGTTTCTTCATTGTGTCATTGGTCCTTACAATTTGGTACGTTTGGTACATTTTTGCAGTGGCTGGCATTGGCTGTTCCTTTCCGTGTTTAGTGCTTCCTTCAGGAGCTCTTGTAAGGCAGGTCTGGTGGTGAGGAAGTCTGTCAGTAGTTGCTTGTCCGTAAAGGATTTTATTTCTCCTTCACTTATGAAGCTTAGTTTGGCTGGACATGAAATTCTGGGTTGAAAGTTCTTTTCTTTAAGGATGTTGAATATTGACCTCCAGACTCTTCTGGCTTATAGGGTTTCTGATGAGAGACCTGCTCTGAGTCTGATGGGCTTCCCTTTGTGGGTGACCCAAACTTTCTCTCTGGCTTCCCTTAGCATTTTTTCCTTTGTTTCAACCCTGGTGAATCTAACGATTATGTGTCTTGGGGTTGCTATTCTTGAGGAGTATCTTTGTGTTATTCTCTGTATTTCCTGGATTTGAATGTTGGCCTGCCTTGCTAGGTTGGGGAAGTTCTCCTGGATAATATACTGAAGAGTGTTTTCTAGCTTGGATTCATTTTCCCTGTCACCTTCAGGCACGCTGATCAAGCGTAGGTCTTTTCACATAATCCCATATTTCTTGGAGGCTTTGTTCATTTCTTTTCACTCTTTTTTCTCTTTTCTTGCCTTCTCATTTTATTTCATTGAGTTGATCTTCAATCTCTGATATCCTTTCTTCTGCTTAACCGATTTGGCTATTGAAACTTGTGTATTCTTTGTGAAGTGCTCGTGCTGCGTTTTTCAGCTCCATCAAGTTGTTTATGTTCTTCTCTAAGCTGGTTATTCTAGTTAGCATTTAGTCTAAGCTTTTTTCAAGGTTTTCAGTTTCTTTGCATTGAGTTAGAACATGTTCCTTTAGCTCAGAGAAGTTTGTTATTACCAACCTTCTGAAGCCTGCTTCTGTCAATTCATCAAACTCATTCTCTGTCCTGTTTTGTTCCCTTGCTGGTGAGAAGTTGTGATTCCTTGGAGGAGGAGAGACATTCTGGTCTTTGAAGATTTCATCTTTTTTGTGCTGGCTTCTTCTCATCTTTGTGGGTTTATCTGCTTTTGATCTTTGAAGTTGATGATTTTGTATGAGGTCTCTGAGTGGACGTCCTTTCTCTTGATGTTGGAGCTATTTCTTTTTGTTTTTCTAGTTTTCCTTCTAACAGTCAGGCCCCTCTAGCGTATGAGGCATTTTTTTTTTTTTTTTGGTTACAAGAGGGTCAGAGAGCCACTTGAGGAGGCAGTCTGTCCCTTGTCTGCCTTCACAGGCAATGCTGGGCTGCCTCAGACTCAGCTGGGCTGCTGAGTCTGAGGCAGCCCATCAGGGCCTGAGGCTTCCTTTGGGTTTTGTCTTCATAGGTGAGATTAGACCCACCTTCACAATGGCAGATACCTTCCCCCCTCTGAGCTCGATCATCCCCAGTTGAGCTCGAGCTAATGTTCTGGCTGTGAAACTCTCAAGGGAGAAGGCTTCAGTTTGCTTTTCTTTGTGGGGATGGGACCTGCCAAGCCGTGTCACCTGTCTCCCTGCATTCAGCTCTCCCTTTCTGGGAGGTGGGTAGATCCATCCTGCAGGCACTCTCAATGCTAGCCAAAACCTCTGCCCAGTTCTGTGCCAACAACTTGTGACACTGGGACTGCTGGAGCTGTCACTCAGATCTGCACTGGCAACTCATGGCACTTCTCAGCCTGGCAGTGTTATTCCAGATTGTGAGTTGCAAAGGGCATGGGAGAAACACTGTATCTGGACCAGAGTGCCAAGGGGGTAAAGTCACCGATCCTCTAGTCGGTTGCACTTCCCGGGTGGGGCAGTGCCCCGCCCTGCCTCAGTTCGCCCTTCCTAAGCTACACCCACAGTCCAACTAGTCCCACTGAAATGAACCTGGTATCTTGGTTGGAAATGCAGAAATCACTCATCTTCTGCATCTCTCTCACTGGAAGCTGAGCTCTGGAGCTGTTCCTATTTGGCCATCTTGGCAAAGTCCTCTCCATTGTGTTTTTAAATCAGTTATTTAGAGGTGTCTTAGATTTCTCAAACAAACGAGAATTTTAAGTTTACTTTTTTGTTAATTATTTCTCTTATTTTTTCTTTGTGATATAAATTATTTGACTTTTTGAAACTTTTTTTATCAGCATGTGACAATTTTTAAAAAATCTGCATGTTCTTGAGAAAAATACATATTCTCTGTGATCAAGGTGCTAGGTATGTTCATTAAATCAAAGTTTTTGTTTCTCTTTTAGAACATTTATTCTCTTGACTAATTTTTTGTCCCCTTGATGTGTCAATAATTGAGATATCCCACTGTTGTGAATTTGTCAGTATCTCTACAGTTCTATCACTTTTTTAAAAAAAATAAACTTGGCTATAGGCATGATGTCTTTACTGGACCTTGAAGCCACAGAGTATAACTTTTGTTACCCTGGTGTTCCCCAGGGTGGCAACTGTTGAATGAACAGATGAATACATGGATGTTCTGAGAAGGCTGAAGGAATTTATTAATCTGACATTGTGTATGAAATGGGAATGACACAGTCACAGGAGATCATCGGAAACACTGTGCAGGAATGGATTATGCCTGACAAAGCTTACTATTAACTATCACTTCACAATAGTCCAAAGATCTTGTAACTTTAGTGAAGGACCTTCCATGCAATCATGTTTACTATCGTCATGGGGTAGAGTTTCAGATAAAAGCAGTGTGAGTTCCAGAATCTGGAGTCATGCCTGTTAGTTAAGTGAAAGGCATTTCACACATTTGCTTTTATCCGTTTATTCATGCTGATAGGTGCTTTTGGAGGGAATTCACAGCTCATGAAAGGCTCTGAATGAAAAGATTCAGTGAACAAATTCTTCTGTTATCTGTAGAATGTGCCTTAGGATGGTTATCAGCAGCCCCACAAGTTTCTCCTGTGTGTTTAAACACATAAATGAAGGAAGCAAAGCCAAGGTTGTTTTTTGTGTAACTTGACGTTATTAGATTAAATCAGTGTTTGGTCCCATACATTACTTCAAGACACATATTTAATACTTAGCCTCATTTTATGGAAGAATCTAATAATTCCCTAAATCATTTGAGTGTGTTTAGAATGTTCAGGGACACTTAACTTTTAACGCTGAAGCAGTTTAAAATAATTGTCATTCTAAACATGCTCTATGTAAAAGTTTCAAATCAGTAGCATAACTGCTTAAGAAATGAAAATTTGACCCTACATTTATCATCCCTTTCTTAGCATATGCCAATGAATAATCTTACAAAATATTCAATATATTGATGCTGTGTTCAGTATCCCTCTCACTTCACACTCTGCCTGCTGAGCAGTCACTACCCTATTGATTTGCCATTCAATACTCTCTTGCAATACTCCTGAGTCTACAAAGCTGTTCTTTATTCTTGCTTTGAGAAACAAAAATGGTTTTTGAAATGGTACTATAAAGCTACTCAAAATAGTACTAGATTTAGGAAAATTCTTTTTTGAACGAACACAAGAAGTAGCAAAATGAAATTGAGAACTGTTTCTATATTGACTGTCCTCTCTATTCCTGGAAAATATATGTACTAGGCTATATCTATAATTTTCTTTTTATTTTTCCTTTTTTCTGTTTAATTTTCATAATGTTCTCTAGAAGAATGGAAGGGTTGCTGATGTTGCTTTTGTGAAAAATGCTGGCTTATGTGCCTATTCTAATATTCTTTTCAAGGATGTTCAATGTTGCCATGGATTATGATTATCCTTTTGAAGGATGCTCAATGTTTCCATGGATTATGTCTTTGGGGAGGAACATATGTCAATTTAATTGCTAGTTTATGAATTGTGAGTTTCTTGATAATAAGTGGTGTAACTCCTCACAAATTCTTGCCTTTAACATATTTCAAATCTAGTAAATCTTTATCTGAAAAGCAGAATAAATTTCAAAAGTCTGCCACTTTACAGGGAAGTAGAAACAATATATATTTTTATGTGGCTTGGTTTTCTTCTTGGAAAGGTAGTAATCAAATATTTCAAAGTAATTCAAATGTTTTAAAGAGTATCTACCATATAGAAGTATGATTATTTATTTATTTTTTTGAGATGGGGTCACTCTGTCCCCTAGGCTGGAGTGCAGTGGTGTGCTCTCGGCTCACTGCAACCTTCTCACCACAGGTTCAGTCAGCTCTTCTGCCTCAATCTTCTAAGTAGCTGGGATTACAGGTGCCCACCACCATGCCTGGCTAATTTTTGTATTTTTAGTAGAGATAGGGTTTCATCATGTTAGCCAGGCTGGTCTCAAGCTCTTCACTTCAAACAATCCTCCCACCTTGGCCTCCCAAAATGCTGAGATTAGAGGTGCCAGCCACTGTGACTGGCCAGATTACTTCATTATTTAAAAGGTGATATGTTATCTTAAAATACTGTAGAATTATAAGACAAAGAACATTTAAAAATTTTTATACTTATTTGAAATATATTCCACAATAAATGTATATAATAATAATATTCTGATTGTGTATGTTCCTTTTTTTCTTGAAAATATCAAGCATTTTTTCATGTGCCATCTTTTCTAAACAAAGTTTGCAGAAGATTTTGGAGGAATTTTGCATAATTATAAAGCAATTAGAAAAATGAGCACAGAATATATATTATTTCACTTAACCCTAACTCATTTTAATCTCTTCATAGGTTATAGCTTTATTTTATGACCGGGACATTTACAAACTAACAACTTAGGCAAAACCAAACTTATTTGAACTAGCAAAGAATTTATCAAGTTTTAATATATAAGTTTCTTTCCTTCTTCTACTCTAATTTTTCTTGCCCTTCCTATCTGGAGGAATATTCATCATTTTAATTCCATGCCTCCACTTACCTGAGGGGAAGTAATTGCTGGTTCGTTGGTGCTCTCTCATTTTTGATGTGTTTGCTATTGCAGCTGGGCCATGGAACGGGACCTCCTAGGGCCATGTTTGACTTTTCATCTTTCTGTTCCTTCCTACCCCATGTCGGCATCTTGCCCTCTGTCCATATGGAAGACCACCTTTTCATCCATTCCATCATTGCACTTTTTCCCTCTTCAATCTTTGATCTCCCAATTTCCTCTCTTAATTGTTTTCAGGAGTCTTCTGCCACTAACTCCCTTTGATTAGGTGTTTTTGAGTCTCTTCCCTCACCCTGCGTTTCACTTCTTAGAATTATGAGCAGATTTTTAAGTATTGAGAATGTCCACTTTATGCACTTTGTTATAAATACCAAGTATCATATTAATTTTTAATTCTACTTTAATATTTATTTATTTATTTTATGTTGAGTTGCTTTTTAAACATGCTTTTTCTACTGCTTGAAGACACATTTCCTTTAATAAATAAGCATTCTTCTGCTTAAAGAGTAATGTAACTTTAACCATGTTGTCATGTTTTAAAAATTCTTCCCTTAATTTCATTTTTCATTGTGTTGTTAACAATGCGACATTAAATCGTCTCTCTAGAAACAGACTCACAGTGATCACTCCTAACTCTCCATGAATGTGTTGGGAATGAATTAAAATGGAAAACACAGAAGGTGGCCCCAAAAGACTGTCTGATTATGAGGTATATGAAGACATCACAGTGTCCAGCTCATCGTAAGTACTCAAGGATTCAATTAATAATCAGAACTGTGAAAGTAGTACACAGCAATCCATCCCTACCTCTGCATATAATATTCGACTTATCAAGGCTGTACAAAACTACAGGGTTGAGTAATAACTTTTTAAATAGGAAATCTAGTTGGAGTAAATAAAACATACGGACAGACACAGAAGGAAAAAAATTGTATTCCAAAGAAGGAGGGAGCAGGAGTTTTAATTTCCACTTATACCAAATAAGAAAATGGAGGTGCAGATAATATCAATGGGTCACATAGCCAGAAGCAGAGCAGGAGACAATGTGGGGGAGAATTTGTCAATAAATTAGTTGGTATTTTCTCAGTGTGGTACACCTTTTACATGCCCTTCTCGAAGCAATCAAGGCAACTAGATTTTTTTGAGGTCTTAGGTTTCATTCTTGCCTCAGATTTCTATATGCCTCAGAACAAATACTAGTAAAACACAACAACTCTCTCTAGCTATTTATTTTTTTAGGATCTCGTGATGCAACAGTGATATTTCTAGCTTTTGTGAGAGCTGAAATTTATTAACGTGAGGATGTTGGGGAGAAATGCTTCCTCCAGGCTGGAGAGACATCAAAGGGAGAGTCCCCTGAGCAGAGTCAGTGGGTGGCAGGCCCTGTGTGAGATAAGCGGGTGATGTGTCAAGCAGCTGGGTTCCTGGTCACATAACTCCCAGACTCCCCAGACTTCTCATACCCCAGCCCCCGGGTGGAGGTGGCAGAACTGCCAGAGCTAAAGCGCCAGGCCCAGAGAGGGAATTGTTGGCTCGGAGATAACAAAGGTGGATTGATAACCCTTTTCAAGATGGGTCTTCAGATCTTTGGCCATGCCTGGCACCCTGGGACCTCAGCAAATCCTTGAGAGGGATCCCAGGAATAACTAGGATTAAGTTTCCTGCCAGTGAAGTCAGATGGGTTTTTGTAATCACGTATACATCTGTTTCAGGGAAAAGAACAAAACAAAATGAAACAAGAAATAAATGGGATTTGTTTTGTTTTTAAAAGAAAATTTGAGAAATAAAATACATTAGTTTGTACATTCTTCCTGTATCTTCTGTGTGATGCACCTTCCACATAAGGTACAGCTCTGTTAACAGTTACTAATTTTCTCATTCACCCAAGTTTCTTTCTATTCAGACAAAAAAAAAATGTCAGAATCTCTTGGCATGTTTACAGAAATACCCAGCACTAAGATTTCTCTTCCCCACGAAATATTTAGGTAGTGACTGTGGTAAATGTATTCACTTGCATGGTGCCAATACACAGTGTAGCATAAGCTGAGAGGAAAGAACTTGGCCAAGTTGATACGCTTCAAGGAATGCAACAGTTCTGTGCACCAGTATCAGTCAGTTTTGTTAGAGGAGTTATACCTGTTCCAAATGGTTACATTAGATGTACAAAAGACTTCTAAAATTCGGGGTTTGGGAAGACAACAGAACTATTAGCAGACAAGGAACTAATCCTTTGGGTCTACGTATCTTGTGATCCATGTCCTTAAGCATAATTACACAGTCAAGTTAGTTCAGCCACTGTGCACTGCAGTTATGTGACTGTGCCCAGTGCCACCTGTCAAGGGGCTGATGAGCCCTTTCACAGGTTGTCACTCCAAAAACTAACTCTCTCTCTTTCTCTCCAGATTATCTTCTTAGTATCAGGGAATTTAGCCATCATTTCAAAGCACGAGCTGTCTCGCAGTTCATGAGTTCAACCTTTGTTACAGAGTCGTCATTAACTTTACTTTTAAATAGCTTGCCTTTATCAAGCTACCTGGGCGAATACCTCTCAGGAGGCTGCTCCTGCTCTGGGCTGACTCTCACTTGGTCTTCCTGTGATGGGAGAGGTAGCAAAGATGACAGCCTACTCTGAACTGAGTTTGACAGTATGAGGATTTCTTTCTAAAAAATAAACTGTATGTCTGTAACATTTTCCATATATCCTCATCAAATCACCTGTCTGGTATTTAGCCATTTTATTTTCTTTTTATTCTTTAGGACTAAAAAGATAGCATATTAAGAAATCAATCAGCTATAAAACAGAAAAAGTAACAAATCAAATTGTGTATCTTACAGTAATAAGACTATAGATTTATTAATATTTGTCAGTAATGTTCTACAATGAGCAAATTAAATAGAAAACTCAATCAAGGTATCCATATTCTGTAATTGTGCTTGCTTTATTATTATTTAAAGCAAGCAACACAGATTCTGCTCAATGAAGAGGGGTTACATTCTCATAAACATATTGTAAATTTAAAAGATTATATGCCAAAAATACATTGAGTACACCTGACCTACTCAACATTATAGCTCAGCCTTGCCTTCCTTAGACATGCTCAGAACACTTACATTAGCCTCCAGTTAGGCAAAATCATCTCACACAAGGCCTATTTGGTAACACAGTATTGAATGGCTCATGTAATTTATTGAATACTGTAATGAAAGTGAAAAACAGAATGATTGTAAATGGTTGTATGGGTATTTGTAACATGGTTCCTACTGAACTTGTTTCTCTTTTGCACCATCAAAAAGTTGAGAATTCATTAAGTTGAACTAGTTAAGTCAGGGACTATGTGTGCTCATATTCTCTCCCCTCCCCTCTTTCTCTCGCTTCTAACCGTTCAGATTTGATTCCTGGACTAGATGGAGTTACCTTTGTGGATACAACAGTTTGCAGCCACTTATCTACAGAGAAGCAGATAAGAGCTTTAGCCTATAACATAAAGTCCATAATGGTTTTCAAACCCCAAGCACAACCTAATACCAGCCAGAAAAAATTGCATAAGTTCATTCAGATTTCTTGCCAGAACAGAACACCCTAACTGGTAAGAGTGTTGTAATTTACTCACACCCAGGGAATAAAAAGTTAGCCACCATTGGAATTGGGGGAAAGAAGATGTACACTTTTAGACTTACTTGTCTACTTGGCATTGCAATTTAGCAGAACCAGAGAGCAGACTGAGAATTATAAACTGCTTGACTCATGGTTTCTATGCACCTGTTGGTTACCGCTGCTGTCTCTTAGGTGGATCAGGACCTTGGTCAGTGGAAATTTCATTAGATTTTGGAGTTTTTTGGCCAGACGCGATGTTTCACACCTGTAATCCCAGCACTTTGGGAGGTCAAGGTGGATGGATCATGAGGTCAAGAGATAGAGACCATCCTGGCCAACATCGTGAAATCCCGTCTCTACTACAAATACAAAAATTAGCTGGATGTGGTGGCAGATGCCTGTAGGCCCAGCTACTCGAGAGGCTGAGGCAGGAGAATCACTTGAATCTTGGAGGCAGAGGTTGCAGTGAGCTGAGTTTGTGCCACTGCACTCTACCCTAGTGACACAGTGAGACTTTGCTCAAAAAAATTTTTTTGGGGGGAGTTTTTTGTTTGTTTGTTTTTGCAACTTCTAATCTCTATTGTATAAAGTGCCTATTGGTTTGTAACCCATTTCAATCACTACTCACTTTATAGAAAACGTTGACAAGTTCTCCCTCACTTCGCATTGCTGCAAACTATACCTGATAGTTCTTGTTTCCTGGGACAGTGTTCGCTGGCAGTTGTAGAATAGACATAGTACTTAAATAATGTTTTCAGGGGCCAGGCGCGGTGGCTCACGCCTGTAATCCCAGCACTTTGGGAGGCCGAGGCGGGTGGATCACGAGGTCAAGAGATCGAGACCATCCTGGTCAGCATGGTGAAACCCCGTCTGTACTAAAAATACAAAAAATTAGCTGGGCATGGTGGCACGTGCCTGTAATCCCATCTACTCAGGAGGCTGAGGCAGGAGAATTGCCTGAACCCAGGAGGCGAAGGTTGCGGTGAGCCAAGATTGCGCCATTGCACTCCAGCCTGGGTAACAAGAGCGAAACTCTGACTCAAAAAAAAAAAAAAAAAAAAAAAAAAAATAGAATGTTTTCAGGTTCGTGCCATAGAAGGGAAAATATTTCCCTATTTTTTTCAGCCTGTTCCACTGAGCATTAGTAGGTGAACATTGAAAATGTCATATACATTTTTCCTTTTGGCAGCTGGATTTTGTTGCATTATTGCCACTTTCTTTTTTTTTGTAGAGTAGGATGTTTGTACGATAAGTCACCATGTTCATTCAAAACCTCATGAAAATCTTTGCAAAAAGCTGCTAAATTAGTCAACCTGCAAATGTCTTCACAAGATGTATAAAGATGGCCATTAACCAGCAAATGGCTATATTCTAAAACCTTCCAGAAAAGTTGCTGAGAAAACATCTTCCTTTAGAATTGATTGCTTGGTGGCTGTGTTCATTCCTCCAACCTGAAAACATCTCTGCTGCAGTTGCATCCATGCTCATGGGTTCAAGGGGGACTCTCCCTCCTCATCACTTCTCTCAGTGGTGTTGGAAATGCTGTCTACAACCTCAGAAATCACTTGTGCTGTTTCAAAGCAGGGGCTTCAGCATGAAGGGGTTGGAGAGGGGCAGGCCATGAAGATGTAGGAGAAAGCCTGAGTTTGTGTGTCTGTAAACCCTCAAAGAAAGGCACTCACTGCTTGGTTTTCTCTGCGGGAATTTAACGACCCCTTTTTAAATTCTTTTCCTTTTTGTCTTGTTCAGTAAAGCCAAAGTCATTGGCTTTATTTTTGACTGCCAACTGTCCATGCAGAATCATGAGAAGATAAGATATTCAGCAAGCCGTCTGCTCCTCCCTTTCCATCCCTCAGGGCAGCCTGCGGTCCCTGTGAAATTTCAGAGGGTTTTGTTTTGATTCTTTATTTGCTTTCAATTAGACTCCCATGAAGCTCTCCTAGGAGGCAAAGGCTTTCTTGCCAGGGTTGACTTGTTTTCTCAGTAGTGGGAATGGCACAGCGATGTGCTGGGAGATCATCCTTCATGGGTTTCTTGTGTTTCTGCTCGTCTTCTGAGAAAAACCCCAACTGCCCATTGCTGACTGTCTTTTCAATGGTCTGTACAGGGAATAGTCTTGGAAAATAGAGATGCTGTCTCTCTTGGAGCAAAAGACAGGCATGCTTACTGTTCTGAATTATTAAGATAATGCACCTCTCTGGAATACCTCTAATTCTGAACGTTTTATTAAATATTTGGGTTCCCTAAGCTCATTCTATACTATTAACATAGCTCACTGCCTGGGCAGGCATCACCTGACCCTATTTACACTTTCTTTGGAGTGTTGAGGCATGGGGAAACAGCACAAATGCTGACACTCTGGCTACAGCTATTACTGTGAGTACTAGACTGTCCTTTCTGGACCCAGGAATCTTGTCTGTCTTGCCAGCATTCCTGAGACTGTCACAGGCTGACATAGTAGTTCAAAAGCAGGGAAAATGCACAGATGCTTCCTGATTCTTGATACTGTTTCCTAAGAGAATTATGCTGTGGGGAAAGATGGGAGAGAAGGAAAAAAAAAGGTCTTTTATCTCCACCATGTGTCCTTCTCACTCCTTCCTCTAAATCAATGTTAAGTAATATGAGAAATGGGACAAGGATGGAAGGGCTAGATGGAGGGTCTGATGGAGGGTGATGTGGAGGCAGCCTGGAAAAGACAAGTGTCAGAGTAGAGGAAGTCCAAAGTGGCTTTGGAAGGGATGGAAGTACAGTCAGCCAACTTGACCCTGATAGGATCTCATGGCTGGACCAATCTTTCTTTTCTCACATGGTTTCTAATTTGTAAGGGATGCTCACAGGCTGTTTATCAGTTGTGTTCAACTCTATATAATGCATAGAGCTTGAATAGTGAAAACTTCTAGATGTGGGGGAGCATAGGGTAGGAGTGCATTTGGGAAATGGCTTACCTGGAGCGTTTCTCAAAAGCATTGATTGGCCTTGGGCTTTGTAGCATCATGATTATAACATAAAGTGGAATTTTAAATACATTTTTTTTCCCTTAAAACGTAATGATCTGTGTACCCAGGGTGAGAGCAAGCCCTTGGCCAAGGCGTATGTTCAGACAACAAGGACTTCCTGGGAGTCTATTCTTGCAGATTTTCTCAAGTTCAGAAGTATTAGTTACATTTTTCCAAATATTACAATACATTCATTGTCCTCCTTGGCTCTGGAAGTGAAGGAGAAGGATTTTCTTTTTGTTTATACCCAAGAAGGAAACTCTAAACTTTTCCTTTCTTCTTCCCTATATATAAATATACTTCTTAATTCTAATATTTGTGTAAAGAAAGCAAAGGAAGCTCATTCGGAAATAGACATAATCCAGGCATTTAAAATATTCAGAATGTTTCCCCCCTCATTTTAAATAGGAAAATGTCACAGTTTTTACTAGACGCTTAAATTAAGAGTAAAATACTTGGAAAAATAGTAACAAGACCACTTCTGGATGGCTAAAACGTGCATTGCTTTGGGGCAAATTGTCTACTTTTTATTCTCTATTAAATTCAGGTGAAGTGATCAGCTTCAGTTATACTTATTTTCTGCTTTGTTTTTGAGTTCTCTCAAGTTGTAAATTTTGCCTCCATGCTTGTCTTTGAGTGTGATGATAAATAGAAGGTCTATTCAATTCTGTGGTTTTTGCATTAGGGTGGCAGTTCCTGAAGAATACTGTCACCTCTGTCAGCATGGAATTTTTGTTTCCAATTATAATGATTCTCTAAATAATTTGAAAGAACAATAATTATATCTAGGTTTATTTTTTACTTGCTGTGTGTGGTCTTCTTATCCTGTAGCCTTCTAATTTAATCAAGTAAAGTTATTTCTAAGCTCCTAATTTGTACGTTTTCTGCACTGAAATGCTGACACTGTATTGACCTGATTCTGTAACTTTTGCCATCCCAGGCTTATCTACCTTAGACTTTGTGTCTTTTCCTCCTGTCTTTTTCTCTGCACAGCTGGTCTTGTCTCCAGACCACCCATCTGGGTTTAAAGTTTTAGAGTTTCTTTTCATAAGACAGACTAGGAAATCTGAATGAACATTTAATTGATAAATCACATGATATTTTGTTTGCTTCATTAATTGACCAGTTCAAATATACTTCAATGAACCCTAACATGACCTCCTATTCGCTCCAAGGATCATTCAGTATTTGATTATTTTATACCTGTCAGCAGGAGTTGGTTTGGTGAAAATTTCGGTGTCCATCAGCTGGTCAGTTCCAGTTTGCGAAAAAGCTTATCTCATGGCAGCGTGCATGGGAGCCGTGATGGAAACATATATGAAACTGCACATATAACTGTGGGTGGGGTTATTGATGATTTAGCATAGGTGGAAGTGTATCACTTTAGGTTTTCAAATGGTTCTACTCTTGACTCATTTGCTGTTAGCTGTGGAAAGAACTGATGCATTATTTCTTTGTGTCTGTCAAATAGAGACTCTAATATCCATTTTCCTCAATGAATGGCTATTAGAAATACAAATAAATAATAGATACAAGGTTTCCAAATAGAATGTGAATGTCAATGAATATTTATGAAACAGCATTTTTAACAACCTTGTTGAGATCATAATCTACACAATACACCATTTGCCATTTAAAGCCTATGATTCGATGGTTTTTACTTGGTTTACAAATATATGCAATCATCACCACAACCCAATTGTAGACCATTTTTATCACTCTAAAAATAAACCTCAAACTCATTTGCAGTTATGCCAATCCCCTTTGAGCGCTTGACCATCATGGATTTAATTTCTGTCTCTATGGATTTGCCTGTTTTGGACATTTCATATAAATTGAATCATACAGTATGTGACAATTTGCCACTGGCTTCTTTTCACTTAGTATAATGTTTTCAAGGTTCATCCATGTTGTAGCAGGTAACACTATTTTATTTGTTTTTATATTTTATGTGTTTTGAGACAGAGTTTCGCTCTGTCACCCAGGGTGGAGTACAGTGGCGCAATCTTGGCTCACTGCAACCTCTGACTCCCCAGTTCAAATGATTCTCGTGTCTCAGCCTCCCGAGTAGCTGGAACTACAGACATATGCCACCACACTCAGCTAATTTTTGTGCTTTCAGTAGACCAAAGGTTTCTCCATGTTGGCCAGGCTGGTCCCCAACTCCTGACTTCAGGTGATTCACCCGCCTCAACCTCCCAAAGTTCTGGGATTATAGGCATGAGCCACTGTGCTTGGCCTCTTTTTATTTTTGAATGATCTTTCACTGAATGGTTATATTATCTTTTATTTATTCAATCATCAGTTGATGGATATTTGAATCATAGCAATATTTTGATTACATTATTTTGAAATAGCGTATTTGCATGGTAATAATTAAAATGAAACAAGAAGTTACACACTGAAGATTCTCATTCCCATTTCTCTCCCTGCTCATTCTGCATCAATAACTGTGTTGTTTTTTTTTTTCTCATCCTTTATGCAAAAGCAAGACATACAAATAAACATTCTTACTTTCCTTTCTTTTTTTATGCCAAATATAGCACCCTATATACACTCCTGCATGAAACTTTATTGAACATATCTTGGTATGCTCTCCAAGTCAGTCCATACAGCTAGTCTTCACTTTGTTTTTAAACAGCATTATTTAGGTGTACTTTATATAACATAAACTGCACGGATTTGCTTTATATATAGATTGATGTTTAGACATATGTATACAACCATCACCAAAATCAAGATAATGAATATATCCACCACCCACAAAACTTTCCTCCTGAACTTTTATAATTCCTACTTCTTACTGTCCTCAGGCCATCACTGATCTCCTTTCTGTCACTCTACATTGGTTTGCATTCTCTATAATTTTATATAAATGCAATCATGCAATGTGTACTTTGTTTTGATCTGGCTTCTTTCACTAAGTGAAATTATTTTTGAGAGCATTCATGTTGTAACATGTGTCAGTACATTTTTTTTTTGTTATTGCTATGTGATATAGCGTTGTATGGATATACCACAATTTATTTATTCATTCACCTGTGATGGACATTTGAACTGTTTCCAGTTTCTGCCTATTGCATATAAAGCTGCTGTGAATATTAGTGTACAATTTGCCTATGGACAAACTTATCATTTCTTTTTGGTAAATACATAGGCGTTAAATGACTAGATTGTATGGTTAGTGCACATTTACCTATTTAAGAAATGGCCAAACTGTTTTCCACTGTAGTTGTATCATTTTACACTTCTACTGCAGTGCGTAGAAATTCTGGGTCCTCCACAATTTTATTTACACTTTTATTGTCATTCTTACTAATTTTGGGCATTCTAATATGCATGTAGTGCTTTTTCATGGTGGTGTTGATTTGCTTTCCATAATGACTTATGATGTTAAGCATCTTTTCATGCGCTTATATGTATGTATCTTTTTCAATGTAGTGTCTTAAAATCTATTCATATTCATTTGCTCAGTGATTTTATTATTAAATTTTGAGAATTTTTACTATGTTCTTTTACCAGAGACATCATTTACAATTTTTTTTTTCAGCCTGTGGCTTGTCTTTTCATGCCCTTAACAGTGTCTTTTGGGGACCATAATTTATCAATTTATCAACTAGTTCTAACTAATTGTGAGTTTGGTATCATACTGGAGAAATCTTCTCCTAGTCCAAGATCACAGAGATTCTCATTGTCATTTTTTTTCTGTTTTATAGCTTTAGGATGTATGTGTTGGTCTCTGATCCATTGAGTTCAGTGAGGACTTACTGTGTATATATAAAAAAGCTCATCAGAACAAAAGAGAGGAGCTTTACAGTTGATAAGGCTTGTTAAATAATTTTTCTCCAAATATACTACTTACATAATCAAATTCAAATGTATTTTATCCCCCACATTTAAAACACCTTTCTCTTTCTTCATAGTTCTACCCAGAGAACTGAAACTCTATTAAGGGCAGTGGCTGCCCATAGGAGATAACAAGAGGTGGCTTTTGGAGCTGCAGGTTCAGATGTTCTTAAGTAAAGCAGGTTATACTCACATGCTCCTCGGAATCCAAGTGGCCGCTCTTTACGCAGATTGTTTAGGTTTTAGGTTATTTATGGTTTTGTTGATCATGACTCATCTCTTACGTATCCCAGGATCTCTATTGGAAGATTCTCTCCACCTCAGTGATAAAAATTACATTGTTGTGAATGGAAAGGAAGAGAGTTGATTAGCAGGAGTTTCAAAATTATTCCTTATCCATATCTATGCAGGCTAGAATGGAAACATTCAGAAACAGAGACAGTTAAGATCTCAAATCAATATAGCTAACTTTTACACTTCATAGGGAAAAGAATTACTTTTTTCTTTATTTCAACCACCTTTCAAATTGTAGTTTCAACATGAAGTAAGGATTTAAATTAAATTTAAGTAATATGCACAATAATTACTTTTCTGCATTACACAACCTAGGGAAATATCTTAAAGACAAATTACTGGGAAATCAGCAAAGCTTTCTTTTTTATGACAATAAAGATTAGAATTTTCCAAGTACTTTGGCAAGAATAAGAATCTGGCTCAACAATGACATAAAAATAACAGAAACGTTATAGGAAATTGCTTGGAGGTGATTATAAAATACTTGTAGCTTGTAGGAACATCTCATGATTTATTTGTCACTGATAGGAGGCTAAAAGAACTAATCTAAAGCCATTTATAATTGTATTTATAAAACTGAGATGGATGAGTGTTTAGGGGAGTCATGTGTAAATATATGGGAATAATCGATTTCATTACCCATGATCCAATCACTATATTGGAAAAATATTTATCTTAATAAGGTTAAGTTCATTTTTCATGTCACCCCTAATGATTCCATCAGAAATTACATCTCTCAATTTCTCATCATTATTATCTTAGCCTCAAAATGTATTTCTGTTTTTAGTCTGACTTTAGCAGTCTTCTCACTCAGAAGATGCCAGTCAAACAGCATCAGCAATAGCAAACATTGAAAATAATAATGATTTCAACTCTAATTCCATGCACAGTCACCAAAACCGAGAGACTGAGGGTTATTATCCAGCACCACATACCAACAGAATAACGTGTGTCACAGACACAGACATGTGAGTAGAACTGAAATGAAGCAGCCCATTTGTGGTCACTGATAGGTAAGGCTTAATATTAGGCACAGTGGTGAAGACAAAGAAATAGAAACAAGTCCATGATCTCCTAGAGCTGCTCTTTTGGTTTAAGAGGCAATAAAAAGTTACTTGCACATATATGATGAACGTAAATCACGTAAATGAATCCTAAAACGTGGTGGGAGCAGTGCTACCAGGAAGTGCAGGAATAGAGAGGCTCCGGCATCACTGGCGAGCACTGGTGGGGGCTTCGTGAAGGAGTGGTCCGAGATGCCCAAAGGCCAGTGAGCAGCCCGAGAAGGGCATCCCAGCTGTTGGAAGAGGAAGGGCTGTCTGGACAGAGTTCAGCTTGTGCTTGAGGAGTGAGTAAGGAGTCAAGTGTGCTAATGTCCTGATTTGGAAAATACTGAGATGGTGAGAAACGAAGCTGGCCGGCTGGTGGGGCCACAGCATGAAGGTCTTCAAATACTTGGATACAGAATTTGAACCTATATTCTTATCTGTACTGAATTAGGACAGGTTAAAGTGTACATTACCAAATTCTTAATACTTCAGCAATCTTTATCACATACTGTTTTCCTTCTACTTACAAAGCCAAAGAAGGACAAGAAAGGAATAGAGGAATGTCTCTAGAATCAAAGTCAAGATCTCCAGATTCTGGTACCACCTGTGTTGCTACTTACTTATATGAACTTGTGCAAATCATGTTATTCTTCTGTAGTTTAGCTTTGCATTCAAATACCATCATCAATAGCAACCATTGAAAATAGTAATGATATCGACTCTAATTTCATGCACTGTGACCACAACTGAGAGACTGAGAATTATCTTCCAGCACCACATACCAACAGAATAACGTGTGTCACAGACACAGACATCTGAGTAGAACTGAAACGAAGCAGCCGGTTTGTTGGTCACTGATAGATAAGTCATCATATTAGGCACAGTGATGAAGACAAAGAAATAGAAGACAAGTCCATGATCTCCTAGAGCATCTCTTTTGGTTTAAGAGGCAAGAAAATCTTACTTGCACACATGGGATGGTAACACTAATATATTTCTCAATATTTCTTTTAAAAAATGAAACAATAAATGCTCAAAAAACAAGAGTTAGCATTTAGGGATATCAAGACTACTATTGTCATCACTGTGATTCTGCAAGCTCTCCAGAAAAATCCACGTTAGCACTTACAGATGCAGGGCTACCTTCAGCCATCCATCCATTCAGCTCTGCCCCAGGTGCCCGAAGTGCATGCTTCGTGGAGCTTACATTCTAGTGCGGAAGTGTAATTGGTTGCTAGGGCTACCATAGCACTGCAGACTGGGCGACATAAATCACAGAATGTGATTTTTCACAATTCTGGAGGCCAGAGGTTTGAGATCAAGGTGTCAGTAAGGTTGCTTCTTCTGAGGCCTCTCTCTTGGACTTGTAGATAGCTGTCTTCTGCCTGTGTCTTCACAGGGTCCTCCCTATAAATATGCATGTCTGTGTGCATGTGTGTGCTAATCTACTCTTCACAGAAGGACATCAGTCATATTGGAAGGGGGCGTACACATATGACCTCATTATACCTTAATTACCTCTCTAAGGCCCTGTCTTCAAATACATTCACATTCTGAGGAACTGGGTGTGACAGCATCAACAAATAAATTTTTCAGGGACACAATGCGGCCCACAACAGAGAAATAAATAATAAACAAGTAAACAAATAAAGAATAAACGGAATAACATGCTGCAGACTCACGTGAGCAGAATTGCTGTAGAGCAAAGGATGCAAACACCACCAGGCTTTGAAAGACAGACAAAGTAGACTGTCCCTGAAGCAGGGCAGCAGTGGAGGTATTGTGAGATGAGACAAGCTCTGTGTGTTTGAGACTGAACGTGCACCAGTTGGATGGCTTGGTTTTTGTCCCTGTAGCTCAGGGGCACAGTGCAAAGGTGTTTGAATCACTTCTATCAAAAGGGCTCCTGGCTAGAGCTGCTGAGGGTGCCCATGCCTCCAGGAGAGTCTGCCTCTGGGAATTGGCTGGCTCCGGTGGTGTCCTCAGACAGCCTGGGGGTGCCTCCCATCCCTCCCCAAGAGGAGCACAGCACAGCAGGGCTGAAAGAAGGAAGGGCATGGCCGCAGGCAGCTGAAAGCATAGTAGTCTCAGTTAAGGGAAATTCAGGACAGAGATTCCTGGAAATAGGGGGTAGCCTCGGAGAAACTCCTCAAAAACACCATAGAGTTACTGATTTGTTGCTGCTTCTGGAAACTGCTTGATTGCACGAGGGACTGCCAAATAACAACTTTTCTCTCCTTTCCTTTTCTTCCTCAACCCCACTTCCACCTCGGAGAGCTGGGAGGCACGGGGTGGGCAGGCAGAGAGGCAGGGGGCACAGCCGAGGCAGGCGGGGGCTCTGGGATTTCTGACTGTTCCTCGGGGGACTGAAGATTTTTACTGATGGGAATGAGAGAGTTACTGTGTTGGGGAGAGTGGTAGCGTGATTACCTGAGTGTCAGGACACAGATGAGACCTGCCTGACAGCCTGCTTTAGATGAGGGGAGGGAGGAAGCAGGGGCAGAGGATGTTTTCGGGGGGGCGGCAGGCAGGAACATCAGCGTGGTTTTCCCCCATGTGTTTTGGGGGAGGCCTGGTCTTTTGGAATACTGGTTTTACCTCTTCAGAAAAGACTGGCTATCTAAATCACAACTCCACAAACTCTTTCTGTCAAGGACCAGAGAGAAAACAGTTTAGGCTTTATTGGCCAAGAGCAACATCAGGGATATTACGCAGGTCCTTACAGAACAAGCTAGGAAATGTATCTGCATCCACTTTTCACTGATGAAATTCAAAATATAATCATGGAGCATGCATTTTTGTAATACAGGTCTTATGGAAGAATGAATGAGATTATTTTCTTAAGGGGAATATCATTTTCTTTTCTGGAGTTAAAGTTAGGGTTCCCATCACAAATCAACTGTAAATGTTCATCTGTATCAGCCATTCTGAGCTTGAGGGCAGAACAGAAAGACCAGCAGCTGGTTCTTTTGGGCCCACAGTCAATAGTTTGCCTGGTTTGATGAGCCTGGCCTAAAAAAAATAAGTTTTACTTAGCTTTGTTATTCCATACACAAAAGTGGAATGAATAGAAAGGGCTGGTACTGCTGGTAGAAAATGAATTATATTTGCTGAGGCCCTCTGGGGTAATGGATAATCCCTATCCTCTCAGAGAAAGAGCAAACGGGGCTTGGTTTTCTCTCTTCAGTGTGATTCCATGAGAAGCAAGAATCAGAACAGCTGGACATTTCCCATGATACCAAAGTAAGTTTCTATTTTTCTGTGCACCCTTTCATAATTACTAACGCCCAAGAAAGTTCAAGTATTAGTCAACCTCCTCGCAGTTTGTGGCAGGACGTGAATGGAGTTGTGTAAATGACAGTTATGAATGTGACAAATATTATTGACTTCTAGGTTACAAATCGTGTGTGTGTGTGTGTGTGTGTGTGTGTGTGTGTGTGTGTGTGTGTCGTGGGGTGGAATGAAGAACACAGGAAAAAGAGGAAAGAAGAGGTGCAGAATGACAGATTAGATAAAGTAAAATGGGATGCGGAGTGCTGGGAAAGGGAATAGCTTGAAAAGTTTACACATAGGATTCGCCGCATTTGTAAATTATGGCTCAAATGTTTGATGGATCCAATAGGGTTTCTTGAAATTTCTGTACCTCAGATACAGCAGCTTTATAAATAGATACAAAAGTGAGACTCTTAATGGGAGAAGAATATTAGCGCATTTCTCGTGAGTTATTGCACCTTGAATTGGCAAGAGTTGTGGATTGTTAATAATTCCAATCACCCAGCCCTTTAATACAGTCATTATTAGACCTCTTCATTATTGATGCTATTGACCACAGGTACTTTGTCATTTCTGTTGTATTCACATCACCTGTTATTCTTTCTTTTCTAACTTTTTAGAAAATCAGTTGTGTCAGTGTACAGTTCTCTTTGTGAAGAATAAAATCTATACATGAAGGAACCTTCAAAAAAGGCAGTAGAAGTTCAACTTTCAGGAACCAAGGACTGCCAGAAAATATTAGCCTCTACATTATGCATGCATTTAGAAGCTTACCTGAAATCTGCCTTTTATAAAGGAATAGTATGGATAAGTGGAACTGTACATTTTTTAAACTTGATTGCCATTAAAGCAGAAATTATAAGGTTGCAACAACAACAACAAAAGGCAGTAGAAATAAATCCTCTTTAGTTTAGGAAACACTTGCTATTTTATTAAAATTTCCTACACTGTATAGTCAGAAACAGAAAAAAAACCACTACTGTTATGTGTACTCATTTTATTTCTGTTAGTGTTTAACACTGCTGTATCTGAAGTCACCCTGTTATAATTCTTAAACCTCCAGCAAAATTTATTAGGCACTTACTGAGTTTGTAATCACAGTATGAATTCTAAGATTTCCATAGCCTTTGAAGTAATTCTCCTTTCTACAATATTTCAGTCTTGATGAAAATTGTTATTATTTATTTTTAGGTGATACATCAATAGGATGTAAACTGTGTTTTCATAAACATACCAACCAATGAAGTAATTGCATAGTTTTCTCTTCAAAGATGAGACTTTTGCTATTTTTACCTACATTTCATTCAACTCAATGAATTAATCTTTTCCAACTGTACTCTGTTTATTTTAGTGTAGTGTAGCACATTTAAACGTATTTATTTTCTTTTACCATCAATGCATACTTTTTTATTTTCTGGTTTGTCAGTTTTGATTTTTTACCTTAAACTTTAGGTAGCATTAAGAAAAAAATATGTATCATAGAATTTGTGCATTTTTAGAAATCCAAAAATCCAACTTCAACTTTCCAGCTAATGGAGAAATTTTCTGCACCAGGCCCTTAGATAAACACGTTGAATGACAGGAAATGTGTAAGAAAGCATATTTAATTTCTGTTAATTCCTTTTTGTTAGAAAGGCAGACAGGACAGAGAAGGAAATTGATTGACTTAGATATACATTGGTTAACTCTTCAAAGTCTGGAATAAATTTAGAATTTTAAGGTGCACACTCTTGATGCATAAATTTGAATATCACTGTAAGTGAATGTCCTTATATCAATACTTACCTGTGTTTTTTAAATTGTGAAACCAGTAAGGCATTATGATGATTGGTATCCCTCTGCAGTTAAAAAATAATCCTAATAGTGTTAAGTATTCAATTCATCCAACATAAAGTTCTAAAATTTTTATGCCCGATAGAATTACTTGAGCACCCTCAAAAATCCCATATCCATGCCACGACCAATATTAAGTCCAAATGCTATCAGTCCTTTTCTTTTTAGCAGTCTTCATTTTTTAAGAGCAGTTTTAAATTTTCAGCAAAACTGAGCAGAAAGTACAGAGAATTTCCATATCTGACCCCACTCGCAAACATGTGCAGCCTCCCCCGCTATCAACATCTCGCACCAGAGAGGTACATTTGTTACACTCAATGAACATACACTGGCACATCAGCATCACCTAAAGTCCTCAGACGGTTCTAATGTGCAGCCAAGTTTAAAACCACTAGTGCCGGAATCGGATGTAAACAGAGTTGACTGTGCACTGGTTTGCATCTTGTAGCTATGTTTGGTGTTTACAACTCATTTCTGCTGGTGGGTTGTGAGTCTGTGAGTGGTCAGTGGCCACGTCACACTTCCTGTTAAATATTGTGAATACCACACAGGATATGACTGTGAAATCCATCTTGCAAAGTACTCCCAGAACCATCATCATGTTATTTGAACACCCTCATGGAGCTTGGGCCTTTGCCTGTTTTAGATGCAAATAGTCTCTGTGAGTGGGTTCAGACGTTCTACTTTAACCAGCAGTGTTTATATGCAGAATCGAATGTCCAGGACAGACTTTGCAACCAAAGTCTGGTTTATAAATTAGTTCTGAAATGTGTTCCTCTTCTCCCAGAGTTATTTTTAGGTTCAAAGTAGAGGTAGGAAAGGCGGGGTAATGAGGCAGCAGTGAGAACTCGGTGACTTTAGCCACTCCCAATACGATGTTCATAAGTCTTATAAGAACTGACGACTGGTAGGAACCAAAGGAGGCAAAATTCAGCCACATGAAGGAGGATGCCTCCCGCAGCCCTCAGCCTGCCTTCTGTGGCCAGGTCTGCTCAGGAGAGCTTCACATGGTTTCACCATACCAGTGAAATGGAGCCAATGGAACGGTGTTTTACTTTTTTCATAATTTCAGCCTTCCCAGCATGAGTCAAGACGTCCTAAACATCTTGAAATGAAGTCTTAAACTTCCTGAAAAGAATAATCTGGAAATACCAATAAAGTATCTTCAGATAGTTTCACAGAGAAAGAGAAAAAGAAAAAAAAAAAAAAAAAAAAGCTTACAATAGCACAGAGCTGGCTGAATCATTTCTGAATTAATAACACAAAGAAAATTTTCATTTCTTTTAAATTATATTCTTTACACATATTGAAAGACAGGCTTATAAAACAGTATAATGCTGTTCACTCAGGAAAATTTCAGGCTTGCCATTAGGCCAGAATTATACCTGATTTCCCTAATAATAAGAATATTTTAGCTCATTTAGTATCCTTTGGATCTATCTATCTATCTATCTATCTGAGTGCTTGATTGATGCTGTTTTTCTGAACAGTGAAACAGACAAGGTAATTTACTTTTTCTGACCACAATATACACTCTGTATGGTTTCTATGTACTCAATTATGTTTCTACTAATATTATTTCTTATATATGATATTTCTGATAATTAGCAGCATTAAAATATGAGCAATAGTTAACATTGAACTATATTTTTGTTTCTGTTGTTAAAGACAGGGTCTCGTTTTGTCATTCAGGCTGGAGTGCACAGTCATATCTTATTGCACCCTTGAATTCCTGGGCTCAAGCAATCCTCCTGATTTAGCTTCCAGAGTAGTTGGCACTACAGGTGTTCATCACCATGCCCAGGTAATTTTTTGTATTTTTTTGTAGAGACAGGGTCTTGCTATAGTGCCCAGGCTGGTTTTGAACTCCTGTGTTAGAGATCCTCCCTTCACAGCCCCCCTAATGCTGGGATTTCAGGCATTCACCATGATGCCTGGCCACATTAAACTGTATCATGACTCCACCATCCTCCACGACTCATCTGTCCATTTCTGCCGTCATTCCTCCAGCCAGCCAGCATGTGACTCTTTCTCTCTTCCATTCATTCAAGAATTTACTGAACACCCCTTTACACAAGACACTGTTCAGTCACTGAGACTTCAGAGATGAGTGAGATGCAACCACTCTCTTCAAGATGCACACGATCCAACTCTGAGGCTGACGAGGAAGACAACAATGGTGACCATGTGTGATTAGTCTGTGGTTAGAGGTTGCACTAGCTTTAGAAAGGATGGGGCTCTAATGACAGGCAGCTGGGAGATGTGGACACCTTTTAGTCAAAGGAGGTATCTGTTGGGTGTTTGTTTTGAGTGTTATTTGCTCTTAAGAGGAGTTCCCTGCTGGCAATGTGAGGGAAAGATTGTAAGCAGATGGGGTGAACATAGATCAGAACAGAAGCCACCATTTAATTAAAGAAGAAAACATAAATCCTGAAGTAACTCTATGGCAACAGAAAGGAGGAGAAGAAGCATACAGAAAAAATAGGGAGATGAAATCAAAGGAATTATTGAATGGATAGAGAAAGTAAATAAAGAAAGGGACAGGCAATGGCCTTTGTGAATTGTGGCACCATTAGTCTAAGGAGGTGATAACCACTGCCCTGACAGTATTTTGGGACTTTCACTTTCTTACTTTTAGCAATGGCTCTGATCTATTTCCATCACATCTGCTTACAGCTGATTGTTTGCTCCATGCCAGTGCTGTTCTGCATGAATCAGTTCATTTGATCATCAGCATAACCCCAGCAGTAGGTTTTATTATTTCCATTTCAAAGGGGAGGAAACTGAGGCACAAAGAGTTTAAGTCTGTTCCCCTTTGTCTGGCATTGTTCAAACCCAGCAGACCAGGGCAGAGCCCCCATGCTTCAGATTGTCTCAGCCCAGCACCAGAGGTACCATCCACAGAGATGGTGTCATGAAAGTTGTCGCTGGAGCTTAGCAGTGAGGCAGCTCTGTCTGGAGCCTGTACTTATGAACGCTACCCCATATGGTCTCTGGGGACAGAGGAAACTTCAGGGAGACATGTTTAGTTTTGAATGTGTTCAACCTGACATACCTGCAGTATATGCTAGCAGAGGCATTCTCATAAAGACCCTACAATGTGGGGAAGATTTATAGATCAGGGAATCATTATTGCATGAATAAGAATGGAGGTCAAGCACAGATGAAGCTTCACAGGGAAATAGTAGTTAGAAGAGAGAGACCGGTTAGGTAGCAAATCCTGATGATGCTGTACAGCAGTGGCTTTCAAATCTGGATGCACATAAGCATCACCTGGGGACTTCGAACATTCCTTATGTTCAGGGTCCACTCTTGACTAATTAAATCTGAATGTCTGGGCATGAGACCCAGGTATGGGTATTTTAAAATCTCCCCAAGGTGATTCTAAGATGCAGTTTAGTTTAAGTGTCATTGATCTGGAACTGTTATTCTTATATTCTCATGTGCATCAGAATCACCTGGAGGGCTTCTTAAAATACAGATTGCTGGGCCTGCCCCAAAGTCAGATTCTTCAGATGTGTCAAAATGCCTAAGGACTGGAAAGCATTGTTGTAATTCCAATTTTATATGACTCTTCCTTACAGAGATATCTCAGTCAAAAATTGAAAAGCGAATTTTAACAACTTTTCCTTAAATCTAAGAAATCTTCCATCACTGTCTTTTGGGAATAAGTATCCCCCCACAACAGGGATGAGAAATATCAACATATTAATTATTCTACTAGAATACAAATTTCATATGATCCAGGACTGCCTGTTTAGGTCAATGCTCTACCCTAGGCTTGGAACTGCACGTGGCCTATGGTATATGTTAGTATTATTTGTTAGGTAAATAAATACTGCAAAACTCTATAAAGTTTTTAATTCATCCATTCTATACATCTGACACTGTGAGGCAAGAACTGTGTTCCTGCTGTGAAAACAGGTAAATAAAACTCGCATGCTTTCTGTTTTCATGAAGGGAACTTACGAACTAGAGTTAGGAACGCAGTGTAAACATATTGATAAATATGTGATAATTTGGCCTATTTTTGCCTCTGTTGATAAACAATTATTTTATTTTCCTTTTAATCTTTAGTCATTGTTTTGATAACATTGTTCCATAAAATACTTTGCTTATATGAGGTAGTTACTATGTGTTTTAGGATTAAACACAATTAAATTATATACATATCTATGTCTAGTGTGAAATGGTTATTGTAATGGGGCAGATTGGTATATAAAGTTAGAAAGCTTGGTGGTTTCACAGTACTCTTGAAAACATTAAGAATGTTAATAAAGTCAATAGATTGTTTAAAGGATGCGTGAATTAGTGTTACAGTCAGAAGTTTATGTACCGATTTTGCCAATACCTCTGGGACAATGCATTGAACAAGGTCTTATGTAGATTTTATATTCCTAAAGGCTAGTTTTGAAAGCCACATAAGTCTAAATGAGTATTTAAAAGTTAGAAAGATCGTAGTCTGTTGACCCAGAACTTTAACAAGTTCTGTTTCAGGAGTATAATCCCAGATCCTAATTATACAAGATTGATGAAGACCTTAAAATTTTCCTTAATTATCTTTATAATACATCCACCAACTGATAATCTGGCTTTGGAGCAAACTCCTCTAATTTCACAAAGCTCTCCTCCAGACACATTATTTCCCTTTTTTACATCAATGGCTTCTTTATAGTGGATTGTCATCTCACCCTCTATTTCTCATCACCAATCTCAACAACTCTGGAGAAAAGTTGTTTCTTTTCGCCAGAGTAAGAAGTACAATCTCTTGTTCATATTTGTTATTTTCTCTCATTAAGGTGAGCTTAATGCCTTTTTTTCTTAGAATGAAACTTCCTCAATCTTCTCTCCAATAATATAGTTTTCAGCTTCTTTCATATTCCTAGTTCTTCATATAACAAATATTTGAGATTTCCTCCAATTCTGCTCCCTTTGAATCACATACATACATATGTATTGATAGGTAGATTATAAATGCAGGTATAGATAACTTTTTGTACATCCACATATTCACATGCATTTCTGTTAATTTTGCTCACTCAGAATCGACCTCTGAGTTCCAGATGTCTTATCAACTTTTCTCCTTTATTTCCCAATCGCTAATGAATGCCCTCCTTTCCCATGCTTGCTTAGGGTAGCAGAGTTTCAGAGTGGTTACTGTATTTTCACAATTACAAGAAATGCCATTAGTGACATTTGTGTTTAGCACTTTACTTTCATTTTTCTTTCTTGACATAAGACTTCAAAAGAGTTGATAGCCAAGAGTGATCACGGACTCCTAGGATGAGCATGGTATCTGTTAGATATGGAGTATTTATGAAAGGTTATGATATGTTGATTTTTTTTCTAAAGATAAGATTGATAATTCCATCAGAATCTCCAAGTGTTCCTGACCCACAAAATATTAAGAATCACTGATGTACAGGCATTTGGTTCTGGATGGTGACATCTTAAAAAATATTGCAAATCTATTCCTCTTCTTCAACTATATGTGATTGTTTGCAATTTTTATCAGTCTCCCCAATTCCATTCTGGAGTAACATGAAATATAAATACACAATTACCCTGGTGAATATTTTAATTTGTAGGCTAGGAGTTGTTTTTCTGAGCATTTGTTAAGCATTATTTAATAAGGGCTGCGGACATCCCGCTCTCGACTACAGCTGATTGTGGGCCAGTTTAAGGGCTTATGCCTGGCAGTTCAGTTAGCCTCTTGAGCCTCGGATTTTTTTTTCTTTGAGGTGGAATTTCTCTCTTGTCGCCCAGGCAGGAGTGCAATGGTGAGATCTTGGCTCACTGCGACTTCTGCCTCCTTTCAAGCGATTCTCCTGCCCCAGCCTCTCAAGTAGCTGGGATTACAGGTGTCTGCCACCATGCCCAGCTAATTTTTGAATTTTTAGTAGAGACAGCATTTCACCACGTTGGCCAGGCTGGTCTCAAACCCTTGACCTCAGGTGACCCGCCTGCCTTAGTCTGTCAAAGTGCTGGGATTACAGGCAGATTCTTTATATATAAAATGGGAGTAATAATGTCATATTCATGTGTTTGTCAGAATATTAAGGAGCATGCCTGAAAGACTCAAGATTCCCCTTTGTTTTTTATTTGGCCTTAATAAAACCTCCATGCCACACACTTTTCCAAGTCTCTTACACATCATAATACCTAAGTGCTCATAATAGCACCATGGGGCATGTGAATGTCACCACCATCCCTAATTTATAAGAGGGAAGAGTGAAGTCCCCCAGCAAGCTAAGTGACTTGCTCAAAGTCCCCCACGAGTGTGGACAGCTGGGATCTGAACCCCTCTGCTGAACTCTTGGATTTTATTTGTTGTCTATTTCTTTTCCTCAGGATGCTCTAATATGTTACCTCCCAGCTTTCAAAAGGTGTTTGAAAGAGAACCCCACCCTGCTCCTAGAATCTCTGCTCTCCGGGACTTACTCCTGGATTGGTAGGAGATTCATAACTCTAGAGACAGTGGCCTCACAGCTGTTGGCAATGCAGCTCTCCTGTAACCTCCTGGAAGCATCGGAAAGTAGCTGTGGGAAAGGCTGAGCTGCTGAGTGAGCAGGGAGCACCTCACGGCATGCGACCCGGTGACCTGGTGTCCACAGGACCAGGAAGGCTGATCCTGAGCGCAGCCCCAGGCTAGTGCACTGGGAGCGGCCATGGCAGCCCACCCTCCATTGGGAATTTCTCTCCAGGGGAGGGTTTTGAAAGGAATAACTGATTCCAAAACAGGGGAGGGAGTTAAGGCATCTTGGTGTTTATAAAAGTCGCTGCCAGAAACACATGTGCTCTCTCCAAATGGGTATTCAGTTCAAAGCTGGTGATTAATGAATTTCTTAAAATCTGTGTATGTGTAACAGTCATGTAAACTCTATATGGGGTATACAAAACAGTCATTAATTTGAAGATAAATTTTCTTTCTTAGTCAAACTTTCCAGTGTTCCTTAAACATGTGTTAATGTAAAATTTATTTATAGTGAATGTTTGCCCTCCCTCAGTAATCACTGAAGATGTGTGTGTGTGTGTGTGTGTGTGTGTGTGTGTGTATATATATATATATATATATATGAAACATCTCCCTTTAATTCCAGCTAACACCTTTGATATTTATATCAGGGTACATAAGTCTCTCTTTATGACAGAACATCTGTTGCTGGAAGAATGGTTTTGTTGGCAGAAAAGAGTGATATATTTTTGAACTAAGCAAAAGAAGAGATCAATCACAGAAGAGAAAAATAATCTTGTTCCATACGTTAAATATGCTTCAGGACGAAGTTAAACACTTGCCTACAAATGGACACAGTGATTTAAAGATCCTCCTAACTCATTCCTAGATGGCAACTGAAGCTCAGAATTTAGTCTGCATGTTCACTCTTATGAGTGGCCTTATGAGCTTTTAGGCCTATGATTCATCCCGTTTTTGATGAAGCCATCCCTGTTTGTGAGCAGTGTGTGTTTATGGCATTTTAGTATTTGTCATTAAATATTGTATTTCTTAAAACTGTCGACATTGGCCATGAAATTAAAATTTAATCAATCCTTATTATCTAAACATCTCAAAGTAATACCTTCCAAGTTACTTTAGTATATAAATTCAGTTTATTAATAGAATTTATTTTGCTTTTATTATTTATTTTTATTTTTAATTAAAAGTTTCATTAAAAGTTTATTTTAAAAAGTTTGCTATTAATGCATATTTTTTCTTAGCTGATTTTTGTTAAAATGAGCAAATTGATATAAAGATGGCTCAAGGTGAAAAATCTCATCTGATGAAAAATATTGATTTCCTTTTTTGGAATCAGGTATATTTAAGAAATCATAACTCTACGAAAAGTGCACTGCAGAAAACTTGGAAAATATGAAAACACAGAGGGAGAAAAATAAAATCTGCTTTTAATCCACCTCTTTAGTCTTTCTGTGACATCAACAGTTCAGAATGAGAGTGTTAGATTTCATAGAAATAAGAAGGGCAGGAGTTACTTGAGGGTGAATTTACTTATAAAAATATTTAAGATGTTATATTTTAAAATAAATGATTATAATTTTATAATAGTTATCACCATTCATTGGCCTCAGGTTGACTGCTTCAGGTGATAAACCAAGTATACATTTCTAGAGAAAAGACAGCTGAATATGTCTTCCAAGTCCCCATCTTAAAGACTATTCATGTTTCACATCTGTCAATTGTGTCAGATTTTTCCTGAGATTTACAAATCTTATGAATATTGTAAGAGCGCCTATAATTCTTAAAGGTGAGGCCAACTTATTTGGACAATGTGACATGGAGAGTAATTTCAGTAGTTCCAGCACAGCATATTGGGAAGAACGACTTGTGTTAATTACCTTCTCTTTTCCTCCAACAGTCCTGTTTTGAAAAGGAAACATCAAGTTTATTAGTAAAGCTAAATGAACTAGGGATATGCCAAGGAAGATAAAAGAAAAACAAACATGTTTGATTTGTTTTCAGATTCCTAATATTAGAGAAAAATTAGAATAGATCCTAAAATTTATGAAAGATAATTATACTTGATTATGTGTTGATATATCATAAACAAACGTGTCCTTCAGGCTAAAATTATCATAATGCTTTAAATCACCATTCTCTTTGAGGATTTTTTTTTTCATTCAGGAAAACAAAGTTCTGCACTGGGCTCCATCATGAACTAAGACACAGAGTGGCTCCCAGGGCAAAGGGAAACCCAGTTTATGGCATCCAGTGCCCTTCCGTGCTCTGCTGTTGCTTTTTGGGCACGAGTGGCTTTTTATTGGTTCTCCCTGGGTTATGGATTTTTTCTCTTACTCCCTTTTTAAAGCCTCTGCATATCCTGTTGTCTCTCTCTTTTAAAGTAGGTGTCCCACAAGGTTCAGTTCTTAGGTTTTTGATCTTCGCCCTTTACATGCTGTCCGTTTTAAGTCTCATCCAGTCTGAGAGCTGCATTGATAACAACAAATTGATGGTTTCCAAATTTGCTCTGTGGCTTTTATCTCTTCCCTAAGCTTCACTACTTTATCACTACCTGGAAGACGAGTATCTTCTCATTGTTGTTCTCAGACAGCTGCAAGTGTTTCATATATTAGCAGGATTCCCTTCTTTTTCTTTCCCGTAAACCTGTAGATGACACTATTAGAATTATCTGCCGGCAACGCTGTTTGAATTGTCAAAAGCTCAAAATCTTGGAGGATGATGAGAACTATTCTCAATTTTGTGCTAGTAAATGTTTAACAACCATTTTTTTTTTTAAACGAAAACAACAATCCTTGATATGTAGCAGTTGCAGATACTCCCAGCTGACTGATTCAACCTGCCAGTCAGAGTCAGTGCCAGAAGCGTGGGGAGGAGATGTGCACAGCTGGCCCTGGTGAGCGGGTAAGAGCTGGCTGTGGAACAGTACAGGCAATTCTGAAATTAACTCTGGTAAACTGAAGAGAACTGATGTGTGCATTTGATAAATGTTGGTTGAATTAAAGGATAAGTAAATGGCTCTATAAGACAACTTAGAAATATTCAACATAACTTCTGCTTGCATCCAGAGAACATGGTCATGTGCAGAACATAATCTCTGATATTTATTGGGTAGGAGTGAAGGTGTGAGTTTTGACTTTGTCATTGTAGTTCAGCAAAAATCTCATGAACTTGTGTAGAAGTTAGAGAAATACAGGCTGGGTAACCAAAGAGTTCTGTAAACAAATGGCTCATCAAGTCAGCACTTAAGAGTGTTGATTGAGGAGCACTGTTCAGTCAGGCTGAAAATCTCTAATGGTGCGCCATTGGATCCATCTTTCGATCCTCTCAAAACTGCGTGCGATAATGATGAATTTTGCCGTTGCTCAATGCACAGAGGAGTAGCTGTTACAGAGGATGACAAAGTCAGGACAAAAAAAAATTGACAAATTAAAATAAAGAATCACAATACCACAAACAAAATTTAACAGTAGCCTCGGGTTCTGCATCTAGGTTAAAAATCATTTTAAAAAATGAAAATGTAATAAAGCTTAACAATATTTTCTGAAAGACAGACATGTAGGTTTTAGCTGATTGCAAATTCAATATAAAGCAATGGAGAATACAACTGCTAAACCAGCTAACGCATTCGTAGAGTGATTTGAATAGAAATGCAGTATAGAGCCAGGTGCAGCAACCGCGATATCACTAATCTGGCAGGTCCGCAGAGTGGGTGTGCAAGCCAGAGGGAATCCAGAGGAAGCGACCTCCTGCCACACCCCTTCCAGTGCATCCCAGGGGTTTCCTCTTTCACCTCAGGAGGTCCCGCAACCTCATGTCATGTCCACATGTTTGTCCACCTTGTTTCATATACGTATATTGGCCTCATTCTCTTCCAATGAAATGTCACTTATGTTTTACTACTCAACTATTACCTTTACTTGTGTCAAAATAAAAAATATTCAACTCTTCCTTTCTACTTCCTCAAAGTTGCTTGTACCTCTATTTGGCACTATTTTTCAACCTTTCCTTGTAGTTAATTACCCGTCCTTCCTGTCATGTAAACATTTATCACATGCCGACTTCATGTCAGGCACCTCACTCTGACCTGCCACATATGTGATTTCTGCAGCAGAAGTTAGTGCTTTGAGGACAGAGATCATGTCTTGTCATCTTCATGAGTGTTTTAGTGATTGGCAGACTGTTTAGGAAAGGAAATTGACTTGAATGAACCTGAAATGAATACATAAAATCTGAATGTAAAGAAGATCATGATGGAATCACCACTAAGATTCAGCCTTCTCCCCAGGTTTCTGAGCTTTTTCAGTATCAGTGAGGACTGTCTCATACCCATTGCATTCCTGGTCTTGGATTTCCACAAGCATGCATTTATTCATTCACAAATGGGCCAGGCACTTTGCTAGACTGTGAAGATGAACAACTTTGTATTCAAAATTCGTACTCCAGAGATTCATCTTGGAATTGTCAGGACTTGGCACAATGCTGATTGATTGTTGCCTGCAAATTGTTTTTAGAGAAGAAAATCTATGACAAATTCTGTACCAGCAGTGCAGTTTGTTTTTCAAGGTTCCAAAGGATTCAAAAAAGTACCAGATAATGAATCATAAGTACATATTTTATGACTAATGGTGGAAATGTTGGTAGAGAATTCTCAGTCCTGTCTAGAGTTTTCCCATGTCTATGCCTGCTTTTCTAGTTATGTCAAAGCAAATAATAGTTTGGGTAAAGTAAGCATCTTCTCAATTATCTCTGAAGATTTAATGCCGGGAAAGCTGTAAATGATGCAAATTTATTTCTCATCGTTCTGGAGACAGGGAAGTCCAAGACCAAGACACCAGCAGACTGGGTGCCTGATGAGGGCCTCTTCCAGATTTATAGATGGCACCTTCTCTCTGTCCTCACATGGCAGAAGGGCAAGGCAGGTCTTTTGGGCCTTTTTTTTTTTTTTTTTTTGACATAGCCTGACTTTGTCACCAGTCTGGAGTGCAGTGGCACAATCTTGGCTCACTGCAACCTCTGCCTCCTGAGTTCAAGCGATTCTTCTGCTTCAGACTCCCAAATAGCTGGGACTACAGGTGCACCCCACCATGCCTGGCTAATTTTTGTATTTTTAGCAGAGACAGGGTTTCACCATGTTAGTCAGGCTGGTCTCCATCTCTTGACCTCATGATCCACCCGCCTCAGCCTCCCAAAGTGCTGGGATTATAGGCATGAGCCACCATGCCCGGCTTTTGGGCCTCTTTTGCAAAAAGGCACTGCTCTCACTCGTGGGGGGCTTCACTCTCATGACCTCATCATCTCCAGGTGCCATCTCATTGGTAGTTGGATTTTAACATGTTCATGTGGAGTAATTCAAACATTGAGGCCAGAGCACCTACTCAGCAGTATTCCAGTACCAACAAGCATACTGTGATCAGCTGAGCACTTGAGTTTTGCACATTTTCTCATTCTACTTGTATTAGTCCATTCTCACACTGCTATAAAGATACTACTTGAGACTGGGTAATTTATTAAAAATAAAAAGAAGGAGGTTTAATTGACTCTGAGTTTTGCATGGCTGCAGAAACCTCAGGAAACTTACAATCATGGTGGAAGGTGAAGGGGAAGTAAGACATGTCTCACATGGTGGCAGTAAGAGACAAGAGTGCAGGGGAAACTGCCACTCTTAAACCACCAGATCTCGTGAGAACTCCCTCACTATCACAAGAACAGCAGGGAGGAAACCACTCCTGTGATCCCATTATCTCCCACCAGGCACCTCCCTTGAAAAGTGGGGATTACAAATCGAGATGAAACTTGGGTGGGGACACAGAGCCAAATCATATCATATCATATTCTATTGGGGTGAATGTGCACAACAAAATAGAGAGGAAAAACTATAATCCTGAATTTTTTTGTTGTTGTTAATTAGGAGATCTTCATACAAGAAATTTATAAAATGATAATTTTAATACTGTATCGTTCACATAGTAATGGTTTGTTTACTTGTGAACTGATGACTACTAATTTTGAGATTGCTGGATTAACTATTTTAACATACATTTGTGCTGAAGAGGATCAGGCAGTTCTCACTAAATAAAAATACTGCACAGAAAGACTTGAGTTAATATAAATGCTGGTTTCTTTCAGGCTGTGAAGTTAAATGTTTCCTGTTTCTTAAGTCATGATAGCTAGACTGGCATCCATCTACTTCATGACACAAAGTGTATGTGAACATTGGATGAGTATACCATTCTTTTGACTCTGAAATCCAAAATGTCTTTACTCACATTATCTCTGTAATTTTCATTGTGTTCCTGATAGGAAAATGTCAGATGACATTTCTGCCAATGTAGCATCTGAGAAGTTGAGTCAAAGCTGTTCAATGACTTTCCTAAGGTCATGATCCAAATCAGTGAGAGAGCAGTGACTATACTCAGGTTGGTGTTCACCATTCTTCACAGGAAGCTTTCCTTTCTATTACTTTGTAATGTCAGTTCACTATAAAAATATGACTAAGGAGCCTGGCTTGGTGGCTCACGCCTCTAATCCCAGCACTTTGGGAGATCGAGGCGGGCAGATCATGAGGTCAGGAGTTCGAGACCAGTGTGGCCAACATAGTAAAACCTCATCTCTACTAAAAATGCAAAAAATTAGCCGGGTTTGGTGGCAGACTTCTGTAATCCCAGCTACTTGGGAGGCTGATGCAGGAAAATTGCTTGAACACGGGAGGGGGAGATTGGAGTGGGCCGAGATCATGCCATTGCACCCTAGCCCAGGCAATAGTGTGAGACTTTATCTCACACACACACACACACACACACACACACACACACACAAATGACTAGGGTACATTTCCCCTCTTGCACTGTCTCCATTTCTCTTGCTGATGGCAGCTGTAACTCTTAACGCCTATATCAGAAAGAATTTAGCTCACAGTATCTATAGAATTTACCATTGCTGGGTAATTCTCACCCCCGTCAATTATGCATATACTTTGACTAATAATATTAGTCAAAAGGGAGGAAATTAATGCTGAAAAAGAATGAGGAAGATTGAGGAACTATATCATTCTTAATGCACAAAAAGGCAAGCTGAAAAGAGGAAGGAGAAGAATGGAACTTTGATTTTTAATAGAGGCTTAAAGACTCAGATCACTGTTAAATGGAATTTTAGTTGCACGTGCAATGTCTTCTTGAAGATTCATTCAAAAGAAATGTGTACGTGTGTGTAGAGGTGCGTCTCTGTGTGTGTGCACACAAGATGTTTGTGTACATTGGTTTATATTCCCACCTCTGTGGCTTTCCTTGCTGTTTGGAATATCCTAATAAATCAAGCTACTCTGCCACTTTATTATATAAACCAAACCATAAATGTTAACGCACTCAATATCAGATTGTTTATTTTTTGTATTGAGGTGAAACATAAAAAGTAATTAACTTGAAGTTAATCTGAAGGGCATAATTACAATTTTAGACAACAAATGGGTGTTTATAAATTCCTTAAGCACTGTTTCACAAAAACGAGACAACGCATTTGAGAAACCCCGTCTCTTTAACTGGAATACAGAATTTAAGAGTTGCCGCTGAGAGCCAGTCTTCTACCATTGAAAATGGAGAATAGCTTCTAGCAAACTGAAAGTTTAAATTTTGAGAGAATAGTGAAAAAAGTAAGTCCTGGTAAAAACACACATGTGCATACACATATACCGTATGACTTCAGTTTTTAAACAGTGATTAATACGGAAGTATTGGTGGTGTTATTTATCATCTATTTTTGTAGATACCTGTGAAATAAATCCAACATCTTCAATATTATTAATTACTAAATCCTCATTTCAAAAGGCAAGTAGTATTCTTGACTTTTGATGACGGTTACTTAAATGTATTTCTCCACGTTTGGTGTTTTAGTTTAGGTTTTTATTTTACATTGTGGGTATGTGTGGGGGTGGTGTCCCTATATTTGTCATTTAAATGTAAACTTACCCAACCATCTGTCTTGTTTACATTTTCCACTGCCACACTGAAGGGATATAAATTACTCATTTTTGAAATCTTTAGAAGTATAACTCTTTAAGTATAAACAATGACTCTTGGTCTTTGAGCTTGTTAGTGATTGAATGTGGGTTGCTTTGTTGTAATGGTACCTCTAATTGTATAATTTTTCATAAGTGAAGTCCTTGTAGCAAGTATAAATAGGTTGCAGTATTTTACAATCATGAGGTTCCTTAATAAAGTGCTAATTGTAACTTGGCTTTAAATGTTACAGTTTGTATGCAAATTGGCCTGAGGGGAGTTATTATTTGGTGTACCACACTAACATTAGTTTGTAATTTGTTTCAAGTGTCACATCATTATTACTAATATGTTAGATGCGGTTTATAGAAAAATACGGCTTTCTCATGAAAGAGAAATATATTTTGAGTCAGATATTGTTATTGTACTTTAAAGGAAAACAAACAAACACTAGTCAGATTGAGAACCGACCGTTTCATACTGGTAGAAGACAGTGAAAATCTAACACATTAAGTGATTAAAATCTTCTTTCATTCCTAATTAAGCATTTACTATCCTCATAGCAAAAGCTGTTTCTGTTATATTATCTGAATTTACAAGATACAGTTTTTCTGATGCTAGCTTATATTAGTACATTAAGTTTTTTTATTTTCCTTCTTATATAGAATTATTGTGAAAGTATACAAACAGATGCGATGGCCTTCTCATTGGTTTGGAGGGGAGCAGAGCTGAAGTCTGTTTGAACGGCGGTAGTTGCCTTTAGAGCTGCCTTGCGGGTGGTTGTCCGGACAATTGATTTGAAGGGTATGTGTGAGGCTGGAAACGCGACAGCGAATACTCACTATGACTTGATTCAGTAACACTAAGAGCAGTGCGGTTGCGTGTGAACAGGAGTGAAGATGAAGTAATAGGGACTCACATTTGTCTCCATGTTCTACCAGTGTTAAGTCTTTGAAAGGTTACAGAAGCACTTTATTCCTTGATAACTACTACATGTCATGACTGGAAAAATGTAAGAAACAAAACAAAACAAAACTCAAAGAACTTGCTGAAGTAGTCTATACATTTCCTGAAATGTGCCTGATGGTCCCAAGCACGAAGTTTCCTCCTCCACACCTGGGAGGACAGTGAGTGAGATTGAACTGGGGGTCGAGTTGTCGGACATCAGAATGAAAACCCAGTGCTTGCCTTGGCTGAGCTTAGAGCATGGCCAATGACAAGAGGTCTACTTTACTGAAATTAAATTTCTGCTGGACATTCAGAAGTGTTCATGAAGCAGTAGGTTGTTAACAGATCCAGATGTTAAGTAAATCATTAAAAAACCTCAAAAGTACCAGCCAGTGAGCAATTAACCCATTTCATGTGGTTTTATTGCTTGCTTATATTTTATTTTTATGTAAAACACAGTATTCATTCACTATTGTTTGAGTCACTGATTCATTGAATTCCATAACTATATTTTGATATTATCATTATTTCTAAATAATTATTTTCAGATAATGATAAAACAAATCTTTCTAAGTATGCTTATATTTTACTCTGCTAACATATTTCTGTGCACTGTGGAACCACACAGCCAGGAATACATGGTCCCTCTTATGGTTGTCAAAGCTCACTTTGGGGAAGTACAGGGTGTGGGCCGCTCTTAGCCAACAGTCATGAGTCCAGGGAGTTCAGGAGGGTAATTGATTTGAAGAATAAATCAGCAAGTTCACACTGGGGCTGGAAAACAAAGCCTCCCTCAGCATTTTAATAGATAGGCAATCATTAATTTTACCCCAAATTACAAGCATGCTTATAATGTTTCAACAGCTGTTGATTAATTGTTGAACAGCAATAATGGGAGGATGAGAAAATCTTGTTGATAGAAAGTTCATGAGGGTCAGCAGATTTATGTGAGCACAGCTGTCCCTTCCAGGCTCCAGTGAAACTGTCAGGCCACAGTGCTGCCTTGAACTTGCTCTTGCAGCTTATAGGCTGCACTATTTCTTTAAATCTTTTTAATACATTGGGCTGATTTATCAATAAAGCCGTTGCATGTTTTCACGTGAATGAACTTTGCAATTTTCATATTTCAAAAGGGTTCAAAGCCTAGAGAATTATGGCGAATCCATTTCTGATCCTAAATAAAAACACCTGAGCTGATGGACATTTTTTATGTGTTGCCGCCTTTGGACAACACATTTAAGAGGGTGCATGGTGCGCTACTTTTTAGGTAGACATTCTCTAGACATTTACCCTCTTTGAGCCTCATTTTAACTATCTCCAAAATGTAAATAATTCTTATTTTGCTATGATGCAACAATTAAAGAAGAAAACAATTGATATCTAAGTATAGAGATTAGTCCATTAAAGATATGAAATAAATCTTCCTCTTCCCTTCCATTTCTCTGCCATTCCAAATGAACGTAAGAGTAAACAGATTTGTTTCTGTTAAAAAACAAATAAGTTAAACCATTATGTTTTACTTATCTGCTGTATTTTTTTTTATTTTTATGCCATTTTGATATTAAAGTAAATTGAACTAATTTGTAAATATATGGCAGATTCCAGAAGTATCTGTTTCATAAGTTTTTACAGGAATATGTGTGTTTATATGTTTAGGGAATAGGAATTATTTTTATGTAATAAGATTAGGCCTGCATCCAACATTTCTGGATTACTATAAAATAAATATGAAAAAATCATACCTGGGAAGAATGTTTTTATTATTATTATTGTATCTTTATTAACAAGAACACCAGAGAGATTACCTTTCAGGACTAATTCATGTGAATAACACCAGGGCTTAGATGAACACATGACACATTTGAACCTCAAGTCCCTGGGACAATGGATGCATTGTTTTTTTAATTTTTAAAAATTATACTTAAGTTCCGGGATACATGTGCAGAGTGTGCAGGTTTGTTACATAGGTATACATGAGCCATGGTGGTTTGCTGTACCCATTAACCAGTCATCTACATTCCCTTCCCTTGGCATCCCACTCCCCGACAGACCCCAGTGCGTGATGTTCCCCTCCCTGTGCCCATATGTTCTCATTGTTCAGCTCCCACTTATGAGTGAGAACACACAGTGTTTGGATTTCTGTTCCTGTGTTAGTTTGCTGAGAATGATGGTTTCCAGCTTCATACATGTCCCTGCAAAGAACATAAACTCATTCTTTTTTATGGCTGCATAGTATCCCATGGTATGTATGTGCCACATTTTTTTTTACCCAGTCTATCATTGATGGGCATTTGGGAAGTCTTTGATACTATGAATAGTGCTGCAATAAATATACGTATGAATGTGTCTTTATGGTAGAATGATTTATAATCCTTTGGGTATATACGCAGTAATGGGATTGCTGGGTCAAATGGTATTTCTAGTTCTAGATCCTTGGGGAATTGCTACACTGTCTTCCACAATGGTTGAACTAATCTACACTCCCACCAACAGTGTAAAAGTGTTCCTATTTCTCCACATCCTCTCCTCACATCTGTTGTTTCCTGACTTTTTAATGATGGCCCTTCTAACTGGTGTGAGATTGTATCTCATTGTGGTTTTGATTTACACTTCTGTAATGAACAGGGATGATGAGATTTTTTTCACATATTTTTTGGCCACATAAATGTCTTATTTTGAGATATCTCTGTTCATATCCTTTGCCCACTTTTTGATGGGTTTGTTTTTTCTTGTAAATTTGTTTAAGTTTCTTGTACATTCTGGATATTAGGTCTTTTTCAGATGGATAGATTGCAAAAATTTTCTCCCATTCTGTAGGTTGCTTGTTCACTCTGATGACAGTTTCTTTTGCTGTGCAGAAGTTCTTTAGTTTAATTAGACCCCATTTGTAAATTTTGTCTTTTATTGCCATTGCTTTTGGTGTTTTAGTCATGAAGTCTTTACCCATGCCTATGTCCTAAATGGTATTGCTTAGATTTTCTTCTAGGATTTTCATATTTTTATTATAAAATCCTATTTAAACATAATTTAAGCCTTATGTTTAAATATTTAATCCATATTGAGTTAATTTTTATATAAGGTATAAGGAAAGGGTCCAGTTTCAGTTTTCTTCACATGGCTAGCCAGTTTTTCCAACACCATTTATTAAATAGATAATTCTTTCCCCATTGCTTGTTTTTGTCGGATTTGTCAAAGATCAGATGGTTGTAGATGTGTGGTGTTATTTATGAGGCCTCCGATTTGTTCCGTTGATATATGACTCTGTTTTGGTGCCAGTGCCAAGCTGTTTTGGTTGCTGCACGCTTGTAGTACAGTTTGAAGTCAAGCAGCATGATGCCTCCAGTTTTGTTCTTTTTGCTTATGATTGTCTTGGCTATACAGGCTCTTTTGTGATTCCATATGAAATTTAAAGTAGGCTTTTCTAATTCTGTGAACAAAGTCAATAGTAGCTTGATGGGAATAGCATTGAATCTATAAATTACTTTGGGCAGTATGACTGTTTCCACGATATTTATTCTTTCTATCTATGAGCATGAAATGTTTTTCCATTTGTTTGTGTCCTCTCTTATTTCTTTGAGCTGTGTTTTTTAGTACTCCTTCAAGAGGTCCTTCACATCCCTTGTAAGTTGTATTCCTGGGAATTTTATTTTCTTTGTAGCAGTTGTGAATGGGAGTTCACTCATGATTTGGCTCTCTGTTTGTCTACTGTTGTTGTATAGGAATGCTTGTGATTTTTGCACATTGATTTTGTATCCTGAGACTTTGCTGAAGTTGCTTATCAGCTTAAGGAGATTTGGGGCTGAGATGATAGGGTTTTCTAAATATACAATCATTTCACCTGCAAAGAGACTATTTGACTTCCTGTCTTCCTACTGGGATACCCCTTATTTCTTTTTCTTTTCTGGTTGCCCTGGCCAGAACTTGCAATACTCTGTTGAATAGGGATGATAAGAGAGGGTATCATTGTCTTGTGCTGGTTTTCAAAGGGAATAGGTCCAGCTTCTGCCCATTTAGTATGATATTGGCTGTGGGTTTGTCATAAATAGCTCTTATTATTTTGAGATACGTTCCATCAACACCTAGTTTATTGAGTGTTTTTAGCATGAATGGTGTTTAATTTTATTGAAGGCCTTTTCTGCATCCACTGAAATAATCATGTGTTTTTCTGTCATTGGTTCTGTTTGTGTGATGGATTACATCAATTAATTTGTTTATGTTGAACCAGCCTTGCATCCCAGGGATGAAGCCGACTTGATTGTGGTGGTTAAGTTTTGAGATGTGCTGCTGAATTTGGTTTGCCAGTATTTGATTGAGAAGTTTTGCATTGATGTTCATCAGGGATATTGGCTGAAATTTTTTTGTTTGTCTCTGCCAGGTTTTGGTATCAGGATGCTGATGGCCTCACACAAGGAGTTAGGGAGGGATCCCTCTTTTTCTATTGCTTGGTATAGTTTTAGGAGGAATATAACCAGCTCCTCTTTGTACCTCTGGTAGAATTCGGCTGTGAATCCATCTGGTCCTGGGGTATTTTTTGGTTGGTAGGCTATTAATTACTGCCTCAATTTCAGAACTTGTTATCGATCTATTCAGGGATTTGACTTCTTCTTGAGTTGGTCTTGGAAGGGTGTTTGTGTCTAGGAGTTTTCCATTTTTACTAGATTTTCTAGTTTATTTGCATAGACATGCTTATAATATTCTCTGATGGTAGTTTATATTTCTGTGTGGTCAGTGGTGATATCCCTTTTATTATTTTTTATTGTAACTATTTGATTCTTCTCTCTTTTATTCTTTATTAGTCTGTCTAGTGGTCTACCATTTTTGTTGATCTTTAAAAAAAAAAATACAGCTCCTGGACTCAATGATTTTTTGAAGGGTTTTTTTTGTGTGTGTGTCTTTATCTCCTTCAGTTCTGCTCTGATCTTAGTTATTTCTTGTCTTCTGCTAGCTTTTGATTTTGTTTGCTCTTACTGCTCCAGTTCTTTTAATTGTGTTGTTATGGCATTAATTTTAGATCTTTTCTGCTTTTTCTTGTGGGCATTCAGTGCTATAAATTTTCCCCTAAACACCACTTTAGCTATGTCCCAGAGATTCTGGTACAATGTGTCTTTGTTCTCATTGGTTTCAAATAATTTATTTATTTCTGCCTTAATTTCCTTATTTACCCAGTAGTCATTTCAAGACCAGGGTGTTCAGTTTTCATGTAGTTGTGCAGTTTTGAGTGGGTTTCTTAATCCTGAGTTCTAATTTGATTGCACTGTGGTCTGAGAGACTGTTATGATTTCCGTTCTTTTGCATGTGCTGAGGAGTGTTTTACTTCCAATTATGTGGTCAATTTTAGAATAAGTGCTGTGCAGTGCTGAGAAGAATGTATATTCTGTTGATTTGGGGTAGAGAGTTCTCTAGATGTCTATTAGGTCCACTTGGTCCAGAGCTGAGTTCAAGTCCTGAATATTCTTATTAATTTTCCATCTTGTTGATCTGTCTAATTTTGACGATGGGGTGTTAAAGACACCCATTATTATTGTGTGGGAGTCTAAGTCTCTTTGCAGATCTCTAAGAACTTGCTTTATGAATCTGGGTGCTTCTGTATTGAGTGCGTATATATTTAGGATAGTCAGCACTTCTTGTTGCATTAATCCTGTTACCATTATGTAATGCCCTTCTTTGTCTTTTTTGATTTTTGTTGGCTTAAAGTCTGTTTTATCTGAGACAAGGATTGCAACTCCTGCTTTTTTTTTTTTTTTCTTTCCATTTGCTTGGTAGATATTCCTCCATCCCTTTATTTTGAGCCCATGTGTGTCTTGCATGTGAAATGGTTCTCCTGAATACAACGCACCAGTGGGTCTTGAATCTTTATCCGATTTGCCGGTCTGTGTCTTTTAATTGGGGCATTTAGCCTGTTTACATTTAAGGTTAATATTGTTATGTGTGAATTTGATCCTGTCATTATGATGCTAGCTGGTTATTTTGCCTAGTAGTTGATGCAGTTTCTTCATAGTGTTGATGGTCTTTACATTTTGGTATGATATTGCAGTGGCTGGTACTGGTTTTTCCTTTCCATATTTAGTGCTTCCTTCAGGAGCTCTTGTAAAACAGGCCCGGTGGTGACAAAATGTTTCAGCATTTGCTTGTCTGTAAAGGATTTTATTTCCCCTTCACTTAGGAAGCTTTGTTTGGCTGGATATGAAATTCTGGGTTGAAAATTATTTTCTTTAAGAATGTTGAATGTTGTCTCCCACTCCCTTCTGGCTTGTAGGGTTTCTGCTGAGTGATCTGCTGTTAGTCTGATGGGCTTCCCTTTGTGGGCAACCTGACTTTTCTCTCTAGCTGCCCTTAGGATTTTTCCCTTCATTTCAAGCTTGTTGAATCTGATGATTACATGTCTTGGGGTTGCTCTTCTCAAGGAGTATCTCTGTGATATTCTCTGTATTTCCTGAATTTGAATGTTGGCCTGTCTTGCTAGGCTGGGGAATTTCTCCTGGAAAATATCCTGAAGTGTCTTTTACAACTTGGTTCCATTCTCCCTGTCACTTTCAGGTGAATCAAATGTAAATTTGGTCTCTTCACATAGTCCCATATTTCTTGGAGGTTTTGTTCATTTCTTTTCATTCTTTTTCCTCTATCTTGTCTTCATACTTCATTTCATTAAGTTGATCTTCAATCTCATATCCTTTCTTCTGCTTGATTGATTCACCTATTGATACTTGTGTGTGCTTCATGAAGCTCTCTGCTGTGTTTTTCAGCTCTATCAGGTTATTTATGTTCTTCTCTAAACTGATTATTCTAGTTAGCAGTTCCTGTAACTTTTTAAATCAAGATTCTTAGCTTTCTTTCATTGGGTTAGAAAATGCTTTTTTAGCTTCAAGGAGTTTATTACCTACTTTTTAAACCCTACTTCTGTCAATTCATCAAACTCATTCTCTGTCCAGTTTTGTTCCCTTGCTGTTGAGGAATTATGATCCTTTGGAGAAGAAGAGGCATTCTGGTTTTTGGAATTTTCAGCCTTTTTGTGCTGGTTTTTCCTCATCTTTTTGGATTTGTCTACCTTTGGTCTTTAATGTGCTGACCTTCAGATGGGATTTTTGAGTGGTCATTGTTTTTGTTGATGATGATAGTATTGCTTTCTGTTTGTTTGTTTTCCTTCTAACAGTCAGGCTCCTCTTCTGCAGGTCTACTGGAGTTTGCTGGAGGTCCACTCCAGACCCTGTTTGCCTGAGCATCACCAGTGGAGGCTGCAGAACAGCAAAGATTTCTGCCTGTTCCTTCCTCTGAAAGCTTCATCTCAGAGGGGCACCTGCCAGATGCCAGCCAGAGCTCTCATGTATGAGATGTTTGTCGACCCTTGCTGGGAGGTGTCTCCTTGTCAGGAGGCATAGGAGTCAGGGACCCACGTGAGGAGGTCATCTGTCCCTTAGCAGAACATAAGTGCTGTGCTGGGAGATCTGCTGCTTTCTTCAGAGCCAGCAGGCAGGAATGTTTAAGTCTGCCGAAGCTGCCACCATAGCTGCCCTTTTCCCAAGGTGCTCTGTTCCAGGGAGATGGGAGTTTTATTTAGAAGTCCCTGACTGGGGCTGCTGCCTTTCTTTCAGAGGTGCCCTGCCAAGAGAGGAGGAATCTAGAGAGACAGTCTGTTTATGGCAGCTTTGCCCAGCTATGGTGGGCTCCACCCAGTCCGAAATTCTCTGTGGCTTTGTTTACTCTATGAGGGGAAAACTGCCTACTCAAGCCTCAGTAATGGTGGATGGCCCTCTCCTCACCAAGCTTAAACATCCCAGATAGACTTCAGACTGCTGTGCTGGCCGTAAGAATTTCAAGCCTGTGGATTTTAGGTTGCTGGGCTCAGTGGGGGTAGGAGCCATTGAACAAGACCACTCAGTTTCCTGGCTTCAGCCCTCTTTCCAGGGGGGTGAATGGTTCTGTCTTGCTGGTGTTCCAGGTGCCACTCAGTTTGAAATGCAGAAATCACCCAACTTCTGCATTGGTCTCACTGGGAGCTGCAGACCAGGGCTATTCTTATTCAGCCATCTTGCCAGGGAATCCTCAACGGATGCTTCTTTATCATATTCAAAGCTACAGTCATCTAGGTAAAGAGAAACAGCCTGGACCTACCCATGAGAACAGAGTGTGTTCTGAAATAGTCAGTTGTTAGGAAATTTGTACCAGTAAATAAAACAGTTGTGCTTTAAATAGGAAAGTTGCAAATGTAGGCGCTCAATTTATTCAGAAGGTGGGAGCAGTGAAGGGAACCAATTTTCAAATCTCCTGTCTTAGAAAACATGGCATGTCAGCACCTACTAAGGCAGGTGTTTCTGAAGCACAGACTTCGGCTTTAAGCAAATATTGCCTAACTTATCTACCCAGAGAAAGAGAGATGACTAAATGCTGCATGTTTTCGATGAAAATACATGTCTAATTGCAGTAGCATTTTCCTCTTTAGACTCTGACCAGAGCCTTGTAGAGTAGTTTGGACACTGCCCCAACTCTTCATTCTTTAAAATTTTGGTTTTTAAATTTAGACATGGGATATTCTGTATATTATGCTTCAACAGTGATGTGATTATGCTACTTTTATAGCACCAAACACATTTTCCTTGAGTGAAAGCACTATGTAGACTCTGGAGTACAACCCCAAAGTGGCTAGCATTAATTTATAACATTAGTATTAAGTGCCTGCTTCATTTCCAAATGGGCTTTACATTCCTAAGGGTAAGAGTTGGAATTTTTGCCTTGAACATAATAGACGCTGAGACACTCATAATGAAGCTACGTGTTTACCCTCCACCCCTATGCAAGAATTAGGCATATGGAAAGCTGCCCTTGGTGAGAGGGAGACCACAGGAGAAGAGACCCCTACACACTGTCAGCACTGGGATTTTCATCGGCTCTTTCTCTCCTTCTACCCTCTTTTCAAAGCAGTAGGAGACTGCCTCTTGTCGCGATCCTGCTTACATGGAACCTCATCCTCCCTTTACTGACAGTTTTTCAAAATAAGGTTAGAAGTTGGTGTTTTCAGGCACTAACCTGAACAGATCTACTCAACAAAATAATTCTGCTTCCACAATCAGCTCTTATCTGGTCTCCTAGGAGCAGAGAGAGTCTACTATTTGTATCTGTCTCCTGAGTGTGAGATCTTGTTTGCCTGGATTGATTGCTTAGGTTATCTTTGTGCTCAACCAAATGATGACTCTCAGGGAGGCAGCTGGAAAGTCTCCAGGTTTCCTATGTTGGAGAAATCAGGTGTAGCCTCCAACTTCACATGGCTAAGTGGGAGGAGTCAAATGTTCACATGTAATCTCACAGACAAATGTAAAATCATAAATCATCATCAATGACAGGAAAGAAGACGATGTCAAGAAAAGAGAATAACAGCATATGGGTAGGCTAACTTATGCTGGAGGATCAGGGAAGGCTTCTCTGAGAAATGATGTTGAAGTGGAAACCTGCATCTTTGTTTGGAGTTGGCTAGAGAAGTAAGAGGGAGGAAATAAAACTCCAGGCAGAGGGGCAATATGTGTGAAGAGTCCAGACCAGGAGACAGGTTGACCTCTTCAGTAACAGGAAATAGTTTTGAGGATGAGTGTAATAAACTAGGAAGAGGATGAGCATACAATGAGTTTCTAGGGTCAAATTTGGCAGGTCCTGACTCTATTCAAGATACCTTATAATTTAATAATCTTTTCAGAAACGAAGGCACCTGTTTTAAAGATTACTCTATTGGTAATTTAGTAACTACTGAATTACTAAATAACTTAGCACTTTCTAAATTACTGAGAAATAGATTAGAGGCAGTAAAGAGGAGAGGCTGGTATTCCAGGGCAGAAGTTCTAGTAGTTACCCACAACAGAGGGATAAGAGAGGAAGTGGAAGGAAATGGGCAGAGCTGAGACACGTTTTTCAGTTGGAACGGTCAGTTATGTGTGTTGGGCTGGGTGCAGGATGGAAAAATAAAGAATGAATCTGGCCACTCAGGTTTCCAGTGTGAATGATCAAATGTAAAGAGGTTTGCTAAAAAGTGAAAGATGTATCTGAGAAGAGGTCAAGGGCCAAAGATCCAGAGATTTGTTTCAGATGTGTTTCAGTTATGAGATGCCAAATAAGCTCAGAGAATAGAGATAGAAGTAGGAAATAGAGATAGAAGTAGGAAAGTTTGAGGCACATAGATGACATGGTCACAGTGCAGAGATAGTTGTTTTTTTTTCAGTGTCCAACCCTTCCTGGGTGGAAGGTCCCTCCCAGGTATTATGGGGGCAGGTCTTTTCCCATGACATTCTTGTGACAGTGAGTAAGTTTCATGTGATCTGATGGTTTTATAAAGGGCAGTTCCCCAGTGCAAGTTCTCTTGCCTGTCAAACAATACGGAATACTTGCTTAGTTTACTTTATATCTGAATGACAGTCAGGCTTTTACCTTATTTTTGCTTTTTCTTTTTGAGGAAGAATCTCGCTCTGTTGCCCAGGCTGGAGTTCAGTGGTGCAATCTTGGCTCACTGCAACCTCCACCTCCGGGGTTCAAGTGAAACGATTCTCCTGCCTCAGCCTCCCAAGTAGCTAAGATTATAGGCATGTGCCACCACACATGGCTAATTTTTTTTTTCTTTTTGTTTTGTTTTAATAGAAATGGGTTTTCACCATATTGACCAGGCTGGTCTCGAACCCCTGGCCTCAACTGATCCATCCACCTCGGCCTTCCAAAGTGCTGGGATTACAGGCATGAGCCACCATGCCTGGCCCTGAGATATTATTTTAAAAGTAAATTAAATTTCATTTGAACCACCACACTAATTGGGTGTGGATTCCACTATGTCTTTTACAGTCATTATTCTAAATGTTTTTCTAGCTGTTAATAATTTTCCAGAAACAGTAGTGTTAAATTATTGACTATTTTATAATTTCATTTTCTAAAAACAATTGATACCTTATATTTAAATAAATATATATTACACAATGAATTTTAACATGTGTAAATACATATTTTTATCCAATTACCCAGTGGTGAAACTCTATTGTGTTCATTTTTTAGCCTTTTATGTAACACTCTGATGCATATCCTTGTACATATACCCTTAAGAAATTTCCTATTTTTCAAGTTAGAGATTTTACATCTTAAATATTTGTCTATATCTGACTTTCAGGGTGGTTGGAGAGGTTTATACTTCAACTTACATAGATGTTTCTTCACACATTTAATAATACTGGCCAATATTTTTAACTGTTTTTTACTAAGTAAATAAATCCTATTCCATTTTTACTGTCTTGACTCGCTGAATATTGGGGCTGAACTTTTTTTGATATATTTCTTAGCCGTTTGCATTCTCTTTCTATAGCAGAATATCTTTTAAAAGATATTTTGTGATCCTTTTTTTCTTATGAGATTTTTTTTTTTCTTGCTGGTTTATAAGAGCTCTTTTATATTAAAATACTGAAACTATCTTTTTCTGGGTTATTCTGTCAATGATTTTTTTTTTTTTTTTTTTTTTTTTTTTTTTTTTAACTTGTGATGGTGCAGATTTTTTTTAAAGTATGTTTTTGTTTTGTTTTGTTTTTAGGGGAGCCTGGCTCTGTCACCCAGGCTGGAATGCAGTGGTGCAATCTTGGCTCACTACAACCTCCACCTCTCAGGTTCAAGCAATTCTTGTGCCTCAGCTTCGCAAGTAGCTGAGAACACGGGCACACTCCTTGAGGTCCGACTAATTTTTGTATTTTTGATAGTGATGGAGTTTTGTCATGTTGCCCAGGCTGTTCTCCAATTCCTGACCTCAAGTGATCCAACTGCCTTGGCCTCCCAAACTGCTGGGATTATAGGCATGAGTCACCGTGCATGGCCTAAACATATCTTTTTTATTCTATCAATACATTATCGATGGCTTGGTGTGTTTTGTCTTGACTGTTAGTATTTGTGCACTGCCAGCATTTCAGCTGAGGTAACTTACTTCTGCATTCCCTATGCACATGTCAGTTTGTACCTGACCTGTTGCATAATTAAATGCCTAGTGGAGAAGTTCTCTAAATGGAACCTGTGGGAAGTAGAAAAACTCCTTTTTAAAGCCCCCTTTCTTGTTAAAGAGTAAGTGTGCTAATAACTTTGTTAAGCCCTATCCTATGTGGCTGTTAAACATGCCATGCTTATAGGAACGTAGTACATTTTATGTCCTTATACTTTAACCAAAATATCTGTGCTGGACTTGCTCACAAGCATGTCGCAGCTGTCCACTGCTTTTACCTGTTTAGAAAAGTTTTGTTGGCCAATCAGGTTTTAGTTTAGATTGTGAGGTTTGACTCCACCCAGCGGAGATCAGACACAGCAGTAGGGACGACCCCAAATGCATAAGAAATAAATTTGTGTGTTTCCCTTCGTTCTTTATTCTCTTGTGGCAAGATGGCTAGTGAGAATACCCTTCCTGCAGCCCAGGAAGTAAAAATCGTGTTGCTGAAAGGTCCTTGGTCTCAGTGCTAATTTTCCTTTGTGTCATCCAGCATCTATTTCCAACATCTATTCCCAGCAGAAATCATTCTCTACTGTGGCACCCCAAGTGTGACAATGGTTGAGAGAAAGAACAAATATAAGGAGATGTTGGAGTTTTGCCACAATTAGCATCGAAAGGCTCCCTTCTAACCTGTGGTGATTGGGGTAAGAATTTATAGATTTTTTAGAAGGATGGTTTCCCCACAAAGCTTTAGTGATGACATGGAGTTGGGCACTGCTAGACCCATATAGGATTTCATCAGAGAACTAGGAAATGCTTAGTTTATTGCCATATCTTAAAAATGCCTTAACTGTTGGGCTTGGTGTCTGACGCCTATAATCTCAGCACTTTGGGAGGCCCAATTGGGTGGATCATGAGGGCAAGTGATCGAGATCATCCTGGCCAATATGGTGAAACCCTGTCTCTACTAAAAATACAAAAATTAACCAGGCATGGTGGCATGCACCTGTAATCCCATCTACTTGGGAGGCTGAGGCGAGAGAATTGCTCGAACCTGGGAGGTAGAGGTTGCAGTGAACTGAGATCATGCCACTGCACTCTAGCCTGGGCAACAGAGCAAGACTCCATCTCAAAAGAAAAAAGTGACTTAACATTGCTTAGGAACATAGAGTGACGGCGTTGTTAAACATACTTTGTATTGCTAACCCTTGCTGCTTCACTCCTGGATTATTCTATGGGTGTATAAGAGAGAACTCAGTCAGACACCACGACATATCCTGGTACTACCTGCATGCTAATTGTGGTTTACAAGAAAGTTAGGCAAGTCACAGCTGCAGGAGATATCTTGATGACATGATTTATGGCCAATTGATATTTATGTTATTATTACTAAGAAGCATTTAGTGAGCCAGCCATTTTTGCTAGGCACTTTACATGAATGATCTCATTTATTCACCATTTCTCAGATAAGGATATGGAAGTCGGAGAAGTGGGGTTTCTAGTTTCAAATCATCCAGCTAAGCAAGTGGCAGAATGAAGATCCCAAAAGATTTTTTCTGATACTCAAGTCTACATTCTTCAGCACTTTTGAAAGAGCCCTGAAACAGGAACATCTTTGAAACCACAACTATCTTTGAAAAACCTGAGAGAAATGGTCAAAAGAGTGAAATGTACTGCGTTATCTATATTCCCTTGGGATTTATAGCAGCTGCAGTATGAAATAAAAGTCCGTCTCAGCATCAGAATATACACCAGAAACTTGACACTATTTTCTGAATGTTAAAATTTTTGGCTACAGGAAAATAGGAAATATTTTTCTGAAGCATAGCACTTCAGAAAATGTGACATGCTATGAGAAAACTGGCAAAATAAGTCACCCAGATTACCCAACATGAGGTAAGAATAGCTAATGTTGACATACAAAGCCGGTAGAAATGGAGCTGATGATATCTGCAGAACTGAAGTGCTATGCGGTGACTTGGGGAATTGCATACAAATTTATACTTTCTGAGCAATTTCCTTTACGTGAAAATAATATATTTGCCTTGCCCCAGAGTGGAAAGAGAAAATGGATGTCCCGAAAGTTTACTGGGCAACAGAGAAAGACAGGCATCACTTGCAACGCTTCTTAGTTAATCTGCTTGTTGAGTTGACTGTGTGGTGCTCTCAAGGTTTGGAAACTCTTGGAGGAATTACCTTTTACTTGATTTAGCCAGATCAGTGAAAACCACATGGGGATAATGTCTCTTTCTTCTTCTGATAGCATATTTTAAGAATTTTTTTTAATGGCCATGATTGTAGAATACAGTTGTTTGTTTAATGTTCAATACTGTCTGACCTACGTCCCCTCAATATGGTATATATAAAGTGGTAAAGTTAGCCATTTATAATATTACTCTTTCCTATCTTTTCTGTTCTTCATATTTCTTAGCTTTGCAATAACATATAGACATCTGTATATACTTCCAATCCAGAATCGTTACTCATTATAGAAGATGGATAACTACGTTTCAGTAGGGATCGCGTGAGATTTCCTGGACTTGTGGTAGTCATTATTTTCTTAGAAGTATATCTGGTGAACAAACATTGAGTCTATATTGAACTTGTTTTGATTTTTTTTTTCATGGTAAAATATCAAACGTAGACAAATATTAATGTTCAGATTTAGTTTTTTTAAAAAAAATTCCACATAAACACTGATCGCTTTGTATCATTCTTGTGTATGTGTCTATGCATTTCTGCTATAAAAACATTAGACAAGACAGAACAAACAAAAATAGGAGCTATAGAGTTTTTCATAATAAAAATGTAAATACATTAAAATAACTTACACTATCTTTGAGCAATTATGTTGACGCCAAATTGACTACTTTAGAAAATGTTCAATTAGAGGGTTTGCGTTTGTTAGTTTTGATGAGAGATTTTCACCTCAGTTTAGATAACGCTTGTGCTTGTACAGAGCCAACTGCCGCCCAAAATGGGAGAAACGGACTCAGTCCTTGAATGGGGTTTAAAAAAAATACCCATGCAAATGTATCCAAAAGCCTCTGCGTTAACTGGCATCACTGCAGAAGCAAGCCGCTGAGTAGCAGAAAGACTTTCTGGTGCACTTGTCCCAGAGATAACCCCTCAGGTCTGAATCTCATTTGCTAGGGTCTGAGAAGCAACTCCCCTGCCCACTTTCTGATAATAAAAGACTTGTGAACCCGTGGCTGTCGATTAATTCCTTTAACCCTGACTTCTATCCTTAATTCCATTTTAAGTCCATGTTCACGTCATGGGTTTGATCTGGATTTGATTAGGATGATGAATGATCGGAAAGAAATGTCTTTTTATGCTTTCTTTTATCCAGGATTTAAATTTCTTTAAAGGAAAAATAAAATGTATTTACCTCCCTGACTTAATCTTCTTCTGAATGTTAATTACTCTTTTCCTTTTTAAATAACAGCACATATGGTCCCTACTATGATTTCAATTCTTTTAAAACTTGGTTTGTTGAGCCTGGAATTTTTTCCTAAACTTTAAAAGCTTACAATAAAAAGAAAATTGTGATGACACAGAAAAAAAAAATCCCACTTTTTTTCTGATGTAATTCAAAATGGGTTAAAAAAATGTAGCCGAGTGAATTTTTATTGACCCTGGTCACTTCCATGACCTGCTTTCCTTCCCAGTCATGACTTGCAAACTGGGGCACAAGGTGAGGTAGCGTCCATCATTTCTCATCCTTTCTTTTGCTCAGGGTTCAATTTCCAAAGTTAGACAACCCGCAGGTGAGAGGTTCCTGTGTGACTAGCTTTAGGGAATTCTAACATAAACAACAACTGGGAATTCGATTAGGGGAGATTCTAAGAGCCTCCTATCCCATGGGGAGAGGCAAAACACTATATTTATTGATTCTTTGATCTGTCTGAGTTTGAAGTTAGAACGGAACAACAAGTACGTTTATAAATCAATTCAGTGTGTTTTCTGCAGGAAGCATGAGGCATTTCATGTCTAGCACACTGGACATGAATTTTTTATGTGTCCTTTGAAAAATTCCTATCCAAATATTTCAAATAAAAATTTCCAAGACATTAAAAAAGTCATAGGAATAATCGATGTCAACCCTGCTTTCCAAGAAACCCTCTCTTATTTAATGTTTAATCCCCATTTCAGTTTTTTCTCCCCATCTGGCAGTTGTCACTTAGGCAGATGGCCACCAGCTGGGAGGGCAGCCTGTGTGTCCCCCTGCCTGGATCCGCAGAACTCAGAAAGCCCCATGTGAAAGTGCACCACGGCATGCCATTGGCCTTCTGGCAAGCTCAGATACTGACTTGTCACCCCCCAAAGGCTTCCAGAGGGACTACTTTTATGAATTTGGGATCTTATTATGTTGCATGTTTCTGATGTCATGAAAGCCCAATGGGGTTTAATATAAGGCAGTGTAGCTATTATACCTGCACAACCCAAGGCTCCCAATTAAGAGGATGCCCAGGAAAGCAAAAAGTTACATTAATGAATATGTGGATGCAGAGGAGGTAGGGGGAAGAGGTAATGACTCTTCAAAGAATACACCCTGGCTAAAGTCTAGATATAGTTTGGTATTTAAAGAATAGGCTTATTCTACTCTCATATATATGTGCATATTTTAATGATCATTTGACCTAATTGTTTAAGATAAGATTTTATAGCAATTTAACATACTCTTAATGATCTATGAGTGGCTTGTTTGTCATATGTACACTATGCTAGTAGGCTTTTGAAAGAAACTGCCTTTTTCAAGGACTATTTTGTGACTATTGAATCTTACTGACCAGTTCATACATAAAAATTACTCTTCATTAATTTCATAGTTGCAGCTGCTTTTTGAGAAGCCTGTTGATGTATTCATCTTAGTCACTGAGCCTCTGGGTCAGCCAAAGGAGAAGCGGTGCATCAGGAAAATTATGTTCTTTTTACAAACACCTGCCATTGCTTTTTTTTTTTTAATTACCCCTTTTTATTTTAAATGAATGTTCATGGGTGGGGAGCAGAAGAGAAAATACAATTAAAAGGCAGAGTTAATGTTTGTAAATTTTCAGCTTTCTTTGCATATACTTGTACACATCTTCAACCTGTGTACCTTCAAGGCAAAGGTACACACACACGCAGATGTTGTGCTTGCATTTGTCCAAAGCCAGATCAAACCATACAAACACATATATTTTAAATTTATTCTTATATGGTAAGTATGCTATTATGCTTTAAAAACTCTACAATATTTAGTAGCTGCATACGTTCAAGTTTATGGGTAGACCATGCTTATTTAAACATTCTTTCAGTGTTAGACATTTGTTCCTGATTTTTATAAATTATAAATAATATTTCAAAATAAAACCCATTGCCTAAACATTTTTGAGCATGTATTAAAAAATCTCATTTCTAAAAGTAAAATTCCTGGGTCTACGAGTAAGTATGACTTTAAGACCATGCAATTTTATCCTTTTGAATTTCTTGAGAAGGACAAATCTGGTGCCAATGAATGAGACTGCCTGAGAGGAGTCTATTTCTGGTTGCTCTCTGTGATTCTGGCCTGTTTGTCCTTTTGTTTACCTCTAGACCTTGGCCCTGCCACAGCTTAGAAATAGCATCTCAGCACATCCTTGGGATATTTTTCCTTTTTCCTTTTGGCACTCTTAGACTGCAGCAATTCGAGGTCAGCTCATCACATGTGAGCTCTATAGAAACCTTATTGCTCTCTGTTGTCTGTGCACAGGCCAGAATTCGATAAGAATAGTTGCACAGATGGTGGAATTCTCATCGTAAAACAAATCCAGTTTTTCACTATTTTTGGTCATGGCTGATGAGGCTGATTTAAGGTGATGTTGGCCTTTCTGAACCACAATTTCCTTGCCAACGCATCCAGGATGAATATTTCATAGTGACATGTGTCTCTCTCCTTCCTCACACATGGCACAGTGTCATTTTAGATTTATTCGAGTTAGATTAAGGCTTGCCACAGAAATTGTATATGCCATTACCAAGGAATGTTTAGTCTTTTTTCTCATTTTACTTCTGAACACCTAGCACAGTGTCTGATGCTCAATTATTCCTGAGTTAATAAATGAATCATTCTCCGCCTTGTAGGGATTGGATGAAATGAGCATGCTTGAAAGCACTTTAAAGAATAATAATGACTGTAAACTACACATGACTGACCTTGTCTAAGGCAGCGGCTCCGATGCATTTAGTTTGTGTGCGTCAGGTGAGCTCCAAGAGCTTGGGAACAATGCAGGTGCTTGATCTGCTCCCAAAGATTCAGATTCTGATGCAGGGGAGCCTTGACACCAGGTTTAAAAGTCTTCTGTTTCAAGGTGTCTCCTAGTCTAAAATCTATGTCCTTGTTCCATTGCTGTGTGTTGTATTTGGCGTGGCAGTTTCCATGTACGCCTCTGAAATTTTCTGAGATGAGATCAGAACATGCAAGAAGTGAATAAGTAAATCCACTCTCAAATGAGGAAACTTAGTCTTGAGAAGGTAAGCCCTTACCAAAGGTTGTGTGGAAATCATAGCCCAAAATAGGACACATGTCCAGTTCTGACATATTCCAAAGCCCATGCTATTCTGACTGTAATAGGCTATTTTGTCCTGTGCAAATTGTTTAGATGCAACTAATTAATTAACAAATATCAGAAAACCTGAAAATGTTAGCCTTTCAATTACTGGATTAAAGTGCAAAATATGGCTTCTCGACAAGTGAGTAAATTCATGAAGTCACTGCCCAAATATTCACCAAGTGCCTGTTGCTAAGAGGCCTGAGGAACAATCCCTACAAGCTTAGTATTACATAGGCACAAGTTTTTATTTTCCAGTTTCTCAAAACTAAACAAAACAAATTGGCTTTTTCTTTGGTTTCAATGTTCCACATTTGTTCCTTCTTGTTTTATTTATTTATTTATTAAAAAATATTGAAATTTTAGTGTCTAAAAATCAGAAGAAATATGAATTACATCATTTGATCTAATCTCAAATTTTTAAAAATTTATTTTATTGCATTTTAGGTTTTGGGTTACATGTGAAGAACATGCAAGATTGTTGCATAGGTACACACGTGGCAGTGCGATTTGCTGCCTTCCTCCCCAGCACCTATATCTGGCATTTCTCCCCACGCTATCTCTCCCCAATTCCCCACCCCCTGCTGTCCCTCCCCTATTTTCCCCCAACAGACCTCAGTGTGTAGTGCTCCCCTCACTGTGTCCATGTGTTCTCATTGTTCAACACCCGCCTATGAGTGAGAACATGTGGTATTTGATTTTCTGCTCTTGTGCCAGTTTGCTGAGAATGATGGTTTCCAGGTTCATCCATGTCCCTACAAAGGACACGAACTCATCGTTTTTTATGGCTGCTTAATATTCCATGGCGTATATGTGCCACATTTTCCCTGTCCAGTCAGAATGAAGACACAACATACCAGAATCTCTGGGACACATTTAAAGCAGTCTCTAGAGGAAAATATATAGCAATAAGTGCCCACATGAGAAGCAAGGAGAGATCTAAAATTGACACCCTATTGTCAAAATTGAAAGAGCTAGAGGAGCAAGATCAAAAAAACTCAAAACCTAGCAGAAGACAGGAAATAGCTAAGATCAGAGCAGAACTGAAGGAGATAGAGACACAATAAACCTTTCAAAAAATCAATAAATCCAGGAGCTGGTTTTTTGAAAAGATCAACAAAATAGACAGACCACTAGCCAGATCAATAAAAAAGAAAAGAGAGAATAACCAAATTGATGCAATAAAAAATGATAAAGGGGATATCACCACAGATTCCACAGAAATTCAAACCATCATCAGAGATTATTACAAACAACTCTATGCACACAAACTAATAAACCTGGAAGAAATGGATAAATTCCTGGACACTTGCCTCCTCCCAAGCCTAAACCAGGAAGAAGCCGAAACCCTGAACAGACCCATAACAAGGTCTGAAGTTGAGGCAGAAATTAAGAGCCTACCACCCAAAAAAAGCCCAGGTCCAGATGGGTTCATAGCCAAATTCGACCAGACATACAAAAAGGAGCTGGTACCATTCCTTCTGAAACTATTCCAAATAATCCAAAAAGAGGGGATCCTTCCCAAATCATTTTATGAGACCAACATCATCCTGATACCAAAACCCGGCAGAGACTCAATAATCTCAATTTTTTAAAGTATAAACTGAGAACCATAAAAGTGCAAGTTAACTAATTCTCTTCTTGTTTTATTTTAAAATGTTGTCTATGCCTCAGTGTTTTTCATCATAAAATTCACTTGTTATTTGTTCAAAAAACCTTTATTGATCATCAACTCTTTTCCATGTCATGCTGGGGATTCAAAATGAATCCTTTTTTTCATTAACTTGAAACTCTTCAGTCACTGAATATACCTCATTGGCCAAGACAAGGTTTCCATTAACCGGAAACAGAAATCTAAGAGCATAAGAAGATGTGGAGGACCAGTGGAAGGCAAGGAAGCTGATGGCATCAGTTCCTGAACCATTGAGACTGAAATTTTCATGAGGTGTTCCAGATGGCTATTTCCAGCAGCAATTGGCTACAAAGAATTTTGAGATTAGGAAATAGATCTCAACTGGCAATAAAGATTTAGGGGCGATCTGTACATAGGGAAGTGTAAATAAGATTCCTCTGCAGAACCTGTCTACGTAACCTAACGAGAAAAGAGAAGGAAGGACAGAGGTCTAAAGAATCATTCACCTAGAAAGACTGAGCAGAGGAAAAGAGACAGGGGACTACAGATAAGTCATGTGAAGAGAAAGGCAAGAAACCTCTATGGAGTGATGTCCCAGAAATCCCAAAATGAAGGGCTCCAAAAAAAGCAGATGTTGAGAGATGAATGGAAGTCAGGATAGAGGAAGGGTGAGCTCATACTCTTCTCACAGGAACCTTGACTGTGAAAACACTTAGTGAGATGGGCTGGTGCCTACATGGTGACCTTCTGCAGTCTTGCCATAGGGCAGCGTGATATGTGAGCTCAGTTCAGAGTTAATAAATATATTTTTCATCCTGAAAAATGGCCATTTGTTATTTGTATTGTTCTTTCTGAGGCAAAGTCACCACAAAGCAATAATTTTGGATTTGTCTTTCCAGAAATTCTGATGATGTTCTTAGCTACAAAACTTGGAGAGGTTTTCCAGATGTCCAAAAGCACATTTTCTAATCTGTTTGTATTTTGTGGTACATTTGCCTATACACTTTTTTTACTGCCAGAATGAATTGTTCAAACTAGACATTATTTGATAAATACACCAATTCCGACGACAGTAGATGTGGTATTTTAGCATGAAGGTAAATGTGATAGCATGACTTTGTTTACTTGTTTTTTAGATGTAATTGGCATAGAAACCATAAAGTTATCTTACATTTTTTTTATGTGCTAGGCAGCAAGCACCCAGTGCCATACTGTCAGTGAAAATGTCATTATAAATATTTGCTCACATTTAGAGAATCTAAGAGGATTTTTTGCCATCATTTTGCCAGTGACCAAAAGCTTAAGCTGTATTACTTTCACACTAGTAATGGCTCACTTCATGTTGAAATGAACATTATGTTGGTAGGTCATTGTTAATTGTCTACAATTTTTGTATTTCAAATCGGGATGCATAAATGGAGTGTTGAACATCATTTGATATTAAAAATAAAATTGGTTCACATATTTTGCTTAATAAAGAAGAAATAAATAAATAAATGACATTCTCATACTCACAGAGCATCATTTGAAAGGGTAAGATGATCTAAATATTTTTGAGTTTGTCCTGGTGTAAAAGAAATGACTTGACTAACCAATATGTTGACTAACCAATATCTAAACAATATATTGGCTCTCTTAGAGATTCAATATGTTGACTAACCAATATCTAACCAATATATTGACTAACCATATCTAACCAATATGTTAACTCTCTCAGAGAGTCAATATGTTGACTAACCAATATCTAACCAATAGGTTGACTAACCATATCTAGCCAATATGTTGACTCTCTTAGATTCTGGGTTGCTGAAACAACTCAGGAAATGTTATTGTATCATTTAGTAAAGAACTATTTCTCCTTTAACTGTTGCTTGACTAGCTACTTTAGGTTAAGTATATGTGTAGATGTGATCATGACGCCCACACATGACTTTCACCGTCAGTCCCATATGTGCATCATCTACATGTATTCTATCTTGGAGACTTAGATGTCTAGTTCTCCTCTTCATCCATGGTTAATAAGCTTCTACTGAAACGTAAACATTAATACATCTTTCTTAACTTATGCCTTCATGATGCTTAGAACTGTTGCCTTGGTTTATTTTGACTATACTTGGGAACCTGCTAATCTTTTTCCTTTCTTGCTTTTTTTTTTACCTATTTTGCTTAGATTTTAGTTTCATAGTTTTACCAGTAAGCATTTGATATGCAGATTTATTATTATTGCCATCTGTTTCTGTGAAAGCTATTTAAGTGCTAAGCAGTTGCCTGAATGATGTTCAGGTCTGCATGGGAGGGGGTAATTTTGGAAATCAGAATCCTGCAAAGACAAATACTCAATTACTCTATCAAAGATCATGCCCAAATTGGCTTATTTAGCATTTCATTGTGATCCTACCATAAGTGTGCCATCTGTATATGTGAGTTTTGAGGAGGTTCTATCTTTTTGAGATTGATTGTTAATAAGCATTTTCTTCTGTTACTAAATTATCTTTTCAATATATTTAGAGTGTTACCAGATTGAGATTATAGCTTAGCAAAATTTATTTAGAAATGCTAGTGAAAGTCTCTATTACCTCCTCTGGATTATTTTTGTTCTCTGTAGCTGAATGTACAAAGCTGCACCAGATTACATATAACCAAACATTTTAATGGGCTAAATTCGAAGAGTGGAAGTTGAATGGGGAAAGGTGTCTCCTCACTTTGCTCAGAGTTTGACACCTGGACAGAGCGATTGAGAAGGCACCAAGCTTTTTACCACACCACATTGTGCCTTACTCTGCTATTCCCAGCTTCTGTCTTCAGCTTCCCTGGGGCTAGAATACTCTTGGAAGGGTATGAAAAAATTTACTCATTCTACCCAAATCCTTTCCAGTTCAGCTTTAACCATGCCTTAACTTCCAATGACACTTCTAATGTGCTTTGGTGATACTGAGTGAAGGTCTTCTATTGAGTCCTTTCCCTGCTAACTTCTCTTAGAGCTAATTATTTACAAGTTTACACTACCCATTGTATCCTAAGCTATTTGAATGCAAACTCTTAGTCACCTCTGTACCTTCGATGTCATTAGTATGCAAAATTATTCTCATCTAATTAAAATATTAAAATAAGCAGCTGTTGCTTATGTATCATGAAGTTTTATGAAGCAACAAATTTAATAATTAGATGAAACAAAACTCAATGTCTTCTACTTCTCCCCTTTTTCTTCTAACATTTTAATATATATTCTTTTAAAACCTAGGAAAAAAAATTCCCCATCCCACTAATTTACCTCTTTTTGAAAGTTTTAAATTGATAATTTACTAGCTGTACGTATTTTGTGGGTACATGTGATCTTCTGATACAGGCATACTATACGTAAAGATCAAAGTAGGATAATTGGGTTGTCCACTGCCTGAAACATTGACCTTTTCTTTGTATTGTGAACATGACGTGTCTTCTCTTCCTGTTATTTTGAAATACAGAATAAAATAGTGTTAACTATGGTTTCTGTACTCTACCATCAAGTCCTAGAACTTAACTGTTTCTAAGTGTATTTTTATTCCCATTAGCCAACTTCTCTTCATCTTCCCCTCCCTACTTTCCTTCCCAGCATCTGGTAAACACCATTTGACTCTCTGGCTCCATAAGGTCCATTTTTGTAGCTTCTACATATGAGTGAAAACATGCGGAATCTTTCTTTTTGGGTCTGGCTTATTTCACTGGAATGACCTCTAGTTCCATCTATGGCTACGTTGCTGCAAATGACAGGATTTTACTGATTTGTGTGTGTGTGTTTGGGTGGGAGCTGAATAGTGTTTTATTGTGTATATATACTTTGCTTTCTTTGACCATTCATCTGTTGATGGACATATCAATTCCAAAACTTGGTTATTGTGAGTTGTGATGTGATGAACATAGGAGTGCAGATATCTATTTGATATACTAATTTCCTTTTTTTCGGATATACTCAGCAGTGGGATTGTTGAAGCATATGGTAGTTCCATTTTTAATTTTTTGAGGAAACTTCATACCTTTTTTCATAATGACTATACTACTTTACATTCCCACAAACAATGTATTTAAGAGTTTCCCTTTATCCGTATTTCCCCAGCATTTTTTTTTTTTTTTTTGGTCTTTTGCTAGTAGCCATTTTAACTGAGGTGAGATGATATCTCATTGTGGTTTTGATTTGCAACTCTCTGATGTTTAGTGATGTTAAACATTTTTTTTTCATAAATCTATTGATTCTTATGCTTTCTTTTGAGAAATGCCTATTCAGGTCTTTTGCACATTTTAAAATCAGATTATTGGTTATTTTGTGCATTAGTCTGTTCTCACACTGTTAATAAAGACATACTCAAACCTGGCTAATTTATAGAGGAAAGAGGTTTAATAAATTCACAATTCTACATGGCTGGGGAGGCATCACAATCATGGTGGAGGGCAAAGGAGAAGTAAAGGCAGGTCTTACATGGTGGCAGGCAAGAGAGCTTGTACAGGGGAATTCCCATTTATAAAACCATCATATCTCTTGAGACTTACTCACTACCATAACAACAGTATGGGGGAAGCCACCCCCATGATTCAATTGTCTCCACCTGTCCCCACCCTTGACATGTGGGGATTATTCCAATTCACGTGAGATTTGGGTAGGGACACAGAGCAAAACCATATCACATTGCTCTTGAGTTGTTTGAGTTCCTTATATATTCTGATTATTAATCCCTGTTGGATGGATTCTGTAAGTTTATCTCTTGACTTCGTTGATTGCTTTCTTTGCTGTGAAGAAGCTTCTTAGCTGGATGTAAAGCCCTTTGTCCATGTTTACTTCGGCTGTCTGTGCTTTTGAGGCATTACCTAAAACATCTTTGCTCAGGCCACAGCCCTATAGTGTTTCCCCAATATTTTTTTCTGTTAATTTTATAGTTTCAGATCTTACATTGAAGTCTTTAATTCATTTTGGGTTGATTTTTGTATCCACTTCCTTTTTTATTTAATAATATATCATGGAGTTTTTTTCCACATCAGAATATATAGATCTAATTAACTATTTTTAAGGTAAAAACTCTTAATATATTTCCCTTATGATTAGTATCTTCTTTTCAGATTTGTTAAAACTATTACTGTTGTTATTTTGCAACTATAAAAATTCTGCAGTAAATATCCTTACGATGTATGCTTATTCACATATCTTTCATCTCTGCAGACTTGATTTCAAACAGGGAAGAGTCAGGTCAAAAGTTATATGTTTTATTAATTTAAAAAGATATTTCCAGAATATTTTCGAAAGGAGCCTATTTGCTGGAAATATGTGAAAGGGCCATTTCTCTCTGTCCTTGCCAGAACTGGGTGTTATTTCGTATCTGTACTTTGATCCTCCTGTACTTAAAACAGAATTGTATGTAAATCTTTGTTGTTTACGTAAATTACTTTGGTATTTTGAAGGTGCATTTTTCCTTACATCTTTTAGCTAATAGTTTTCCTTTATTTATATAGATATTCATAGTCTTTGTTCATAATATAAATTCATAACTGTGAACTTGAATCAAAGTTTAATTCATATGATGTTACTATTTGTTTGTAGATTTGAATATAAACATTTTTGAAGTTTTTCTAACCCCTTATCTCATTTACATCTATGTTACTACTGCTTTTATTATGATAGTTACTAATGACAACATTTTATATGGACAGTGTTCTTGCATTTGTTATTTCACATGGGATTGACACAAAATGCAAAGTCAGAAGGGTGAGGTCAGTAATTTGCTTATTGCGTTTCTGGAATCTTACGGGTAGGTCTTTCCTGACTTTTTTACTGCAATGCTATTTATGTACTTCTATACTGTCCCTGCAGTAGATAATATGTTATTCTTTTGCAAGGATCTTTGCTGAAAAAAACTGCAAAATTCCCTTTCACCATTAATTTGAATGATCTAATCATTTACGGTTTATTTCTATAAGCCAAAAATATTAATCAGAGTACTTAAAAGTATAATACTAATATGTGTCTGGTGTTTATATATGTTGTAAAACATATACAGCATCCTTTAAAAATTTTTTTTACAATAACCCTGTGATATTGGTGTGATAGTGTCTTTATTTTAGTTTTACTGAGACAGTGACAAGTTTCTGAAGAAGGTCTGAGTGGTTTCTTTAAGAGCTTACCACCAGTAAATATGAGAATGAAGATTTATTGCAGGATATCTTGATTCTAAATCAAATGGTCTTTGACAGTGGTTTTCAGAATCTTACATGCACAGAGTTCCTTTAAATATTTCAATGTAAATAGCACTTAACTGAACAAGCATTTTTAACATTTGTTGGCTATGTTCTGTGTTTGCTGTAATTTCAGTTAAATTTGTCTTTGATTGATATAATGGAAAATAAATTAATTCTAAATGTATTCAGTTTTTCTCAGAAGGAAGATTAAAAACCTTTTAAACCATGAAGTTCAGAAGAGAATAATAGAGGAAACTCTTAACTGTTAAACTGTTAGGAATTACTAGACCAAGTTTGACCAAATTTTAATTTTGCAGATTAATATCATTTCTGATCAACCATAGAAAATGTTGCTGACTTTAAGAAAATCATCTCTCTTGCCCTCTTTCTGTATGTGTGTGTGTGTGTGTATGCAGGTGTGTGTGTATGCACACACACACATGCATCCACATGTGTGTTATAGTTCTAGTCCTATTCCCTGCTTTTTTTCTTTGTTGTATTTGTTCACAATAATACAGTCTATATTTTTAGTGAAGTGTACATCTAGAATAAGATATCACTACAATTACACATGTTCAGAGTGAAAAAGGCACACCATAAATGTATTTTGGTATTTACTAGATTCCTTGAGAATAAGCATTAGTAAGATACACTTTTAAATAGGCTATCAATTACCTTTATCAGGTGATTAGTGAACTTCTTTGCTCTGCTGGGGAACATATCTTGACTACTGAAGGGATTGTGGATTTTTGGGGTTTCTATGTAAAAGCTCCCTCAGTGTGCTGTTTCCCCGAACTCATTTGATGTTTTAGAGAGTGATGTTCTTTAAGAAAAAGAGGGAAACATCTATTATTTTACTATTTACCTCTTACATTATATCTACTTTAATAACGCTTCATGTGTGATTTTGCAGGTCCTTAAATTATACTTGTTTTTACTATCTGAACAAAAACAAGAGCAAACAAGTAAAACAAATTTTGAGTGTTTTTTTTTTTCCCTACTGTTTGAATTTATTTTATCTAGTGTGTAGTTTGGCTTTAGTTTTAACTAAGTGTTCTCTGCATTTTTGCTGTTGATACTGACACCAATTTATTAAAGGGTAAGATACCATATGTTCATTTCGGAAGTATCAGTTCCATTTTGTTAATTTAAAATTTTAGTATTTGCAAAGCAGTTTATTAATTACTTTTAACTTGCAACAATTTGTATCCTTGCCATTTTTTCATTTGTACTTATTTTTCTATTTCAAAGAGTTTTATTTTCTATACTTTTGCTTTTGCTAAAGATATATATCTATACTATACCCGTTGCCAAGACAGGCAGCAGAAATTTTTGTATTTAAGCATAACTGAAGAAATTTGGCATTAATCGTTGAGGTCTAACATATGCACCAATGGATTAAGAATTTAACAGTTTAATTAAAGGAGAATGAAATGTAATGTAACGGAAAGAATTATAAACCAAGGTACACCTTGATAGGTACTAAATAGAAGATGCAAAATATGTGTCAATATGGAAATCAAATCAAAGTTATAGAACAATCATTCTTGATATTTGGTCTACATGATACAAAATATCTGAATAAGTCATTTTTTAAAATATGGATTTCCAGTTGTTATGTAGAATTGAAATCCCTCATAAAACTGGATTTTCAAGTATCCTCACTTACGATGATAGCAGTATCATTTTGGGGATAATCCTTGAAGTTGGATGCTAAAAGGGCGGGTTGATTAATGGCCATTCATTAATGTGTCTGCCTATCTTTATAGTTTTGTTTGACTTCTACTGACTTACATTTTAGACTCAGGAGTGAGTTTTATCCAGGCAACACTTTAAAATAGAATTTTCTGCAGAAAAAACAAATTTAATTTACCTCACTCGCATTTAAATTTAAAGGTTCAAATATAAGTATGGTGCCATTGAAGTTTAAATAATGTATAGTAATGAGGTTGCCAACACTGTCTCCTGATACTGTGACTTTATCCATTATACTTTGAGTGGTCATTTATTCCCCTAGAATTGCTCATTAGGAATGTCACTAATAATCTTCCCAGAATAATACAATCCATAGAAAATGTTTATGGTAAAACAATCTTTGGAAAAAGTAATTTCCTTTAAAATGTGAATATAACTTAAAAAACAATCCCTGTATCTCTTTTTTATATTTTCTTACTCCAATTTCTCAATTAGACTTAAGATTCTCATGGGGAAGTAAAGCAGAACCTGGGTTCTGCTCTGCTTCTTAAATGCTCTTTGGAACAGGAAAAATTGGTGCCTATAGGTGGAGGCCAAAGCAGTGTGTTTATGGTGATCTGCAAAGCCAATCTCATAAAGATTTAAGAAAACAGGAACTAAATGTTCATTATCTCTGAAAATTAGTTTGGTAGGCAGATAAATCTTTGAGGAATTTAATTTACTGGTAGGTAAATCAAAATATTTCAAATCTAACCATTGTTTACATGTTTTACTACCATTTTATTAGTATCAACATCCTTGTCATTTATAAACTATAATATTATTGATAAAAACCAAAGTTGGAAATTACAGAATGAATATAATTAAATGGTTAAACTTAATGATATCAGCGGAAATTAATGGTCTTTCTGGGATCTATGATGACATGATGATCTATGATGATCCCTAAGCTACTCAACTAGGGTAAATGAGAATATTTGTTTTGCAAAGATTGTGCAATTGAAATATATTTTGTTTCTTGTAATTAACAAATATCAAGTTGATATTGCATCTCTAAGAAATGTGCTTGAAGAAAATAAAACATATGGCTCCATACGAAGTTCTAGGATCTGAATCTGTTATGATCCCTTAGCCAAGAGGGCTGGGCTGAAGAGGGAGGGAGTCATTGTTGATATTATTTGTTATTATTTATTCTGGAAAGATTATTAGTGACATCCTGATGAGCAATTCTAAGGGTATAAATGACCACTCTAAGTATGTTATTTATTTGGTAATAACAAATTACCAAATAATTTGGTATATAGCAAAGAGTTTAAGTGTAAGAGACATTTACATTTTTTTTTTTTTTTTGAGACAGAGTCTTGCTCTGTTGCCCAGGCTAGGCTAGAGTAAAAGCAAAATAATAATAATTTACAAAGTAGAAAAGTCAACATTATAGCTCAACTCTGAGTGTGTTGGTGGAAATTCTGAGGCTGAATTTTCCTAAACTCTTAATTTTCTTGGAAATACACAAGTGTTGGACAGATATGAGGAATTTATATGGCAAGTATAGATGCAGATTTAAACTGATAAGTATTGATGACTGAGAAGGAGAAACTACAACAGTTTCAGGTCAAATCACTCAGTGATTAGAAACAAGCTTAAAAGACATTCTGAATTAGTCATTATAATTTACCATCCACGGTTTTAATTACAGCAAATCCCAATAAATGTTCATTTTTCACAGATCATTTAATATTTCTAGAAGGACACCAGATTGACTGCTATTTTTTTGAGAATTGTTTTTACTGTTTGTCAAGTGATGTCATTTGGTCCACATTGAACACTGACTTTCATAAGAAAAGTACTTAGTTTTAGAATTTGCTTTTTGAAAACACATTTGTGAACACTCTCTTTTCCTCCTTCCTACTCATTTCCTGGTCCTTGCCACAGTTATTTTTTAATTATCATACTTTGTAAAAAAAAAAAAGCTAACATAGTTCTCACATTAAAGCCTTTTGCTTGGAGTATTTGAAACAGCATGGATTAACTGAGCCAGGATAAATTCATAGTGCTGGGAGCGACACAAAGCATAAAGGGGGAAGGTATCTGAATTCCAGTTAATTAGCTGCGCACAGTGGTACAGTGACTGGGCCAGCCTGAGCACTGCAAGGACTGAGGGACTCTTACAAACTAGCATTCAGTCAGTGAGTAGGACCCAGCCTTACTGAATTTGCAAAAATAAATATCAGATTGTGTGCTGTGGCATGACAGCAAAATAATTCCCAGGATTGTAGAGAGAGATCAGTCTTTACAATAAAGACTCCTATTAAATATTTTTAGATAGTAGTAATTACTGTATCTGTTAATGACAGAAAAAGCTGTGCATATCTTATTTTAGGTGTATGGTGAATGGATATTTATTAATATACTCATGTGTACAAATAGGTGTGTATATACACACTCGTATATTCCCTTTATACATTTTGAGAAGTTAAGCAATGGAAAATAAAGCAACGGGGCAGAGTATGAAAGGGGGAAACTAAGGAGTCACAAGTAGAGAAGAGCAGATACAAAGGGCAGAAACAATGATTCCTATGGAGGTGAAGTATAGACACACACACACATACACACACAGACACACACAAACACACAATAGAGTCATCCATTATCTTCCCAAAGGCAAACAATTACATGAGTTTTGTTTATTTATTTATTTATTTATTTATTTATTTATTTTGGTCTGTCTCTGACATCTGATCTGACACTTAGTAACTTACTTGGAACTGAGTGTGCAGATGGCAGTGGATACCTTTTCATAGAGAGGATGGATGCCATTTCATTATCGTGTGGCAGTTGAATCTTACTGAAACAATCTCAACTCATCTTTATCCAATTCAATTCAACCAATATTATGCAATAGATCAGTTTCTATGCAAGGTAACTCAGGGTGGAAAAATGAAAACCTTTAAGGAGCTTGGAATCTAGTCAGGAAGATAGAATCTGTTTATAATTCACTATGATATACCACAGAATATGTTGAGTGTTATAATAGAGATACAGTGCATACAGATGGTCTCAGAAAGCAAAGAAATGCTAATTTCTATTTGGGAGAGTAGATTACAAAAGCCATCACTCAAAAAATGGCATGTGCACTGGACCTGACCCGTGGTGATGGGAGAAAAGGCAGTTGAGGCAGAGGGCAGTGTGGCTACAGATGTGGAGGCAGAGGCTTTGGAGGGAGGACAAGGAGTCTAGGAGTGTTGACTACAGTATGCATGGAAAAGTCCAGGCTGGGCATGGTGGTCCGTGCCTGTAATCCCAGCACTTTTAGAGGCTGAGAAGTTTGGATCACTTGAGTTCAGGAGTTCAAGACCGCCTGGCCAATATGACGAAACTTTGTCTCTACTAAAAATACAAAAAACTAGCTGGGCATAAGAGCATGTAATCCCAGCTACTTGGGAGGGTGAGGCAGGAGAATTGCTTGAACCCGGGAGATGGAGGCAGAGGTTGCAGTTAGCTGAGATTGTGCCACTGTACTCCAGAGTGAGACTCCATTCAAAAAAATAAAGGAAGGAAGGGAAGAGAAGGGAGAGAGAGAGAGAAGAGAGGAGAAGTGAAAGGAAGGGAAGGGGAGGAGAGGAAGGGGGGGGGGGGGGGGGGGGGGGGGAGGGAAAGGAGTAGGAGATGTATTTGGAAGTGGAGGTTGGTCTTTGGAGACCCTTGCTCAGAATTTTTACTCTGCTCTTAAATGCAGGAGATAATCCACAAAGATTTTGAGCAAGAGAATGACAATGAAAGTCAAAGCTTTACGTTAAGAAAATTAATCTCATTTTAATATGAGAGATGAAGAGGAGATGGATCGGATTAGCCTCGTAGCCACCCAATCATTAGTTGTTCATGTAACAAGCAATTACTGAGCAATGATTTGTTCTGAGGGCTAAATAGGAACAGCAATGTTGGAACTGTATGAGTTTCTCAGGATGCCATGGAAAAGTAGTATAAACTACTTACTTAAAATAAAAAAATGTATTCTCTCCTAGTTCTCACAGCCAGAAGGCTGATATTAAGGTGTCGGCAGGATCACGCTCCCTCTAAAACCTCTAGGGAAAGGTCTTTCCTTGCTTCTCCCAGCTTCGTGGCCCCTAGCAATCCTTGGTTTGCAGGACCACAACTCTGATCTCTGCCTCCGTTTTCATGATTGTCTTTCCCTTGGGTCTCTTCTGCTCTTCATATAAGAATTTCAGTGATATTGGAATAGGGCCCATCCTAATGACCTAATCTTAACTTGATTTGCAAGTAAGGTCATATTCAGAAACAGGAAGTTAGGACTTTAACATTTCACTTTGGGGAATACAGTTCACCCCATAACAGAAATGGAAGGCACAGCCCAATGGCAGAAGTAGTGCCAAGGCAGATGTGATCCCCACAACCTAGAAGTTGGGGAGAGAGGAGGCCTAAAATGCTTCCAGAATGGGTCTGCCATAGAGGAAGGTACGAAGGTGAGATACCTTAATATTTGGACATGGGAAAGGGGCAGAAAAGGGAAATTGCATGATCTCATACTAGGTGACTTCAGAACAAGTGAAGTTTTGATTGGATTTGTGAGCTGACCTAAGCCAACTCCAACATTCACCAATGGCAAGGGAACCCTTAGGAACTGACTTGTAGGTAGAAGCTACACATATTCTTCATTACAACCTGCCTGTCTCTACCACAACCTCATTATGCATTTATATCTTTATTACAGCCCAGGTAGTTATGATTAAAGCAACTATCAGACTGAAATCCTCCCAAAGGGCAAACATTAGCAAGCAGGAAGGAAAAAAGATACGTACAGGAGAGATTTTTAAGTCCAGAAATATCTCTACTCCGTCTTTTAAATGCTGAGAAGTATTTTGCATGAAAGGTTAATTCTCAGATTGATGCAATGGAATTTCACTTTAGGATTGGCCAAGTCAGCTCAGGAGAGTTCTGTCTGTGTAGTTGGAGTTGCGGGGTAGCGTGAGGGAAGTGGGAGGTACAGAAGATGAGAGAGGGGTCAGGGGGCAGGAAAAAGGCTAACGGTAACCCTAGGCATGCTGTCTAAAGCTATCATGCTGCTGGGACTGCTGGATTCCAATATTTACTTTCTCATCGTGTAAGGACAGTAGGCTCTATACAACATTTTACAAATACCATGCATTTTACCAATGCAAATTTATTTGTCATCGTTTATAAAAATAAACAAACCTGTGTAATTTAGATAAAGGTATTTAAAGCATTTTCTGTAGCAACTATATAGATTGTGGATTACTGGTTAGTATATTTCAAGTACTAACAAAGCAACACAAATAGATAAATCACAATTAAAGTATACACACACGGACTCAGTACTGTTTATCCTGAAAGATGTTAATGAAATTACCAAAATAGGCAATATACAGGAGAACGTCCTTTTGAAGGCAATCTCGCATGCAGAGGTGTGTGGTTTTTCAATGCAAAAGAAAGAAGACTGGAAGGATAGTAAGTCACTGAGACAATGGGCGTAAGGAAATGGGGCTGAAGCCAGAAGCTGGAGGGAAGGCAACCGTAGATCCGAAGTCTCAGGAAGAGAAGCTCGGCAAAGGAGCCTGCGCAGGGTGGATGGAGGCTGGAGCTGGAAAAGCTGGGAGTCAGGAAGTGTGAGTTTCAGGGCTGAGGGGTTGAGAACAGCAAGCATCACAGAGAAGTGAGAAGTGGGGGACTGGGAGGTAGCCCTTGGAGTCGATGAGGAGGAAAACACTTCAGACTTTCAAAGGTTGTTGTGTAAGGGTGAGAATGAGACTGCCACAGTCTAAGGAACTTTGGTGGGTAGATCGCAGCGAAGGCCCGGCTGTGGGTGATGAGCTGAGGGCTGGCCTTGTTGGGGATGGAGGAGTTTTCACTTGTTACACCTGCCCTTTTTAGTGAGTGCAATGTTGTTGGGCATGAAAGTTAATGGGACTGATACGATGCAGTGACCTTAGAATAAAGAAGGAGACCAGTCCGGCACGGTGGCTCACACCTGTAATCCTATCACTTTGGGAAGCCGAGGTGGGTGGATCACCTGAGGTCAGGAGTTCAAGACCAGCCTGGCCAACATGGTGAAACCCTATCTTTAAAAAAAAAAAAAAAAAAAAAAGCGAAATCTGATGCCAAGTCTGAGGCCACACAAGGGAAATTTTAAAGACAACAGTGTTTGGGTATTATGAATGACCATGGATAACTCAGTGATTATCATATTCAGTGATTGCTCTGAGTGAGCAACCATTGACTATAATAAACAGCATTGACTATAATAAAAGTAGATTGTGTAATAGATGATGACTACAAGGTAACTAACATATGTAGATATATAATTTTCCTTTTCACTTGTATGAGCCACAATTTTAAAAAAATGTTATGTATGTCTCAATAAGTACTAATTGAATTAAATTTCTCTTGAGGGATATTGAGTTCCTGTTTCCATTGCCAATCTAGTTCTTACAGTTTTTGATGGAATGGTAAATTGATTTAACATGATACATTTTAACATATGTAAGATTTGCAATTAGTCTTCAGGAAATATATTCTTTGCATTTTTGGAGGGAGGGCTAGTGTGGATTATCTTGGAATACTAAATCTCATTACTTAATCACACTTATAAATGTAGTCAAAAATATTTCTTGGGCAGCTCAAATATATGAAATAAGGTGCTGAGTGCTGTTGATGGGCAAAAGGGTGTGTATGACATTTTAATCTGGATTTGAAATAAATTCTTATATTTTCTTTACAAGGACTGTTGAGATTCCTGGTATTTCCTGACTTTTAGAGAATACCTCAAGCAAAGACACATGTAGGGTGCATGCAATACTTTTACAGAACTGTGTGCACTTATGGCTATGTGTTTGCATACTCTGCATTTATTCACAATTTTAACACCTCACTCCCTGTCTAATCTTAGCACATGTTTTTGCTCCATCCTGTAGACTTTTTATCTGTGAAACATATTGCTGCTTAGAGAAGTAAACTGACTTTTAATCGTAAATGTTTTCTCTTTTGGTGTTTGCTAACATCTATTTGTACTTAGTTTTCTCACTCATTGTGTTTTTGATTCAGGCTGAACATTTTATTACAGAAGAGTTGAAGAGTTATCATTTCTAATCATCTCTGAAATTCTCATCCTCAAGGTGTCAATGCTATTAATAAACAAAAACAATTTTAAGCTTATTAATAAAAGCAACTGATATGTGCATAGATATGATTTACTGACCACTTGTCCAAACATTTTCTCATTTGTTGTTAAAATGTCTATGTGAAAAAAAGAATGTGAAATGAATACAAGAATTTTTGTTGATCTTGTTTCAGCAATGAGAAAAGGCAGTCCTGGAAAGTTTATTGTTGGGACGAACAGTCCACCCAAACTTCCTCTAGTCATCCTATGTACTTGGGAATTCTACACATTGCTTCCTGCCAAGACATATGCCATCCATTTTGTGGGATATTCTTTTTTTTTTTTTTTTTTAGGTAGATCCATTTATTTTTTTAAATACAAGTATAATTTTGGAAGGGCTATTTGACAAATTTAGCATTAACTGCCAACACAATAGACATGTTTAACAAAAAAAAACAAAAACAAGGCATTTACTCTTGGCCCTTTGAGTACAGGTGAATGATCAATATTATTATTACTTTAATTGCCACTATTATTTCAATAGTTCGTCCAGAGTACAGTTGTTCACACCTTGATTTGGGTGATTTTCAGGGTTAATTCTTATATTAGCTGCCTATGACCGTCATAACCAAGCACTGCACACTGTGTGGCTTCACAAAGCAGAAGTTGATTGTCCCAGAGTTCTGGAGGCTAGAAGCCTGCAGTCACAGTATCAGCAGGGTTGTGTACTCTCTGAAGATTTTAGGGGTGTATCCTTTCTTGCCTCTTTCTAGCTTCTGGTGGTTGCTGGCAATAGGTTTATCCTTGGCTTGTAGGTGCATCTCTTCAGTAACATGGTGATCTCCGTGCCTGTCTTCACATCACCTTCCCTCTTTATATATCTCTGTGTTCATGGCTCTCTTGTTAGAAGGAAGTCATTTTCTTAGGGCCCACCCTAATCTAGTATGACCTCATTTTAATTAGCCGACATCTGCAAAAACTCTATTTCAAAATAAGGTCGCATTTTGTAGTTCTGGGTGGACATGCATGTTTGAGTGACGCTATGAATCCAGTACATTTATTAACATTGAAATTACTTTGGAATGTCATAATTCAGCTTTCTTCAAGACAGGAAGCTCATTATAGGGTTTAATAGTGAGCAGCAGCAAATCAACTTTGGGGGGGCACTGTGAAAAAAAATACTAGTAATGCCCTTACAGTGCTCGGAGGACAGTGCCCTTCCTACACCATGCCATCCCCTCTATTCAACATGCCTGCAGGGCATTTGGGAACTGTGTTTGTCTTCTGCGTGATCCTAAATCATCTGCTCAGTTTTTACCTCTTCTTGCCCATGTTCCTCCAGCCACGCCGGGTTCTGCCATGGACCATCTCTTACTTCGCTTCTAGTTGCGTCTGGGTTTTGCCCAAAGCAATCTGTGTGGTCCAACCCAGGAACAAACTGCTTTCTCTGCGCGGGGTCAGCGGAGGGTGAATGTAGATCGGTTCACACTTGCCCCCAGTCACCATTTCTTAGACTCACTTATTTGTCTGAAGTGTTCAGACTCTGGAATGAGTGTTCCACTATGAGATCCTCTATTCCCTTCTGGGAAAACTGCATTCTTCTCATTTTAGGACTTGTCTTGCCTAAAAGCAAGGATCCAAAGACCCATTCGCTAACAGCCTACTTCCCAACATTGGTGGAACTCACACCATAAGCAGGAGGGTGAGGTAGGCTGGGGTTTCCCCAGCTCAGTCCAATGGGAGCTGAGTGCTCCACTCTCTTACCTTCTGTAGGGGCTGATTTAGAGAATCAGGATTTTTTTTTTTATTGTCAAGCAGAAAAATTTTGATTTGTTTACACACCCACCCACACACACATACACGGACACACAAACACACACACATCTAAAGACTAAAAATAATTTTCAGAGGCATTTTAGCCTAGAAGTCTATTAGGATGAACTTATTTTTTTAAAGACAACATTATCAAACCTGAAGACATGTTTTTAAAATGTTTCCTCTGGTTTCCATAATGTTCTTCTGCACTGATGTAAAACGAACAGATCTGTTACTAAGCTTGTCACTCCATGATGTCAATGGGTAGAACCTATAGAAACTTTGAAATTATCATGGTCTACTTTGTTCAGATTGTATGCCTTGGCAGGTTAGTTTCATACCACTCTCCCCCCTCTCCCCCCAAAAAAGAAAAGCAACAGAAAGCTTCACAGCCAACTTAACAGGCAGTGGTCTATGGGCTGAGAGCATCAGCATTGTTTTCTTCAAGTTGCCTACACAATCGTCTTGGACTAAGGTATTTGCTGACCACAGCCTGAGCTGGCTGCCTTTCTATGGTAAGTGAATTCACTGTGCTCTGCTGAAAACTGGCTCTAGTGCACGGCCAATTGATGGCAGGTCAGTGGCATTATTTCTATGAATGCAGTAGTAGTATCACGTAATTGGAGAACATCAAAACAAATGACTATCTATGGTGGGCCCCCCTCACCGAGTTCCAGAAATTAATGATGCCTTATTGAAGGAACAGTACATGAAGCTCTGTGGCATATGCCTGGCGGTGCTACATAATTTCATAGTCCACAAACCATAATGATTGATTTTCTCAGAGGTACATTCATCTGTCTGTGTCTAGTATTGATTCCTATTTACTGTTAACTAATTTGGGAGTTATGTCATTGTTTACATGAGCCAGAAAAAGGGGAACAATAATACAAAGTGAAGGATTTAAGCGATCTTTTAAAGAAATTAACGATGAAGTTTATTCTTTGAAAGTCTGGGTGCAAATTTGGTTTTTAAAGTAGAATTTCTGCCTGCATCTTTCATCAGTGGATTTATTACTCATAGACGTATGGCACATGTTGGTGAGCACCCACCCTTCACCAGGCACTGTACTACACTGTGAGCTGGGTACAAAGGTGAATTTTTAAAAAATCTTGCCATCAAGGACTTTCTGATCTAATTGAACGGATGACTCATGGAACACCTCCCATCTTCCATACCTTATAGTAAGTTTCAATGTCAAAATGTTGACATTAAATAAAACTCTATAATTCAGTTGAGAGTTCCTAAGCACCATAATTAACATGGGAAAAATGCCATAGACACTTAGAAAAAAAGAGAGAAATGTAACTCTTGGAAGACTGGCCTCCACTGAGCAGCCCTACTTTCTTACTTTCGTTTCCTTCTAAAACTTGTGCTGCATTTGTTCATTTGCCCTAATCATTGTATGACAATGTCGATTCTCCTGTTGTCTCCCCTCCTCACCTCCCTCCTCTCCCATCCCCTCTCTCTTTTCTTTCTCCCTCTTCTCCTTTTTCCTTTCCCTCTGCTTTCCCTCCTCTCTTCTCTTTTTTCCTCTCCTAGTTTTTTCTCTTTCTTTCCTCTATCTCTCTCTCTCTCTCTAATTCTATCTCTCTTGTGAACTCTCTTTGTCTATCACAATGCCTATCATGATTTATCCTGTTCCCAAAATGTTTGCATCTTTTTATTTAAAGGTAAGATAGCCCTTCCGTGTACCTTCTACTCTCTGGCCACACGTTTTAGTCTTTTTTTTAAGGTCTCCTTTCTTTGACAATCGTGGCTCCCAGAGTTCTAGCAAAGGTTTCTGTCTCTTTAAATACCACACAATCTTAAAAGGCTAAACAATATATAACTTCATTTACAAGATATTCTGGAAGAGGCAAGACTGTAAGGATAGGAAACGGATCAGAGACTGCCAGTAGCTGAGGCTGGAGATAGGGATTAACTACACATGGTTATGAGAGAGCTTTTTGGGGTGATGAAAATGCTCCATGTTAACTGTTGTGATGGTTACACTACCGTCTATTTGTCAAAATTCTTATGACTCTACATCAAAAAGGGGTGAGCGTGGCTGCATGTGGATTTTATCTGAATAAGCCTGACATTAAAAAAAAAAGAAAAAGAAAATGGGAAACCTGTGGACAGAAGGATATTCACGTATCCTTTTCACTCCTTGACTTTTTTTTTTTTTTTTGCATGGGAAGACTTGGAAAAGCTTCCCTTTTCCCGTCACCCTCTTTATGTTTTGCATTTAGTACTCTCAACTGAAATTAGAACATTGCTTTTAGATTATAGACCAAGGAATCATAATTACCCAAGGATATTCTATGTATACGGGGGTTCTCATTTGTAATCCCAAAAGGAAATGGCTAAAAGAAGAACCGCCTCACAAATACTTGTGACCTGGGTATTTATATAACAGAGGTGACAGTAGAGTCCACAAAATCTCATTCCATGCTGTCTGGCATTACAGAGGAATTAAAGCAATAAAAATTTAACTGGATTTTTTAAAGCCCTGAAACATTAGTAAATTTCCATGCCAGGTTAACTCATAGCTAAAGGGTTAGAGACATATTTTTTAAGACTAGCAGTACTGAGAGAGAAGGGCTCCAGCTTACAATGGGAATTCAGTGTTTATAAACAAAGCCCGATGTTTTGATCCATTTCAGAAAACCATTAAAAAATAAAGACAGTCCTTCTGATTTTTTGGATGTGATTTAAGTGTATGCTTGGAGAAAGTGGGATTTTCAAAATAGAAATGTATATAGTCCCAATTCCATATTATACATCTTGTATTTTAAATGAGCCATGGAAGTCTCCTTTCTCACTTCTGACAGACAGCACAAAACTGTGGAATGAACTTTGGGTTAGCATTCTGGAGAAGCAGGTTTCCATCCAGCTCTGCCACGAAACTGGCTGTATGACACGAGGGAGTGGGTGAGAAGGGCCTCTCTGCCTCAGTTTATTTTTTCCATCTGGTTGGTCTGCAAATGAATGGGAAGTTGGATTACATGATTGCTGGGGGTATCTTCTTACCTCCAAATCATTTTCCACACTAGTTCAATACCCTGTTATATTGTGGATTTTCATCACCACAGCTTTCCTCCTTGAATTCTCATACATTTCAGTGTTCACACTTTCCCCAGCATGATGGCCTGTATTTATCCCTAATGCATTCCTGGGCACTGTGGTGTCCTGGTCTTCCAACCTGAGTAGCTGCTATGTGTTGCAATCAATAGAAGGTGAATATGCTATCAAGCACCAAGACTTTCCAAAGCTTACGTTCAGCTCTTCTCAAATAGTATTCTTAGCATCTTGACCAGTGGCATACCGACTTTCAGAACTAACTGAGATTTCAGAATTTAGAATACACGTTTCAAAAAGAAAAATCCTTTTTAATTTAAAAGCATTTACATTAAGTTGTCTACATTTTATGTATTTTCTGAATCAGGATGTCATTTGTCTGTGTAAGCTTTAGCTATCAGGATGTACTTTAGTAAGAACGATTGGTTCATTGATGAGTCTATCATAAATGTGAAAGAACTGGTAAGGAAATTGGGAAACTCAAACCTATTGCTCTGAAATAATTACTTCATAAATATTTGTCATCATGAAAACATCAAAATTAAGGAGGTTATTTATCTCCTATTCACTTTCTGGTCAGACCGAATTATTTTTATTTATGAGTGTGTTAGATACCTGCATTTTCAGAGTGTTGTGTGTATCACTGGGCATTGCTGTGCAATGAGAATGCCTTGTGCTTTGGGATTCTGGTCTGGAAAGACATAAAAACAGAGACGACTTCCCAAGGACTTTTGATGCTGTACTCTAATTCTCTTAAATTATTTGAGATATTTTCACTTCTTTCCCAACTGTAAGGTTTGCAGTGAAAGAGAGTACACTCTTTCCAGCTGAAGAGCCAATTTCTCTTTATCAGGAAGTTCCTGATAAATTGGCTCTCTCCTGCTTCTGTTTACTTCAACTTCTTCTTGCTCAGCTTTGAGTGGGAGTACAGAAGCGAAGGGGAAGTGTATCATTCTTTTAGTAGTGTTCCTTCACAAAATAAAGCAATCTTGGGAAAACGCACATTTCAGTAGCAACGTGGGAAATCTGAGCTTAGAGGCAGAGCAATTAAAAAAAAAGAGGAAGTTAGAAAAAGCATGAGATAGTTTTAGAATTAATGACTGTATTATTATTTAACACATTAAGAAAGGAAACTTGTAGGAGTTTGTCTAATGCATGTGGGTTGAGGGTGTATGCCTCACTAAGATGCTGGCAAGACGCATGGGAAATATAAAATAGTGAAACTATGATAAACAGAAAATTGGCTGGGTACTATCTTGGAAGAAATAAAGTGTTGGGAAGAAACAAAACCGTTTAAAAATTCAAGGACCATAAATGCAAGGAGATGATTAAAATATCTTAAAAAGAAGAAACCCATGGCAGGAATGAAAAGGGCCAGGGGTTGGGCAGGAGTTACCACACATGAACTTGCTGAACAAGATTCTTTCATGTCAAAAGGTATTACATTTTTATCATCTTGAAGGAATTTGGATCTGATGGTGATGAATGTCACATTCTCTTCCCTAAAACCATAAAATGGAAACAACACAATGCAAAAGGCTCTGGGTAATTATTCTGTGCGTCATTAACTTCTCCACAATTAGAACGCTCACTCCTTCCACATCGCTCAAGCCAATTATGCATTACACAGCAGGCGATGGCTGAGCAACAGTGGAAAAATTGGCATACCTACAAGGCCTTTCTTATCTTTGCTTTCTACTACAGCCAACGATTCATTTGCAAGGTGGGTCTAGGTCTCTTGTGCAACTCTCTTGGGATAACTTGTGTTGTATGACTAATCCTTTTCACATATTTCCATTTATCTTTTCATTCACTCAGTAAGTGTTTACTTGATGTCTAATAGGTTTTAGGGTCTCCTCTAGCCAGAGATAAATCTTAAGTGCTTTTGTCTTATATTTTCAGACTATCAATCCTTTTAAATATTTATTTAAAACGTCATGGTAGGAAGCACCTTGAATCCCATGACATAAAACACATTTATTCATAGGTGAACCCACTACTAATTCAGTCATTTAGTAAATATTTATGGAAAACCTCTTGGAAGCCAGGCACTGGTCTTGGTGGTGAAACCCAGCAAAGAGCAGAGCAGAGAGGTTTCCTGCACTCAGGGTGGTTCTTATTCTTTTATACATGATGGAGGGATACAGACAAGATTGACAGTGTTGGTTTGGAATGTGTGTGTGAGCGAGAGAGAGAGAGAGGATGTCATTGAAAGGTTATGGTGGAAATTTTCTTGAGTCTGTAGGCTTTGAATTTGTTGACGCTTCTTAACAAACCTGTGCCCAGGTAACAATTCACAACACTCCGTGAAGGAGCTTAGACGCTAGAATGGGATATTTGTTTAAAATAGTCCAGATTTAGTCTGTTGACTGATTCATGCTTCTCAGTTTCATTATGGAAAGGCACTTTTCATAATCATCTCGTGGTCCAGTCTTCATGCCTCTCTCCAAGCTGTCATTGTCTTCCACCACTTCAAGATATTTAAAATTAGACATCTAACATTGTAATCTGCATTAAGTATAGTAACATTTAATGGCTTCTGACTCAGAGTTGGAAGGATATTGGGTTCCTGAGTGTGTGACTGCCTGGCCAGAGCTTATCATTCAAAATCTCAATAAACTGTATGCCAGATTCAGTAAGTGGCAAGAGCATGGGTTTGATGATCAGATGTGTTTTCAAATATTCCTTCTTATCAATGAGACATTCATCGAGAAGCCTCAGTACGTATATTGGTAAGTGGGAAGAACTAGGTCAGCTTTTCAAGTTTCTTGTGAGAGACAAATGAGAAAAATGATACAAAGCAACCAAGCCAGGATATTCACCTTTCGCCATCAAGCTATGATGACTTGGCAAACAAAATATTACAAAAAGGTTATTTGCTGTCTTAAGAAGCAAAATGCTTACCTTGACACAGAATCAGCCCAAACCTGTTTTTGTTTCTGTTTGACTTTTTTTTTGCAAGCATAAGGTTAAATGTTTGCTCTCAAATTTAATGGAAAGTATAGCAAACCAACCAATCAACAAAACAAAAAACTCCAACTTGTTTGAATGAAGATTCTCCAAGAATAGATGGGGCTGTGATCTGCTAACTTCCCCAAGCAAATACTAAGAGCTGGGCAACTCCAAACCTCAAAGTGAATGGAATGACTAATCTGTGACATCCTCATAATGAATATTGATTTTACTTTATTGTTGAGTGTGTGAGGTTAGCTTCTAACCTGGCAGTTTGTCCTTGTAAACTGAGGCAGAGCATGTATTTGTACTTGGCACAGAGCATAAAGATACATGTATCACTTTCATTTTGTCTTAAGGCAGGATGAAAAGGGCCACACAAAGAGTATTAAGATTTAGGATGGAAAAAAGAATCCTTCAACATCTTGGCTGCTCCTTCTGTCACCAGTTAGATCCATTTCTCTTTAAACATTTGGAAGAGGATAGAAGTTGTCATCACTCACCTATTTTTGGGAAGTAGCCTCATATTAACATCCAGGTGGGTTGGGTTGGAGAAAACAAAGAAATCCTCATTCAGAAATAAACCTAGAATATTCGTCTTGCCTGGGTCTACACAGGCCTCTTAAAGCTACATTTGCAAAATCAATACTTCACTGGTCCAGAAATCCTGACGTCCCGTGCACGTCACAATACCACATTCAGCATCTGGTTCTCAGCTGATCACACTGGAAATCAGACAGAAGATGCAGCCCACTTAAGAAACCGGTGAAGACGTTTTTCTGTTTATTTGTTTGTTTTTGTTTTAATGGGCAAAGTAGAATGCTAAAGAGAAATTCCCATATCCTACCATGTTGCTTAGTGGGTCAAAATTCCAAATTGGATGTTTTTTCTTGCCTAGTTTAAGCTACTAAATAAATAAGCATACTCCAGTTACAAACAATGTCTTATGAGCCTTTTGGTGTCTTCATTTTCTATTGCTGGCCCCAGAATTTTATACTTAACAGACCATTAAATGACTATCTACTTAAAAAAATGTATAAGGGCTGCTTGTAAGTTGCTATATAGCTGTGCATGACCAAGAAAATACCGGAATTACACAGGCGCAGCAGGAAATTAACAATGCAGAAGATAACCATGCTTGGTTATAGATAATGAATTCAGTGCCTTAAATAGCAGGTTGCCATCCATGTGTCACTCACACCAGATGGTTGGAAGAGCACAGGACATTTTTTTTATATATATATATCAAAAGGGTACATATAAAAATCTGTTAATAGCAATGCAGTGAAAAAAGAAAATAATTCTATGATTTAGGATAAGTGAAACTTTGGCATATTAATTCATCTATATCAAAGCTAGTTTTACGTATTCAGTAAGTAAAAATATTCCTTTTAATAAAATATCAAATAAAATTGTGATATTAAGCTTTTTCAGTGTATTTAGTAGGGACCTGCTTTTGAGCCCAGTGCTCAGTTTGAACAGGTTAATTGAGACTTCTGGGACAAATCTCACCTTTGGTTATATTATTTTTTCATTTTTAATTCCAAGTCTCAGGAGAAAAGTTCCTGTCTCTCCAGCAAGAGAGTACAAGATGCACCTGAAGGTAGAACTTGTTGTTTACTGCTCTCCAAACGTTGATGTCCTGCTCACTGCAGACTTACAGGAATGTTAATGATGTTCCCCAACCTTCGATGTGTTAAAACAGCATCTGAGTGAAAATATAAGGCTCTGTAAGCACAAGCATCACTAGTTGGGTTCTGTACATTAAACTGTGCGAATGCAGAACAGACTGCGGGATGATACATAATGGCCTGGAAAAGTGGTTCTCAACTCGAGTGATTTGGCCCCTCATCTCCACGGGACGTTTGGTGATGCCTAGAGGCATTTTAATTTGTCACATCTGAAGGGAGTGTTGACTGGCAAGAATGCTGCTAACTTCCTACAATGGTGTGGGACAGCCTCCCTTAAGAAAGAATCATCAGGTAGGGCCCTGTGATGATTAGTTGTATGTGCCAATTTGGCTAGGCTATAGAACCCAGTTACTTAATCAAACATGAATATAGGTGTTCCTATGAAGGTATTTTGTAGATGTAGTTAACACCTACCATTAGCTGACTTTAAATAAAGCAGATGATCCTCCATAATGTAGTGGGCCTCACCTAATCAGCTGAAGGCCTTAAAAGCAAAACCTGATATCCCAGGACGGGCAACTAGTCAGATGTATAGAATACAGAATAAGATTGTGTCATTTGCACAGATGGACCTGGAGAACATTACATTAAGTGAAATAAGGCAAACACAGAAAGACAAGCTTCACATGTTCTCACACATTTGTGGGAACTAAAAATTAAAACAAATGAACTGTTGGAGTTATCACAGTGATAGTTACCAGAGGCTGGGGTGGGAAGTGGGGAGTTGGGGAAGTGGGGATAGCTAGTGAGTATAAGCCTATAGGTACATGGAATGAATAAGATCTAGTGTTTATAGTATAATAGGATGATTACAGTCAATAGTAATTCATAGCACATTTAAAAATAAGAGTATATCTGTAGTCTCAGCTACTCGGGGGCTGAGGCACGAGAGTCACTTGAGCCCAGGAGGCAGAAGTGGCAGTGAGCCAAGATCACACCATTGCACTCCAGCCTGGGTGATAGAGTGAGACTCTCTCCCAAAAAAAAAAAAAAAAAAAAAAAAAAAAAAAAAACTGTAAGTATAATTGGATTATTACAAACACTCAGAAGTATATCCCGTTTACCATGATGTGACTATTACACATTGTAGGCCTGCCTCAAAATATCTCATGTACCCCATAAATATAAATACTATGTACCCATAAAATTAAAAATTAAAAAAATATATATCTAAGTATATGTTTCTCTTTCTCTGGAGAACCCTGCTATGGACTATTTGTGGCCCCTTAAAATAATTTATATATTGAAGCCTAAATCCTCAATGCGGTGGTATTTGGCGATAAGGCCCTTTGGGAAGTGATTAGGTCAGGAGGAGGGAACTCTCACAAATGGGGTTGGTGCCCTTATGTGAAGAGACAGGAGAGCTCACGCTCTGTCTCTGCTCTTTGCTATGTGATCACACAGTGAGAAAATGGCCACTTGCCAACAAGGAAGCAGGCCCTCATTAGACACCAGATCTGCTGGCACCTTGATCTTGGACTTTGCAGCCTCCAGGAATAGGAGAAATAAATATTTGCTATTAAAGACACTCGGTCTGTGGTAATTAGCTGTAGCAGCCTGAAGTGACTAAGGCAAACCTTAACTGATGAAATTCCAACGTCGGTAGTGCTGAGGTCAGAAATGCTCGTCTAGGGACAAAAACACACCTTCATGCAGTTGGAAGATTATATTTTGGTCTGCCTCTGTTTTCCTGCAGCTGGCCACACACCCCAGGGATATCTAGAGCCTTCTCTAGACCACACAGGGGTTGTCTTCTTCTAAATTGTTGCAGTAGTTTTCTATGTATGGCCTAATGACCTAAGAACCCATAAGATCTGAGTTGTCGTGGTTGAAGCTCTTCACTCAGTGATACCTGGTGTCAGGATACATTAGAGGCAGCAGCTCAAATCAAATCTCCCCTTTCCTTTTTCTCCCTTTTATATTATGCCTCCTTTCTCCAATTCCTGTGGCACTTTTCTAAATTGTGCTCTAAATAACATATTCATGTTATTTCCAGATTTTGCCTTATATATAATTCTAGACTTAAGGTACTCAGCCTTTCATCATGAAAGACTAGTCTTCAGCATCCTCCATAGGTTTGTTTGGTTTTTTTGACGGAATTTTGCTCCTGTCGCCCAGGCTGGAGTGCAATGGCGCAATCTTGGCTCACTGCAACCTCCACCTCCCAGTTTCAAGTGATTCTCCTGCCTCCCTAGTAGCTGAGATTACAGGCCTGTGTCACCACGCCCAGCTAACTTTGTATCTTTAGTAGAGATGGGATTTCTCCATGTTGGTCTCAAACTCCTGACCTCAAGTGATCTGTCTGTCTCAGCCTCCCAAAGTGCTGGGATTACAGGCATGAGCCACCGTACCCGGCCCGGCTTTAAAAAAAAAAATTATGCTTATTTTGTGTAGAGACAGGGTCTTGCTAAATTGCGTAGACTGATCTCAAACTTCTGGCTCCAAGTAGTCCTCTGACTTTGGCCTCCCAAAGCTCTGGGATCACAGACATGAGCCACTGGGTCTGCTCCTAGTTTTAATTTTTATTAATGTATTAATTTATGATTATTTTATTTTTAGTATATTTTAAGTTCTGGGGTACATGTGCAGAATGTGCAGGTTTGTTACACAGGTGTACACGTGCCGTGGTGGTTTGCTGCACCCATCGACCCGTCATCTACATTTGGCATTTCTCCTAATGCTCTCCCCTTCCTAAACTCCCAGCCCCTGACAGGCCCCATGTGTGATGTTTCCCTCCCACTCCACAAGTTTTTAAAAAAGAATAACCCATACTATACACACACACATACCCACACACACGTATGTATGCACACCACACACATACATGCACATACTCTACACACACATACATACAAACATATGTATACATACCACACATATATGCATACACATAAACACACACACGTACTCACACACATGTATGTATGCACACCACACACATATATATGCATACATATTCACACACATGTACTCACACCACACACACACACACACCCCTTGCCCATGAGATGTGCAAATGTAGGGGTGCCGTCTTTAGGTTTTGAACTTTAAGCTGACGGTCTAGAGTGTTACATCAAAATCTTAGAAAGGCCTGGGCTAATTTTTCCACCTCTGGGGCTGAGAAGCGCCTCTGCAGGGGAGCCTGAGTGTGCATAAATGCTTCTTTGTCTGCGGACTCCTCTAAGTGCCACCATTGTGTGAGGGAAATCTGAGAGTGGGAAGGGCAGGGCTGAGAGGATCAAATGTGTGGTGTTGCCTTCATGGTGATCTGTGCTCCCCAGTCTTTCTGCCTGAGGCCCTGTCCTGACAGCTGCCTGTCGCTGTGCGCACCAAACCCTCCCTGAATCAAAGCGGAACTTGTCAAAAGGGCCTTCTTGTGGGGTTAAAGGCGATTGGCCTTTTCTAGCTTGGTGGCCCTCCTGGAAACAGAAGTGAAGCTCCCCCTCAGGCTACCTCCAGCGGCGTAAGTGAGCAGAGAGCATTGCTGTGGCCAGGGCAGGGTGCGGCCTGCGGCCGTGAGACCCTGATCCAGCTGCAGCCTGGTCCCTCACTGGCACCAGGCGTGCATCAGAGAAGGGGGCAAAAGCGGCTGCGGCTGCAGAAATGGGGCATGCAGCCGGGCTGGCCCGGGACCAGTAAGCACGGGAGGCGCGGTCCTCCTGGCCCTCCGGCTCGTCTTCTGCACAACACCGTGTCCTTTTGGAACAGCTGTTTTCATTTTCCCCCTTCCTGGAGTGTCATCCAATTATCACTCCCACACACTTCTTGCAGCTGTACTTTATGGATGACAAACGTCTTTGCTTTATTGTTCAGGGAGAGCTACAAATATAAAAAACAGCCGATAATTTATCAAGAGGTTTGAATACAAAATACGCAGCCAGAACCCAGAGTGGCTTCGGAGGCGACAGTCAGCAGCGCTGAGGCCTGTCTTCCGGAGGTGCGAACTGTTCAAGTTCAACCATAGCCTACTGGGGGACAGGGTGTTTTGTGAAAGAGCTCAAATCAACTATTGGGTTTTTCTTTCTTTCTTTCTTTTTTTTTTAATGCTTTTCTCCAAAGGCTTCATGCAAGTAACATAAAGGCGATAATTATTCACTGAGCTTGGAGCCCGTGAAAAATACAGGGCAGCAGGTTGGCGCAGATGCAGGAAGGGGATGGCTCCACTCCTGGGGTGTCTAACTGTCCTGTTTGCTCCGTCCTGAGGCGTTTCCTGGGACACGAAACCTTCGTTGCCAGCAGTGGGGCAGCTGGCTGGTTACTCCGTAGCCACTCTTCTCCATGGGCAGAAGGGAGGCTTGTATCCTGGTTTAGACTAAGTCAAGGATGGTTTCTAAACAAAGTAGCTTTAGGGTAAACAGATTTTTCAGCGTGCTTTACCAAGGTCCTGAGGATATCACTCATAATTTTTAAAAAGTTCAATCACTTGAACAGTTACTGCTTGCTTCTATGTTCACACGATCTGCAACACATAGCTAAATGTAAAAACTGTGCCCTTTGAGTTCTGGGAGAGAAAGAGAGGAAAAAAATGCTTGCAAGAGATGTAAGCATGTGTTAATTGGTGGTGATGCTTGCATTTGGTTTTCATTCCTTGTGTGCTGTAGAAAAACACACAGGCACGGAGCGACAAGTGCGGTGGAAACACGGAAGCGGGCAGGACGCATTGTTTTGCTTTTAAAAGATAAACCATCAGCATTCATGGGAAAGGAGCAGCGGCCAGCGGGAGGGTAAACTCTGGAAATGTGGAATGATGTCAGCCTGGCTACCCAACTGTACGTCCTTTCTGCAAAAGGAGCACAACACAGCTGTTCCGAGCCTCGAGGAGATTATTACTGCAGAAATCACGATGGCATGAGTGCATTACTTTACCGTTTGCAAAGTACTTTCACTGGCTTTCTTGTTGTTCCTCCTCCCTGCACACCCTGAGACGTGGGGCGGGCAGGGCGAAGATTAGTAACTTCATTCTTAGAAACAGGGATGCCAGCTGGGCCAGAGGCTTGCTTCAGATCACATGGCTAATTAAATCAGAGAGCCAGAACTGAGTCTTCGTATTCTGGACCCTATTCCACTAGAAAGTTTGATGTTCTAGAGGTTGTCGGGGTGAATACAAAACCACGGAAAATCCATACTAGTAGAACCTTCTTGACCTATGGCTCTATCTTCCCAAGTTAAGGTGTAAGAACAAAATCCAGAATAAGAAAAGGGGCAGTTTCACATAGGAGGAAGAGCGAGCGTTTACAATGGAAGATCAGCTCTGCCAAAGCCCTAGGATGGTGGCTTTGAGCCGTTATTCAATCCGTCAGCCTCTGCTCTTCTTGTTTGAAAAGTGTGTGATATGATGGCTCTGGAAGGGCTGTTGTGAGACCTGAAGAAGGTATTGCAGGTAAAATGCCAATTTAGCACTGAAAAAAATGGTTACTTTTTACTCTTGCTACTATGTTTACCAACGCAAATATGGCAAGGAAAAGTGAATTTGGACAAGTTAATTGAAAACAACTGCTGTGTTCACAAGAGGGTCCTTGAGCGTTCTGAGGCAAGCTGCATTTCCTCTAAACGCATCTCCCATTCACAGGGGACATTCCCGTCTGGCCTGAGCCACCACTGCCATGAAGAAAGTGTCCCACTCTCCTGTATGGCCTCTAAAACACCCAAAAAGGAAGTGTCGGAGACTTTGAGGGGACACTTCGGACAGCAGGACAGCAGGACAGGCAGGACAGCAGGACAGTCAGGATAGACATGTGGACAAGTGACAGGGACACTAATACCCCTGAATGTCATTGTGACATTCAGTTTAGTCCTGCAATGCAAATGGCTCTGTCAGAGAAGACACCGAGTTAGAAGTTAGCCAGAGGATAAAATTAAATTCAGAGTCACGCATCAGCTGTGAACAAGGCTACCTGTTCCCTTGATTCTGTGTTGAAGCCCAATGTGGCTGCCATTGCCTTAGTAGGTTCTTCAGAAAGAAACTACTTTAAAGAAATTAACACACTGAAGACCTCTTTTTGCTTTTAACTTTATTCATCCCTGATACCACCCTAATGCGCAATCAGGATTGCTCTAAGGAAAGTAATCATCGAGTATATGTATTTAACTTAGCTATCTTCTTTTCTTCAAAGGCATGTAACGTCCTGGAAACAGAAGGGACCTCAGGTCACCTGGCTAGTCTAGACAGTTGGCTCTGCTATTATAACTAATTCTCCAGATTCTTAAAGGGGTTTATAATATGCAAAGTGCATTTTTGTTAGTGAATGTCAAGAAGGTCCATCATACAGCATTTTTTTCTCTAAAATCTATTTACATCATGAACATTTTCAAGACTTCTCCTAACCTAATGCAAAATAAAATCTAGACACAACAAATTAATAACACGTGAAATATAAATACTGTAAACTCACATTTTCGCCCTTATCTCATTTCTCTTTTTATTACTTTCATAAAATGATTTTTTCTCCTGTCAGGTCACCTTTGTTCTTCTGCAAACATAGAAGCCTGTACTCCCAGGCTGTTATCATGATGACTTTATCTCTAAGGTCTTACACTTGGTTTTAATTTCTTCTACTTTTCTTTTTTAATTGGACTTTCTACTCCACCTCTTTAAAATCACATTGTTCCCATACTTTTTTTTTTGACACATTACTTACCCACGGACTTGCAAGCTTTCATAGTATGATACATTAAGGGCTCTCCTGTGGGCTGTAACCTCTCCTGGCTCCTGTAGCTGTGGATAGGGAGGGGCTGGATCGGAAAGATTGAGTTTGAATCCAGGCTCTGCCTCTGAGCAGTTGACCTGACTGATCTCATCTACAGCATGATAGACTGCATCAGGGGCCATTCTCCGTCCCACCCTCTGCTACACCCTCAGGAAAGTACCCTTGTCATGTCCACCCACTCCGACTCTGGGCCTGGTCCCATGACTCGCAGGGAACAAAGGGATGCTAGTGGAGGCTTGAAAAGGCACCTGCACGTTCTTACTTTCAATCTTTCTCAATGCCGTTGCCACAGAAGGACATGTCTGAGCTAGGCTGTTGAAGGATGAGATATGTGGACCCCACCTGAGTTGCTCCAGATCCTAGCTAAGGCCATCCTGGGACAGCTGCCACCTGGCCTGTCCCCTAAACACTGGTGACTGGCCTACCTACATTTGGTTTTATTTCCTTCAGCAGATTGAGCCCTGGTGCATGAGGCCTGAACCAGAACAGCTTCTCCTTCCACACTCCTGAGCAGAGTCATTGCTATTTTCCACTGAGATTGTTTAACTAAAAACCTGCAATGCTTGTGGCAATACAGAAATGAATCACTCTGGTTCCTCACCCTTAGATATGTAAAATATTTGTGGCTACCTCAAAAGTTCTAGTAAAGATGAAATACTGTTATGCATCTAAAGCACTTCCCCTGGGGCCCGCCATAGAGTACATGCCTGGTCAATATTAATTCTCACCATTCAGAGACTAGGGTCTGCCGTGACTCCTTTCAGTCTTGACTGCTGCATGCTTCTTTTGAACAGATTCCTTCCTCTGAATGTACATTTATTTATTTGTTTTTTTTACACTACACTGTGAGTTTAAATCTTTAATCAAATTCCAAAGGTTATCGGCCATATTCCATGCCATGATTAGCTTTCTATAAGCAATTTTGTTTACTGCGTACAGATCAGTGTCAATGAAATAAAAAACAAAACTGTACACTAGGCAAAGAACTTCATTAACCTTTGTTTCAAACCTGATTCCCAGGCTTCTTCAGCTTAATTAGCTGCAAAGAATGAATAGTGTATAAGAAAAAGCTGAAAAGAGCTGCAGTGTCCGAGGGGCTTGGGCTTAAAAATACTAGCAATCTAGATTTTATCAGAACTATAAACAAAAATTTCTTAAAAAGCAGTCATAATATAAAATAGCAGCTCCCAATAACTCCTTCAGGTTTTATCTTCAGAAGTTGACTCAGTTCAATTAGCCTCATTCTTAGAGGCCTCATCAAAATTCTCCACGAGATCTGGAACTTCACCCTCATCCTCCTCTCCAGTAGCAAGTGGTGCTTTTTCATCCACAGAGTGTTTGGGCGGAGTCTCAGCCCGGCTCCTGAAACTAGTCAGCCCGCCTGCCCCAGCTGGTTTCAGATGCTGGGTAGCACTTCTGTCTGCTGCTTTGTCTCAGCACGGCCTGTGACAGTGAAAGTGTTTACTGACAGAGACGCCTGAACTTTAGGGTTGTGAAAGCGGATCACTGTTCCTTGGTTTGTAAACACATTCACCTCTTCAGTACCAGAGATGCTGTTTACCCCAAACTTCTTTAAGGAGAACTGAAGTTTTTATCATCTGCTGTGGCTGTTCTATGAACCACCTTCTTCTTTCTGCGAGCAGTTCCCTTCCCACCAACCCGCACTTGTGCCTGCAGTTTGGCGAGTTTTTCCCGCTTCATGATTTTTTCTTTCATCCTGTCGGAGCGGATAAGGGGCCACACAGGGGACTGGGGTTGGTGCTCAGGGGGCCTCAGGTGAACCAGCTGAGATTAGGCACAGACATTCGGGGATGTAAGATCCTGAACATATATCTCTTTTTGTTGGAAAGCAAATTATTTTGTTAAGCATGTCATATATATCAACTACGCCTTAACTCTAATTATTTATTTTTCTCTATCCTTCTAAAGATGATGAGGTTTACTTTTTACTTCGCCCTCTACTGTTACAACAGGTATAGACTTCCTTTTGTATTCCATTACTCATAACTCCACAATTTGCCTTTGTAGATTCTTGGTCACCTCTAATCTATTAATTCCTGTTGGTGCTATTTTGAAAGCTTTGTTTGGTTTTGTTTTTTATGACATCTTTGCTTTTATTTCAGTGATAACCTCTTTTCGACTGGGCATGTCAAATTGGAGGTTTGCCCTTCTACCCATTTTCCATTCCAACTCTTTAGGGTTAGGCCACAAAATGTAAATGTAAATGTAAAACGATTTCCATTGATCATGTGGAATCCCCTCTCTCCAACGGCATGTGAACCCTGAACGGTCAGGCCACTGGCAGCATTAACAATTAGGATCGAAGCTTAAACCAGGAATACGTGTACCAGCCATTGCAACACAAAGGAATCAATTCCTGTTCCACTCACACATATTTTTTCAGAAGATAGAAATACACTCATCTCAGGACAGTACCTACTGAGAAAGAAATGTCTGACTAGGTATGTGATATTGACTGAACTTTTTGTTCTCCACAAGCTCACATACTAAAGCCAAGTTGTCTAATGTAATGGTATTTGAAGGTGGAGCCTCTGAAAGGTGCTTAGGTTATGAGGGCAGATCCCTTATGAATGAGATTAGTGCCCACGTAAAGAGACCCCAGAGAGACACCTCACTCCTTCCACCACGTGGAGACACAATGAGAAGATGGATGCTTATGAGTTAGGTAGGCGGTTCTCTGCAGGTGTCTTGGTCTTGATCACAGCCTCCAGAACTGAGAATAATACAATTTGGTTATTTATAAGCTACCCAATTTATAGCATTTTGTTACAGCAGTGCAAATGGGCTGAGAGAGTATGTGATTTAACACCTTTGATTTTCTGGTTTCCCCAAGAGCTCTCTTGAGCCATGAGATTAATGCAGGACAGAGGTAAAGTATGGAGAAATAGTGAAAGGGCCACGTGGAGAGAAGCCTCAAGTAGATATCCTAACAGGAATGAAATAGAGACCTGCTTGCCACCGGGCATGGTGGCTCACGCCTCTAATCCCACCGCTTCGAAAAGCCAAGGAGGGCACCTAGCTTAGCCCAGGAGTCTGAGACCAATCTGGGCAACATGGCAAAACCCCGTCTCTACAAAAAATGCAAATAGCACATGCCTGCAGTCCAAGCTACTCAAGAGGCTGAGGTGGGAGGATAACTTGGGCTAGAGAGATGGAGGTTGCAGGGAGCTGAGATTCCTCTACTGCACTGCAGCTTGGGCAACAGAGCAAAACCTTGTGAGAGAGAGAGAGAGAGAGAGAGAGAGAAGGAGGGAGGGAGAGAGAGAGAAAAGAAAGAAAGAAAAAGAGAAAGAAAGAAAGAGAGAAAGAAAGAAAGAAGAAAGAGAGAAAGAGAGAAAGAAAGAAAGAAAGAAAGAAAGAAAGAAAGAAAGAAAGAAAGAAAGAAAGAAAGAAAGAAAGAAGGGAGGGAGGAAAGAGAGAAGAAAGGAGGGAGGAAGGGAGGGAGGATACGGGGAGGGAAGGGAAGGGAAGAGAAGAGAAAGGAGGGGAAGGGAAGAAATAAAAAAGAAAAGAAAACTTGCTGGACGCAGAGAGAAAGACGAACTGTGGTGCTTCACAGTAGCGGGTGATTCCTTTATGGTACCTGCAGGCATAAATTAATTAAAACTCACATACGCATGTATTCCCATCATGATAACTCCAATATAGAAGGGCAGTAACATTTTCAGAATATCCTGTTGACCAGGACAGGGAAAAATATAACATGGTTTTAAAAGTTTTTAAATATAAAACTGAAAATGGTAATAAACTGGAAAATCAACACATTCAATTGGTCTCTCTCTTGTCAGATATTCAGGTCTCACAAAATAAACAGGTTTTGATGGTGGCATTTTAAACACTGGCATACGTAATCTATGAAACAAACATCTTACTCGTCTAATGGATGACTAGAATAGACTGGCTTTTTCGTTTGGATTCATCCATTCATCAGCCATTGGGCAAGATAGTTTTCATTAGCTTCCTGCATTGTCAGGCACTGTCTAAGCATCAGAAATGCAAAGGACTCTAAAACAGTCCATTTTGCTCTCTGTGTTCATTGTGAGCAGCTGGATTCGGACATGAAAAGTCAACACAGCAAAACATTACAGGAGCTGTGACAGCAGCATCTGCAGAGGAGGCTCATGGTGTGGGAGGCCAGGGGCCCTCCTGGTACAGTGCGGAGAGGTAAACAGCTGTTGCAGGTGGCGAGGCCTGGGCAGAGGCGTTCCTGGCAGAAGCAGCAGTAGAAGCAAAGGTGCAGGAGATGTGGGGAAAGGAGCAGTGTGACAGCTGGAACTGGAAACAGCATGTCGCAAGAACAGGGTTGGAGGGAGGACTGTGGAGACAAACCACAGTAGCCAGAATACAGAGGGCTTTGTGTGCCATACCGAGGAGTTTGCGCCCATCCTACAGGCAATGGGAGCCGTTCCAAATTCTCAGTCAGGGTCAGCGTGATCAGACGTGTTTTGGAAAGAGACATTTGCACCAGGTAGAGAATGGGCTGGAGAGACATGAGTCAAAAGCCCAGTTGAGAAACCAATTATTTAAGAGAAGAATGGTGAGGAACATTGCTAAGATAGTAAGCAAGTCAATTCACTGTTACTACTCATTTAGACAAATAATTAAGAGCGTCTAAAATGCACATGGCTATGCTGAATATCATAGAGGGTATGCAGAAGAATATGACTAAAGCTCTGCCATCATTAAGATGACAATCTGGCAAAGCAGATGCGATTAACACCACACGGGCTATACCAGGGGATGACGTGTAACCTGACAGAAGAGGTACTATGAACATCTGTAGAGATTCGGATGGGAAAGCGAATACATCCTGTTGGGTCAACCGGAAAAAAATTTGTGAATATTGTGGAATATCAGACAGGCTTTGAAAGAAGAGTGAGCTTTTTAAGGGGAACATTGTGGAGAACTCACCAAGTGAGGTGACAGCATGAGAAAAAGGCATCGGGCCATATGCGTAGCCCACTTTTGATGAGCAATGAGCCACCCTGTTGGTACTTGTAGAGGAGATGTGTGAGCTGAGACTGGAAAGGGAGTTGGTGCCATATGGTGGAGGCTCTGACATGCAAGAGTGAGCAATTTATACTTAATTTGGTGTATCTTTGGGAAGCACAGAAGGGTCTAATGAAAGAAGGGACGTACTACAAGGTACCTTTGAGAAAGCCTTACCTATCATCACTGGATAGGATGAATTAACAATAGGGAAACCAGAAAAAGGTTATTTGCATTAGTGTGAGATCACAGAGGCCAGAATAAAAAAGATACATGGGAAATGGAAGGAGGGGCTCAGGACTAGAAATCAGTGCTATGGGTCTCAGTAGTAGGTTGGGTGGGGAGGGTTCGGGGGTGGGGGCTGAGTAAGCTGAGCACCATACAGATATACCTTCTCTTTTTGTCTTTCATACTGTGTTTTTACTGCATCATCTCTGTTTAGATATGTTTACTTTAGAATCACAAGTACTTTTCATGATGCTGCAGTTGACTACAGTGTTCCGTACATTCGCATGCCGTACAAGTTTGTAGCCCAGGAGCAACAGGCCATGCCATATCTCCTAGGCTATCCCAAATCCCATGTCAAATTTGAATCCTGAGTGATAGAAGTGGGGCCTGGTGGGAGGTGATTGGATCACGGGGGCAGATTTTCTCCTTTGCTGCTGTTCTCATGATAGAGTTTTCACGAGATCTGAAAAGTGCGTGGCTCCTGCCCACTCTGTCTCTCTTCTTCCTTCTCCAGTCATATAAGCCTTGCCTGTTTCCTCTTCAACGTCCACCATGATAAAGCCGAGCAGATGCTACCATGCTTCCTGAGCAGCCTGCAGAACTGTAAGCCAGATAGAACTCTTTTCTTCATAATTACCCAGTCTCAGGTGTTTCTTTATAGCACCGTGAGAATAAGCTAATACACTATCTGTATTCTATCTATATACATATATATATAGCTAGCTTTTATCTATGTATCTCTCTCTGTCTCGCTCTGTATCTCTTTTGCCTACCTATCTATCTAGTTATCTACCTATCTGTGATGATTAATTTTATGTATCAATTTGGCTAGCCTATGCCACACAGTTGATTGGTCAAATATCAGTCTACATGCTGTTATGAGGGTATTTTATAGATGTGATTAATATTTAAATCAATAGACTTTGAGCAAAGCAGATGACTTTCCATGGTGTGGGTGGGCCTTGTCTAATCAGTTGAAGGTCTTCCGAGAAAAGACAGAGGTCCCCAGAAGAAGAAGGAATTCAGCTTCCGGACTGCCTTTGGATTCAGGACTGCAACATGAACAGCTGCCAGCATTTCAAACCTACTGGTCTACCCTGCAGATTTTGAACTTGCCAGCCTCCATAATTGTATGAGCCCATTCTTTAAAATCTCTCTCTCGTTCCCCCTCTTCTCAATTTCTTTCTATGTATATATCTGTATCCTATTGCATGTTGTTGGTTCTGTTTCTCTGGAGCACTCACCCATTGTCTATCTCATCTTTTTTTAAAAAAACTAAGCTCCACAGGAGAATACTATGTTCATTGCTTTTTATTTTATTTACTTACTATCTGTAAATATGGTCTATCTTAGTCTCATGTGTATAAGCGTGCTTCATATGGATATGCAATGCTGTGCATCTCCTGACTGATGTCCATTTAGGAAGACTGAACACTTCAGCTACATTGAGCATCCTAGTTTTATACTCTTTGTGTTCATTTAAGAGTATATCTGTGGTGTACATTTCTAACAGTGGAATTGCCAGGACAGTGGGTATGAACATATTACATTTTGATAGAAATTACTAAGTTGCTCACTAAAATGTTTGCACCAAGGTACAAAACTGGCACCGGTCAAGTTGTTTTCTGTACTCCTGTCACCATTTATCATTGTCAGGTAAAAAAAATAGAATCTCATTGTTTTTGAAACTTAGATTTCTTTAACTCCATGTGAAAATTAGAATTCAAAATTACGGCTTATTTTGTTGGTATCACTGCAAACTGGTGCCTGTTTATTTGGTCTGCAAAAACATATGCAGTGTTTTGATGATACAATGAGCCCCAATGCTAATGCAAGCCTATGTATAGCACCCTAGGCATTCGGTTTTGACCTCTAGAGCTGCTGGATGCATTGGCTCCCTCAGTCATTGGTTAACCTCATAGTAACATGACTTTGCATTTGATAGGATTGCACTTTCAAGACCCACCTAGAGCATTATGGTAGGTAGGCATTTATTGTTTAAAATTAAGGCTAAGCCTAAAAATTAAGTATTGCATTTTATTAAATTATTTGTAAAATTTTAATAAATATTACTGATTTTTTAAAACAGAGACCATTTACTGTAATATCACAAGTCTATTTCATATACTATTATATATTCCCATATAATGTAGGAATAAATCCAACAAAATATTAAAATTTGTTGGGATAATTTTTTAATAAGAGAAATCATAAAGCTTCATTGGTCACCATTCAAAATGGCTTATATAAATGGACAGATATCTCCTATCTATATAAGTTGGCTAGGCTCATGTTTTAAAGATATCAGATCTCCCAGATCGATTCAATGTAATCCAATAAGAATTCCAATAGGTTTTTGGTAGAACTTAAAATGCTAAATTCAAAGTTTATATAAAACTGGACATTTATATGTTTTATGTAAAAGGGCCAAGAATAGCTAAGCCATTCATGAAATGGAAGAATCAAGCAGGAAGACTTGGTCTAACAAATATCAAGAATTATTATGAAACTGATGTAACAAAGGCAGGGTGGTGAAGGACAGGACAGGCGTAAGCAGCTCAATGAGAAAACATATATGTACATTTTCAGAAGTGACACTGTGGAAGCAAGGAGATAACTAGGTTCCCAACAAATGGTGATAAGAACATTGAATGCCTGTATAAGAAAAATGATATTGACATTTATCTTACAACATAGCCAAATTAGTTCCATTGTATTAAAAGAAAAATTGTAATAAAGCCATAAAACTTCCAGAATATAAGATAGAAGCATATCTTCATGGTCTCATAAATCCAAAAAAACAACCAACATTTGTTGTCATAATTTTTAATTTGTTTAAGTTTAAATTCAAATTTAATTCATTTAAATTTAAAACAAGTTAAAGTTTAATTTTAATTTCTTCAAATTTGTTAATTTTAAAATTTGTTGGGATAATTATTTCTCTTGTAGGTTTCCCCTTACATTTTTAGCTTAATACTTTTATTCCCATTAATGAAAATAGTAATTAGACTTAAGAGAGGAGCTAAAGAAACTATGTAAACTATTGAGAGCTGATTGTCCAATTTGGCATTATTAAAGTATAAAATGCCATTTTTTTATGGTTTAGTTGGGTAGAAACACAAACAAGGTATTTTGTGGTTTGTTGGTTGCAAGAGTAAAACAGGTTTTATCTCTGTTTCCCTTTAAGAGGAAATCTGCAAGATAACTCAGGAGAAGATTTTAACTGTGGAGTGCCCAGGGAGTCAGTTTTTCATCTGGTTTAACAAGAAGATGCTAATAGCTCACTCAAATGCTCTTGCTAAAAATACATCAGTAGTTAAAATATGACATGTTACTGCAGTGATTTCTGCCGTAACGCCTTCATGAGTTATAGTAAAAGTTATTCCAAGAGGGTTAAGAAGGAAGCCACAATTTACGGACATGGCAACAAACCGGCATCCGTAATTTCAACCAACGTAATTGGCGAGCTGCATGCTGAGAATGTGTGATACTCCACAAATGAAGAGATGCCACTAGAGAGACAGAGATTAGCTTTTCAGAGTGTGGCTGGGATGAGTTAAGATAGCCGGGGTCCCGATGTTTGGCCAGCAATGAAATCATAAATCGCAGAGCAATGGTTCCAAATGGTTTTGGCTAGAGAAGACGATGCTGCCTGACCTTCTGGCCCTGACACTTAATTACTCCGAGAGAGTAAGCTCCCGGATTCTCCTTAGGCAGCCAACCTCAGAATGACAGGCCTGGGCCTGGAGAAATGGTTACCCCAAACCCCTGCCGCTGATCCGTTCTGCGGCGAGGCCCAGGCTGGCAGGGAGCCTTCCGGCCACTCCTATTTCTTGAATAAAGAAGGCATCTGATTGAGGGTGGCACAGCTAAAGGGCGTGTTACAAGCCTCCAGAATCGGTGTGACGCCTCGCTAATGCTAGAGCAGAGTGAAGTCAAATAAATAGGTAGAGGAAATAACAAAAGATGCTGCTTTTGCTCAGGCTTGTTTCAGGGTTTAAGGATCTGGTGTGGAAACTGCCTGCAGAAAAGTTTGGGACCTTTGGCTCAAACATTCGCAATTTCCATTCAGGTAGAAATGGTGATCTACGCCATTATCAAAAACGTATTTATTTTGGCTCTGAAGCCTCTTATGTCAAAGCTAAGGAATTTATAATGAGAGAATTACTTTCGTAAGAAAAGACTAGGAAACTCACCTATTTCAAAATCTACCTAAGCCCTGGCTCAGACTCCATCTGGCCAGTTATCAACTGGGCACTAAAAATGCAGGCAGAGGATTTTATTTTCTTTGCTAAGATTGATATACTATTGATAAAACTGATATATTGTTGAACCTATTTGACAATCAGTTCCTATCGGAAGCCTCATTTCTTTATAATCCTGTAGGAGGTATTGAAAATATTTGAAGCTTGAAGGGTCAGCAAAAAATACACATACAGAAATTTCAACAGCCATCGTTGTAGAAATACTGGCAAACACATTCTACAAATTGGAGAATTGCACTCATCCACAGATTAAAAATGAATTGGCAAGTATAGTTCGGTTGTTAAAAGAGGATAATATCCCAATGCTTGATATGAATAAAACATGTAGGGTGCATGTAGCCACAGCCAAACACGAATGCCAGGGTATTATTGATAACTGATGGCTGGCTGTTTATTGAATCTCCCATCCTTGGCACTTGGAACTTCTCTCTTGCTGTTTGCCTTGAATTTCCATGTTGGACCTATTTACTTTTTATTCCCCCCAACTGAGGACTGAAAACGCATTTGTGCTTGTATTAAAAAAGCTTCCAGTATTAAACTTAAAGCTAACTGCAGATGTACAAAGACTCTGTTAATCATTGTGTGTTTTCTTATGGCACATCCCATGCAAAGTGTTTTGACAGAGGAGATGGTTCTTAGCCTTCAATTTGATATGCATGCTGTGTCTTTTTTTAATTTAATGAATTTTAGACATAACCATTCTTTGTGTGGCAGTTGCTATTGGTCTGTAGATTGCTGTCTGTCTGGATATTTATCCTTTCCAGCAAGTTTCGTCTGCTAAATAAAAATCAGCCAATTCCTACCTAAGGTGACTCGAGAGGCCAACAAGTAACAGTCCCTGCTCAGAACTAGGCCAGCCATCCATGACCATCTCCAGCCACAATTTATATGGAGCATACTCCATGTGCCAGTCACTGTGTGTCTCCCTGCAGGGACACACATGTGCACTCCAGTGCAAACCCCCAGGCTTCTGTTCTTCATAAGAGCCACTCGGCTAAGAGATGATGTCCCGACTTCCAATTTTATCTATGTCCTCATTTGTGAAATATTTGAGCTGATCTTCCTCTTTTCTTTCTTTTTATAGAAATGGGGTCTCACTATGTTGCTCAGGCTTGTATCAAACTTCTGACCTCAAATGATTCTCCAGTCTCAGCCTCTGGAAGCATGGGGATTACAGGCAGAGCCACTGTGTCTGGCCTGATTTTCTTCTTTGTGGGTTGACCAAGAGGGAAAATAACTGCCTCATCCACATTTATTCAAACAAGAGGAGATGTACAGCTTGCTACAAGAGGGGCAAGGCGTGCCTCAGACATGGGTGCGATCCCCCCAGCTCAGCTTGAGCCCTCCTCTCTCTCTGGCTCCGCAGCTGTCCTCAGTTCGGCACCCAGCTGAGAGTCGAATCCAATCCAGGGAAGATCTGACCTGCCGGTGAGGCGAGGTGCAGAAGGAGTGCCTGACTTTGGCCACACGCACTCGTTTGTTTACTCAGAGGCGAAGGCAGTTTTCTGTTTCTATAGTAATGGCACCTGCAATCCCCACCGCTCATGCACTGTGGAGCCAACCTACACCGCTAAAACGTTTAACTTCAGAGCCCTGGCTGCCTCACAACTCTGCCTTCGCTATTCCTCTGAGGCCTTAAAAGGATTTTTGGTATTCAAACGTTTTTCACTGTGGAGTATTGGTCCAATGGAAATATCTGGCAGAGAAGAGATAAAATCAAGCCTTTTCGGTTGCGTCTTGAATACTTGAGGCCTGGCTCTCTGGGCGTCTCTATTTGTTTCCCCCAGGGAGTTTTCTGGGTATGGACCTGAGTGTGGTTGTAGGGTGTGGTGCTCATCTGTAGGGGGTGCTACTGGCTTCACAAACATGAGAACTGGACTTGGAAGTGCTATGTCCAGCCCAGTCACCTACAGCAGAGGGTCTGTGTGGACTACAGCTTCCAAACCACGCTTCTGACTATGCAAGGGTCATAGATGGAGCTTTCTCAGAAATATGTTAACTCTAGGTTACACTTTCTCAGTGTTCAGCAGAAGGGAGTTAGGTCTTAGGAGGTCAAGGGTGTGGGACAGATAGCTGGAAGAGGGCCTGGGGAAGAGCTGCGGGTCTGTCTTGTGTTGGAGAAAGGAGCCACTAGAAGAGACATCGCAAAGCAGCTCTCCTTCCACACTTAGCCATGCAACCCTTCTCTAGGTGCTTGGGCTGCCAAGGGGTAGCTTGCCATTCTTTGATCCTTTTATATCACAGTTCCAGCCCACAGAAAGAGCTAGGAAAACCTCAGCTCCCCGAGGCCCAAAGGTGGTCAAGAAGGAATGATGAAGAGGTTTAATTTTTAAAAACAATGATACGATCTTTCTGCTTTAATAAACTGAGAATTTTGTGAGGTTCTAAAACAAAAAGAAACAACAAATAATTATTTTGCCTCTTTCAGCCTTCCTAGAATGGAAAAGAAATTCTTTAAAAATGAGCCATTTCCCCATCAGTTTTGTTTCTGGGTCCCTGTGATGTCAGTCTTCCCATACACCCATGAGTGGTATTGAATAGCAGTAAGTCTTAGGATCTGAAATTCTCTAGTTTCTAATGTATTCACATGACATCAATCTGTTAAACAGATGATATTTAACTTATTTAAATGTTTGATTTTTTTTATTTTTAAAAGTCATTTAAAGCTAGTCTTGAATAGCTAGAATTCATTCCGGATTTTCTTCAAATCTTTCCGGATTTAATAGCACAATTTGTGTTTCATGCCAGCCCACCCAAGGTGTTAGCAGAGATGGAATCTCTGATACAGTGTAGTTTTTAATGGCCTGTTACATTATCCTTTTCTATTAGACTCTATAAATATTGCAATGCATTCCCAAATAGAACACCAGTTGAATAAAACCATGGGTTTAACTTAATATTATATTATTTCTTAAGAAATAATAATGTGAAAAATACAAAATAAATGCAATTAAGACTTCAAATACCTTTTATATGACAGCCAAGCAAAACTTAATTAACGTTAATCATAAAAGCTTAAAATACCATCTATTTTATGTGATCATTTTGGTACAGTATGTGTCAGGGACCTATCTATAAGCCAATTGTCTTTTACTGCCGAATTATATAGCTTGAAAAGCAATATTGTGAGAATAAAATATTTAAAAAGAAGTGAAACAGGCATAAGTGTTATTTAACTTGAAGACTTGGATGCTGCTTTCACAAAGATTTGCTTTTTATATGGTATTAATCAGTTACTATAAAGGCAGAGTGGTTAATAAAGTCTTCTAATCCATTCTGCCAAAATCAGAGCTTGGTTTTCGCAAAAATACCAGTGACATTTTGGTTGGACTGGGATATAAGATGACTGGAGGATTAACTGCACATACCATTGAGAAAGGCATCATCTATGCCCTTTAATTAGTTAACAGGAGTTTTAGTGCCTTTTCAGGAACCTCGTTCCAGGTATTTCATTCAGTCTTTAAGTTAGCACTGTCTTCTCATGCAACAAATACTTTGGATGCGAATTAACCATTTAGTTGCATATTAATTAATTTTGCTCTAATGTAAGTCTATTTATTTTGATCCTCTCTTCTTACTGTCTGGCCACAGAATGAGAAACACTCTGGGGAGGAAGAGACAAGCACCCCTCCCCTGCCCAGGACTTCAGCTAGGGAGCTCCAAACCCGAGGGTACATTGTCAGTGTAGCTGCAGAGGGGAATGAAGATGAGACCACCTTACAGGAAGCCCGATTCTAAGAATGGAACAGAAATTTGAAAATAACTCCTGATTTTATGTTATTTTTTGAAGAACTGTCTGTGAAACTGCGATCACATATTCCCACAACATCTGAGCATGTTGTGATACCTAAAAACAAAAGCATTTGTTATCTTGTATGCCAGATTTTATACTTTAAAATCTGATATTCAAAAGAGTTTTTTTCTGAAGAAACTTCCCAACACAACGAAAACAATAACTCCACAGCACACACACACAGAAACAAAAGAAAGAAATTGCAGACTATCAGAGGAATTTGCTTTTACTAGCATAGAATTGAGAAAAATAGGGAGTAGAAAAAAACTTACTAAATTTTTACTCTACCTAATTTAGTTCTTATAATAATTTCTTTCCACCAAAAAAGAAGAATGCAATGAAAGTTTTCCAACTCATTCTTTTGTTCCAGAGATTTATTGCTGTGAAAATGTTAGCTCTCATCTGATTTAGTGTCTGGGTGGTGGTGTTCTCTGGTAGAAAAAGAAATCCCTTGACAAGCCCAGGCAGTCTTGGCCCCTGGAGGTCTTCCAATAATTAGAGTCAAGCAAATCCTGGGAGGAAACCAGTAAGTCTGAGAAGCATTCCTCTTGTCTCTCTGTCGTTCTCTGCACACTTGGAATTATTCTGATAAAGCCACTCTGTGTCTCATGAACTCAGCTTCCTAAGCTGTTGAAACTAAGGTAGAGGTAATTGACGGGAGATGAAAGAGCCTGGATGCTGGGCTGGAAGCACTGGCGGTGTGAGCAGTTCTGAGCTGCGAGCTGCAGTATCATGTGAGTACAGAGAGGCAGCGTAAACACGGTGATTACGGGCCGGCTCTTTCAGATGAGTAAACTATGTGGGAGTAAATTCCAGGCTGCTTTTCCATTGCAGAAACAACAGTTTCGGTTCCTGCTGTTTCGTTTGATTCATTTGTACTGCAAGGCTCTAGCAGTATAAAATGGCATGAAAGCACCCATTTTGCAATGTGCTGGGATTACATCCTGCAGCATAAGAGCCTGGCCAGTCTGCCCAATCTCTGAGCATGATCACAGAAAATTCAGCTGTGCCATAGAATAACTACTCTTAAATGAGGAACGCTGTCAATAAAATTGATCCTTCCAGAAACCCAGAGGCACATTGGCCACACGTTGAACACACTTGCAGAATCGCTGCCTACTTACCATCCCAAGACGGATGGCCAACTCATTAAACTGAGAGAGACATCTAAATTCAATGACTCTCTAGTTAGGGAGCGTCTGATCCCAGTAATTTCAAGACCTGCATAATGGTGGAATCTGTCTCTCCTAATCTGTCTTTCTATTCCCTCTTCCAAAGGGAACCTGCACCCTTGTGAGGTCAGCCTTAGGCCCTCTAGAATTATCCCTGACTTTAGGTCTTCATTCATATATGACATGTATTCCCCATCAAGGGTTTTATTTATTTTTACTATTTAGCTATTTCCTAGATTAAGGTGGTGATTTACCTTATATTAAGCTGTGAAAGTTATTATTATTTTAGTCGACACATTAAACCTAGAGAGGCATCTAAATTTTATGACTTTCTAATTAGAAATGAATTCCTAGAATTTTTTTCTAAGCCATCTGAAGGGATGGTATCCCACTAACCCTAACACGACGGGACACAGAGAGAATTGAGCAGAGTAGATTGGAGGTTACCTTGAATTTTTTTTAAAGCTCTGGATCTCTCTGGGGAGGACTGACAGATGTCCCTAGGCATTCATACGTATAATGCTCTCAGAACAGTGTCTGTGGCCTAGTAAACACCCAGTGTTAGCCTTTATCTTCTCTTCACTTTTCACCGTTTGGTAGTAAAGACAAAGCTGGATATCTTTTGAGTCTTACAAATAACCAGTGTGAAGCAGAGAGGTGAGAAGACTCCCACTGCTAACTGAGGTGCTAAGTGAGAAGATAACGCCATTTCATCTGACCTTATGCCACTGCCCTCTAAATTCTGTTGATTCACGGATTAGAGAGAAAGGAGATGAACGGCTTCCTTCCCACTTTCTAAGAGCCCAGTCTGGCCACATTTCCAGCTGTAAGCAAGTGGTGGATGTGCCCAGCGTTTGTGTGTTGATGCTTCTTTCACACGTGCTGAGATTCAGAGATGGGAGGGCACCCCCTCCTGTGGTCAATTTCTAGGGAAGGGCAGGATTGAGATTTTCTTTTCTACCACTGGTGAAACCAAGGTTAACTTGAAAAATGATCCAGGATGCACAAAGAATTGAAAACGCACCAAAATAAGATGTCGAGCAATGTTTTCATGTAAACCCTGATATACTTCAGACGCTCATCTGAAGTGTTGGGTGTACATGATTTGTGGAACTTTTTAATGGCAACAGAGTCATTGCCAAATTTCGTTGGGCCAGTGAAATGCAAATGGGCCTTGTCTACATGTCCTCTTGAGGAGATTTCAAGCCTCCACTCAAAGGAAGGCTCCTTCAGGGTTCCTCACAGGTTACCCTCATCATTGGATATAATAACTCTGACTTGGCACAGCCTGGTTCCTTGTACCTGTCGGCATGCCAGCTCAACGTTTGTTAGAACCACGTACAATCTCTCGTGCGCTCTGTCCACGGCCTCCTCCTGAATGAGTCTGCCCACATCACATGTTCTGATGCTTTGGAAAGCCTAAAAACCACTATACAACAACACAAAAGCAAACATAAACTCACAATACCATGCTTATTAGTCCATTCTCACACTGCTGTAAAGAAATACTGGAGACTGGGTAATTCATTTCAAAAAGAGAATTAATTGGCTCACAGTTCTGCAGGCTGTACAGGAAGCACAGCAGGTTCTGCTTCCAGAGAGGCCTCAGGAAGCTTCCAGTCAAGGTTGAAGGCAAAGGGGGAGTGAGCTTCCCCCCATAATGTTCTCATGGTAGTGAATAAGTCTTACAAGATTTGATGGTTTTATAAGTGGTTTTCCCTTTCACTTGGCTCTCATTCTGTCTTGCCTGTCGCCATGTAAGGTGTGCTTTTAGCCTTTTGCTGTGATTGCGAGGCCTCCTCAATCATATGTAACTGTGAGTCCATTAATCTACTTTTTCTTTATAAATTACCAAGTCTCAGGTGGGGTTGAAGCCCCCACTCAGAGTCCTCATTGGGGCACTGCTTAGTGGAGCTGTGAGAAGGGGGCCACCACCCTCCATACCTCAGAATGGAGATCCACTGTGCACCTGGAAAAGCTGCAGGCACTCAATTCTATCCTGTGAGAGCAGCCAGGAAGAGGCTATGCCCTGCAAAGCCGCAGGAGCAGAGCTGCCCAAGACCATGGGAGCCTATCTCTTGCATTGTGACCTGGATGTAAGACATGGAGTCAAAGGAGACCATTTTGGAACTTTGAAGTTTAATGACTGCCCCCTCTTGGATTTTGGACTTGCATGGGGCCTGCAGGTGTTTTGTTTTGAACAATGTCTCCCATTTGGAATGGCTGTATTTATCCAATACCTGTACCCCATTGTATCAAGGAAGTAACTAACTTGCTTTTGATTTTACAGGCTCATAGGTGGAAGGGACTTGCCTTGTCTCACATGAGACTTTGGACTGTGGACTTTTGAGTTAATGCTGAAATGAGTTAAGATTTTAAGGGACTGTTGGGAAGGCATGATTTATTTTGAAATGTGAGGACGTGAGATTTGGGAGGGGCCAGGAGCAGAATGATTTGGTTTGGCCATGTCCCTACCCAAATCTCATCTTGAATTGTAGCTCCCATAATTCCCAAGTGTTGTGGGAGGAACACTGTGGGAGATAATTGAATCATAGGGGTGGGTTCTCCCATATCATCCTCATTGTAGTAATAACTCTCATGAGATCTGAAGGCTGTATAAGGGGTTTCCCCTTTCAACTGGCTCATCCTGTCTTGCCTGCAGCCATGTAAGGCATGCCTCAGCACCTCCTATGCCTTCTGCCATGATTGTGAGGCCTCTGCAGCCACATGTAACTGTGAGTCCATCAAACCACTTTTTCCTTGTAAATTACCCAGTCTCAGATATGTGTTTATTAGCAGTGTGAGAACAGAATAATACAACTTCTCTCTGTTTGATAGGGATCACGATAGGCTTCTCTCTTCCTAAGAATTTCAGTCATATCCAGTGGGAGGATAGAAGCGCTATCCTTCTATAGCCAATTTTAATGGTTCTATTTGTAGAGTGGGGTTGAGTAAGTGCTGAGAGGCACTGTTTTTCTGTGCTAGGAAGAGTAACCCCTGAAAGAGGGAGAGAAGCAGCTGCTGGCTTTGTCTCTTCTTCCCCAGGGCTTCCACCCAGACAGGTGGCAGTCAATGGGCTGTGTGCTGCACCCTTGTTCTGTTCTGGACCAATTACTTAATGAACATGTTACTTGACATTGAAGGGTGAATGTTGTTAATAGGGAGTTTGGGGGTCTTGCCATGAAATACAGGGCTTCTCTCTTAGCCTACTTCTCTCTTGCTTCCCTGCTGCCTTTTCATCCTTACCCTCCTGTAGAAGGATAACCCCCTTTCTCATTTCCAACTTATATGGAACTCAATTTGCATAGAGAACTTCTCTGCCCAACAGATTTCCTGACACGTTTTTTTTTCCTCATTGCAGAGAAAAAGGCTTCATGTATTTATTTAATCCTAGATGTTCTTAGGCTCAGTCTCAACCTATGTGCACAAATTAATATATTGATATATGTCTGACGACTATTCATCTATGCTCCTTGGGCATGGTGCTTTCAGGACAGTATAGAGATTAAGAACTGGAAGGGATCAGCATAAAGTCTGTTCTTCTCAACAATTTTTGGCTGTGTGACCCCAGGCAAGTTACTTAACCTCTGTCTGCCTCAGTTTCCACTGCTGTAGAATGGGAATAATTGTGTTACCTATTTCATATATGTGTTGTGAAGTTTCAGTAAAGTTCAGGGAAAGCATTTTTATTTATGCCTAGTGCAGAGCAAACTCTTAGTGTATGACAGCTAATTATTTTTATTTGACTTTAATTATTAACTCCCTGAATTATTCTTTCAGCTGGACTCAAAATGCAAGTGCAATGACAAATATATTACCATTTATTTATTTTGAGAAAATAGAAGTAATGATGCCCACTATGGTTAGCTAGAATATCAGACTTTTCCTTTCTCTCCTTCCTTTCTTCCTTTCTTCCTTCCTTCCTTCCTTCCTTCCTTCCTTCCTTCCTTCCTTCCTTCCTTCTTTCCTTCCTTCCTTCCTCTCTCCCTTCCTCCCTCCCTCCCTCCCTCCTTTCTTTCTCTCTCTCTCTTTCTTTCTTTCTTTTCTTTCTTTCTTTCTTTCCTTCTTTCCTTCCTTTCTTTCCCTTCTTTCCTTCCTTTCTTTCCCTTCTTTCCTTCTTTCTGATGGAGTCTTGCTATGTCACCCCAGCTGCAGTGCAGTGATGCAATATCAGTTCACTGCAACCTCTACCTCCTAGGTTCAAGCAATTCTCCTGTCTCAGACTCCCAAGTAGCTGAGATTACAGGAACTCAGTCTCACCTAGTTAATTTTTTTGTATTTAGTAGAGATGGGGGTTTCACCATGTTGGTCAGGCTGGTCTCGAACTTCTGACCTCAGGTGATCCACCTGCCTCAGCATCCCAAAGAGCTGAGATTACATGTGTGTGCCACCACGCCTGGTCCAGGCTATGCTGTAAGTGGTGGAGTTCTAGGTGGAAGCTCTCCTCTCTGAGAAGGTGCCACCTTCACTTCACTTGCTTTTGTTCAAGAATAATGGCCAGAAAAGAGAAGGGTAGGCAGGACCAGAAATGGGGGACGAGGAATGTCTACATTCTAATCTGCCATATTAAAAATAACATTCAGAGTTTGAGGACCTGGCGGTATATGCAATTTTCATAAAAATAACTTTTCTTCAGTTTTGCATATCTAAGAAAATGAAGATAAAATGTCAATCGGCTAATTTTCCAGGGTTATTTTGAAGATCAAATGCATAAATTTCTAATTTACCTTGACTTTTTCCACCAATAGCAATTTACCATGACTACTTAGCAAGCACTTTTGACATCTCTGCTTCTGGTATCCAATGTTGTCTTTGTCCGGCACTCCCAGAGTGTCTGAATTGGCATCCGGTCCCAGTCCCTACCCGGGACACTCCTAGGTTTTCTAAGTTCCTTGAGGGCTGGGCTTCTATCACTCATTCACATCTAGCAATGCCCTTGGCTCTTTACCGGCAGGCGCTGAAAGTATATTTGCTGAACTGCACTGAGGTGCTAAACTGGGAAGTCAATCCATCCACAGTGTGGAGCTACAGAGTGTTGGCCCACGAGGCCATTGCGAAAATGGGCAGTGATAGATTCATCATGAGACCTTTCTGCTGCCTTGAGCATACGCCCACCTCAGCGTGCCTTTATTTAATGGTTGTCCCCATCTGCTTTTACCCAAGACCATCCACCTTTGAGCTGAGGCAAATTCAGACACTCAATCCCCTGGAAGGACAATCAAAAAACAAGATCAGAAAGATGTCACAATTTATAATCTGCTGAGGCACCGCTGGGCTTCCTGCCTAATTTCCCCTAGCTCTCCCTGTAGATTCTAGGAACGTAGAAGAAAAAGATATTTGCAAGGCAGGCTTAGCTAGCATTCCACAAATATGTAATAGAATGTGTTCATGTTGACACCTGTAAAAATCTTACTTGAATTTTTCCACGTTTATGTTTCATATGGTAAAGCATTTTAGCTGTAGGGAGAGAGTCAGAACTTATCTGTCCTGAGGCATTGATATGATGACTTTCACTGCATCAAAAACTTTCTTAGTGTGATTTCTAGGGACATCTAAAACCAGCAGCTGAGGATGACGTGGATATTTATTTTGCTTATGGACACAGGATGTAGACTAAGTAATTCCATGGAAACAGGTATTGCAAAAGTGCATTTGCTTATGGACACAGGATGTAGATTAAGTAATTCCATGGAAACAGGTATTGCAAAGGTGCGTTTCCTCGGGAGTTTTCCTTTTGGCTGTTTTGCTCAAACATCTGCCCAGGGCAAATAGCTAAATAGCCCCAATTTTCTAGCTCGTTCCTATTTTTGGCTTTCGGTGCCAGAGGCATTTGAACACCCATGTTGGAGGCTGGGTTCTAATGGAGACTTGGGAACTGAAGAGAGCCAAGCTGTTTTAGATCAATTGCTCCCCATGCTTAAAGGGCTAGTAAAAACACGTTATAATGTTTACATGACTTTTTATGGGTCAGAGTTTATTACAGTTCTATTCTATGGCCTACAGCAGAGAAACATTTTACAAGATTTTGCTGCATTTGACAGTTCTGTTTCAGTGCATCTGGTAGGGGAAGTATTTCTTTTTCCTTTCTTTTATTCTCTCTTTTTCTTTCTGTTTTATTCTTCACCTTCTGAAAACAAAGTGAGCTCTTAAGTCTCCCTGGTTGCAAGCAATCTTTCTTTTCCTTGGAAAGCTATAAACCTGTGTAGACCCAAGATTCTATAGAAGGTTCTGAGAAACCTTACAATTTCAAATAGCTTTCAGTCTTCCTTTGGAGGTTCATATACATAATAAACAGGAGGATATATTCCCGAGATGTTTGCATTTGCATAAACGTCTTGCGATTTTTCCTTTCTGTGTCTTAGTCAGCAGAGTGTGGTGAACTGGGCTGTGGACGTTGGACACTGGCAAGCTGACATTTTTATCAATGTTCCACTATTTGTTTATTACTCCAGGCAAATTTCTTAACCTTTCTGATTTTGGGGTTAATGACATTTACAAAATCATTGTAAGGGTTGAAAAATGAAATTATGCATTAGTCAGGCATACGATGGTGGTCATTTTATTTATTGTTTTGTTAATAACTAATGTGGAACACCAACTACGTGTTGGACATCGTGATGTGTCTTAAAGACATAGGACGTGAATGACAGTCATGGTTCCTGCTCTCAAATTCCACTGGGAAAGAGACAGAAGGCACATAACCGATGTTAGCCAGAGTTAAGTACGGTGAAGAAAAATAAATTTGAGTGAGAAGCAGGGAGTGCCTTTTCATATGGACTGGTCCAGAAAAACCCTGTGATGAAATCACATTGGAACAGAAGACCGAATCTACTAGCTGATTATATTAAGCCTTGAAGCTGAGGCAGAATAAATAGGAAATGCAAGGACCCTGAGGCAGGAGAGTGATTTGTGTGTACCAGCGTGGAAGTCCACCTGCTGGGCACCTGCACTCTAGGGAGAGAGGAGATGAAACTGAAGAGAGAGCTGGGCCAGATCAAGTAGGGCTTTTTGGGACTTGGTGAAGACTCAGTATTTAGCCTGAGAGCGATAAGGAGCCATTGGAAGGTTTCAGCAAAGTTAAGCCATAGTCTAGTTCCATATTGGAAGTATCATTTTTGGCTTCCATTTACAGAACAGACTGTAAGGGAAAAAGGGAAGGAACTGGGAAGAAATCCTCCCCTTACATAGCCAGGGCAACACCAACCCTGGCAGCCTCACTCTCTGGAAGTTAATATTTTATGTGTTGAATGGGTATCTCGCTTTTATTAATATGCAACTTAGTGAGTATCTTGAGATCATATTAATTTCATTTATGTCTGTCTTCATCCTTTGCCTGTTATCAGCTTAATTTTAAATGTTTAAAATGAGAGCACGTCCTCTTACGTGATGTTTGCTCGTAGCTGCTTGTGTCAGAATATCAGCTATTGGTGCCTCTCTTCCTTAAGTACTGTGGTTTTTAAAAGTCAAAACAATTCAGCCCAGCTTGGTTATAACAATGGTGACCAGGACACTGTCTGGTGAGCCAGTCTGGGGATGCTTTTGGCTCATGAAGTTATGAGTTCAATCAAGGTATTTGGCTCCTGGAGAACCTCATTCACAGATCAAATTCAGCCGCCCAAAGTCTACCAAGAACTGTAAAAGGAGGAAAATGTGAGCTCCCCAGCAGCGCGGTTCTCCGTCTGTCTGTGGGTCAAGTTTATCTATGGAGTCTTTAAAAAATGTAGAGGCTAGAGTACCAGTCACAGGTCTATATAGGCAACTGCGCTGATGAGCTGGCTGTTAGCAAAGAACACTCTGCACTTTTGCGGGAGGAAGGAGAGGGAGGAGATGAGGTGCTTCAGTGATACAGATACTCTGGAGCAATTGAACGTATTTATCCATTCTCCCATCCTTATAACCCAACACCTAAAGGAACTGTTTTCATCTTATGAATCACACAGAACAACAATCTTCGGAGCTGTCCTTACTTGCAGGCAAACTAGAGAGATAGCTGTCTATGGGGCGAGACTTGAAGGGACTCAGGTTGCAGTTCTTAGGTCCATGCTGCCAGTCATGCCTGAAATTCCACCACGAGAGATGAACGTTTTACACATTTGACCCCTATAAAAATGCAAACGCTGCTGGGAGGGATCGTAAATCATTAATACCGCTCTGCGAGTTTATCAGATCACGCCTTGCTATGTTGTAGGAGAGAGAAGGGCTGGGAATAAGTAAAGAATGCCTACCTGGTGTTGGGTGTGAGAGGGAAACTGCCAACTGAGAACAGCTTTCAGATGGGATCTTTCGGGGACAGCGCAATCAGGCCACTGAAAGTTTAAAGTGAAAAACCTCACTTGTTACATACTTCGCGTGGGGAAAGCAAGTAGTAGCCGCTAACACTGTGATAACACCCAAATAATTGTTCTATAGTTTCCACTTATGCAGCGGTAATTAAAATCATTTATGCGATTGGCTTCAGAGAGGTGGTCGGAGAGGTGGGTTTACACTCCACGTTGCTCTAATTCAACTGTTTGAAATAGCAGGCCACCACATCTGTTAAAAAATATATATGTGTTCTCCTGAATTTTTATGAGTTGGACTCATCACATCTCTGCCTTTGGCTTAAGAAAATAGTAAAAGCCAGAATATATAACTGGTTTCCATCCCCAAGAGTGGGTACACATATCATATTATGTGATCCTTGGAAAACGTCCCTTCCTCTGCAAAACCTAGCCACACTTGGATGTTTTCTTATGCTCAAATTGACTCTTCTTGCCAACTGTTGGCCTCACTCTCACAGTACAGGTGGTCAAATCAAAATCAGGAATGAACACATGGCTCATTTCTTTTGACCTTATCGTATGCAATACTAAAAGATAGCCTTTGTGTATTTACTTTCCATCCAGGCCACACACACATACCAAGCAATGTATTCTTTATTTAAGTATATAGGACATGCCTAAAATGTTCACTGGGATTTTATATGGAATATTAGTTTTTCTTGAAACTTCTGGCCAAGGGCACATTTTTGGAGAAATTCTCAAATCTACATAATTCAAAGTTGGCTGTCATACCTGCAATTGTCCAGATAAAAACAAATGATCCAAGATTCCCAGTGCAAATATCATGGAGTCATGATATAGAAATAAAGATTACTTTGCGAGTAAATTACCTTGTTCATTTTTGTCTCCTCTTCAGGTTACAGCTCAATGCTTGCACATATACACCCCTCAAAAATGTGTGCTAAATGAATGAACAAAATAGAGTGTATGTTAGGGAGTAATGACTAGGATGCTGTGTGGGTATCAGCTAATAACACTGAAGAAGGGAGGGCGTGTCTTGCCTAAGCAATAATTTGGGTAAATATAATCACTATCTTGATTGTTTTGAAAGCATTTTAGTGGAAGTGCACTTTTCTCTAAAGTTATGGGACCAGAGACAGAAGTTTGATCAGTTTTCAAGTATGTAATTATGACATTTACACCTGTTGAAATTATAGAAGTATCCAAAAGGTTTGCTGTAAAGGTTGCTAGCTCCTTATTATAAAAAATATTCCATAAGAGGTTAGATGGTGATTCCTCAGGTTTTTGGGCGAGTTTCTAAACTGAGAGAATGATTGATAATGATTGTTAGAATCTACTTCAATTCTATTATTACATGTTATATCTGACCCCATATATAATGTATTAGCATCTCATTTTCTTCACATATGGCTGTTTCTAGCCAATATATTTTCATTCTTCACATAATGCCCTTATTCATGTGGTTATGTTTTGCAGTCTTTCGATAGTTCATTTATCCATTGAATAAGATTTCAGCTTTCTCATTAGGCTTGTGAGAGCAATCTCATAATTTTAATTCCATGCTTTGTAAAATACTTAGTATTCTTGCATGAGAAGTGCAAGTGAAGGCTTGGGCAGACCAAATGCTCTGAGTTTTATGTGAAATTGTCAGTGGGTTTCCTATTTATCACAGCTGAACTGGAACAGTTAAAGCACTACAGGTGTTTTTATTTCAACTGACTATTTCTGACAAGACAAACATTGAAGAATCAACTTCATCCATAAAAATATAATATTGAATTTAGAATTCCTTATTATAGCTAAAAGTAAAAAAAAAATGCACTATTCGTAATATGCAAAATGCAAACAATCTGTAATTTAATCAGTAATTTATTTTTGTTCTCAAGATAAATGGGAATAATGCATGATAAGATGCTGTCCTCAAGAAGTTTAGTTTCTGGTTGGGGGAAGGAGAGACGGTAAATGCAGAAATAATTACTGCACATGATGGAAAGTGTTAAGTGATAGAGGTGGCACCATTTAGTTGATATTTCAGTTCCAAAAGGGGAGTTGCTGAAGACTGGAAGCTTAGTGGAAAAGGTGGCTTCGAGAGAGGCTTGGAGGGAATGCAGAATGCGGATATGCAGGTGAGGAGGAAGGGCTTTCAACCAGCCGTGGCAGGAAAACAATGTAAGAAATTGCGTCTTCCAGTCCATGAAGGGAAGGCATAGGAAGCAGTCTACAGAGGCAGCTGGTGCGAGGCCTGAGAGGCTGTGGTAATGAACTTGGGCCGTGTGTCAGCACATGGATGAGTCACTGAATGCTTATGCAGGTGAATGCACAGAGATTCCATTATTTGAAGATGACCTGGAAGAGATGGGTAGGAAAGGAATGGAGTTAGTGAGACAGTCTAGGGAACACTCTGATCATTGAGCCAAAAGATAGCATGCACCAGGGGCCTGAAACAAGAAAGTACTGTGTAGACAAGGAGAAGATGAATAAGAGATACCACAAAATCACAATTCAAGTTGATGAGATGTTCAGGCTGAGTTTAGGAAAGATGTGATAAAAACTTTGGAGAGAAAAGCAGATTTGGAGAAGACCTCGAGTTTCTCTGTGACCATGCTGAGACAGGGGTGTGGCCGTAGCAGACGGGCTTACATGTCACCAGGTGGCTGGGAAGGTGGACCAAATTTTAGAAGGTGGTTTGGGCATCTGTAGACCCAAATTTGGGAGTGATCTACAAACAAGCCTCAGTGAAAGAATGACATAACTAAGAGAGAGCACATAACGTATATTTTATGAATTACTTAAGCTTTTAAAAATATAAACACCTGTTATTTTTCAAAGTTTATTTGTTTTCTTAAAAGAATGAGATGGATTTTGTGATTGGGGCATATCTTTTGGGCATATTCCTGTAACAGGGAATTGGTTTTAAGAGAAAGAAAAGATTTCCTATATTAACTTGTCTTTATTTCCTGTTTGTTTTTGCAAGGAGATGAACAGGAAGCAAGGTCTTTAACAAAATATTTATGCTTTTAATATCATTTTGATAAACCTCTAATATTTTTCAGCCAAAAACTGATAAACTTTTTAATGAATTGCAATATAACATTTTATTGAGATTCAAGAAACTGCTTTTTTAACTGCATTTAAGAATGACCATTTCTTCAGCCTTCTCACAGGGACAATTAGCAGGAAAGGAGATACTAATTTGTGTTCAGCCCTCCATAACTGCAATAAACCAAGAATTCCATGGTCTTTCCTACAATGATAATAACCGTTGTCCACATTTGATTTCCCTGCAGTTTTTAATCTCTTTTCTCACTCTGTTCTCATTGATACAACATCCTGGGAAAGCAGGAAATAAGTGTTTTTATAATCTATGTGGCATGAGTCCCCCAAACCAGAACTCTTGAGATTGTGAGTTCTTGAGCAATGAATCTCAAATACTGTATATCATGGAAGAAAAGTGAACCACCATATCCCTTTTTGAACAACTGGACATTTTCAACACATTTTCTGCACAGTATCACCTCAAAGGGCTACTCTAATTAGTCAAAGAATCTTTCCTGCCGGGTGTGACATTTTTGCAGACATGATGTCACCTTCCAAAATTTCTTGGCTCACTGAAGGAAATATGAAACGTGTTGACGTTATGCTGAAGATTAATTGGGTTCTAATTTTTAATTTTGGAAATCTTCTTGGTCCTTTTGAGTGACAGCTGAGATCAAACTTGTGAACATATTGAAATAAATTACCTAAGGGCATACTATCCCTAGGGAACTTATAATCTTCATGAAGATGTCGTACAAGTACGAGATGGTTCGTGGACTGCATATGGCAGACACGCTGAGCTTTGTGTCAAGTTTCACTAGAAGAAGAGATTAAATAAAATGTAGATAAAACTAAACTAAATTATTCCACTATTTTAGATTCTAGGCATTTGTTACTGAATTTTTCAGACTATCTCAAATTTCTGGAAGGCTTTTGAAGATTATCTGTCTTTGTGTTTATCATTAGTTTTTAAAATTTTAAGGTTTTTTTAAACTTTAATCCAAAATAAAATGGTAGAAACTTTCTATTTTTAAATAATTCATTAATTATGTATTAATCCAGTAATATTAGTGTATGTATTTTGAAATTAAGTCATACAATTTTAACTGAAATTGATTTCAGTATTTTTTTTAATGTACATCTAGGTATAATTCACAAAATGTGCATAAATCAATTTCTTAGCTTGAGATTGAAAACTAATGCTACCTTAATATCACTTACACTTAATACCACTTTAGCAACATAAATATAGTGTCGAATCTATTTCATCCATAGGAAACAAAACAGATCATGCTTTAATAAAAACTTGCACCCTCCCATGTGTTGTAAAAAATAATTTTATGTTATTATGGAGAGTAGGATCTCTTTACCTAATTATAACAATAACTTTTAGGAGTTGAAATAAACTTGCTCCTACATATAGTAGTAAGTATAGCTAAGAATATTTTTAAAACCATGAAGAAAAAAAGGCTTTAAAAATGTAGTGGCGTCTTGAGATCAAGGAGAGTAGACTCCAGTATTTAGAAGTTCTCGAGAAGATCAGATTTAGAAACTGAAGGTGAGTGCTAAGGAAATCTTACTAATTAGGGGGCTAAAATGTCCAGGTGCATTCCATAATCAGGGTCCTAGACAGGCAGCCACACTCTGGAAGCAGGAAGGGGCTTGAGGGGAAAGCCTTTGTGTCAGGCTGGGGGCATGCTTAAATTGGCTTAAGAGCAACACACCCAGCAATGCAGGGTGTGGGATTTTAAAATCTCTTTGTCTAAGCTCTCAGAGCATGGTTGGGGGGTGGTCGTGGAGGAAGAACCCACCGATGCCAAAAGAAAAGATACCATGCCAGAATCCAAGCAGATTTTAAAACCATCTTGATCAGGGCTAGAAAATGTGATGCCTGAGAAGGTCATGAAGTGAACCACTGCATGAAGCAAGCAGGTGTAAGGTGAGCTGCTTCTGCTGCAAGTAGGAATAACACTGGCTTCTTACACTGCAGCACAGACATGCAATAGACACTGCCAGAACTTGTAGGGGAGACAGCATCCAGGGAGAGCAGGGCCAGCAGGGCCAGACCTTGGGAGACCTTGGACATGAAATAAGGAGTGTGAATTCAGTGTCGATGGAAAGCCTTTGGCTGCTTACACATGTGGTGACACAATCTGGTTTGCAGTTCGAAAGAATGACTATGACTTCCAGGTAGAGAATGGAAGGGAGGGTGTTGAGAATGGAATTGTTTAAGCCACTTAGGAGGCCGGGACCGCTCCAGGTGTGACACAGTGATAGGTGGGAGTAAGAGGTGGTGTTGGATGGGAGACGAGGACACGCCAGATCCAAGTTGTTTGTATTCTGGAGGTGACGTCAGCAGGACCTGCCGAAGGAGGATGTGGATGTTGAGGGAGAGAAAGGAGTCCACCATGAATTCTGGTCTCTACTTTGAGCAAAAGGACAGATGCTGAAAGCAGACCTCATTTATAGGTGCTGCAATCTCATTATTGTTTTAGGCCATGTGAACTTATCCAATAATCTTCTTGTTAGTGTATTTCTGTGAAAACCTCAAGCAACCATCACCCTTTCTCCTTACCACCAACAAATGTTGCCTCACTGAGAATCTGATACATTTTTTAATAAATCTTTGTTCAGGAATGAGTAGGCATTTTATCTCAGTGTCCTAAGTTTCTGTGGAATATTTTGACAGGTTTCCTTCAAAGTATACTTTATTTTAATAATGAAGATGGCACAAGACCTGAAATTGATAAATAAACAAAAAGGTGTTTTGAAGGTCTTGGTGCACATGTTCTGAAGGCAATGTTAAGACAGAGGTAACCATGCTATCTGTGCGTGTGCCTGCGTCCTAAAGCAAACCTGAAATGTCCTGAAGAAAAGTTGACAGCAATGAAGAAATCTCACTATAGGATATAAGCTGTGTCCCATTACTAGGTATATGCCCAAAGGATTACAAATCATTGTACTATAAAGACACATGCACACATATGTTTATTGCAGCACTATTCCGATAGCAAAGACTTGGAACCAACCCAAATGCCCATCAATGATAGACTGGATAAAGAAAATGTGGCACATAAATATCATGGAATACTATGCAACCATAAAAACGAATGAGTTCATGTCCTTTGTAGGTACATGGATGAAGCTGTCAATCATCATCCTCAGCAAACTAACACAAGAACAGAAAACCAAACACTGCACGTTCTCAGTCATAAGCGGGAGTTGAACAAGGAGAGCATATGGGAACAAGGAGGGGAATATCATACACTGGGGCCTGTCACAGGGTGGAAGGAAAGGGGAAGGAGAGCATTAGGACAAATACTTAATGCATGTGGGGCTTAAAACCTAGATGATGGGTTGATAGGTGCAGCAAAACACCAGGGCACATGTATACCCATGTAACAAACCTGCACGTTCAGCACATGTATCCCAGAATTTAAAGTCAAATAAAATTTTAAAAAAAGAATATAAGCTGTGTAGTAAGTTCAGTGATAGAAGTTTTCATGGATTGTAAAACCACTCTACCCGGACACATACAGAGATTCCTTTTCTGTCTTGCAGAACACTTCGAATCAGGAGCAGACCTGGCTTCCAGCCCTAATTTTGCCACTTATTATCCCTGTGGCTGCAGGAAAATCATTCATTTTTCTGAGTCTCAGTTTCTTGATTTGTAAAGGGTGGATAATAATAATACCTAGTTCTCAAGATTGCCATGACATTTGAAAGCACTCCATTTGAGGTGCCTGCCACACCTATTTTGCCAAAAGTAATTTCTTTTTATTAAAAATTTTAATAAGATTATCCATTCATGTATTGCCTTATTCACAGACCTACTTGAGGGTCATTAGCAGTTACTACAGACCAGGATAGCCTCAGCAGATAGAAGAATGAATGAAACTAGGCCTGCCTTGGCCCAATATTATAAAATAAATTCAAAATTTCATGTTTACTAGTGTTATTGGAACTAAATTAGAAAAAAAATATTATCTGGGAAGGCATGATAAGGCATTGGAAGTTCGTTAGAGCTTTATTCAAGCACAGAGAGTTATAGAAAGGTAAATTGTAAAATGAAGGCAGGAAATGAAGCAAATGAAGGTGTACAGTTGCATTGCACTTTCAGGAAGTGGTGAGTGGTCTAGCATAGGTACCATGTCGGGTGTTTTGGGGTCAGACAGAGAGATGGTAAAATCTGAGAGAGCAGGGAATTTGGACTTTACATGATACTGAGAAACAGATAAGTGTCATTGCCTTTCTAAACCAAGTTTTGAACACCTAGCATACACATGCACACCTTCATACACAACATCTTGGCATTTGCCATTTGAAATGCCTGGAATGTGTGTTTAACCTGCCCTTTATGCTGGTAAAGAGCCTTTTTATGGGGCTCTTTATGAGGTACACTTGGCGTATGCTAGACGCCCATACGTAAAGTGTACAGTATGGTAACTTTTGACATATGTGTAAACCTGGGAAAATGTCATCATACTCAGGACAGAAGACACATCCCATGCCCCCAAGAGTTGCACCAGCCCCTTTGTTATGGCTCCCGCCACCACCTTACTTCCCTTCTCTAGGTGACACTGCTCTGCTTTCTGTCACTGAAGATTAGTTCGTAATTTCTGGAGTTGTAAATGAATAGAATATTACAGTCTTCCTCTCTTTTCTGTGGACTTCTTTTCCTCAAAGTGATGATTTGACATCCATCCAGATTAATTTTTTGATCAAGCATAAATTCTCCCAGTGCTGAGCAGTGGTTCACAGTGTGCATGTGCTAGGGTGAGCTACTCAGTCCCCTGTGAATGGATGCTTGGCTTGTTTCCAGTTTGGGGCAACCATTATTTCCTCTCACTCCCCTTGAGCAGACCTCAGTCACATGGTCACTCTGAATCTCAGGAAAGGTGGGAACCCGTCTTTGATTTGGTTTCCCCTGAAGCAGGGTGAAAAGGGGGCAGTGGGCAGCTATGGTGTGTGTCAAGGCAAATGAGCTGAGTTTAGCTTGGTCCATTTGACTATTTCACTAAGTTAACTTTATGGGCAAGTGACAGGAGGTGCAGTGTGATGGGGACCTGTGTGGCTACAACCACGTCAAAAATAGGCTTTGGAGGAGAGATTGAAACCCTGTCATACAACACATGGGCAAACATAAACATTCTTACCTCCAAGGCCTTCCTGACAGACAGGTAAGGCAAATTGAGAATTTGAAAATAATTTCATATATGTACTATATTCTCTCAAGCCCCATTCCATTTTTATGATTTATAAAAAGTACATTTGGACTTACTGAGCCCTGTAAAACTCCTTTTAGTTTAACACCCATCAGCTAGATTGTGAAAGAGAACATTCACACACTCACAGAACACACGTGTGACCTGGAGCGGCGGACCCCAGGCTCTGTGCTAACCTCACGTACATTATTCAGATGTGAGAGACATATCAGCTTCAAAATAAAGAAGCGCTTGAGGGCTTTTTTAAACATTAAAACTTCAAGATAGTGACCTAAACCTGTAATTTCCTATCAGAAATGTAATGTCAAAAACAAATAACCCAATATGGTAAAATAGTTTGTTTTTAAAATTAGCATATCTCAGTTATAGCATAGCCAAATTATTACAAAGAGAAATATTATACTAGCGTTATTCATATTTTTGGTTTCTACAAGTTAAATATCCATTTTTGGTTTACCTCCTCCACCTTCTCACCCTCTAATGATAATAGCTAGCATTCAGAGATGCATTATCAATTTCATTTAATTTCACAGTTGAAAAAAGACACAAGAAGGTATTTAAATGGTAGGCTCAGCAACAGAGCAGTATAACGAATGCACATTACAAACAACGAAAACTTTAAAATGCCTACGTAACTTCTAATCCTTTCTTGAGAAATGGAAGTATTAATTTTTGACTTGTTCATTTTGTACTATTCAATAAACTACTTCAAGAAAATGGATAAAATAAAAAATCATTTCTAGGATTACATGTAGTGGAATGAGAGCAGTGATGAAGCTTTTCCATTAAGTTCCAGGGCTGCCGTGAATATATTAGCTTGTTGCCACCACTGCGGCTCAGCATGAGGCAGGCCCAGTGAGCATGGCGTTGTTTACCCATCCCGCCCTAATTGGCCCCCTTAGGCTGTTGCCAGCAGAACTGTCTTTCTGATTCTAATGAGTAATGAAGGCACTTGGTATCTCATGCCAGTATCTGAATGGTGGCCCAGTCCAGCCCTTGCCAGGGCAAGCACTGGTGGTGTTAATAATCATGAAGCAAACTTGTAGACACCACTCTGAAATTAACTCTGCAATCACCACTTATTTCTAACCACTTAGTGTCACGGATCGCAACAAATGTTGAAAATCACATCGAGATATTCAAGTAAGTGATTTTAAAAAGTTACTCAAGGCTTCATAGTTAGCATATGTTATCCAGGGAATTTAAGACAAATTATTGAATCCAGACAGTATAAAAAGGGTCTTCACAGGTAGATTTTGTTTTCTGCTAGAGGTATGGAGAAAGAGTAATCGTACAATAACTTCTGCAGTCTTCTTCCCAGTTTCCCCCACGCAATTTTTATACAGGGACACATCGCTGAGACATGGTCTGTGACCCAAAACCCCTGCTGTGGCATGGCATTAAGGAGAGCTTGGTAACTTGAGAGATACTCCTGAAATGGAATATCTAGCTATCCACATTCTATTTTATCAGAGTCTTCACTGCTCAGCTCATGCATTTGTTAATCTGCTTATACGTTCTCGTGATACGATACGGCCAATACTCTAAACACACACATCTTCGGCTTCCTTTATTTCAAATCACCTTTCCCTCCACTCCTCTTGAGCAAATTGTTTCCAGGGAAAAAAATCCATATTTTTATATGGATTTTTAATCACAGCTGTTCATTTCCCTTCTTTTCTTTTTTTTTTTTTTTTAATTTGTGGGACTATAAGTATTTTTTCCCCCATTTATTTATTTTATTGCATTTTAGGTTTTGGGGTACATGTGAAGAACATGCAAGATTGTTGCATAGGTACACACGTGGCAGTGTGATTTGCTGCCTTCCTCCCCATCACCTACATCTGGCATTTCTCCCCTTGCTATCTCTCCCCAGCTCCCCACCCCCCACCATCCCTCCCCTATTTCCCCCCAACTGACCCCAGTGTGTAGTGCTCCCCTCCCTGTGTCCATGTGTTCTCATTGTTCAACACCCGCCTATGAGTGAGAACATGCAGTGTTTGATCTTCTTTTCTAACCTACTATTCAATGTCAAGATTTCCAACGTGCTGACTCACTCCACCTTTCTAGTCCCCCATTCTCTGCCTGAGGCCGATATAGTCCCCATTTCCCTTGACGACTTAGAGAATAAATTCAGTTGCAGACTCAGGAGAACATTGAATTTTCTCATTCCATTTATATTATGTAACTTTAGAAAATCAATATGAAAATCAACCGAAATATTCTCTTCCCAGTCTTCTTCTGGTTGAAAAAAAGTATTTAGGGGAGACTGTTGAGGCCAGCACAAGTGCCTCATTTGGAAAGCAAATTATAACCATAACAGGACACCTCTATACACCTACTGAAAATGGCTAAAATCTAAAAAAGAAAGACTGAGAAAGTCAAGTGTTAGTGAGGATTTGAGAATCCATTGCTTGGGGTAGTGGTAACTGATAAAACCACCTTTGAAAACTTTTGGGTGCTTTCTTTAAAAATTAAACATTTGGCTGGGCATGGTGGTTCATGCCTGTAATCCCAGCACTTTGGGAGGCGGAGGCGGGCAGATCACCTGAGGTCAGGAGTTTGAGACCAGCCTGGTCAACATGGTGAAACCCCATCTCTATTAAAAATACAAAAATTAGCTGGGCATGGTGGTGGGCACATGAAATCCCAGCTACTTGGGAGGCTGAGGCAAGAGAATCATTTGAACCTGGGAGGTGGAATTTGCAGTAAGCCGAGTGAGCAACTCGGCAACTATACTCTAGCCTGGGGGATGGCGCGAGGCTGTTTAAAAAAAAAAAAGGTTCAGCATTCACCTACTGTATGACCTATCAATTGTACTTCCAGGTATTTACTTAAGAAAAACAAACAATATGTGGAAATAAGAAGACTTGTAGACAAATGATCACAGCAACTTTATTCATAATAGTACAAATAACCCCACAAGGTAATGGATAAACAAGCGGGACATCAGTGGGGTATACACAACCCTGCACAAGAGAGGAAACATGACTGCAACACCAAAGATGAATTTCACATACATTAGAGTGAAGTGAAAAAGCTGGAGATAAAGGAATACATATTGTGTGCTTTTATCTAGACACAGTTCTGGGAGAAGTTAAACCGCATTTTAGTAAAAACATGTTAGAACACTGGTTTCCTCTGCAGTGGAGCAGAGTTAAATGTAAGAAGAAAATTTCTGCGGGGTTACGAATCAGTACAACTGGACTAGAGGTTTGCCATATGGGGGCATACGTTTGTCAAAACTCTGCAAACTATACATCTAAGATCCGTGCAGTTCATACGTTTGTTTCATTAAAAATGTTCAAGTAATTTTTTTTTAAATGTGTCTACTTTCCCCAAGTTTAATTCATGTTTAGGAGCTTTTCATTTGTCCAAATACTTCTGCTCCTTCAATTTTACCTTATTATATCCTTACGGTAACTGTTTCTCTTTATCTGCTTTTAAAGTTATCGTATGACTGGCTGGGTGCAGTGGCTCATGCCTGTAATCCCAGCACTTTGGGAAGCCTAGGAGGGCAGGTAATTTGAAATTGTGAGCTCTAGACCAGCCTGGTCAACATGGTAAAACCCCGTCTCTACTAACATTTCAAAAATTGGCTTGTCGGGGTGGCAGGTTCTTGTAATCTCTGCTACTCAGGAGACTGAGGCGGGAGAATCACTTCAACCCAGGAGACGGAGGCTGCAGTGGGCCGAGATTGTGCCACTGCACCCCAGCCTGGGCAACAGAACGATAACTCTGTCTCAAAAAAAGAAAGGTTATTATGTGATCTTGCCATTGTCCTAGATATATTTGTATACATAGTTCTGCAAAATTTTTAAAATAACAATATCAGTTTACTTTACTTCAAATCTGATAGCCTAGTTAGAGCAATCAGGCATTACCTCCAATATTACTCCCAAAATTCTATCAAGTCTGCTCTCAATAATGTTAATAATTTCATCACTGGCTCATTTGCATTCTCTTCCTTGTTGACTCGTAGGCTATTTGCCACTGTTGACTAAGGTTCCCATCTTCCTTGGTTTTTGTGATATTATTTTGTCCCAGCTTCTTTTCTCTCTTGAATAACTTTGTTTAGGATACTTTCTCTTAATAATTAAAGGGAATTGCTTGTGCTTCCCCAGTTTCTGCCTTGTGTCTTCCTCCTCTTTGCCTATTTTAAATACTGCCATAGAGTAAAAAAAAAAAATACTTCGATGCCAATTATTAATAAATATCTAGAATAACTATTGACCTTTTGCCTGAGATATAGATTGCAATTTCTCAGTGCAATTATTCCCGGCTGTGATGGTTAATATTAAGTGTCAGCTTGATTGGTCTGAAAGATGCAAAGTATTGTTCTGTGTGTGTCTGTGAGGATGTTGGTAAATGAGATTAAGATTTGAGTGAGTGGACTGGGAGAGGCAGACCCACCCTCTATCAGCTGCCAGCACCATCTAATCAGCCGCAGTGCGGCTACGATAAAAAGCAGGCAGAGGAATGTGGAAGGACTGGACTGGCTGAGTCTTCTGCCTCCATTTTTCTCCCATGCTGGATGCTTCCTGCCCTCAAACACTGGACTCCAAGATCTTCAGCTTTTGGACTCTTGGACCTACACCAGTGGTTTGCCAGGGACTCTTGGGCCTTTGGCAGCAGACTGAAGGCTGCATTCTCGGCTTCCCCACTTTTGAGGTTTGGGGACTCGGACTGGCTTCCTTGCTCCTCAGCTTGCAGACAACCTATTGTGGGACTTCACCTGTGATCGTGTGAGTCATTTCTCCTTAATAAGCTCCCTTTCATGCATACATCCACTTTATTAGTCCTGCCCCTCTAGAGAACAATGACTAACACATTGGCACTCCCACATATACCTCGAAATCAAAACCTGAACTTCGTGTCTTATCATCTAGAGAATCTCTTCCATCTGGACCATTTCCTTTCTTGCCAATGGCCTCAGCAGTTACTGCTAATGTAGGAAACAAACAAACTAGAAAACCAAAAGAGAGAAAAAAAAACAATTTAGTTAACTTCATTTCGTCACCATCCTTAACTGTACTCCCTAACACTCAGCCAATCAGATACTTTTACTATAATCAGGAAAATATCATTCAAACAACTTTACTGCCCTCCACGCCTGATTTTGCTTGGTCTGGCCTCTCATCTTTTCTCACCTAAGCTACAGTAAGTGCCTCCTGGCTGCTCTACCTTTATACTTTTTCCTGCCCCAGGCTAATCTTTACATCACCAGCAGAATCATCTTTCTATATTACCAATCTTGTAGTGATTTCCTACCAAATCTTTCCATGGTTGTTCATTAACTACATGATAAAAGCCCATTTATTAATACTTAGCATATCAAATAAGGATTCCATATCTGGTCCCTGAATACACACAATAAACATTGCTTTTTGCTGACTTTAAGTCACCTCCTCCTTCTTTGTCTGCAGAGCCCAATTTGTGTGAGGTGTCTGGGTGAGACCTCTTTAGCTCAGGGAAGGCGGGGACTGAGCTTATTTGTTTAGTTTTGGGCATGTGATCTTCTTCTGCTGTATATTTGGAAAAACCTCCTGGAAGAGATGTTCTGGCAGAGATGTTTCTCTCTGCCTGAGGCCACAGCTCCTTGCATTTCAGCTTTTGAATGCAATGCCTTGAGGACCTAACGCCTGAAGGTCTTGCGTAGGGACTATGGCCACAGGGACAAGCCAAGGGAGCTGGAGAGATGTCAGCCCAAAGCTGAGGTGTCACTAAACAATACCAGCAACATGCCAAGCCAAGAGAATTTAGATTTGATAAAAAATAATCCCTATTTTAAAAATTTCCATTCGCCAAACGAGTACCTTCCTGAATGACCTCGGTCTTAATAGGGATGAGTTGCTACCATTCCAACCTCACTTCCCAGGATCAAGTCCCAGTAGTTTTCACTCTGTCTAGGGAACAATGTTGCTCATTTTGTGTTTTGAATTATTCTTATTATTATTTTGAGACAGAGCCTTGCTCTGTCACCCAGGCTGGAGTGCAGTGGTGGGATCTCGGCTCACTGCAAATTCCGCCTCCCAGGTTCAAGCCATTCCCCTGCCCCAGTCTCCCGAGTAGCTTGGATTACAGGTGCCTGCCACCACACCCAGCTAATTTTTGTATTTTCAGTAGAAATGAGGCTTCACCATGTTGGCCAGCCTGGTCTTGAACTCCTGACCTCAAGTGATCCGTCTGCCTCGGCCTCCCAAAATGCTGGGATTACAGGTGTGAGTCGCCATGCCTGGCTGAATTATTTTAATCTGTTGGCCTGGAATATTTTTCTCTACCATGTGGCCTGCTACTCATTTTGAAGATATCATTAACCAAGGTTTCCTCCATGAAGCCATTACCCAAACCTGAAGCTAATTCAGGTTTTCTCTGTTTCTACAGACTTTGATATCTATTTATCTTCAGTTTTGCCCTTACCTTTTTTCATTTTTGATTATTTATGTACTGATCAATCCATTATCTTCACTTTTGCCCTTACCTTCTTTCACTATTAATTACTTACATGCTGATCTACCCTCTAAAAATTGAGTATATTGTCCATGAGAATTGCAGCTTATTCCTTTCTATGTATATTTATATGAGTTATCAGTAAGTATTTATAGAAAGCAACAGAGGAAGAAGAAGTGAACTAAATCTTCCTGTATGTGTATGCATTTTTCTACCAATCTATTCATTTGTTCTTGAAAAAATATTCCTGGGTGCTTTCTATCCAGGTAAGGAGTCAGTATGTTTTGGTTATAATAATTGATTTGATGGTCTTCTACAAGTTTATACTTTAATATACTATTATAGAATTCTATTTGTAGTTTTGTTAGAAACTATAAAAGCATTTATATAATGTATGTAAATTTTGCTCATGTTGTCATTTACTTTGTGTTTGGTTTTCAGATGAAGAAATAATCCGTCAGGTGTGGGGGCTCATGACTGTAATCCCAGCACTTTGGGAGGCTGAGGCAGGTGGATCACAAGGTCAGGAGTTCAAGACCAGCCTGGTAAAGATGGTGAAAACCTGTCTCTACTAATAATACAAAAAAGATTAGTGGGACATGTTAGCACGCACCTGTAGACCCAGCTGCTCGGGAGGCTGAGACACAAGAATCGCTTGAACCTGGGAGGCAGAGGTAGTGGTGAACCAGGATTGTGCCACTGCACTTCAGCCTGGGCAACAGAATAAGACTCCTTCTCAAAAGAAAAAACCAAGAATATATCTGAAACACATGTAGCTGCAATTAACCAAATGCTAATATAAAATGTGATCATGTCACAAATGTTTTTGTAATCTTTTAAATAATATATGTTATGAAAAACATTTACTCTCAATATACAAAATTACAAATGTCTTTCTAGTACATATGACACCAAAATATTCTAAAAATAAAGATATTATTAAATAACACTTGCCAGTATATTTTTTTAAATCAGAAGATTTTTTTTAAATCACCTGTTGTAAGAACTAGGATGATGACTAAGTAAAGAACCACCCACACTCACATTTTCTTCAGAATAAAACAACAGAGTTGAGTAGATGCCTGAAGGATTCCCTTTCTCACATCACTGTTGAAAATTTACTGTTTGTAAGGTAAATTATTTCTGAAAGCTATAACACATTTCTTGAGCATATTTTGGAAAAAAATGCTGGTGCATGAGGCACAGTGGGTTTCAATAAATCCATTGTTCTCTTCGCACATTCTTTGAATACATAGTCTATTTTATTATCTTCCACCTTTGTTTATAAGGCAGTTTCTTATTCCAATTCCCTCTCCACCCACTATGTCTTCTTGAAAGTCATAGCTATTTCCAAAGACTTACCCATTCTTCCAGGAAACAATTCCAGATTTGGAAATCCCAAATCCGTTTCCCAAAGGCACATATTCACGAAATCAGAAAATGTTATTTTAATTTACTAACCAATTACAGCACTAACTTCTATGACATCACTTATTTATATCCAACTGTGTCCCTCTGGGCTGAGGTATGACCATGCCTTTACATCACATAATGCTCTTGCTAACAGCTTCTTCTGGATGAACTCACTTCATTTAAACATAAAGGATAAGGCAAAAAGAACCAGCATTTGACAAATGAAAAGATACTTCAAGAAAACGAATCACATACTGCTATGAAGGAGATCTCAAAGTAGAACTCAAAGAAGTTACAGTAAGGGAACAGAAGAAGACATGCTGTAAGTTGGAAGTATTCACAAAAAATTATTTGAATAAATATTTATAAATAATGTTAAGTAAAAGAAGTAAGAATGGAAGCAATTAAGGCAGAAAGCAGCATATACATAATTAATAGCTCTGAAGAAAAAATAGTGGATAAAACATTTATAGATATTATTCAAGAAAACTTTCCAAAAATAAGAGAGATGACTTTACATATTGAAAATACATTTTACACATTAGAAACAGTTGAAATAATTCTCAAAGATGAGTTTTATCCCAATAAATATATGGACATTAAAAATCTTTAGAACATAGAGACAGAAAATTAAGTCATCCATCAACAAGAAAACTCAGGCTGATTAAAGAGTTTCCCACTATAATATGAAGAGATAAAAAATGTGGAACTTCGTCTGTAATGTCCTGAGAAAAACAGAGCCTCAAAGATTTTCTCGGTCAAACTGTTTCCTAAATAAAAATACGGTAGAAAATTAATTTTGGATGTGGACATGAATACAGGGAGTGTATTTCCCATGAGTAATATATTTTCCCAAACTGCCTTATATTAGGGGACACATTTTAACTAACTAAGAAATATACAGAGAAACTGGCAAAAGACGCAAACCGAGCCTTTTCCTTTGAGTATGAACTGGTATTCTACATCATTTACTTTTGTATAAATTCATCCTTAAGGCTTTATCTATAATGTCCAGATTTTGTTTAAGGGGCAGGGTCACTGAAAACTTGGCGAATAAACATTATTATTGTGCGCCAGAATCTGTCGCCATCTCCTTTTGGTTAGATGGAAGGATTGTGTATTCAGGCTCTGATGAGATTAGCCAATAGGCTTGCTTTGTTAAATTCGTTGTTAGTGGAAATGAAATATGTTACCTCCTAGGGGACATTTTTAGCAGCCAACACAGACAATGTTCCTCCTATTTTCTTCACATGTTGAATAGTATATGTTCCTGATGATGGATGCTCCAAAGATCCAGGACCCTGAGTGAGAAAAATGTGGAACAGAGTCCCTCCCCAATCCGGGTTGAATATGTAATACGAGCAAGGCATAGGAGCCTGTGGATTTAAGCCAGAGAAACCTCAGGGATGTTGGCTGGGAATTGTTTGATTCGGTATGCATATAACTAAATCTATCGGGACAATAGAATACCCATAAAGAAAAATGAATACAGACTCTTAGATTTACACATTTCTGCCCCAATCTTTTTCACTCTCACTGTTGTCTCACTTCCCACTTCACTTATATTTTCTTTTTAATTATACAATCATCTTAATAGAATCTTTCCAATGCATTAAACTCAGCGTTTGTAGAAACATATCTTTGTCCTATCCTACTCATATTTAATTGGTTTATGTCATGCTTAATTAAATTACATAATTACACTTACAAAGACAACTTGCTTTAATGACAAGCAGAACTAAAACTTTGTAGACAGGAGGGAGGGTTGGAAAACATATTATTAGCAACTTGTAAACAGGTAGTAGATGCTAATGTGTTTTGTAAGTGTAGGTGGGTGGGTTAGCTAAATGACAGTTGCTTCAGATAGTTTTTATTATGAATATTCACTCAATATACTATGTAGTCATTTAAAAATTGTATGTATAATTTGTGTAGGCATTTAAAAATTATAGCCACACAAACATATGTATGTATATACACATATATGTATATCAACTTCGCTTCGTGTATATGTGTACATGTACACATCAGACTGTCTAATTGCTCAGTATTTGTTATCTTTTACACTGATATTTGGGAACAAAGAGGAAAGAAAATGTATACATATCTTTTGCTTTTTTTAAAAAAATCTTAAAATATTTTTATAAAGTAAAATTTTTGAAGTATTTTCAACAGCAGCAAAACAGTCATAAAAATGCTATTCAATATCAGATTGCATAGCACTGTTGGCCTCCTGGAAATGCAAGTCATTCATCAGAATGATGTTTTGTCTTTTGTTAAAAACCAAAACTGAGCCTTCTTTGCTATGCTTTAAGAATGAGTGACGTATTTGGATCATAGGAGATGATTGTCAAGTGCATATTGATTTCTCTTTGTTCAGAAAATAACATCATTGGTTAAAGAGAGAGAGCCTTTGACAGAGTAGAAAGCAGAGGGACAAGAATTTTCAGGACAAACCGTGGATTTTAAAATATTTCATAGAACTACCTTTTGCTGCCTTGTCTTTTCATCCCTCAAATACGTTTTTACTTGTCGGGGGTCACAGAAAGAAGTGGAAATTGGAAGGCTTGGAGCCTACTAGAAGACAATGCTTTTGCCTCCAAGGGTTGCAACTTTTGCCCAGCAGATACTGGACTCTGTCATGCAGACACCGTCCTTCAGTGAGAAAATGCACAGCTGAATTCCAATCAGCTAACATTTCTTCTCTGCTTGAGTCATGGCTGAGTTATTTGAGAGACACTTCTTTCTTTTCTATAGTTATTTTGGTTAAAATCATCATCAAAGCCTACTTCATGTTTTACTTTTTTTCTACTCTCTTTCAAAGTGTGGACACTTATGTTCAGTGTTTGGTGCTAAGTTAGATAGCCGCATTCCCATTCTTTTTCAAATCTTCTTTCTTTATTTCTTTCTCTTTGTTCTAAACCTTGTCCATGTTGCTACAAAATTAATTGAACTCTGAGTTAAGTAGAGCTACTATTAATATAGTTCTTGCCATTTTATGATGTTGGTTATAGGAATTAAGTACATTTGGGAAGGAGTTTTATTTAGCCTGAAAATGGCTTGAAAATCACATCCTATTTTGTTGTGTTATTATATGTTTTTCCAACTGGTATGGTCTTTTACTTTCAACACATTTTATGTGAAATGTTTTACATGGAACTAACTATTCTCAACAACAAATTCCTAATCCAGTATCAGCCATTCACTGCATACTTAAGAAAGAGGCTGTACGCTCTCTAAAAATAGTTGCATCTAATCTACCTTTTCTCATTAAGACAGAGTTTTAAAAAATGATTATAAAGATGTGTTCAAGAGAAAAGTTCATTTAAAATAAATTCTTTGTGCAAATGCTTATATTTGTATACATTTGGTCAGATTGTTGGAGAGATTATATCCTTTCCTCAGGGGCTCTGTAGTAGCCAAGAGGGTTTACTTCATTTATCAATATTGGAATCTGACACTTGGAGGCCGAGCATTGATAGAGAAATACCCATGTCCCGGATTTCATATCTCTCCTCAGCCAGTTAAGTGAGGCTTAAAAAAATAGGGAAAGAAAAAGAAAAAAAAAGAAAAATGTTTAGTAGTTAGTATTAAATCAAGTTTAACCTGATGGACTCAGAAGGATGGTTTTAATAAAGGTCAGAGAATGCACATAATTCTCTTCCTCCTTCTTTTTGTTAGTTGTTTGAACTTTTCACTCTGTAAAAACATTTCAGAAAGTCTTATTTATTTTATTTGTTTATATTTTAACCAATTTTGGGGTACTTGCAGTTTTTGTATGTCAATAAAAATGGAAAGCTATATGTGGATGGATCTTATTTTTTTCCAACTCTATTATTTACAACTGTGTTATGTCATGGTTTCTATGAAGAACGTTCTTGTGTAAGACGACATGATATAGTAAACTCTGCATAGCAGTACAGAATGACTGAATTCAGGGGCTATGTCTCTAGCATGTATTTTCAAGGTAAGCTAAGAGCATCTATTTACCCTTTCTAAATCACAGTATTTTGGAATATACTGGAATTGTAGCATATTGGACTTTCTTTTTTAAGAGAAGAAAGTAATGTACAGACACATATTCCCCACCCCTTCTCTGCACACACAGAAATACACATATTCATAGTATTAAGCACAAAAGCATGATATTATGCCATTTTAAGGATAAAATATTTACATTTCTAGAAATACAATGGACCCTGACAGAGAAAGAATCTTTACTGCAAAATCTTACTGCAAGATCTGCCCTTCTTTTAAGACATCCAAAGGTGAATGTACTTCAAGGTGCACTGGCTACGCATAGTAATTTATTACCTGGCCTTATTCTGAGACTTTAATAGGCAGAAAAATGCCCCCACCCTCTTATTCTTCAAAAAAAAAAAAAAAACAAAACAAAACAAAAAAACAAACTAGGACCTGATCCCTGAAGCCTGTGCATGTCACAATACATGACAAAAGAGGCTTTGCAGATATAATCAGGACTGTAGACCCCAAAAATGAGGAGCTCCTGGATTTTCCAGGTGGGTTCAATCTAATCACATGAGCCCTTAAGGGAGCTTTGTAGCTTAGGAGGAAGTCATGGGGATTTTCAGTGTGAGCAGGACCTGCAGTGCTGTTGCTGGCCGAGATGGCAAGGACCACATGTGCAGCCCAAGGACAGACCTCTAAGAGCTAAGAGCAGGCCCTGGTTGACAGCCAGCAAGGAAACAGGGAACACAGTCCCCACAACTGCACACAACTACATTCTGCCAGGCTCTGGATTTTTCTCCAGAGCCTTCACGTAGGAGCCCAGCCAGCCAACACGTTGATTTGGGGCTTTTGAGACTTGAAACAGAGATACTAGCCCAGCTAACCCAGACTTCTGACCTACAGATCTCTGAGATCACAAATTGATGTTGGTTTAAGACCCTAAATTGTGGTAATTGATTATAGCAGCAGTAGAAAACTAATACCGAGACTGGATCTAATGGCCCCAGGAGATAGCGAAACTAAAAAGGGAGCGTTTGTGGAGCACATCCTTCATGTCATTGACACTTTTAGATTAGAGAAATATTGTTTTGTCTGCAGAGTCAAGGCCAGATGACTTACCTGAGATCATCACTGAAGAGGAATTCAAGTCCTTTTTTGGGGACTTAGGACTATTCTAAATAAAGCTGCAGCTTCAATTCCAGAGAGGTTTTAAAGCGGCCTCTCAGGGACTGAATCCATCTTCACAGTAACCCCGTGTGTTTGTAAATGATGGATTGAGCTTCTCCACAGGGCCAGATGTTGATGTGGACTTTTATTTGCTGGAGAGGAGATTATAGGGATCTCCCAGTATACAAGTGTCCACTCTGGATTTTATTAGGGAGCAAATGAGCTATGGCCACTCTTGGGTTTAAACAAGGATCCAGGCTTAAAATGCAGCTGCTTCCTTCTCTTTTCCAAGTCACAAAAAAACCGTGCTGCTCGAAATTGACCAGGTCTCCTGTCTACCCCCTACTGGTCCTTCAGGCTGCCTTTTGATTTCACCTGCTCCCCAGCTGTCCCCACATCCTGCCTCCCTGACTTCCTGGGTACACCTAGCTTAAGAGGGGTGAGGACCCAGAGAAACAGCAGAGCTCAACTACTTCTTTCAATTGCTGTTAATTTACCTAATTTCCTCTGTAAGGACCCAGCATCTCCAGTAGTAGAGTATATTAAATTTTGTAAAACCATTTTACCTGATTTGGCAACATGTCTCCCTGTGCCCCACGGTGAATCTGTCAACTTTCATCTGAAGGGTTTTCAGGGCATTTCCTGTTTGCCTGTATATAGCTATGACTCACGGTGGGGAAAGTACTCCTATTTTTTATTCCTACCTCAGCGTTCATCTGATTACCCCTGCTCTGAATCATAGACAATGCATACCATATGAAGAAGCACTTTAGTTGTACCGATTCTAAATTTATTGCCTTTTACATTGTGTAGTATTTCTCTGCCCCATGTATAATGCATAGTTTCATTTTTGGCAGTCTGAATGTCTACCAGCACAGTCGTCCAAAAACCCAGTCCTGGTGCTAATCAATAAACAAGAAGAGCCTTTTGTCAGAGTCATTAGTCTCTGCATTTTATTCTTTCTCAGCAACACATATCAAAAAAAAAAAAAAAAGACGGCAAGCGAAAACTATTAACGAACTCAAGACCTGTGGGGATTGCTGTCAGCCCACTTACTTCTCTGTTAAAAACTTTTATTTTTAATCAAACCTTTCAAAAACTTTTTTCATTCTACACATATCAATATCTTCCTATAAGAAGCGGGTATGCCTTTTCTGGTAGTCACAGTAAAAGTTTCTAAGGGGTCGTTTAGGTATTGACACTGCAGTGCAAGAACGGAACAGTGTCTTTGACTGTAATCAGCTGACCTAAAGCATGAATTTTGTTTTCCGAAGTTCTCCAAGAGTTTTGCTAGAATTTCACTTACTCATATCTTCTTTCTTTTATTCACTTACCTCTTTTCTTGAAATTTAGCCTGGTATTTCTGAAGTATTAGCTCAGGTGTGAATTCCATGGGGTGCACGGGCCCATCTGGTTACCTTCGGATTCTGCCACTCACTCAACGTGAGTTATTTAAATTGCCTCAGTCTTCGCTTACTCATATGTAATATTACCTAACAATTTTGCAGGAAGTGTAAGATGCAATCATGCATATAAAACGCTTAGTATCATGCCTAGCCCTTTGGAAACATTCAATTATGAAGAGTTAGAATTTTTACTTTTTTTTTTTTTAATTTATTTATTATACTTTAGGTTCTGGGGTACATGTGCAGATCACGCAGTTTTGTTACACAGGTATACACGTGCCACGTTGTGGTTTGCTTTATCCATCGCCCAGTATCTACATTAGGTATTTCTCCTAATGCTATCCCTCCCCAATCCTCCCACTCCTTGCTATCACTCCGCTAGCCCCAAGCCCCCCAGGCTCTGGTGTGAGATGCTCCCCTCCCTGTGTCCCTGTGTTCTCATTGTTCAACACCCACTTATGAGTGAGAACATATGGTGTTTGGTTTTCTGTTCTTGTGTCAGTTTGCTGAGAATGATGGTTTCCAGGTTCATCCACGCCCCTGCAAAGGACATGAATTCATCCTTTTTTATGGCCGCATAGTATTCCATGATGTATATGTACCACGAAGTCTATCATTGATGGGCATTTGGGTTGGTTCCAAGTCTTTGTTATTGTGAACAGTGCTGCAATAAACATACGTGTGCATGTGTCTTTATAATAGAACAATTTATAATTCTTTGGGTATATATCCAGTAATGGGATTGCTGGGTCAAGAGGTATTTCTACTTCTAGATCCTTGAGGAATTGCCACACTGTCTTCCACAATGGTTGAATTAATTTACACTCCTGCCAACAATGTAAAAGGGTTCCTATTTCTCCACATCCTCTCCATCATCTGTTGTCTCCTGATTTTTTTAATGATTGTCACTCTAACTGGGGTGAGGTGATATCTCAATGTGGTTTTGACTTGCATTTCTCTAATGACAAGTAATGATGAGCTTTTTCTCATATGTTTGTTGGCTGCATAAATATCTTCTTTTGAATAGTGTCTGTTCATATCTTTTGCCCACTTTTTGAGAGGACTGTTTGTTTTATTCTTGTAAATTTTTTTTAGTTCTTTGTAGATTCTGGGTATTAGCCCTTTGTCAGATGGGTAGTTTGCAAAATTTTTTTCCCATTCTGTTGGTTGCTACTTCACTCTATTGATAGTTTCTTTTGCTATGCAGAAACTCTGAAGTTTAATTACATCCCATTTGTCAATTTTGGCTTCTGTTGCCATTGCTTTTGGTGTTTTAGTCATGAAATCCTTGCCTATGCCTATGCCCTGAATGGTATTGCTTTGGTTTTCTTCTAGAGTTTTTATGGTGTTAGGCCTCATGTTTAAATCTTTAATCCATCTTGATTTAATGTTTGTATAAGGTATAAGGAAGAGATCCAGTTTCAGTTTTCTGCATATGGCTAGCCAGTTTTCTCAACACCATTTATTAAATAGGGAATCCCATTGCTTGTTTTTGTCAGGTTTGTCAAACTGACACAAGAACAGAAAATCAGATGGTTGTAGTTGTGTAGTTGTGTGGTGTTCTTTCTAAGGCCTCTGTTCTGTTCCATTGGTCTATATCTCTGTTTTGGTACCAGTACCATGCTGTTTTGATTACAGTAGACTTGTAAAATAGTTTGAAGTCAGGTAGCATGATGCCTCCAACTTTGTTTTTGTTTTTGTTTTTTTTTTTGCTTAGGATTGTCTTGGCTATGTGGGCTTTGTTTTGGTTCCATATAAAGTTTAAGGTAGTTTTTTCCAATTCTGTGAAGAAAGTCATTGGTAGCTTGATGGGGATAGCATTGAATCTATAAATTACTTTGAGGAGTATGGCCATTTTCACGATATTGATTCTTCCTAACCATGAGCATGGACTATTTTTCCATCTGTTTGTGTTCTCTCTTATTTCCTTGAGCAGTGGTTTGTAGTTCTCCTTAAAGAGATTTTTCACATCCCTTGTTAGTTGTATTCCTAGGTATTTTATTCTCTTTGAAGCAATTGTGAATTGGAGTTCACTCATGATTTGGCTCTCTGTTTGTCTATTATTGGTGTATAGGAATGCTTGCAATTTTTGCACATTGATTTTGTATCCTGAGACTTTGCTAAAGTTGTTTATCAGCTTAAGGGGATTTTGGGCTGAGACGATGGGGTCTTCTAAATATACAATCATGTCATCTACAAACAGTGACAATTTGACATCCTCTTTTCCTATTCGAATACTCTCTATTTCTTTCTCTTGCCTGATGACCCTAGCCAGAACTTCCAATACTATGACACTTTTACCCTCCCAAGACAAAACCAGGAAGAAGTTGAATTTCTGAATAGACCAATAACAAGGTCTGAAGTTGAGGTAGCAATTAATAGCCTAGCAACCAAAAAAAAATCCAGGACCAGACAGGTTCACAGCCAAATTCTACCAGATGTACAAAGAGGAGCTGGTCCCATTACTTCTGAAACTATTCCAAACTATACAAAAAGAGGGAATCCTTCCTAACTCATTTTATGAGACCAACATCATCCTGATATGGTCTCATAAAACCTGGTGGAGACACAAACAAAAAAGCAAATCTCAGGCCAACACCCATGATGAACATCAATGCAAAAATCTCCAATAAAATACTGGCAAACCGAATCCAACAGCACATTCAAAAAGCTTATCCATCACGATCAAGTCAGCTTCATCCCAGGGACGCAAGGCTGATTCAACATCCACAAGTTTTTAAATATAAGCTACCACATAAACAGAACCAAAGACAAAACCACATGATTATCTCAATAGATGCAGAGAAGGCCTTGTCTGCAAAATTCAACAGCCCTTTATGCTGAAAACTCTCAATAAACTAGGTATTGATGTAATTTATCTCAAAATAATAAGAGCTATTTATGACAAACCCACAGTCGATGTCATACTGAATGGGCAAAACCTGAAAGCACGTCCTTTGAAAAGTGGCACAAGACGAGGATGCCCTCTCTCACCACTCCTATTCAACATAGGATTTTTACTTTTTTTCTCTCTCCAACTTGTGTACTCCTATTCAGGTTTTTTTATTCATCTTCTCAAAACAGCATTTAGGCAGGGCATAGTATTTGGGGCTTCTGTAGGGGGTATTCTTGTAACAGCAAGAGGAGCATCAGCAGTGTCTGCCAGCAGGGGAATTCTGGGGAAATAGGAGTCTACGGTGTGTGTGTGCTATAGACCGAATGTTTGTATCCCCCCAGTGTTGAAATCCTTGTCCCCAGTGTGATGGAATTTGGAGGTGCGGCCTTTGGTAGTTCATTGGGTCACAGGTTAGGATCCCTGTGAATGAGATAGGCACCTTATAAAAGAGGCCACAGAGAGCCTGCTCCACTTTCTCCCACTACATTAAGTTACAGCACAAAGACTGTCCCCAATAAACCAGAAAGCAGGACCTCACCAAACACTGAATCTGCTGGCATCTTGATCTTGGACTTCTCAGCCTCCAGAACTGTGAGAAATAGATTTCTTTTGTTTATAACTCATCCAGTTTATGATATTATTTTATAGTAGTACAAATGGATTAGGACTGACTGACACATTTCTCCATCTGTAGGAAGGTCACCAGTGCTGATGAGGCCACTAGGAAAGGTGGTATGTATTTAACACCTTCAGTGGTGGAACGTGGCAGGTGATCTCAGATGGTTGTTTTGTTTCTTACCTGCTACAACAGGCTTCTTCCCTCATTTCTCTTAATAATGAAAGTTGCTTACAAAACTGGACACATCCCTATGGCTAGACTAATTACAGAATTTCATATTGTTCTTATTGAGTTGCAGGTGAATTATAGACCTAAATTAGCCAATTATTAGATTCATTCATGGAGATTGATACAAGCAAAATTCGAGACCAAACACCTCAAAAGTGAAGAATGGCTGGGCTCAGTGATTCATGCCTATAATCCCAGCTACTCAGGAGGCTGAGGCAGGAGAATTGCTCCCATCTGTAATCCCAGCTACCCAGGAGTCTGAGGCAGAAGAGTCACTTGAACCCGGAAGTCAGAGGTTGCAGTGAGCAGAGATCATGCCATTGCACTCCAGCCTGGGCAACAGAGCGAGACTCTGCCTCCAGAAAAAAAAAAAAAAAGTAAACAATGCAGACATGGGAGGAGAAGTGTGTACTGGAGGCAGAACAGCCCTACCAAGGTACAATTTGTGTCCATGAGTCCAGAAATGGCCAAGACCACTTCCTGCTCTTGGAAGAAGAGCTTTTCACCACCTTAGTTATTGAGTCGCATTGCATTTCCTTGCATGTCAGTTAGGATTCTTAATTCTATTCTGTTGCCCCGTGCAATTTAAGATTTCCACTGAAACTCTTCATTTTCAAGAGTCTTGTTGTCAAAGGATCCAGTTTTTTTGTTTTGTTTTGTTTTGTTTTGTTTTGTTTTTGTTCTTTGAGACAGAGTCACTCTGTCACCCAGGGTGGAGTACAGTGTTATGGTCTCGGCTCATTGCAACCTCCACTTCCCCAGTTCAAGCGATTCTCTGGCCTCAGCCTCCCGCATAGCTGAGATCACAGGTGCCCATCACCACGCCTGTGTCTACTATATTTTGTATTTTTAGAAGAGACAGGGTTTCACCACATTGGTCAGACTGGTCTCGAACTCCTGACCTCATGATCTACCCACCTTGGCCTCCCAAAATGCTGGGATAACAGATGTGAACCACCATGCTCAGCCAGGTTCCAGGTGCTTTTGACAGTCCCAGCATTATTCAAAATCACCATCTTTTTTACCAAATATACACATCATTGACTACATTGTCTTCTGTTGTACACGTAACCATCATATTTCACTCTGGCAAATATGTTTTCCTGCTGGCCAACACCATACACAGCAGGACACACCAAATTATTGTCAGAAGTACATTTTTAATGGGCAAAATGGAAGTTCGGGAAAATAGAAAATTTGGTTGGACAAGAAATGTGGGGAAGGATTTGGAATATGGAGTATATTGAGAAAAACATCTTTTCTCAGGTAATCACAGGAAAGGGATGTCTCGTGTAGAATAAAAACAATAGCACCTGGGCAATGCAGAAGAAGTTTATTGAGGAAAGAGGAAGGAATCACCAAAACCAAGAAAATCAGCAAACAAAGGCCCCCAAAGATTAACTTTGCTTTCTCCCTTATTTGCCCAGAACCCAGTTCCTTTACGTTATAGGCCAATAGACCCCCTTTTATCTTCAGATTTATTTTGGATCTCAGATGATCTGAGCATCACTTCACTTGGCCTGAGGAAGTGAAATGATGGACGATAAGGAAGATACCATTATGTTCTTAGATTCTCTCTATGATAGATGTTGAGAACTCTTCATTTATGTTTTCTGAGTGAGATTGGTCGATGGTAGGCCCTTCACATTTGCAAAACTGGACACACTCAGGGTAATGAGCCATTTCATTATTGTACAGTCTTTTCTTACGTGCAATGCTTTGAAGGCTTGAACTTATGTAAATAATATTTTAGAAACCACCATATTGTATTGTGGAAGATACAACTTTATTGTGCAAAGCATGTTGTATCTGTTTTACTGCAGTGAGTCCAAGTGATTCCATCTGAGTTTTAAGCCTGTGTTGTGTGAATGGGGAGGACTCACTCTTGCTAAATATGTGTAATTCGCCACCATCTGGAGGTAGAGGCATTATGGTTTTAATCCTATAAAATAAGCATTATATATGATTTGAAATGTGCTAAATTCTTCGGTTTAGTTAAAAATATTAATTTGGTTGGCACTAAAAACATATCTTTTGGTTGGGTCATTTTATATCTTTATGAGGTTAATTAAACTTACATAGTGGATTTATCCACATGAAATTTCTGTTTTTCATTAAAACTGAACTTTCAGGGAATAAAAAGACACATGATCATTTAGAGCTAATTTATTAAAAAAGGGCAGGTTTTTCCACCAATCCAAGAAAAATGGGCCTTCACTGACGAGCCCCATGGATGCCTACACATACGCTCACACACATACACTCATACAGACTCACAGGCACACACTTGCACACCTCAGTCAAGGAAATGGAGTGATCTAATTCTTTTTTGTTCGTGTCTCTACCCGTCATATTTATTTACTCTCTTTCCCCCCTTAAACATGTGCTTTTACACCAAAATGGGCAGTAGCTAAGGAATGTGTGCAAACAGGGGAAATTAAATGGTAAGCTGTCCTGAGGGCCATTTAAGCCTGCAGTTGAAGAAGATGTGGAGAGCTCAAATGTCCTCCCTAGCTTGGCATTATTTCTCAGGTGGAAGAGACTGTTGTTTAATTCCAGGTAATTTATAAGAGACTGGATAATTTATATTGAAAGAGGTTTAATTGACTCACGGCTCTGCAGGCTTTACAGGAAGCACAGCTTCTGAGGAAGCCTCAGGAAAGCTTTATTCCTAGCAGAAAGTGAAGTGGGAGCTTCATGTCACATGGAAAAAGCAGGAGCATGCAAGAGAGAGAGAGAGAGAGAGAGAGAGAGAGAGAGAGAGAGAGAATGAATGGCGGTGGGGAGCAGGAGATGTCACACATTTTTAAATGACCAGATCTTGTGAGGACTCGCTATCACGAAGACAGCACCAAGCCATCAGGGATCCACACTCATGTTCCAAACCCCTCCCACCAGGCCCCAGTATTGGGGATTACAATTCAGATGGCATTTGGGCAGAGACAAATATCCAGAATAAATCACCAGCATTGGCTGACTCTTCCATAAATGTTAACAGTCCCCTCATTTCTGTTTCTGAAGAGAAGGGAAGGTTAAGGCTATCTTAACTAGCTCAACTGATTTGTGGCTGTGGCTTATGGATTCTATCTCTCAAGAGCCTTTGAATTTTCTATTTTATTGCTTGCCACTTTAACCACTGTACTAATTGAATCTATATCCTCTCTGCTATTCATCCAAAATGCCGATGCTACATACATCATACTAAAATAGAACACTGGTTAAATCACACTCACACTTAACAACTTGGACCAAAGCTGACTCTTGTTCACTTAATTAACTTGCAATGCTTCATGCCTTGCCATCAGCCCAGTGAATGGGTGAATGAATGAATGAATGAACGAGTAAATGTATAAGTGAAGGAAATCTCCATGCTGACTTTTCATTCATGTTCATTTTTAAATGAGGGATTTCCTGTGTTCACTACCAGCTTTGCTTCTTTTGTTTCAGCGTACCCATATTTCCTTTCTTATTAGCATCTGTTTTTATTTTTATTTTTGCTATTGTTATTTCTTTTTTGAATTATTATTATACTTTAAGTTCTGGGGTGCATGTGCAGATTGTGCAGGTTTGTTACATAGGTATACACGTGCCATGGTGGTGGTTTGCTGCATCCATCACCTTGGCATCTACGTTAGATATTTCTCCTAATGCTATTCTTCCCCAATCCCCTCACGCCCTGCTATTCCTCCCCTAGCCCCCAACCCCCAGGCCCCAGTGTGTGATCTTCCCCTCCTTATGGAGATACTCCACTAGCAATTTTAAGGCCATGAAAGATTTAGAGATGACGTAGCATTAATTATGATTAGCTATGGCAGTGACTACAGAGATCCTGTTAGGAAGTTTACATTCTTGTTTATCAGTCCCAAGCAATAATTATCCTATTTTTTATTGTTTAAATGTAAACCACAAGCTTAGACTTTTGAAAAAAGTACCTCCCCAGGTCGATGTAAGTTCAGTAAATAATTTCTCAGAGTTGTTTCTGCTTATGCCTAGCTGTTTATTGATTTTATCAAATTCCTGTCAGTGTTTCCATCCACTACACTGTGCTTTTTTCTATCACAGCTCTTGCTCTCAGCATCACATGAGTCATTTTGTGGCCGTAAAATAGGCAAATAGTTAATTGTATCCTGTTAGTACACACACCTTCGTTGAGTGGAGGAATTCCAAATTTCCATGGTCCAGCCCCTCATCTGTAGTATTCAAATTTGCAACTGGGCAGCCAGTTTTGACAAGACCCCTGATTAGTCACAATACGGTATTTAAAACAGAACATTTCTTCCCTCTGCCTCAAGGATGTTCCTGCAAGAATTTAGAGATAATCTGACTCGGCATGTTGAGGATATGTCATTCCAATGAAAAATGCAGTTTGGTCAACACAGTCTGAATTAATATATTCTAGAGATGATTCTGATCATTTCATTCTGAACAAGAGAGAAGGTTTTTACCTACTTTCTGAAGTTATTTGGGTTTTCTTGGATACTAGCTTGAAACCATCCAATGATGCTAAATTAAAATTTAATAGAAAATTACAACTGTTTGATACCTACAAATATAAATATCTACAAAAATAATATATAGTTTTCCTTTCCATATATATGCATGTATATATATATACTCTTTTTCTAAATTACTAATTATTACATATTTCAAAAAAATTTCAGGTATCAGACAAATCACCATATGAAAATTCAATTTTATAAAAATTCTACAAGAAGAAATAAGCACAGAAACTTATTTTTAGACTCTGTGGTTATTGTTATACCATCATTAAAATAAAAAATGTAATTCCTTATCTTATGTAGGCCCTAAAACATCTTTAAGAATAATAATGAAGCTTTCCAACACACATGAAACATTTCACAGCAATTTTCCCACTGGATTCACAGAGTGAATTCTTCGGAGGAAAGAATCGATGACTCATCATTGGCTCAACATTGTTGGTTGACTGTTGTGAGATTTTCAGGTTGTTTAGGATTCAAGGACTCCCAAAGTTCTATATTATTACTATTGTTTTAATCAGAGATAACCTCAGAATTTCCAAGGAAATATAGAGTACCTGGTCAGGTCTTGCCCCCAGCCTTTATATGACTTGAGGTTTGTCCTTGCTCAGCACTGCCTGCTACTGGGTGGCAGTGTCCGTCTAACTTGGGGATTGTTAGCAAGCCCATTTTTTAAATAAGAGTTATAGCTACTCCCTTAAACTCCATTTTGACCTCTATATTTAATTTTTTTTCTTAACTTCTCAGTTTCTTTGGGTGTGAAGGAGAGAGTTCCTTTAATTATTTTTTTTATTTAATGGGAACCTTCTAGGAAACAATATTGGTTTTTATTTTTATTTTTTTCAAATGATGGTTTCTCATAAGAGTTTATCAAAGAAACTGTTGCTTCTTTTTAAAAAGTTTAAGGCTAGATTATAGAATTTCAAGGTTCACAGTGTTTGAGAGACCACAGAAATCTGATAATTTCAATATCCTTAAAACAAATGAGGAAACTGAGGTCAGGTGTGTTAATGATATGGCCTGAGTTAACAAGAGCTGGGACGGCTAAATGGATAATTAGGTTAGCGATTATTTCATTCTACCATTTTCTCCTCAAAACCATTCCTCAGTATTAGGTGGTTCTCACATTGCCATAAAGAAATATCTGAGGCTGGGTGATTTGTAAAGAAAAGAGGTTTAATTGGCCCACAGTTCCCCTGGCTGTACAGGAAGCATGAGACTGGCATCTGCTCGGCTTCTGGGGAGGCCTCACAAAACTTACAATCACGGCAGAAGGTGAAGGTGAAGCAGGCTTCTCTCACCGGGCCAGAGCAGGAGAGACAGAGAGAAGTGGGAAGTGGTACACGCCGGGCGTGGTGGCTCACGCCTGTAAATCCAAGCACGTTGGAGGCCAAGGTGAGCAGATCACTTGAGATCGGGAGTTCAAGACCAGCCTGGTCAACATGGTGAAACCCCGTCTTTAAAAAAAAAGAAAAATAAATAAATAAATAAATAAACAACCAAATCTTGTGAGAACTCCTTATGATGAGAACAGCACTAAGGGGGTAGTGCTAAACCATTAGAAACCACCCCATGATCCAGGCACCTCCCACCAGGCCCCACCTCCAGTACTGGAGATCACAATTTGACATGAAATTCAGGTGGGAAAACAGATCCAAACCATATAGTCAGAAATCTTCCATACCATACAACAGCTTTGGCACTCTTTTATTATTTACTCATGTATTTTCTGAGATCAACAATGTGAGGAAATGCTCAATTGTATTTCCCTTTTCTTCAAGATACGGTGTATAGTCTTACTGCTGTTTCTCCATTCAGCAATCATTTAATCAACACTTTCTATGCCCTGAGCACGTTGGTAGGGTTGGGAAGTACAAGATCATGACTATAGTTGTTGCTCTTTGGAATCAAATATATCTGGACCAAACAGTTATTTATTTAGGATGTGCCGCGATGGTCCAGCCCTGTTCTGTGCTGGTTTGTATTTGGTGCTTTTTTCTCCGTGAAAAACGCTCAGCTCAAGGGTGTGTGGCGTGTACCTTCTGATGGGGAGTCCAGGCTGAGATGGGATGCAAGCTGGATCGTGGATCATTTCTTCAACTTGAACAAGTTTCAGGACGCTCAGAGGAGCCTGGTCACACCTGTTACTTCCTACTCCTCTACTGAAGTCTGGGGACAATGCAGTGACTCCACAGTAAGATGAACGAACATGATCTACACTCTTCAGGTCGTGTTCCTAAATCATCCAAAGAGGCTTCAACTGTGAGACATGGAAGGACTAAGGAGTCTGTTCTCTGTACATCAATTTCAAAGACACTCATTATTTCCACCTCTATCTGCTTGCTTAGTAGACATGAAGTGGAGAGGAGACAAATGGTGACAGGAATGGGTGACGATGGCAGGAATTCGTGAGATGTTCATGGGGGGTCAAACTTGGCCACATGACTGAGGAGAGATAGGGGTGTCTTTGTTGCTGATACGTGGCAGGTCTTTGTGCCGAGCCAGTGGCAACTCTGTGCCTGGGGTCCCTACTGGAAACACACCCAGTACCGAGAAAGCCCCGGGTTCAGTCCAGGGCTTCTACACTTGGCTCTCTAAAGGGAAACTGAAGAAAGTCAGTCACAGGAAGTAGCATTTGACCTGGACCTTGACAAATGAGAAAGGTGAGGGATGAAGACTTCTTTAAAAAATCAACTTGTATGTTATTTGATGATTATATTAATTTTTTTTTTTTTTTGAGACCTAAGTCTTGCTCTTTCACCTAGGCTGGAATGAAGTAGCCCAATCCTGGCTCACTGCAACCACCACCTCCCAGGTTTAAGCAATTCCCCTGCCCCAACTGTATTAACTTTTATTGAACTGTAAAGTGGTGATGGTAAGAACCAGGTTGAAGGGGATTGAGGAGAAAATAATGGAAGTAGAAGCCTAGTCTACTCGCCGAAGACATCACAGCGTTTTGAGTGCCCTTGAGGTGCTTTTTCCATAGGTCATGGTGGTGCTCGTGCGTTCCAGTGGGCTTGTGGACATGTCTTTCACTAGACTTGGGACTGGGGAAAGTCTTTGGTGACTGTCCTTTTCTTTAGCAGGATACTTGGTGCATAGTAGGTGCTCATTAAATTAAAAGCTGTTAGTGAAGGAATCAAAATTCTTGCTCACGTTTCTTGGCAGACTAGGCTAGGTAAATTTATTTTCAGAAATAAATTAACTCCCATAATTTCTGGAGTCCTCTGTAGGAGGACCCTTGACTCTTTCCTCTCCTCTTTTGCTCACTTCCAGGTGCCCAGGCCCCCACATTATACAAAACCCTTTCATCTGATATACTGGATATATTTTACTTAAATGTAAACTTTATACATGTTACTCTTGAGGCATGTTAGGTCTCATTAGTATTGGGTAATTCCAGGCTGAAGTATATAGGAGGAATTTCAGGCACTGGTCAATAGTGCTTGATTTATGAAAGTGGGGAAAGCTGTTTCACTGAAGGTGAGCGTTTGGTTTCTCGAAGTGACCTTTATCTGGGAGCCTGTTGTCCCCAGTCTGTCTGACTTTCTCAGTGCCTGTGATCTTCCGTATGGCATCTCCCTTCCTGCCCAGGTGTCTGACACCTGCCTGTGCTCAGCCGTCCTCAGGGCGGGCTTCCTGCTGCAGCGTCCTAGTGGACTCTGTTTCTGGGTCTCCTTTCTGTCTATCCTTTGCTCTCTCTGACTCATTCTGTCTTCACATGATCAGATACTTCTTATTGCCTTCCCATCTTTGATTTAAAATAAATACATAACGAAACTGCCTATGTGGGAGACCAAACTTGAGTTTATACTGGCTAAGCATAGCCTGAATTTTTCTATCTCAAGTTGTTCACATACCATTAAACTTCCTGAGACCAGCAACGTTTACACTACTTAACATTTTCATAAAACCTCTGCTATTGGTTAGGGTTTTTTTTTTTTTGGCCAAGATACATTCAATTTCACTCTAGTTTTTTGGTCTACGTCTCTTGTTTGATGTTATCTGTGGGAATCCCAAGGGCTTTGGGGGCTGCCACAGTTGTTCCTTGTCAAGGGGAAACTGCATATTCACCAGCTATGTTCTGGGAAGTAATTGAAAATGTGGCTCTTGAGTGAAAATGAAAAACAGAATGACCACCCCCCCCCCCCCCCCCACCCCAAACCCCCTCCCCCCCCCCCCCCCCCCCCCCCACACCTTCACCTTCACGTCACTTCACACACACGCAACTGATGCTCATCTCAGCATCTCCACTTCAAGGCAGAGACAGAGGCGGTGGCTGTTTAATGCTGAGTCAGGTAGATGTACATGTGAAAACTGAAGCTTTTACCTAGAACTGTGGTGTAATAACACACTACCATATGTAAGAAGTCTGAAATATGTTTCTGATATGCTTTTGTTGGAGCTATAAAGTTTTTTTTTCTCAGTTGCAGTGGCACAGAAAGATACTGTTAAATGTCAAAAATGACACAAAATTAAAGATTATAAGAAATCAAAACTGCAGCAGGAGCCTGAAAGGCTGGATTTTACTGACCTGGGCCCTAGACTTGCGCACTTCCCTGCACAGCAGGCAGCAGGCTTGGACTTAAGCCTGGAAGCTGCGTCGTGTAGGTTCTTCGACCGGGGTGTTTAAGGGAGTGTTAGCTGTGGAGTAGCCTGTGAAGTGTGCTTTTGCATACTTGGTATTTATTTGAATTGGGACTCGTGATTTGAAATGCCTACCTGTGCACCAATGTGTGTGTGCAACACCTTCTTCACAAGTCTGCCGTGAGGGAATGTGAAGATCAGAGGAAACAAAAGTTTCCTAAATGACCATCTAGGAACCATCCCTATAACTGCACATATAGATACAATTTCCTGTTTTACCAACCTTTGCAAAGCCTTCAATAAAGGAGAACAAACGTTTAATAATCTAACAACCAATAAACATGACTTGTTTGTAAAATGTTTACCTGATGAGACAATTTGACAACATCAACAATTAGTTTTGTTTATACATCAATAAGTTGACAAGTGTTTATAACCCATCTGATGTTCTTCCCACTAAGATACAATGGAAGTGTCATCCTGGGAGTTTACAGTCAAGCCTGGGGTAAGACCTGCATGATATATAAAGAGTGTATTGTTACATGCTACGTTCTGTGGTACATTTCATAAGTATTCAAATGTTAGAAAAGAAGAAAATAAGTGAATAATGTATTTTTTAATGTGTACGAAAAGTCACTTTTTTTTTTTTTTTTTTGAGACGGAGTTTCGCTCTTGTTACCCAGGCTGGAGTGCAATGGCGCGATCTCGGCTCACCGCAACCTCCGCCTCCTGGGTTCAGGCAATTCTCCTGCCTCAGCCTCCTGAGTAGCTGGGATTACAGGCATGCACCACCATGCCCAGCTAATTTTTTGTAGTTTTAGTAGAGATGGGGTTTCACCATGTTGACCAGGATGGTCTCGATCTCTTGACCTCGTGATCCACCCGCCTCGGCCTCCCAAAGTGCTGGGATTACAGGCGTGAGCCACCGCACCCGGCCCTGAAAAGTCACTTTTATTTCAATACAGGTCATTTCAAGAACTAGTATTTCAAAGGAGCTAGATGACGTTGCAAAAAACTGCTATATGCCAATTTCTTCTCTATTTTCTCTAGATAAGACATGCCTCTTTCTTTTGGACAGCTTCTCTAGAGTTGTTCTTCTTAGTCAGGCAAGTCCTACCTAGCCTTGAGGAACAGAGGAAACCAAGCCTTTGTTTTGACATAGTCAGACATCCCTTGTTGTGCCAAGTATAGGGGACTTTCAGGCGGGGCTGGGTGAGGAGGAGTTCATTTTTATAAGGAGTTTTTAGAAGAGGACGAATTTCTGGTGTAGACTTGGGTAGTCAGCCCTGAGCAAAATCTACTGACAGGAAAGGTTTCGGTTTCTAGAAATGAACTTCCTAGAAAGAAAGAGTGAGAGGCTATTCTAAAGATTTGCTTTCAGCGTAACTTAGCACCATGGCATTTGGGAGAACGACTGGCTTTAGGCTGGAGGCCCCTGGAAGACCTTGTCATGTTTGCTTTGCCATGTTTTGGGAAACAGAGGGTGGACATGTGGGTGTGAACTAAGAGAACATTGAACTTGAAAATAGTATTTTTTACCTCTCTATTGAAGACTCATCAAAGAAGTTAAAAAATGCCTTATCTCTATTTTCATCTGCTGGTAGGCTTCACTGATGCGTGTTGGTTAATGTCTCTTGACTCTCATTATTTCTTCACCCTCAGAACAGCCCTCTGATGAATTCAACTTTTATACACACATTTGTCTGCATGGTGTATTTCCAATAACATGACCCCCAATTCAAATAAATACCAACTTAAAAAAAAAAAAAAAAAGAAAAAACACTTCACAGCCTCCTCTAGAGTTCTGACAATTAAATAACCATAGCAGAGGAACCTAAACTTCATGGATTCAATTATGACTGCAAAATATGCTGCCCAATTTTCCCAATGTTCCAAGGTTACAAAATTTTATAATCCTTTAGGCCTTAATTGCATTAGAAAATTCTTGCATTTTGGAGATCTTCACAATCCTAAGTGTGAGGCCCCACTCTGCCTTATAGTACATTCGGACTAGCAGAAGCATCTCAAATCAGGACAGAGTCACAGGACTGTGCAGTGCTGGCTCAACAGCAGTGCCAAGGTGGAAGCAGTCAAAGCAACAGTTTCAGTACCCAGGTCTGACTTTCTAGTTTTTTGTCTTTGTCTTGTTTGGAAGTGGCACTGAACACTTAAAATAAGTAGAGCTCTTCAAATTGCAGGGTAATATCAAGAAGGAGCTACTAGACTTCTTGTTAATAGGAATAAGCTTTTGAAGAGATGGGTTAAGAACTGACATAGTAAGTAAATTGGGAAGAAAGAGGGGGGGAGAGAGAGAGAGAGAGATAGATAGGTAGATAGATAGGTAGGTAGAGAGAGAGAGAGAGCTGTAACCACATAGGTACACTAAGCTGCTTAAGAGACGTCATGCCTGCTGCAGATGATGATGCAACCAAGAGCCTCACAATGATATTTTTGACAATAGATGAGGAAGTTAAAGTCCAAAATTAGTCACATTATTCACTCAGGTTTACATGACCAGAAAGCAATTAAGCAGAGGCTGGGAATATGACCAGAATTCCTTCTTTGACTCTAGGTCAGTGCACTTTCCTCTCCTATGGAAAGACTTTACTGAAGTGGTCCAGATATTGATCTTATTCATCAGAATATGAGAGATTTGAGCAGATAGGTATGTGCATGTACACACACACACACATATATATACACAATTATTGCAATCAAATTTTAGTTTCTCAGACATATCCAGTTCAGAAAAGCAGAAATGTCCATGTTTTTTGGGCTGTGTGGGTCCCAGTCCTAACTGTTCTTTAACTTTCTAGGTCAACCATACACAAGTAATGTAAATTCTCATCTTAGTGTATAATTAAATAAGTGAATGCATTTATACTACCTGTGTCCTGGTTCACTAAATGACAGAGTCACTAATTTTTAAATAATTTTTGGAACTCCACTTTTACTGCATTATTGGAATGAACTGAACTGAGTTTGTAGAACTGATGGATGGAGGCTTTTGAAATCAAGATACAAACTTTTGTTGGGAGCAAAGTAAAGGTAACACGAAAGCAACAATTTTACCAGATTAATCTGGGAAGAATACACTCTGATAAATGGCTACATCTGAATCATCACGTATTGCATGAAGCAAAGCTATTTTGGGATGTGAACTTTAAAATCAGTTATAAGGTTTGAAAATGTAGTGCTTCAGGAGTTTCATACCGATTTCAACAGAATCTTGGGATTTGGACAGGTGAGATTAATGACAAAGACCAGCCTTATGTCCTAATGCAATAGACCAAGGCAGAGGAAAACGTACAGGAGGAAGTATTCTGGGCTGAACAGGGGAACCACTGGAATGACCTTAAAGGGAAAAGTCCGAAATTTAGATTAGTAGAAGGAAGAAGTGATGCTCTTGAAGAGCTGGGTTAAGAAAAGAGAAACACGATTTTAACAAAAATTTGGAGTTGTAGTGCACCCTATGGATATGGCCAAAGTGTCCTAAAGAACGTGGCTTTCAAGGAAGAGCCCAATGGCAAACACAGGAAAGATGGAGTTGTATTGGTTTTCAGGTGCTTACTACATGTGGATTCTGAACAACAGCCTAGTGTCTCCGTCCTAAGAACTTGTAATTCTAAGAATGAAATGCTGATGCCATAATAATGGTGACGTCCTTCCTCTGTCACTCTTCACAAAGAATGGGGCTGGCGCCAGTGGCTCATGCCTGTAATCCCAGCACTTTGGGAGCCGAGATGGGTGGATCGCTTGAGGTCAGGACTTCGAAACCAGCCTAGCCAATGTGGTGAAACCCCGTCTCTACTAAAAACACAAAAATTAGGTGGGCGTGGTGGCACATGCCTGTAATCCCAGTTACTCAGGAGGCTGAGGGAGGAGAATCGCTTAAACCTGGGAGGCAGAGATTGCAGTGAGCTGAGATTGCACCATTGCACTCCAGCCTGGGCAACAAGAGCGAAACTCCGTACTGCTCCCCGCCCCACAAAAAAAAAAAAAAAAAAAAAAAAATAGAGTGGAAGTAGTATTCCCAAAGAACATTAAACATTTCCTCTTCATCTTAGGTGTGAGGTGATTCCCATGTGGTGCTTTCCCATTTTAGGAAACAAAATAGGTCTAATGAAAACTTTCAATAATCAAAATCATTACTGGATTCTTCACTGCCATCTCCCATCTCCTAGATTTTCTCTGTTCCTTTTAAAAAGGTAATCAGGACTTTTGATTGTTTTTACTCCATCCATTTTAAGGGTGGTCAACTTCTATGAGTCCTTGTAATACAGGACAGAGTCAAAGGAAGAGGAAGAACAAGCTGGATAAGTGTTTCCAGTGGGTGAGTCACAAACTCCAAGGGCTCCCCTTACCACAGGCAGGAATAGTATCAGTCTCCGTGTCTACTTTGTAAAAGAAGTTGATAACATAATGATTTTGTGTGTTCTTTTTTTTTTTCTTTTTAAGGTGGGTTATTTGAATAATTCTGTTTCATTTACAATATGTAGTGGCAATCAGAGGAGTATCATAATGTGCCCATCTGCACATGAATGTCATACATATCAGTTGATAGTCTTCATTTTGAGCTTATTATTGTTTAAAAACATTAATAGTGAAATGAACTGAGTATTGAAGTGTACAAAATTGATACTAATTCTGCAAATTTGCCTCAAAAGGAATTGATCAGCAGGCTGATAATTTGTATTCATTGAATCCAAATTCTTATATGGCAGCTTAGGATGTCTCTGGCTCTTTAAAAACATGTGTTTAAAAGAAAAAATGGAGTATGATTATATCCAAATTGTCTTTCATTTGTTCAGAATAAAGCCTTTCTGTGTCCTCAATGTATTATTTTTAGAAAAGACCTTACAAAGAACAGCCTGAAAACTCCCATGCCCTAATTTAGAAACAGCATACAAAATCTATACAAATATACTCATTGTTTTTTTCAGAAAAAAAGATTATAAGCATCAGTTTATGAAACATACTTGATGTTATAATTATAGTTAAATTTCAATTACTATTTAGAATGCAGGCATGCACATGCTTTAGATACGCAAACCACAAATGATACAATGCGCAATTTTGTATTTACTTGTTGGAAAAACTCACATCATTTTTTACATAATTATTTAACAGTAAGTGGAAGCATGTGTTCTGTTATTGGATGGGAAAACTGAGATTGGTCTTTAAATGTTGTGAATAGTATTGGATGGTACTTAAATTAATGTTGTAATATATTAAATATTTTTTAAAATTATTACTGTATATTTTGTCATGACTATATCAAAGTTGTGATATTATTTAAAATAATTACTAAGAGAATTTAAATGTCGCTCCATTGAAAGTTAAAGAGTAAAAGATATTGTGGAATTCCGATCAATGTAATAACTCTTGAGACATGTTAAAATAAATAAATATAAGAAGATAGAGATTGCAATTAATCATAATGTTTGCCATGTACCTATTCTTCAGTTAATGAAACAAAAATCTGAGATGAATTGCAATTGTTGCTATTGAAACTTCCCAGGAAACCAGAAGTAAGTTATTTACAAAGCTGTATAGAGAAATAAGTCTGGATTTATTCCTCCTTAATTTGGGAGAGAATTGGCTCAGGAGAATTTTGCTGCTCCTGAGAAATGGCCAGAAGTCTCACGTCCATATTCTGACCCCACTCTGCAATTCTTTCAAGGAATTCCAACTAATGTTAAGTGAGCTTTCACTAAATATGAGATGCTGGGCTGGTGGAGAGAAGAATCACAGCATCAGAAACATCTGAAAACACTCCCTGTCCTCAGACAGTCTGAGAGCTAATGTGAATTGATGTTATAGAACTGTAGTTGAAGGTGGAATGATTTTTATTCATTCATCCAACAAACACTGGCTGTTATAGAGTACATGTCTGTGCACCCCTAAAATTCATATGTTGAAGGAGGAGGTGGGGCATGTGGGAAGTGATCAGGCCATGAGGGTAGAGACTCTTGATGGCATAAACGCCCCTGTGTGGAGAGGAAGAGAGTAAATCTTCTCTCTCTTTCTGCCCTGTGAGGATGCCAGTGGGCAGACATCCACCACTCGGAAGACAGCTCTCACCAGAACCTGACCATGCTGGCACCCTTGATCTCCAACTTTCAGCCTCCAGAGTGGCGAGATATTTCCTGTGGTTTAAAAGCCGCCCAGTTTATGGTGACCTGTTATGGCAGCCAGGCTGACTAAGGCTTTAGGGAACTATGCCCAGATACCGCATTCAGCACTGTTACAAGAGTGATAACAGTAATGATAATAATGGCCAAAAAATAGCAATGACACCTGACATTTGTCTGATTTTGACTGTGTGCCAGGTGGGTTCCAAGTGGCTTACATGTGTTAATTACTTCATGTAATCTTGTGAGGCAGTGTTCGTAGTAGCTCCACTTTAGAAACAATAAAATGAAATAAGAAGGTTCCTGCTTTCACACGATGTATAGTGTAATGGGTCAGGCAGGGAATTTATCACAATTAATAACATGGTGTGAACCCTGGAGTGTGATGAGGGCTAACCCAGGAGCATCTTCCCCAGTCAACATGAAGATGCTGTCAAAATACCTTAATGTGCTAAAGAATTGAGGGCTCATCTAGGTGATTGTTTATGCACGACTTAAACACATTTTTAACACATCAAAAACATAAAATCTATTTTGATAATCAATTCTAAGGATTTTGTTTCATGACCTTAGGAGAAATTTATATTTTAATTGAATGAAAAATGTTGCCCAGTAAAATGTGAGCATTAGTCTAGGGTGCCAATGATTTGAGTTGGACTGTAGATACTGAGCCTGATATTTATGTAAATAAACAAATTGCAAGAGGAAGAGAATGAATTTAATAAAAGATTCCATGCAAGATTGTTTCAACGATTTATGTTGGTAGCACACCATTCAGAGTCACTCTGGATATTAAAATGAGATGCAATGTTACAGAGACCAACATCAGGAAGGCACTCAGCGAGCACTTGTGCTGTCACCTGTACTCGTCAGCTTGGGCTTAGTATTAGTCAGGGTTCTCTAGAGGGACAGAACAAATAGGATAGATCAATATATAAAGGAGAGTTTATGGCCAGGCACTGTGGCTCTTGACTGAAATCCCAGCACTTTGGGAGGACAAGGCAGGCAGAATACCTGAGGTCAGGAGTTCAAGAGCAGCCTGGTCAATGTGTCAAAATGCAGTTTCTGCTAAAAATACAGAAACTAGCCAGGCATTGTGGCCGAAGCCTGTAATCTCAGCTACACAAGACGGTGAGGCCAGATAATTGCTTGAACCTGGGAGATGGAGGCTGCAGTGAGCTGAGATCATGTCATTGCACCCCAGCCTGGGTGACAAGAGTGAAACTCCGTCTCAAAAAAAGGGATGGGAGTTTATTAAGGCGTATTAACTCACATGATCGCAAGGTCTCATATAACAGGCCGTCTGCAAGCAGCCAGTCCGAGTCCCAAGCTGAAGAACTTGGAGTCAATGTTCCAGGGAAGGAAGCATCCAGCATGGGAGAAAAATGTGGGCTTGGAGGCTAAGCCAGGCTAGTCTCTCCACATTCCTCTGCCTGCTTTTATTCTGGCCTCACTGACAGCTGATAGATTGTGCCCACCCAGATTGAGGGTGGGTCTGCCTCTCCCACTCCACTGACTCAAATGTTAATCTCCTTTGGCAACACCCTCACAGACCCAGGACACAATACTTTGCATCCTTCAAACCAATCAAGTTGACATTCAATATTAGCCATCACAGCCTTCCATAACACAATACCAGAGACTAGATTACTTAAACAACAGAAATTCCTTCCACACAGCTCTGTAGGCTGGACGTCCATGAACAAGTTGCTGGCAAGGCTGATTTCTCCAAGGGCCTCTCTCCCTGGTTTGCAGAAGACCATTTTCTTGTTGTGTTCTCACATGCCCCTGCCTCCTGGTGTCTCTTCCTCTTCTTTTAAAGACCCCAACCTGAATGAATCAGGGCCCCACCCTGATGACTTTGCTTAACCTTAATGATCTTCGTAAAAGCTCTCTCCAAACACAGCCACACTGGGGGGTTAGAGCTTCAACATAGGAATTTTGGGGGACACAGTTCAGTCCATAGCATCACCTGTACCTTTCCCTGTTAAATAGATAGCTTTCTCCACTTGATTGTGTAATTTCTTTTTAAATTTTTTCTTTTCTTTTCTTTTTCTTTTTCCTTCTTTTTTTTTTTTAGACGGAGACTCACTCTTTGTCACCAGGCTGGAGTGCCATGGCATGATCTCTGCTCACCGAAACATCGGCCTCACGTGTTCAAGCAATTCTTCTGGCTCGGCCTGTCAAATAGCTGGGACTACACGCATGCGCCACAACACCCAGCTAACTTTTTTTTTTTTGTATTTTTTGTAGAGACAGGGTTTCACTATGTGGGCCAGGATGGTTTTGATCTCCTGACCTAGTGATCTGCCCGCCTCGGTCTCCCAAAGTGCTGGGATTACAAGCATGAGCCACCGCACCCAGCCCTGTAATTTCTTTTATATGTTGAGGTTTCAACATGGGTGTGTTGATTCATCCCATCATTCTTTTATGAATTCAGTCTCTTCTGTACCAGGCGGTGTACCAGGCTTATGGAGACACTGTGGTTAAGAGCCTGTCTCTGCCTCAGGAAGCCCTCTGGACAGGGGATGAGCTCAGACAGACCACCAGTCACCCTGGGGCGTCAGGGAAAGTTGAGAAAGTCCAAGCCAAGATTGAGTTCTGGGGATAGAATGTGGGGATAGGATGATCTGGGCTGAGGATGGGGGTGCCTGATCTATGGGCACACAGAGTTCCCCTGCTTACTGGGAGATCCTGGTGTGGTGTGATCCTGGGACTGCCAGTGGCCAGAGTTGGTGGCACACACCGTGAAAACCAGGGAAATGAACAGAAGTGACATGGAGGGGCCACAGTGGCCACATCATCATGTTTTGCTTGGGCCGTTTTGAGATGTGCACCCCAGAATTGATTTTTAGCGAGGAGCCTTTGAAAATGTAGGCATTTTTGAAGTGATTTTGACTGGCAAGTGAGGAGTCTAATGTAGACAGCGAGGCTGAGGAAATCATTGGCCAATGGGAAAGGAAAGGCTGATACGAACTGTGAGAGTTACCCCTTCATGGGGTCAGCGGGGCTCTCTGCTCCCAGGTGCATAGAGGGACCATACGGCTATAACTGGATGCAATAAACTTCCCAGAGAAGAAGTGGAGTAAGAAACACCTGCTTCTATTATTCATTGTACTGCCCTAGGGACTCAGGACACGAGAATACGGTGGCATAGTTTTCCTTGGATTCCGGGAGTAAGCAGATGTCCACTTGTGAAAGGTATTACGGACAGGAAATTGTATGAGAGAAGTAGTTTTTAAGATGTCCCTACATGGAATCTCCACAGAGAAAACGGAAAAAGCTGTTTTAGGAAAGTGTGAGGTTCAAAACTAAATGAGGAGAAGGAAGCACGCTGTCTGGCCCTTGCACTCACGCCCACAGTGCATTTCTTGAGGTCACTCTGGGCCCCAACAGGGATTTCCCGGCCAACCTACACTGTGCTGTGGAGGGGAGAGGCCAACACCATGTCCGAGTCTTTGAGGTGTCTTGTAGTATCAAGGCATTATGTGAAGACAGATTTGAACGAGACACAATGTGTGTATGTGTGTATGTTTTTTTTTTAACATACAGTATAGTTAAATTTTAGTACCCACATTGTTTCTGTTCATGTAATAGCTAAAAACATGAATCAATCCCATAGTTAGCAAATAACCAATTTAGACATTTTAAAAACTAAAAAGAGAGTATACATTTTCATCACCATGCAAAGATTTATGCTAAGTATCCATGACTGAGTTAAGACACTGCTCTCAAATATGGAAACAGTGTGTACAAAGTCAGACTTATTTTCAATGCTCAGGCCTAATTTCCAAGGTTTCCATGAGAAACATAGGCCTACTCCTTTTGTGTTCCCTAAAAATTATGGGAATTCAGATTGAGGAAGTTCAGGACTTACTATCATTGTTTCTGTTGTTCGATGCTGTCTGAGAATGAATAATTGACTTATAATTATGTTTTAGAAAAAAATCAACAATTACATACGTTAAGTTTTTTATTATAATGTGCACAGAATCCATAAAAATCAATAAAGAAATACACCTTACTACAAAAATTAGTTTTGCTTTAAGCCTGATTGTTGAATGGGAAACGCTGTTGCATTGTGAAATTACTGTCTCACACGAAATGCGCTTTTATTTCTCCAACTGAAGTGAGCATCAGCTGAAGAGCTGCAGAAACTAAAACCAGTGCTCAGGATTTTTACAGACACAGAATTTATTACTGCAGAGTATATTTTTGATTACTAATTTGTGCTTTCATCTTTGACTATCATGAGGTTAAAACACATAATTGTATATTCCATTGATCTCCACGAAGGTGTTTAAACCTGGGACTTACTGAAATTTTGGAATAGATAATTATTTGTTGGGGGCGCTGGGTCGTACTTTATAGGATGTTTAGCAGAATCTCTGGTATCTATGCACTAGACCCCAGTAGCTTCCCTCCCCCAAATTGGCATTTCCAGACACTGTCAAATATCTCATAGAAAGGGGCTGGACAGTCTACAAACATGAAAAAAAGCTCGTCATCACTGGTCATTAGAGAAATGCAAATTAAAATCACATTGAGATATCATTGCATGCCAGTTAGAATGGCGATCATTAAAAAGTCAGGAGACAACAGATGCTGGAGAAGATATGGAGAAATAGGAATGCTTTTACACTGTTGGTGGGAGTGTAAATTACTTCAATCATTGTGGAAGACAGTGTGGTGATTCCTCAAGGATCTAGAGCTACAAAAATTTTTTTGACCCAGCAATCCCATTACAGGATATATACTCAAACGATTATAAATCATTCTACTATAAAGATACATGCGCGTGTATGTTTATTGCAGCACTGTTCACAATAGCAAAGATTTGGAACCAACCCAAATGCCCATCAATGATAGATTGGATAAAGAAAATGTGGCACATATACACCATGGACTGCTATGCAGCCATAAAAAAGGATGAGTTCATGTCCTTTGCAGGGACATGGATGAAGCTGGAAACCATCAATCTCAGCAAACTAATGCAAGAACAGAAAACCAAAAACCACATGTTCTCACTCATAAATGGGAGTTGAATGAGAAGACATGGACACAGGGAGGGGAACATCACACACTGGGGACTGTCAGAGGTTGGGTGACTAGATGAGGCATAGCAGGGGGTGGGGGGATTGGGGAGAAATAACATTAGGAGAAATACCTAATGTAGATGATGGGGTGATGGATGCAGCCAACCACCATGGCATGTGTATACCTATGTAACAAGCCTGCATGTTCTGCACAAATATCCCAGAAGTTAAAGTACAATTTAAACAAAAAAGAAAGAAAGAAAGGGGCTGCACAATCACCCTGGGTTGAGAACCACTGCTCTAAATAGAAAAAAAAAAATGCATTTAAATAAATACTGCCCATCCAGATTTATTTCTAAAGATTAAGACCGCAAAGCTATAATATAAGCAGAAATTTCACCTCAATTGGTCAAAAGCACCACCATGTCAAAATTCAGTTGCCTGATGATTCAGCTGAGTCTGCTTAGGGCTCCCTTCCTCGGCCCAGAGCTTTCCTGCCTCCACAGTAGAGAGCTGTCAGTACACAGCAGTCTGGATGGAGCCATAGCTTGTTGACCCAGATCTTATTAATTCCTGAGCTGTTCAAATTTAAAAGCTCCTTTCTGACATCAAAGTTCTTTGCAAACCTGTGCTCCCTGAATTTCCGCTGACACTTCTGGGTGTCATTGAGTTATTTGGTTTGAATGAACTCCCCTGTTAACTTAATCTTCTTATTTGTTTCACAGGAATTCTCTCCCCTCCTACCTGGGAGGTTGTTTGGTACAAATTATTGTGTCATTGTCTTGCCAAAAGCATCACCTAAAAGATATTTTCCTAGCAAAGCAATATCAAAATGTCGACAAGATTATCACAATTTGAGAGCTGGCATCCTCACTGCCTCAGGGGCTTTAGAATTAATTCTCTTTGCTGTTTGAGTGTAACTAGCACGGAGTAGAGTTGAGAAATATATTATTAATTAGTATCCTTATAAAGAATATTTTCATGTAATGTTTCTTGCCAAGTTATGAGTATGAAGGTGGATTTAAAGCAAACGTTGACATCTCAGTCTTAGACACATTTAGTCTAGGTAGCTTTATATGCTGATGAAGAAACAGCACACCGAGTAATTAAACAATAGTTCAGAAAAAAAGATGTGTTCAGAAAAAAACACACCAAGAAAGATGGTATCAGTGCAGAAATATTCTATTCAAAACACTGAAATAACATAAGCATTTCTTAGGGGAAAATGAAATTCACTTTTCAAGTTTAGGTGAAGGAAATAAAAGACAGTAAGTTGTCACTTACTCCCTGGAAGAATTTAAGAATGATGCCTGACAAAATCTTTTAGAATTTTACATTATATCCAAAAAGGAAATGTAGATGCCTTTTTAATGTGTGGGTTCTGGAATGTTTACTACATGAGAAGACCGTGGAAAATAGAAAATGAAGAACAGCTCCCCGGTGAAAAATAATCTGCAAAGAACAAGGCTGTGTATGTAAGGAGATTAACGAAGGACTAACAGAGCATGAAAAAAAGCTATGGAAGGTTCCAAAAGATGTGCCAGAGTTGCTTAAAAAGGTATTACAAAGGTCTAGAGTGCATGATAGGACAGGAAAGCAAGACACACACACAGAATCCCCTTTTAAGACCTAATCACTCAAACACTGTACACGTCATGCCAATCCTGTTCACTATGTAATAGTCACTGCACTGCAAAAGCCTCCAGATGTAGAGAACGAGATTACACTGATTTTACAATGCCAAGAGTGGAGCCAAATTGCATAAGCACCTCTGCGACCTTTACAACATAGTAAAGACAGAGATCCCTGATAATGCCTCATGAATCAAGCTTTACTGTACAAACACATTGTACTTTCTACTGGATGCAAGAGGGCCACACATGCACATATAGGGGTGTGTGTGTGTGCGCGCGTGTATGTGTGTGTGTTTGTGTGTGCGTGTGCGCATGTGTGCATGTGTGTGCGTGTGCGTGTGTGTGCGTGTGCGCACGTGTGCGTGTGTGTGCGTGCATGCGTGCGTGTGTGTGTGAAGGATGGAGGTAGTTAAGCAACAGTAAGCTGCAGATGGTACAACACACTCAGATAAAGCTGAAGGTTTATTGAGCTACTAAGAAAACAGGAAACAGTTATTGATTAGAACTCAATTTCTTTCTCAAGAGTAGCAATTGTAGTTTTCCTTCTAAATGAGAAAGAAAGAGTTTTTATAGCTAAGGGAAATGATTACTGTACATCAAGTAATTTTAATACCATACTGAAAAACAGCCAGGAAGAGGGTATCACCAACTCCCATGAACTCCTTCCTGTAGGCACAGCGCTGGTGCCCATGACAGCTGCAGGCTCCACTATGATAAAGTAGAAAGGGACCTGCCACTTACCCGTGTCCAAATGGATGCACGGATAACATGGCCTTCCTTGCTGTTTGTGTTACTAGGCATAAACTGGGTCACCATCCAATCTCTGACACTGACTGATGGAATCAATGACATGAGGGCGTGGAACCCAGCTCAGTTCATGGTGGGTCATCCTCTGGACACCTTTTAAATGGGCTGAGTTTAGTGATAAGAGAAGCTTCTTAGAGAGAGTGAACACAAACTTAAGTAGCACTGATTAACAATGGCAAATGTAGGAATGCAATTTTCCCAGTGTATTATTTTAGGGATGAGGGCAGAATTATTTACAGTTCCTACTTTCAAAAAATCTATGTGTCTGGAAAGATTAAAACAGAAGTCAACCTTTGACGCCTCATACGGTGAACTCTCAATGCACACAACAGCAGTAAATTGGCATTCTCTGAGGAGCACTGAAAAAAATAGTCCTTAGCGGATTCCTCTTCTGCTTTAAGAGAAAAAAGTATAAGTAAAATAAATTGGAAAAATTATGCCTTTGTGTGTGTGTGTTTCACCATGCCTGGCCTGGGATTTTGATTTGAAGCTACAGGCCAGAGTCCCCGAATCAGTCAAATACAGGCCTACCTTGCTGTATTGTGCTTCACGTTATTACACTTCACATAAGTTGCATGTTTTAGAAATTAATGGTTTGTGGCAATTTTGGCAAGCAAGTCTATCGGCGCCATTTTTCCAACAGCACTTGATCACCTCATGTCTGTGTATCTCCTGTTGGTGATTCTTGCAATGTTTCAAACTTGTTCGTTATTATATCTGGGATGTTGATCTTTCATCAGATCTTAGCCTGATCTTCTGGATACCTTGCTGCAGCTTCTCCATCCCCACTTGCTGCTTTGCCTTGCACTTTTATGTTACGGAGATGGCTTCTTTCCTTCAACCTCATGAACCAATGGAGAAACAAGCAGCTGGCGGAGCAGTCAGAATCCACACAACGTTTATCAATTAAGTTTGTTGTCTTCATGTGTTTACGTGACTCCTGAGCATGGCCTTGTAGTTGGAATGACAGGCAGTGCCTACGTTTGCAGCTACGAACACCCACCATGGCTGGCCCTCCTCCCAGGCAATCCAGACAAGTCCTGCTCTCCTCTTTACATGGTGCTCACTGAAACGTGGAGTGCTCTATTCTGCCAGGGCATGCTCCAGTGTACCTCTCTGCACAAGGTCATTCTCACTCTCCTGGGGCCACACCAAGAGGGCTTTCTTGACTCTCTGGCAGCATTCCACAGGGTTGACTTCCTCCTTTTTGAAAGGCACCCCTTTATGTCCATGACATCCCTCTCCTTTACTCCTCACACTTTGAAATGCCTTCTTCATTTCATCTGCTGCCTCATTTTCCACTGCTTATCTTTTAAATATCCAGGAGACCTCTTGGCTTCCTTCTCTCCTTACTCTGCACATGTTCTCTGGATGAACCTCATTCACACCCACGGCTTCCATTGTCAATGCGTGCAATGCCTTCCGAGTCTGCATAAAGGGAAATAAGGGAGTTCCTGATGACAAGTACTTCCATCAGTCCCTTCCAGTGTGATATTAGGGAAACTAACAAACTACTCTGTGTCTCAGCTCAATTTTAAAGAGCAGTGGCTCATGCCTGTAATCTCAACACTTTGAGAGGCCGAGGCAGGCAGATCGCCTGAGGTCAGGAGTTTGAGACCAGCCCGGACAATGTGGTGAAACCCCATCTCTACTAAAAATACAAAAAAAATTAGCCAGACCTGTAGCCAGACATGGTAGTTCATGTCCGTAATCCCAGCTACTTTGGAGACTGAGGCAGGAGAATCACTTGAACCCGGAGGTGGAGGTTATAGTGAGCCAAAATCACACCATTGCACTCAAGCCTGGGCGACAAGAGTGAAACTCTTGTCTTAAAAAAAAAAAAAGAGAATTCCAAAAAGAGGGTGACAGTAATACTTTCCCAATACATTTGTGATAGGGATTAAGCACATGTAAAACTACTTAATAATGTGGGTACTGAGAGCAAGTGCCCCCTCCCCAGTCTCTCTCTCAGACTCCCCTGTATCTGTTCTTCATCCCAGACCTGTGATAATATACTGAGTGGTGGACCAAGACACAGGGAATGGTATGGAAGGTAAGTCCATGTCTGACCTGTGATAGTATGCTGAGTGTTGGCATAAGACACTGGGAATTGTGTGGAAGGTAAGTCCCTTCCAACCCATGATAGCATGCTGAGTGTTGGAATAAGACACCGTGGATGGCGTGGAAGGTAAGTTCATGTCCGACCTGTGGGAGTATTGGAATATGCTGAGTGTTGGAATAAGACACTGGGGTTGGTAAGGAAGGTAAGTTTATGTTCTTTTTATCCTGGCTCAAGGTGCATCTCAAAAGTCAGGCTTCTCTGGATGTGAATCACCCTCTGCCACTCACCAATTGTGAGTGGGGTTTAGGATAAGTTACTTAATCTCTCTGGGTGTGAGCATATTTGTCTATGATGTGGAAAAATATAAATGTATATATGTCCTGTGTTTTTCAGAAAATCAAATAAGTTGGTACTTGCATGAACAACAATACAGAGCTATCAGATGCACTTAGTGAAAGGTAGCACTCTTCTTAACACCTGCCTAACTTGCCTTCAATATTCTTTCTCCATTTTCTTCACCTTTTTTTTTTTTTTTTTAAATCATGTCTCTCCTTCATTCATTCTCCTATTTGTAGCATCCCCACCTGATGGCCTTCTCCTGGGTCAATGTTATCTATGTTTAGTGTTATTGCCATCTGAATTTACTGATGTCTGTAAATCATGTTATAAGGGCCAGATTCAGAAAGGAGTGGTGTAAAGAGAATTAACTTTTATCAATTATTAGTATGACCGATGGTGCTTTTGGTGCTTGGTAGAACCCACCTATGTTGTAATTATTCAGGACTCTGGATCTAAAGCTACCTTCTCCCAAGGAGCAGGATCTCAGCTTTCCCCTTTCTTTTGGTGATATGTAAGCATATGTTAGAAGACCTATGAGTTAAGGAGTATAACAGAGGGATTATGAGGCATGGTGTTTGGGCAGAGGACAGAGGGAGCAACTCTGCAGAGTCAGGGAGGCTCCAGAAAGGAAGTGAACTTTTGCCCTGGGTTTCTATTACAACTCACTGGAAAAGGGTTTACAATGCTGATTTCTGGAGATAATACTAAAGGCAAAGGAAGAAGGGAAGAAATCCCAGGCTGACTCAGATAGAGATCGCTCATGCCTATGAGGAAATCTTGACAGCTTGTGTCAAAGGTTCACTCTTCATGACTCAAAAGGGTGCCATACCAGAAAAGAAAGCCTGATTAAATCAGGGGTTCCCAGATCCTAGAATGGGAGGACAATGTTGTAATGACCTTTTTTCTCAGAATTTTTCCCATAAAAGAAATTGTACTTTTAGAAAAAAATCAATTAAATGATTAAGAACAAAAGTCACTAGGAATTCAGTATCAATTGTATGTAAATTTCCATTTCATTCCGTGCAAATCTGCATGTTGAAAATAATAATTTTTAATGTGAAAAATAGTAATAAATATGCCAAAGGTCACTATGACTTTTAATCTATATGGATTCTTGGACTTCTTGCAATAACTTTAAAGTCTCCTGAAGTCCCTTTGCTATACTTTAGGGTTCACTGATGTAGGTTTCAATGAGAAGCACTGCCTCAAGGGATTTCTTAAAAACATTAACAAGTGAAAAGAATTGTACAATTTTCATTTCATGAAATATTTGTCTATTTCATAATTAGTTTTCTTATATTGCAATCCACAAAAAACAGCAATGATCAATTAGCTGGTAACATATTACAACTACACAGAGGTCTAATTTGCTCCTGTTTTAAAAGCATGTCAGTCTAGTTGTGCTCATTAGTGGTTATGGTTCTATTAATCAGGAACACATCCACGTCATCTTCTGAATTTTCTTGCTTCCTGCAACAAGGTAAGCCCAGATGGTAGATGACACGGGAGGTGAGTCGCTCTGCAGGTCAGCGCTGCCCAAGTGATCTGTGAGGTGTGTGGATGCACAAATCACACAGTGTGTTTCCGGAATGTCTGAAAATGTGGGCCACATGTGACCAACAAGGTATTTTTGAATCCTGACTGGTGGATATGCTGATGCAGCCAAAAAATAGCAAGGACTGTGCCTGAGGTCGGAGGTAGGAGCATAGAAAATCTCTACAATGCATAAAAACAGACTATTCTCAGAGAAAAGGAGCATGTAAACTCTGCACAGTTTAAGAATTTCCAGCTCCTGCCCTTTCTCCTGCTCATAGCTGCATCTTGCTGATCTCCCAGAAAATCAGCTGCTGCTCTGCTTGATCAAGTCGGCCCTTCCAGAAGAAGAGCTGGGGCAGGAGTGACTCATTGCCAGGGAGTCCCTTATAGAACAGGCTGAAAGGGCAGTGTGACAATATGATTCTTTGAATTTCTTATCAGCGTAGGCACACAGTGATGAGATAAAATGGAAAGAACGTATCCTGCTGTCATCAAGACCAGCATCACACTCAAATTTTACAATGTATTTGCATCGTCACGTAGGGCTATTACTGCATGTTCCAAGTCTACACTTTCTCAGCTCTAAAGCGTAGTCACACGGCCTGGGTGTAGTGGCTCACACCTGCAATCCCAGCACATTGGGAGGCCAAGGTGGGAGGATCACTTGAGCCCAGGAGTTTGAAACCAGCCTGGGCAACAAGCCTGAGGCCTCATCTCTATGGAAAAAAATTGTAATAATAGTTTTAAAAACTTAAGTAAAATAGGGTCATTGCCTCATTACAGGATTGGATGTGAACTAAATGTGATCATACGTGTGAAGTTACAGGAGGAGCCTTGTGGAGCATGATTTCAAAGAGCCGAACGAGATTTAATTGAGATGAAATGAAGACCTCTAAACAATTTCTTATGAAGCTTCCTAAATCACTTGCATGTGACAGTGTAAGTCTCTTTTCATTCTAGCTACCCTTAAACTTCCCCAGTGGCAAAGCGCTGTGGAGGGAAGAGGAGCCTTCGGGGGGACACCGCCTCGGCCCTTCCCTTCTTCCAGGGCTTAACCACTCCAAACAATCAGAATCTTGCACTTATTCTTATTTAAAGCCTATTCCAGCCCAAGCTGCAGTTACCTTATCTTCCTGCTAGTCTTCCTTTAAAATAGTCTTTTTTTCAAATCTAACGTACACTGAGGTGTGGGGAACATAAAGAAGTCAGCTTCATTGACAGGCTCAAGAGGGTAATGTGCATTAGGAGACTACAATTCACAGGCCAAGCACAAAGGCCACAGGCAGCCTTAAACATGGGAGTTAAAAGTGCGGGTTCTGGGGCCACATGGCTCGGTTGAATTTGAGCTCTACTCCTATTAGCTGTATGACCTCAGCTGTTGATAAAGACAACGTTATCTTTATGTCTCAGCTTCCTCATCTGAGAAGGATAATTATACCATTAACATCACTGGTTTCTCATAACAATTAAATGGAACTATAGATGAAAAGCGCTTAGACTAGACCTTAATTACTAGAAGCTGTTAATTTTAGCAATATCGGTATGGTTTAAGAGTTCCTGTCATCTAAGTAATCAGGATCAGGAGACATTGCAGCATTAGCACAGCAACATTGCTGGGGACAGCAGGGATGTCAGATGGTGTCTGATTGTCAGGGTTGGTTCGCAGGCTCAAGCTCTGCAGCTGCTTTAGAAGAGTGGTGGCATGTGGGAGATTCCCTCTATGCATTGGTAGACTTTAAGTACAAGCCCAGGAAAGTGATCCCACAGGTGACTAAGCAGAAAACCTCATAGACCAACTCACACTTTCCATACACCATGGTTTGCTGATCAGTTTAAAACATGCATCTAGACACCGGGGAAAGTAGACGGGGGAAGTTAACAGTTAGGATAGGATGCAAACAGGGTGGCGGAATCATACTCCTGAATCCTGCGATGTGCAGTGTTTATGCACACACAGGTTCTCTCTCTGTCTCTGCCACATTCATCTTTCCTACAGATAGAGTAATTGAGGTTTGAGCAAGATGTCCCGGGTTAATAGCACACATTTCGTCTCCTAGAGAGACACAGGGACAAGTAAGCCTGGAAGATCACTGCAGATTGTCTCCAGCCAGCTGAACAGCCAGGGGATTTATTGCATTACCAGGGAAGTAGACTCTGGGACCAGAGTGAGTGTTACCAGTCAGCAGCTAAGTCAAGGTCTCATGCATACCGACTGTCTGAGTATATTTAGGGTCCTAAGAAAGGACTTAATGTTTCTTGTATATTTGCTGTATCATGGCTCATCCATATTTAGACTAACTTGAATATTTCCCACCCTGATGGCTTACGTTTATTTAGTGTCTCAGGAGCACTGGGTGTCTCTTGATCTTCCCATTCTGTTCTGTCTATGTTTAACACTCATTATTCCATTGTCTAGCTACCTTAACAGGCTCGTGGGTTGCATCCATCTCACTTGTCTTCCTTTTTCTATAGTAAGTTATTAAATAAATACCTACTGGGTGGCAGACTTGAGGAACTATTTAGCATGCATCATTTCCATTCTTGATACATAGCCTCTGAGCAGATTTGGAGGTCACACAAAAAGGTCCTGAAGTTAGAATGTCTAACCAGCAACCCATCCAATAGCCTATATGCAGCACATAAGAGGTTTTCCACAAAACTTTGCTAAATTAATAGATGCTTAATATTTTCAGGCACAAATGAATTATCTTAAATGTTTCCGTACCTATTCATAATTTTCACTGTGGTTTCACATCAAATATCTCTTTTAGTTTCCACAACAATGCTGAGGTAGGCAAATAGGATTTACTATCCTTGTTTCACAGATGGACAGCCGAAGTCCTGGAATATAACTTGCTTAAAGTTACACACAGCAAGTCCCAGATGGAACAGACTCTGGAATTCAGAATTCCTGTTTCCCATTGCTTCTGGGGCCCTGAGTCTTCCTTTATTTCTCTGTACAATCCCAGACATGTAGCAGAAGCTGTGTCCTCCTCAGCTGGACCAGGAAGATCCCATGATTTCCTAAATGTAAACCATGAACGTTTGGCTCTGAAAGTTTACGACAGCTATGAGACTCAGGTAAAGATGAAAGAGCTAGTGCCTTGTGTTGCGTAATTATTTTATTAGGCTAATTAAAAATTTAAAAAATTCATCTATCTTAACATATGACATTATCATATTTATCATTATCATACCAGCAGTCTCTAAAAGTTTCCTGGAAAATGTGCAATACTAAAGTTTATCTCCAAGATGCATGGCCAATGTTTGTATTCACAGAGCATTGCAAAATTGGTTTATCAACCTATTTTTAAGGCATTGAGAAATATAATATTATTCCCTTATTTTTTTAGATTATATTTAATTTAATTTTAAGTTCCAGAATACATGTACAGGATGTGCAGGTTTGTTACATAGGCAAACATACGCCATGGTGGTTTGCTGCACCCATCAACCCATCACCTAGGTATTAAGCCCTGCATGCATTAGCTATTTATCCTAGACTCTCCCTCACCTACCCAACAGGCTTCAGTGTGCGTTGTTTCCCTCTTTATGTCCATGTGTTTTCATTTCAGCTCCCACTTATAAGTGAGAACATGTGGTGTTTGGTTTTCTGTTCCTGCATTAGTTTGCCGAGGATAATGGCTTGGAGCTCCATTCACATCTCTGCAAAGGACATGATCACATTCATTTTTATGGCTGCATAGTATTCCATGGTATATATGTGCCTCATCACCAATGGCCATTTGAGTTGATTGTGTCTTTGCTATTTTGAGTAGTGCTGCAACAAACACATGTATGCATGTATTTTTACAGTAGAATAATTTATATTCTTTTGGGTATATATCCCGTAATAAAATTTCTGGGTCAAATAGGATTTCTGGTTCTAGGTCTTGGAGGAATTGCTGCAGTGTCTTCCCCAATGGTTGAACTAATTTACATTCCCACCAAAAGTGTGAAAACATTCCTATTTCTTGACGGCCTCACCAGCATCTGTTGTCTCTTGACTTTTTAATATCACCATCCTGAATGGTGTGAGATATTATCTCATTGCGGTTTGGTTTGCGTTATTCTAATGTTCGGTGATGCTGAGCTTTTTCTCATAGGCTTGTTGGCAGCATAAATGTCTTCTGTAGAGTAGACAGTGTCACTTCTTTGCATCCGATATTTGGAAGAGTCTTCAGAGTCCTGAGACTCAGGCCAACATTGCCAAATGTGTGTCAGCCATACCTTAGCTTTCCAGAATTCTCCACTTTTAAATGCTTTGTACAATGGAAGCACTTGGCCATTCTCAGGGCCAGATTCACATTAAGTCACTCCACAAGGGAATTCATTCACATAGGATGTAAATTTGGCCATCCACACCCCAGAAGGCAAGCAAGTTAAACAATACGGTCTCCCAAATCATAAAAATAGTCCTGCAGATTGAGTTTGTAATCTTTGTGCCTCAGAAAAATGAAAAAAATAAAACAAATGAGAAAAGAATAAGCAGAAGATAAAACTAGGGTATAAGCCAGCTATTTTCTGTGCCTCCGAGGGCAATACGTTATAAAAAAAGATCCAGTGTCAGTTCCTGGAGCCGACTGATGGACAGGTGACCCTCCCCAGCTCCCCCTGTGTGGCACTGACTGCTTCCATTTAGACTTGCTTCCATGGTGGATCCTTGCCATGGCTCAGGATTTGCTTTTTTGCCTTTAAGTTGCCAGCTGTGGTCGGGACTGCAGTCTTGTGAGGAGGCTGCTCTGAATTTAGCTTGGATTTCTCCAATTTTAGGCACATTGAAGAGGCCCAGGAAGGAATTTGTAATCGGTTACAACATTCTTTCATTTTTGGCCAATGAGTGTCCCACAGCTGTGTGTATGCGTTTATGCATCGTGTGTGTGTATGTGTGTGTGTGTGTGTGTGTGTATAGGCACATGCAGAGGATCAGAGACAGACAGGAGCAGAGAAAACATTTCCGAGACATTATCTGCCACTTTGCTTATAGAAACTATAACCTCAATACTTTTAAATAAAATTAACAGTGAAATACAAAGTGAAAATAATAATTCGTATTAGAATAATTGCATGTGGACATGCAAGACTTTCTCTATGAGATTGAATTTAATTGGAATAGATACTCAACAAATCATAATGTATTAGTAAAATCATGGGGGCATGGCAGAAAACCTTTTCTCCAAAAAATTTTATATAACTTGGAATTATACCAAATAATCTGGCTTTCAGACCTTTGAACATTTACAAAAGCAGTAAAAAATTCTTTGTCTGACAACATAAGAAAGTAATTAACCTAGCATAGCCATAATAGGGTAAGAAGATCTTACTTTCATTTGTGACACTGAAAAAGGAAATTTTAAATATAATTCCTTTCTGAGGTTATTCTATCATCATAGATATTTGAATTGCCAAATTATCTGTGTGTTTATGTGTGCGTATATGCAAACATATACGCACATATAAACATTCATATATTCAAACAGAAAGAACCTATGTAATCATTATGTTGTTATATTCCAATATTTTCTAAAAACACTTCTTTGATGTGTTTAATGACTCTATTTTCAGTCCGTTTACTAATCCTAATTTATGTATATCAGTTCTGAGACACTTAAAGATAGCCCTGCTGCTTTTCACTATTTTCAGACTTCTCCGTTTAGGTCTGCAATAGTGTTTGAATTGTTTTGTTCTTGAGGAACATCCCAATATTCTTTCTTCTAGAGCATTCCAATGATAACTTTTTCCTCTTGAGCTCTATAAGGAGCTTGAACAAAGCTGAAACAGCTAGCTCTATGTAAATGTACATTTAAAAATTCAATTTTTATTTTACTTAAAATAATTAGCCACTACGTGTCTAGCACCAGGAGCTCTGCTAAGCATTTTTCAAACATCTTTTCATTAAATCCTTATTAAATTCCTGTATTATTAGCTTTATTTTTATTGAGAACTAAAAAGAAGCATAAGGAGTCTATGAAGTAACTTGCAGAAAGCTCAGAGCTAGTTAAGTTACCGAGCAGAGATTCTAAAACACTATCCCATATTGTCTCCTTTGGAAATACACATTCTCTTTTTTGTTCAAATATTTTAACTTAAGAAAAGGAAAGTATAAACATCAAGGTTAATTACCACAAGTATGCAATGACCGTCCATGTAGATTTCTTTTAAGATATAATCAATAATAACCTTCTATTGTAACATACCACAAGATCTATTTAGAAATTACTTTTTTGTTTTTAAAGATTTTTCTTCTTAATATTAAAACCAACATGCACCTATTTTAAGATTATACTTTTAAGAGTTAAGACTCATTTTTATTTTCTCCTCTTGCAAATCGTAAAATATATAATGTGATGGGCTGATTATACTAAGGGTGACTCTGATGTCAATTGTGACACATGGATTCCAATGGCCCTTGAGAATTAGTCTAAATTTTAACCCTGACTTTTAAAAAGTGTCCTGATGTTTTGGACAAATAAAAGATCATATGTATGTACTTTCATTTTCCAAAGTCTTGAGTATTAGAAAAACAAGTATGATTATTACATCTTCTCTACATAGGGAATAAAAGAGAGTAATTTGTTAGTGAATCAGATATTTGTACAAGGGTTACTAAGGCAGATAAGTCTTTAGAGGAAACCCTCCCACGGTAAGGGAATCTAGAGAGGGAAAACCTGGGCTATAATGTCTCTGTATGCTTCCAACTAATTCAAAAGATCTCAAGATAAAAACTTTTCTGACAAATGTTGAAGACAATCTTGATTTATTATCATCTATTGGCAAGCTATTATCACCCATGATGTTAAAATACTTATGTTTTTCTACAGCAGCTGCATTAATTGACTCCCTTAATTATTAGGTAATACTCTCTATGTGACCAGATAAGCAAGCAGATACAAGCTTAGGGCAGCCCAAGTTTTTTGTAGAATTTGCTTGCCATCTGCTTGAGTGGTATCTTGAAACTACTGATTGCTCAGTTAATTTTAATGTGTCTCTTCAATTAAAGGAGAATCATTAAATACTTTGGGCTTTTATTTCTACTTTTTCTGCTATGTAGTTTACTTGGTGATACTTGTGCTGTTTAGTATGAGACTGCCAATCACTTTGCCAAGATGTGTATATATTATATTTTCTGAAGTGCTAAACACATCTTGTATTTTCTGCCAGGATATCCCTGTGCCTCAATACAGAAAACTTGCCAAGGTTAAGGAACTATTCCAAGTAGATATACTGTAAGCCATGAATGAGGCCTGAAAGCAATAAACAGTAACAAGGGCTCATTAAAATCGGGTTTTCAAATGAGCGCTGCAAACTTTTCTTTATCCAAATAAAAGTATCGTCACTTATGAAAATTGAATGTCCACTGTCGAACATTCAACTCTTAACTCAAGCTGTAGTAGAATATATTCTACATGCCCAACGTTTCATTTGTAAGATGAATGACAATAGGTCTTCCACATCTTTCCAAATCAAAACATTCTATTTTTTAAAAGCCATCAAGGTTTTGGAATGGATGATCCAGTTTGAAATGGATGATCCAGTATTTATTCTTTCTTTCCATTATCAGAATTCCAGGCAATCTGGCTGGACATGGTGGCTCATGCCTGTAATTCCAGCATTTTGGGAGGCTGAGGCGGGCAGATCACTTGAGGTCAAGAGTTTGAGACAAGCCTGGCCAACATGGCGAAACCCCGTCTCTACTAAAAATACAAAAATTAGCCAGGTGTGGTGGCGTGCACCTGTAGTCCCAGCTACTCAAGAGGCCGAGGCAAGAAAATTTTGCTTGAGCCTGGGAGGTGGAGGTTGTAGTGAGCCGAGATAACACCACTGCACTTCAGCCTGAGTGACAGAGTGAGACTCCGTCTCCAAAAAAAAAAAAAAAAAAAAAAAAAAACGAAAAAAAAGAGAGAGAGAGAGAGAGAGAGAGAGAATTCCAGGCAATCTTTAACCTGCTGCCCCTTCCTCCACACGTTAACCATCTAAGTCATTGGCAGACATCATTTACAAACACTGGGATGCCAGTTTCTCTGATTTAGCTTCACTTTCCAGATCACTGTGCTCACTTTATGTTCTTCTGGCCCACCTAGCTCTTCTAACCCTTTCTGGTCATTCTATCGTCCCCAGGCCTCTACACATCATAGCTAATCCGTGGTGATTGAAAGTTATTTTTGATTGTTTCCTTCGTGTTATCTAGGGGTGGGTGCCTAAAATACTTGGCCCTCCCAAAATTGCCATTAGTCTACTCAAGCACCCAAAATAAACATGTGGTTTTGTTGAAAACACTAAATTTACCGAGAGAAGTCTCTTAATTACCACTATCCCCCTCCCACCGCAAAGATTATTTCTGCTCCTAACTTCCTTCTAGATAGAAATTTGACAGGATGCTAACCTAGACCATTTCTTTACCTACTAAATATTGTGTTGTTGCCATGCTTTCCAGACTTTTCCTATCAAAGTAGTTCCTAAGTCATAATCTTCACTATTTCCTCCAGCCAGAATCTTACTCCACTGTTTTGTGCCCCTAATTAGACAGTTCCTCAATCAGCATACCAAGCCAGGCACTGCCTTGTATAGCTGTTCTAAATTAAAAGAAAATACTGGGACATAAGAAAGTTGTTAAAAGAGGCTATTAACATTTCATCTGGAAGAAAACTGTGGTATAAGTTAGATCGTCCTTGTATTTTTGCCTTTTTCTTGGGAAAGATTTTGATGAAGCTTTCACAGAGACACAGATGAATAACAAAAAACTCACTCAAGACTGAAATTGATATGATGTTGCTATGGACTGAATTGTGTTCCTAAAATTTATGTCTTGAAACTTTAAGCCCTAAGGTAACGGTATTTGGAGATGGGGTCTTTGGGAGGTGGTTTGGTCAGTAGGGTGAAACCCCTATGATAAAATTAATGCCCTTACAAGAGACACGAGAGATGGTCTCGCTCTTCAGCATGGGGTGGGGGGATGCAGCAAGAAGACAGCTTTCTGCAAACCAGGAAGAAAGACCTCACCAAAAACGGAGTCCACCTGCAACTTATCTTGGACTTCCCACCCTCCAGAACTGTGAGAAATAAATTCCGGTTGTTTAAACCGGCCAGTCTGTGACATTTTGTTACAGCAACCCAAACTAGCACATAAGGACACTACGAGGTTTTCATTTTATGTATCTTCTTAAACCAACTGGGTAAAGTGTCCTTTTTAAAGATGACTTTCTTTGGCCTGCCTTGTCTTATGAAGGTAAAAAACACGAAATTCTTAAAGTGTTATGAATCTCACACATCTTAATCGGAATTTGACCCATTTATTCCTATGATTTCTCTGACAATCTTTGGAAATTAGTGCTTTGAAGAAATGCACATTTTGGTAGGGTTGGTTTGAGAAAGAAATAATCATATATGTAATGGAGGTTTCTTCTGGAATATTTTTTCCTTCAGTTCATTAATTTATCTAAAATCTAAGTTGAAAATGAAAGATGCTATGTGTCCACACGTTCCAAGTTTGGAAAGCCCCTTGTAATTAGAACTTGTCACCTCCTTTTAAGGCTCAAAGAGAGCTCCAGAGCTGATCTCTCCACCAAACTTGAAGCTTTCACAGAGACACAGACGAATAAAAAACTCACTCAAGACTGAAATTGGTATGATGTTCCTATGGATCTTATTCTTACCTGTCTGGGGAAAAGGGAGAAAATGGGCTTTAAACCAAAAACAAGATGAGCCAATAAAATAAAAAGGACCAAGCGTTAAATACTAAAACAAAGCTATAGAAATCAGCCAAATTGGCTGAAAGTATGTACTCCAGCCATCACCACAAGCCCTATCACCATAATCATTGTCTCCTGGCAAATTCAAATGAAGGAATGGGAAATGGACATAAATTTGGAGGGAGTGCAAAGTTCATTAAGAGAGCTTGTGTCCTCTTCTGTGGGGGAGGAGCTGGGCATTCCCTCTTCCCACAATTAGAAAAGGAAGAACCTGAGGGAGTTACCAGTAGTGTTCGTGAGGAACCAAACTGCCTTTTCCCCTCACTAAACCAGAACTAATGATTGTCTCTCATGGGAATTGGCCAGGCACCAGCCCTGCTCACTGGATAATATTTTTAAAGGCACAGGAAGACCAGAGGAGAAAACTGGTGATGCCAAGAGAGAGTAATTGGTAAAAAAAGCTAACTCTCAAGATACTTGCTTTTCTTACTGTCAAGTAGACGTGCAAGGTAGGATATGGCTGAGCTTAATCTGTAGCATAGACACCTCCAAAAACTGGGAAAATACTTCAGATTGGTTTACCTGTGGTGAGAACTAAGAAAGGAGTGATAGGTGCCACAAGGGGATCATTTCCCATTTCAAGAAAATGTGCATCACTGACGTTTCTGCGGGACTTCCTGCAGAAACCACATCTGAGCTCCAAGAGTCTGCAGTGTGACACATGCCGTGCAGACACGGACGATGACTTTTTAAAGAAGTAGGAATATAGAGGATCAGCACTCGGCCCAGGAAGTAAAGGCCACCATTAAAAAAATATGTATGCCCATTTCTGTTCTCCTCACTCCATGACTGCAAGAACTAAACAGAAATGAGAGCCCAGCTGCTCTTACTAACTGTGCAGTTCCTATGGATCTTATTCTTACCTGTCTGGGGAAAAGGGAGAAAATGGGCTTTAAACCAAAAACAAGATGAGCCAATAAAATAAAAAGGACCAAGTGTTAAATACTAAAACAAAGCTATAGAAATCAGCCAAATTGGCTGAAAGTATGTACTCCAGCCAGGCGCCATTAAGGGAAACACCTCAACCCAGACAATGGAAGCTCAAGGTGGCATCGTAGGGGAAGTTTATGAGAAAAGTCAAACCATTTCTTCATGCCAATGAAGTTAAACCTCTCACATCCTAAAATTACACTAATTTTTGTACCCTTGAGCATTGACCTGGCTCCTATGGATGCTGTAGTGGACAGTGTAGGCCTGTGAATCTTACTTCTGGAGGGACTGTCGGTTCTTTATGATCTATCTGCATGCTGTAACATGTAGCTATAGCTATCCTAGCCCATACATTTTGGATTGGCCATAGTTTAAACATACATCCAAAATAATTCCACTTATGCAAAAATGAAAATTACAGAGGTTAGGGGCCAGGATATCATCAAATGTGACTTGAGATCTTGCAAGAATGAGAATGGAGCTGCTTATGCTGGTGTAGAGATAAGAGGCTGAAAGGTAACAAGTTGACTTCAAAGCTCAAGATGTAGGATGAAGACTAAGGGCTGTTTGCAGTAGAGCTAGCGATGCACATCAATGCTTATGTTATATTGGTCTGTGTTCAGCAGACAGAAGAGGTTACCATCCTTACTGAACCCAACTAGTTTGTCCAGGCCACATATAGAAGAATTTAATATTTGAATAGTCCTTTCCTGAGTACTTACATATTAGCTGTTTGTAAATATTAGTCAGATAGTACTTGCTGCCCATTGCCCATAAACACTGCAATCAAAAGAAATAAATAGGTAGCTAAAAAGATAATTAATAAACATTGATATCAAGTGAAAAAATATGATTTACCATTGAAATTATTACAGATTTAACTCCACTATTTTTAGAAATTTACACTATAGACTAAATTCTATACTGAAAGAGGAATTCAACCTCAATTTTTATCTAGTGATTTTAATTTGTAACTGATTTTCCATTTGTAATGGTGTAATTTTTTATAAGCAAAGAAACAGTAAACAATATAAATAGCATGTTGATATTTATTAGCCTAATTAGTTGCATTTTCAAGATCCATTTAATATTCAATATTAAAGATTCCACTATCCTCCAAGGAAGAAATATCATCACCTATCATAAATTAAGCAGAGCTTTACAAGATGACATAGTTTTTATGTTTTATGTTTTAATAAGCATGATGCATATTAGGTATTAAATGGATTTGAATACAAGTGATTTTTAGGTCGTGTATCTTGTAAGATAAGAAACAATCATCATAGTTTTCATAGAGAACATCTGAACTAACTGTTTTTAGGTCTCCTGATGATGAAATGCTTTGGGTCACGGAAACTCTTCCCTCCCCCACTGCCACCATCTGAGAGGCACGCATGCCATTTGACTGCAGATTATTACGCACTGTTCTCCACAGGCCTGAATGGAAGGTCACTTTGACCTGCTGCACATTTTTACTTAAGAACTACTTTTGACAATAAGCCACTAGCGTACTTGTTTCTGGACTGACTTGAGTTTTTGGCACAATATGAAAAGCATTTGGAAAGTGTAAGTAAAAGCCTTCCGTTTCAGAAGAAATAATGGCCCCATTCGCCATGGAAACCAGAGGACTTTATGAAAATGCACTCAACTGCTTTCTGTAGTGAGCCTAAAATTATTCTAAAAATAAATTGTATTCCTGGCATCTGCTAGCCAATGCACAAAGACTGCATCTATAAGGTTTTCCCTCTTAGTGAAGAATGCCATGTCACTTGAATATTTCATTTTTCTGATTATTCAGAAGGTATGGGACAATGTATGTGCTACCCAGTAGGGCCTCAACAATCAGTTTTTACTTAATTAAATGCCTTTTGAGAGTCGGCAGATGATGATTTGAGTTCCGCCTCCGAACATAGACCACAGTTAAGGAAACCAAATATAGGGTTTTTCTTCAAAATTAGGATGAGTCATATTAAACGTTTGTTTTCTTTTCTACAGATGATTTTTATTTATGTCGGGGGAAACTAACAAAATAGAATGTTCAATGTTAATGAAAATTTTAGCAGACAAACATGAGTGAATAAAAGCAAGGAGGCAAGGTCGCTGATCAGGAGCTCCATGTTACAGACCCAGCTCCAGATGCTTCAGTTGTTCACAAGGGCAGTTGGGGGGCAAGTGTGTGAAGGCACGAGCCTGCTCAGTTGTGGGTACCCAGGGCCACTGCATGGGGATCTGTTACTTCATTAAAGTCTAAAGAAGCTCCATGCCAGGAGGCAAAATGTTATTTGTTACTTGGAAGGCCAAGAGGGTAGGCTGAATGTGTGACAGAAGAGAGCAAATAAAATTCCCAAAATGAGATGTCGCAAGAGGCAAGGTATAATCCAAACAGACGAGATTCGTGTTCATATCCACATGTCCTCACTGGCTTAAGAATACAGTCATCGACTCATGCTGGACAGATTAGGCCACTGGTTAACAGGAGTGGTCATTAATTCAGTTTTCATTCAGTAAATTTGTATGAAGTACATCTGTGTTCCAGGCACTAGGATGACAGTTAGGAATGAAGCAATACCTGAACCCAAGCCTCAGATATTTCCTGCTCTTCAGCAGCACAGGTGCCTCAACACTCTGGAAATATTATTACAAGGGGGAGGGAAAAATGGCTTCCTAATCCCTCTTTGGAGATATTACCAAGGAATTTTAAGGAGGAGGAAGTGATAGAAATTTGGTTCATCATCACAGGGCCATAGTATATAACATATTGTTTATACCAGGACACTTTTCAGGGTGAATCAGTTTCTGTTCAGTAACTGCCCTGGCCACGGTGTGAACTGAGCCTCCTTGGTAGATCAGCACACACAGGCACTCTTCATATATACTGATTATTTCTTGGAAACTATCTAAGCAGTTTCTTTGCTATTTAATTTACTGTCACTGTGTTGGTAGGGATCTCTACAGCCCTTTATCTTACAATTTGATTGGCAATGAAGAAGTTACTAAAATAACATTCAGTTAGGATCCTGCTGGGGACACTTGCTGGCCCTCTCTGGATGTAGATGGCAGAGGTTCCGCCGGGCAGTCAGGCTTGCGTTTCACCAGTAGGACTCTGCCTTGGTGAATGTTTTCTATAGAGTTCGGTGAAGTGATGGAGACCTGATGATCCTATTTGTCAATAAGCCAGTGATGGTGGGGTTCATGAGTCTCCTGGCTCCATGAAGTTCTTAATAAGCAAGAATAATAGGTCAGGTTTTTATTTTTTTTTTTAAGATGGTGTATTATGGGCATATGTGCAAGATAGAGCACTTAAATTTAAGCAAAAATGAATCTACTGCATAAATATGAGAAGGAATAAATATGGCTTAGCAGCAGTATTCATCAAAGAGCAAATACATTTTAGCTATTAATTCCAGCTCTATGGTGTCATATGAAACTTTCGCAGAGATTAAATAGAAGGATTGATGCCTTCGCTGGATAATTGGGCAGGAATGTGTCTTCCAGCCCTGAGATTCTGTAGTCTCGGAACTGTGACAGCACAGCCTGTATCTTATTCACATCTGTCCCTTAGCTATAGATGGGACTAAACATGTATGCTGTATAAATCAATAGATGCATTATAAACGATGAGAGTTTAAACAATGACGTTGACAGATTTTGTAGAAGTCTGCGTCATCTTTCACTGGCGTCCCCTCTCTCTCCTTACCTGAGTTCTTCATACGCAGTCTCCCACCTTCTCATTGCCGCTTCTCATTTCTTCCTTTTATAAACACAGAAGATTGAGAATCAGCCTATGGAGCCAACAAGGACCCATAATTTTGGGAAGGCAGATCTTGTCAACCAGTAATATAATCTCTTTTTTTCTCTTGATGCCAATGCATTACTTACACAAGATCAATCAAACACATCCAAAACATAACCAGCAACCTCACCTCACAGCTAGTGAACAGACTGGTTTGAGCACGATTTTCCTGAAAAATCTTGTTATCCACACCCATATTTACTCTTGTTTCTCCTGGAGGCAGAATGTTGCTCTCGGATACAGGCTGGGTGTTCACCCTGTATTTATTCACACCCAGCAGCATGTTTATGCTGCCCCTTCCATTCCCTCATAAAATTTAGAATCACTGTTTTATCTCCCTTTGGCCTGCATTAAATCCTCTTCAGTTAGCCAGTAGGTCGAGGAAAGTGCAGCTGACCAGGGTTTAAATTGCCTTGCTCCCTAGCCACACTGCTGAAATCCACAGGGTGATTACCCACCGGTCATTGCATTTCACACCATGCCCAGCTGGACTTGCCTCACAGCAATGGCCTCCTCTTTGGTGATTGTTATTTAAAGCTGTGGTATCATATGCCTATTTGTCAAAGTGGTCTAAAATTCTATTCTATGAGTAACACTGGAGGCGGAGGTGACATTTACTCCATAAATTGTACAGGTAGAACTCATGCTATAGATGTTCTTCCTGCAATAGTTAAAACTGCCCTGGCAGACTCCACAGCAAAATAAACTGTCAAGCATTCTATTATCCCCAAGATTGCCATTATTTCGTGTAAATTGCCTTTTTTTTTTTTTTTTTTGAGGCAGTGTATGGCTCTGTTGCCTAGGCTGGAGTGCAATGGCACAATCTCGGCTCATTGTAATCTCTGTCTCCCAGGCTCAAGTGACCCCCCTGCTTCAGCCTCTTCAGTAGCTGTACTTTCTAGTCATGAGATTTTACAGTCTTAGAACTGTGAGAGCAGAGACTGTGTCCCGTTCACTTCAAGTGCACACCATCATGTTTGGCTAATTGTTGTATCTTTTGTAAAAATGAGGTTTTGCTATGTTGCCCAGGCTGGTCTCGAACTCCTAAGCTCAAGCAAACTGCCCACCTTGGCCTTCCACAGTGCTGGGTTTACAGGCTTAAGCCACTGTGACCACCTTGCTTTTTAAATAAGTAATTCTTTTTAGGTAGGTCTTGTTGTGAAGAAATGATACAATTTTATCACTGCATAAACAAACAACCCTTATAAAATGCCACATATTTTAAAACTTCCAAACTTGATGGTAACTGTGTGTGTTTACATGCATGCGTACACATGTATATACACTCTTCTGACTAGACATTGCAATCCTCTGTCTATCCCGTTCTTCCAGAGAACATACATTTATTTAAAGAAGTATATTTGAACAACAGGAGAGAGCCATGATGAAGCTGAGATTAAAATAATCCTTTCTTGCTAGTGAATGGAAGCTCATCTCATCATTTGCTGAAGTAACAAATTAGGACATAGGCTATGGCAAACTAATGAATGTGTCCACTCCCCGAACAAATTTTCTGTTTTTCCAGTGGCGAGTAAACCTATTTATTGAACAAGAATGACATGCTAATAAACAGAAATTTAGCAAGATGTTGATCAGTTCTAAGTATGTATTAATCTTTGGAGGTTGGAAAATTGCATATTGGCACTTCTATCAAATACCCAATATCACTCAAGTAAGAGACAGTTGTATTATAATTTTGGCAAATTAGGACTCTTTTAGAAATTAACATGGATATAGGCATTTTTTTTGGATTGAAAACTGAATGTAGGCTTTTAGCAGCTAGGTCACCACCAGGTGGGGATATGATAGGAGGCATTCAAGCACAGTACACAACAGGTGCTCAATAATTGCATGCAAAAATTCTTTAAGGTGTCCTAATTTACTGGTATTTGATGTAGCTCTTCTTTTTTTTTACCACTATCCCTTGAAATATACAACAAACATAAACAATTACAAGACTAGAATAATGTCTGTCTTCAGAGGAAACAGAAACACATATTTAACACACTCAGGCAATACCCAACAATCCCATACATTATAAACAATTATATTTACATACACAGAAGGCTTAAAGCAGAAAACTTAGTACCAAATTTCCTTTGAAGACAAGAGGTTTCTCAGATACTGTGAAACACTGTTTAGATGGGAAGGCTGCCCTGCGATTTTCGGCAAATTAATTGCTCTGCACTTATTTCCTCGTCTTAAAATAGGACAAATGATAGACTGATGGTTATTGTGAAGATTTATTGAGATAATATATGTAAAGTGCTTTGAACAGTGGAAAATAATAGCATTATATGCACGTTTCTATTACTGATCTTAATATTTGGTAAAATATGGAGATCTCAAATGTTTTTTGTTGCCACTATTTCTAAGATAGTATAGTAATAGTTCATGACTGTAAGAAAATAATCGCTGAATTGTACTGAATAATATTTCAAATGAGACTTCAGTATCATCAAAAATGTAATTTTTTCAACTGGAAGAAGTATGGCTAAGTGATTTCACCTGTAGTGTCAAGACCTATGTAAGAAAATTGATGGTCATCTTAAATGTTATTTCACTGACTTGATACTGTGATCTTTTCTATACAGAAAAGGTTAGTTGGCAAAGATCAAGTACTTTATCACACTGTTATAATGCTAGTATTAATTGAAAAAGATTTTTTGCTCCTAAACGAAGTGGTCAGAAGATGCTGTGATTTCACAGTTGCTGTTTCATTTATTGTTTGTTTTATCTTGTTGTGTTTTACACTCTTGGGATCAATTCTTACTTCATTACCATTTAATACTGTCTGAGAGTATTACATTTCTATAGGGTTTTTTTTTTCCCCCAATGTGACTTGCTAGAAGTTGAAGGGGCTTTTATATGACCCTAAGGTGGTTAAAATTTAAAATAAGTTGTGTTAGTTTTATTCACAACTCTAAGTCAATAGACTTTTGCTGAGGACAGGACGTTAACTCCATTCTTCTACCTTAAAGAAGAAAATACATGTAATGATTATTATTTCTATCACTTCATACGTTTCCCAGTTCTTTCATGAGAAATAATGGGTTTATGACATTGTTTTCAATGGAAAACATTTGTGAATATATTTGCTGCTAGATAAGTGAAGAAAAAAATGTGCTTGCTACGGAGAGTCTGTTCCAACGAACACTTACTTATTTTATAGGGACATTTTTGAAGGATCTGCCAAAATTTCCTGGGCACCAAGCTCTAGGCGGTGCAGTGAAGCAGTTAAATAAGAAATTAAAGACCCTAAATTCTGTGCAGTAACTTGCAGCTAGGTGGACTATACTGCCTCAAGGGCAACCAGTTCTAAGGAGGAGATTAAGGGAAAAGGAAGGCTTTTCTTCCAGACTTGTGCATTTTCAAGAAATTAGAAGGATATTGTCAAAATCTTCTTTTTAAAGTAGCTTTTAAAAACCAGGCTTCATTCAGCAGTTTGTTTTCTTTTAGTCAATAGTTTTAGGAGGTACGTAGCTACATGGTGTTCTAGTAATTGTTTCTTTTGCATGAGCAAGATGGGAAATCTTGTTCCCAAGAAACTCTTGGTAGTTCTTTCCTCAATGGAACTTTTAAAGGGTGTGCTGGTTATATTCTCTTGTAATTTCTGATTGCTGGTCACTAGGGCCACACATTGGGAATTATAGAGAAAATTTAATTATTTCAACCCAAGCAGTTTCATACATGAGAGGGGAGGTGGTGTGAGCATGCAAGGGGACATTTTTCTGCAGCCCAAGACTCACTGAGGCTTGGCACCATTTGAGAGATGCCAAGCTCAATTCAGAATAAAGCAGAACTGAAATAAGTCAGAATGGATAAAAAATTCCTCAACCCTTGGAGGGCTGGGGGTCAATTAGCATAACAGTCTGTTATTATAAATTTCTAAGGATTTAGATCCTAAACTCTTTTTTTTTAAATGCACTTATTTATTTATTCTTTGTGTTTTGGTTTTTCGATTTTTTTTTTTTACTTTTATTTTAAGTTCAGAAGTACCTGTGCAATATGTGCAGGTTTGCAACATAGGTAAATATGCATAATGGTGATTTATTGTACAGAGTATTTCATCACTCACATATTAAGCCTAGTGCCCATGAGTTATTTTTCCTTATCCTCTCCCTCCCTCCACCCTCCACCCTCCAATAAGCCCCAGTGTGTATTGCTCCCTACCATGTGCCCATGTGTTCTTTTTTTTTTTTCATTTATTTTATTGCATTTTAGGTTTTGGGGTACATGTGAAGAACATGCAAGATTGTTGCATAGGTACACACGTGGTAGTGTGATTTGCTGCTTTCCTCCCCATCACCTACATCTGGCATCTCTCCCGTTGCTCTCTCTCCCCAAATCCCCACCCGTCACCGTACCTGCCCTATTTCCCCTCAACAGGCCCCATGTGTCCTAATCATTTAGCTCCCACTTATAAGTGAGAACATGAGGTATTTTGTTTTCTATGTCTGCATTAGTTTGCTAAGGCTAATGGCCTCCATCAATGTCCCTGCAAAGAACCTGATCTCATTTATTTTATGGCTGCATAGTATTCCATAGTGTATAAGTACCACGTTTGCTTTATCCAGTCTGTCATTCATGGGCATATAGGTTGATTCCATGTCTTTGCTATTGTGAATAGTTCTGCAATGAGCATATATGTGCATGTGTCTTCATACTAGGATGATTTATATTCTTTTGGGCATATACCCAGTAATGAGATTGCTGCATTGAATGGTATTTCTGTTTTTAGGTCTTTGAGGAATTGCCACACTGTCTTCCACAATGGCTCAACTAATTTACACTGCCATCAGCAGTGTGTATAATCGTTCTTTTTTCTCCATAACTTTGCCAGCATCTGTTATTTTTTGACTTTTTAGTAATAGCCATTCTTACTGGTGTGAGATGGTATCTCATTGCGGTTTTGATTTGCATTTCTCTAATGATCAGTGATGTTGAGCATTTTTTCATATGATTGTTGGCTGCATGTATGTCTTCTTTTGAGAAGTGTCTGTTCCTGTCCTTTGCCCACTTTTTAATAGGGTTGTTTATTTTCTTTTAAATTTGTTTAAGTTCATAACAGATTCTGGATATTAGACCTTTGTCAGATGCATAGTTTGCAAAATTTTTTTCCCATTCTTTAGGTTGTCTGTTTCCTCTGTTGATAGCTTTTTTTTTTTGCTGTGCAGAATGCTATTTTCATTAAACCACCATTGACATTCTTCACAGAACTAGAAAAAGCCATTTTAGAATTCATATTAAACCAAAAAGAGCCTGAATAGCCAAGGCAATCCTAAGCAAAAAGAACAAAGCTGGAGGCATCACGCTACCTGACTTCAAACTATACTGCAGGGATACAGTAACCAAATCAGCATGGTACTGGTATAAGAACAGACAATGGAACAAAATAGAGAACCTAGAAATAAGACCACAAGGCTACAACTACCTGATCTTCAGCATATCTGACAAAAACAAGCAATGCGGGAGGGATTCCTTAATTAATAAATGGTGCTGTGATAACTGGCTAACTACATGCAGGAAATTGAAACGGGGCCCCTTTTTTGTACCATATGCAAAAATAATCTCATGATGGATTAAAGACTTAAATGTAAAACCACAAACTATAAAAATCCTAGAAGAAAACTTGGGCAATATCATTTTTTAGGACATAGGCATGGGCGAAGATTTCATGACAAAAATGCCAAGAGCAATTGCAAAAAAGCAAAAATCGACAAATGGAATCTAATCCACCTTTGCATTTTTTAAATTGGCACATTGTAGTTGTATATATTTTTGGGGCACATATGATATTTTGATACAGGTATACAATGTGTAATTGTCAAGTCATTCAGAATAATTGGGATTTCCTTCACCTCAAACATCTATATTTCTTCATGTTGGGAACAATACTATTCTTTTCTTCTAGCCATTTTGAAATATACGATAAATTATTGTTAATCATAATTTCTCTTTCATGCTATCAGTTACTAGAACTTATTTTTGCTATCCAACTATAATTTTGTACCCCTTAATTAACTCTCTTCATCCCCTTTCCCTCTGTTCCTTTCTCAGCCTCTGGTAACCACCATTCTCGTCTCTACCTCCATGAGATTCACTTTTTAAACTCCCACATATGCATGAGAGTGTGCAACATTTGTCTTTCTGTGCCTGGATTATTTCATCCATATTCAATTTGTCCTTTAGTTCCATTCATGTTGCTGCAAATGAATGTATTTCATTTTTTTATGGCTGAATAATATCCCATTGTATATATACAACACATCTTCTTTATCCATTTATCTGTTGATGGACACTTAGGATTATCCCATATCTTGGCTTTGTTTATTGTAACACTATTTATTATTGTGAGTAGTGTTGCAGTAAACACAGAAGTGTAGTATCTCTTCAATATACAGATTTTCTTTGTTTTGGATAGACACCTAGTAGTGAGATTGCTAGACTGTAGGGTAGTTCTATCTTTAGTTTTCTGAGGAGCAGGTCATTTCAAAGAAGGCTCATGTGACTGTGAGACCGCGAACTCTTAATGCTGTGGTCGAAGACTGCAATACCATAGGACAGTACTCGGTGCTGCTATGTTTCTCTGAGGAGACATTAATTAAAAAAAAAAAAAACACAAACAGAAAAAAAGATGCCTAAAGTTAAAACACTATTAATAATGAAGATTTACAACTAGAAACTGGGTTATGATAACACAATCTTTCAGTTTTGTAAAGCAGTTTATATAAATGTCTAAGTTAGAAAATAATTTCAGAGAATTTTTTAAAATATTAAATAGCAAAAGAATGTAGTTCTTGAATTTCTTCAACATTACGTTAATTTATACTGTGCAAACCCAAAATTGTTCTAATTAAAGCTTGTCATTAACTTTGAAATCTCAACTTGGCGTAACAAATCTGGCATAAAGTGATAATAAATATTTTTACCCAGTCATAAATTTTCGAATTACTTTAAGAGATGTTTTTCACAAAAAAACAAAATGAGCTAAGGCAATAGATGAAGTGATCTGTATGATTTTTTAAAGTATATTATGCAATTGCAAAGGGTAATTTATGTCATTTATTTTTTAATTAAGAAAGGATGTAAAATGTTTTTGTAGTTTCCAGGTGCAGAAAGGATTCTAGAATCTCTGCACTTGGCAGAGGAGGAGGCACTGGAAATGCATGTGGTGGGGAAGGTTGTGAAAATAAATGCTGACGTGTAGTGAAGGGGCTCAAGGGTAAGGCCTGACTTCCTCTTGTCTTTGGGCTTCTCAGGATACTAATACCTGATACTAATGTCCTTTACTTGGACCACTGTCTTCAGCATTTTTTATTGATAAATATTTACTGAGTATCTTTACATACAAGATCCTTTCAGAAACACAGAAGTAACTAAGTTGTGTTACATTACTCAAGTGGCATACAGTATAGTTGAGGTGAAAAGACATATGTGCATGACAATCTCAGCACTTTAGGAGGGCAAGGCAGGTGGATCACCTGAGGTTAGGAGTTTGAGGCCAGCCTGACCAACATGGTGAAACCCTGTCTCTACTAAAAGTACAAAAATTAGCTGGCTGTGGTGGTACGTGCCTGTAATCCCAGCTACTAGGGAGGCTGAGGCAGGAGAATTGCTTGAACCAGGGAGGTAGACTTTGCAGTGAGCCAAGATCATGCCATTGCACTCCAACCTGCATGTCAGAGCAAGACTCCGTCTCAACAAAAAGAAAAAAAAAAAACTAAAACAATATAGTATGTACATGCATCATTAGGACTATAAGAACAACACAATTATTACTATCGGGAAAGGCAACTTCATGCACACAGTCTTGTGATATCTACTTGGTCACATGAGAGTCTTGGGCCTGGAACATTTCCTTATCAAGAGTCATACAGCTCTCCCAATCTGGGCTCATCATCTTGTTTGGGAATATCTTTCTTTATTCTGGGCTCAATACGTATGCCTTTCTTCTTCCTACATGCATGCCTTGAAGGCCCTCTGGGATGCTCCTAGACTGCTTTATTTCAGACCTTAGAGGAAAAGATGGAGATACTTCCACTACAGCAATAAGTGAAATGCATGGTTAGCTCCACAGTGAATTCACTGGCCATGGACCACTAGGGCCAAAGAGCTGGATCTTAACACACATGTTCTCTTCTCTTGGTTTAAGTAAATACTATACAACTCGAAATGTATTGCGTTGTCTCATCCTTGAATCATGCAATGATCTCTTCCTAGGGTGGCATTTATCTGCCTTTCAACCTTGTTCACACTCATGTCATATTCTAACCTGAAGACTGACCACCCAGAAAGCAGTGAAATAACCAGAGTCAGGTAGTAGAAAGGATAACATTTGACCCCAATGGCCTAGAAGATTCACTGGCAAAGTAGGCTTTGAGCTGGACATGAGAACGTGTTGGATTTTGATAAATAGCAAAAGACCCAGAGGCCCCTCCAGTTATGTGATCTCATAGAGAAATGTACAGAGACTGGAAATCAAAGAGTGTGCTCAGAGGCTGGAGCTGAGGCTTGTCTGGAATAGGGAATTTCTATAGCATATCAGCGGGTCAAAAGGTTGGAAAACTAGAACAGAACTGAGATGATGACATTATAATCATCTTGAAATTAATCTTCTAGATGAATAAATGAATAAATGACAATAGATTGAATAAATGACAATAGGGAAATGACATCAGGGAGTCATTTTCAGAAGGCAGGTGCCCAGTTGTCACTTAAGAATTTCAAATGGAGTGTTCAAATGGATTCAGAAAACTCCCCAAGATGTATGCTGATGCACTCCGATGATATGGAAAATATTTAACCACTAGCACAGAGTGGGCTCTGACTCCTCAGAGTGGGGGCGAATTAGAAGAATATCAGTCCTGCTACACTCCTGGGCAAGGCAGTGGGAATCCACTTTGGACATTTGAGCTGTGGAGTGATGCAATCAATGTGCTTCTTAGGAGCACTAATAAACCACAGTGGAAGAATGAAAAGGAGGAAGGCATGCAATTCAGTTCTCATTCTTTTTGCATCCATGATATATTCAGAGATTCAATTAGGGTTGTAGCAGCCGGAATATAAATAAAGGGAGAGACAGGAGTAGATTTGGGAGATCCATTAGTGTTAGAAAGACAGAGGAAGATAAAGTTCTTTCTGAGGACTAAAGCGTATTTACGGGGAAAAATCATACTTTTAACAGAAATAGCAATTGTGTTATAGGAAAAAAAAAGAGCTATGTAAGGGTAGAGATACAGAGTCAGACAGACCTGGATTTAAATCTTGGCTCAGCCTCTTTCAAACACTATACCCTTAAGCCTGTTACTAAACCTCCTCTATGATTCAATTGTGTGATCTTTAGAATGGAAATGTAACAGTTTATCTTTCATAGTGTTATGGAGTTGTACTGGTCAGGGTTCTCCAGAGAAACAGAACCAATAAGAGATATATATCTATATGCCTATATCTATCAACATCTATATCTATATCCATCCATCCATCCATCCATCCAACCATCCATCCATCTATTGAGAGATTTATTATAAGAAATTGGCTCTTGTAGTTATAGAGGCTGACAAGTCCTACAACTTGTAGGGTGTGTTGGCAAGCTGTAGCCCTGGGAGAGCCTGTAGTGTAGTTTCAGTCTGAATGCTGTCAGCCTTGAGGCCTAGAAAGAGCTGATGTTTTAGTTCAAATCTGAAGGTAGGAAAAGAATGAAGTGCCAGCTCAAGGCAGTCAAGCAGGAAGAGCTTCTTCTTGTTTAACCTTTTCATTCTATTCCAGCTTTCAACTGACCGGATGAGACTTATATTGGGGAAGACAATTTATTTTACTCATTCCACTAATTCTTATCCAGAAACACCCTTACAGACACACCCAGGATTGTGTGTGTTTGTGTGTGTGTGTGTGTGTTTTAAGAGATGATGTCTCTCACACTGCCATCCAGGCTGGAGTTCAGTGGAGTGATCATAGCTCACTACAGCCTCAAACTCTTGGGCTCAATCAATCCTTCTAGCTCAGCCTCCCAGGTAGCTGGGACTACAGGCACATATCACAATGTCTGATTAATTTAATTTTTATTTTTAGTTTTTTGTAGAGACAGCATCTTGGTAGGTTGCCCAGGCTAGTTTCAAGCTTCTAGCCTCAAGCCATTCTCTCACTATGGCCTCCTCTTTTCCATTGTTTTGATGATCTTGCCAGCTGTGAGACAATGACCTCAAAATATCTAACAGTTTAGAATTCGAAAGTGAAGCATTTTGAACCATTTTTTAAAAATTTAACTAACACGTTAGATTCATAGAATTAGAATAATGAACACTTTAAAATCATGTGTTGAGTAAGAAAAGGAATCACAGAGCAGAAAAACTGAATAGAACTTAATTGAAGTTTCAAGAATCAAGGAAGGAAAACAGCATTGTGAGTAAGAACACAAAATGAAGAAAGGGCTTTTATTTCTGAATTTCAAGGAAAGCACATTTCTGGTCCATAATGAAGATGCTCTCCTTCATCTCTTCCTTCACGACCGAATTCTGCTGAGTGAACAATTACAGACTCTGTGACATTGGTTTTTAACCTTCTTGCAGGCAAGCCTAAGCATTTTCAACTTCCAAGCTAATTTTTATAATTTTGGAATAAATGAAGACATGAATTGTAGCTGTCTTGACAAATTTTGCTTTTAATGTTTATCATAAAAAAATTGCATGTTGACATAAAAGTAAGGAGAGGGTGAGATAACAAACCCAACTCCTGTTTCCAACAACTATTAACATATTTAGCAAATTTTCAAGTAATTTATAGAAATGTGGCCCACGGATCACAAGTAATTATCACCCATTTCTATACTTTTTTAGAAATGAAAACTAAAGAACATCAGTAAAACTTTCTCAAAGTAATGGCAGGCTGAGCTGCTTAGAGTGCCATAGTTAGAGACGTTCTTATCCCCCACAAAGCCCAAGTATTACTGGAGCGGGCCTGGGTGTCATCTAATGAGAATTAACCATCCATAGTCCTTGAATAAACAGTCAGCATGTAAACATCATTCAAAGAAAAGTGTGGATTTGTCTCTCTCTTTTTTTAACCTTGAGAGTCAGATTTCCTTTATAACATTTTCTCCACTTAAGCCTTTGGCTTGGTTTTATTTCTGTATGATTATTCAGAGGAGGAGATGAGGGAGAAGGATCTGACAGCGAGATGTCTTCAAATGCCCCTGGCTCCCTAAGGACGCGCCATTCCCTACTCAGGACGAATTTACTGTGACCCTCTGCAGACTACAGAGTATTTCTCTCTCTAAGGTTTCCTCACAGCCTGACCTCTACCTTGCAAGTCACAGAATCAGTCAGTTCAGAAAGAAACTGTCCTTCAGGAGTAATGTGTGCTTTGCAGGCAAAATGACTCTTTGTATTTGGGCAAAGAGAGAATCTGAAGCAAAATATGAGCTATTCTAGTTGTTACTAAGTAGTTACAAAATTCAAAAAACATAAAGAGGATGGATACAATTCTAATAGAACTTCTTAAAAAAACCAATGCATGAGAATGTCTGAAGGAAGTTTTTGTGATGATACATGAAACTCAATTCCAAATATTCAATTTCCAGATTTTCCACCATCAGCATCAATAACTTACATAATAATGGACTCAACTATTAGTAATAAAATGTTTAAAGTACATCTCCTCCGACTTTATGGAGGCACTGACCTTTGCCGTGGTGAGGAGACTTTAAACAATTTCCCTTCCTCCGTCCCTCAGTCTCAATATTATGGACAACTACACACAGTTTAAAGTATTCTCCATCTCAAGTCCATTCCCCACTCCATTGTCACAGTATTCAATTTCTTAGTAATATATAGAAACCACTTTATTCTGCATGGCTGGAAGTTGCTATTTTATGTTTAGAAATAAATTATGTGTCAAGAGCAGTGTGAGTAACAAATAACGGTTACTGACCAACTGCAATTCACTCTAAAATCTGTGCAAATATCATGAATGTCAGAACTAATTTCTTAACGGTATTCCACACCCATAATTAACACTATTTTACAGCCATTCTGTACCTCTAAAAATGAAGACCTCTCTGCTATTCATTTCCACTGTGTTTTACCCCAAGAAAATTGGCAGGTAGTAAATAACAGCAATGAGTATTCAAATCATAGATTGTTATTTGTCCTGACTTAGAAATAAAGTAACAGCTATAAAAATATGGGTAAAGGGCTTCACATTGTTTAGCATCAAATGGAAAAAATTCTACAAGACATACAGAACAGGAAGATAGCACTCTGGTCATAAAAGTGTAAATTCAGTCACTCAGTTTAAATGCTAGAATTTGGGTTACAGAAGGAATCTCAGACATTTTCTGGTTGAAACACCCTGTATTACAAGTGAGGCAACTGAAGTGAAGTGAGAGTAAATGACTGGCCTAGTAGCTCTACGTGACTCCAAACCAAGTCTCTCCATGAGGCTGTTTTTCACTCTATCATATTTTTTTTCTTACTAGTTTATCATGGTGACCCGGATACAACAAAAAACTTGCATCTAGATGAAGCTTCTACACGAGATAATTTTTATTCCCAATTGAGAAACTTCTACCTCACTGAGTTTGGAAGAGTAATTCTGCTCTTGCTCTGTGTGTGTGTGTGTGTGTGTGTGTGTGTGTGTAAGATGCACACACACACAAAGAGAGAGTGTGCAATAATCTTATTGAGATACAATTTACATTCCATGCAATTCACCAATTTTGAGTGAGCAATTTCATGTTTTTTAGTGTTATCACTGATGGTATACAACCATCATCACAATCAATTTTAGAATATTTTATCTCCCTAAAATAAAACCTAAACACATTAGCAATTATCCTTTATTTCCCTCCTCCTCCACAGGTCTAAGGTGAGATCTATTTTCTATCTTCATAGGATTGTCTTACGGACATATCATGTAAATGAATAGTATCATCGTGGCATTTTGTGACTGGCTTCTCTCACCTAGTATAATGTTTTCAAGGTTCATCCATGTCATATGGATGCCATATTTGTATTTCATTTTTCTTTATTGATGAATAATATTCCATTGTCTGACCATGCTACATTTTATTTATGCTTTCATCAGTTGCTAGACATTCATTTCGCTATGGTGAATAATGCTTCTTTGAAAATTCATGTACATGTTTTTGTGGGGACATAGGTTTTCACTTCTTTTGAGTTTATATCTAAAATGTGTTACTGGTTCTAACTTTATGTTCAACACTTTTGAAGAACTGCTAGACTGTTCTCCGAAGAAGATGCATCATTTTACGTTGCAACCAGAAATGTGCGAGGGTCTTCGTTTCTCCATATTCTTTTGCTTTCTGGTTGGAATTCTTTGAGCCAAAAATATTCTAATTTTGGTGAAGTTAATTGATCTCTTTGTTGTCGTTGTTGTTTGTGCTTTGGCATCATGTTTAAGAAGACTCGTTTAACCAATGAACATGATGATTTACTTGTATTTTTTTCAATGATTTTATGACTTTAGCTCTTGTACTTTTGTTCACGATTGATTTGTCTGTATTCTCTGAGAGAGGAGTCAAAATTCATTGTTTCCTTTTAATTTTTTTTGCATGAGAATATCCTGTTGTCCCACACAATTTGTTGAAAAGACTATTCCTTTCCCATTGAATTATTTTGTCACAAAGCATAAAGCAATTGACCATTCGTGTATTTAAGAGTTTATTGTGTACTGTAAATTCTGTCCCATTTATGTGTTGATATGTCTATCCTACGCCAGTACCACACTGTCTCAACTAGTGTAGTTTTGGAGTAAGTTTTGAAATTTGGAAGTGTAAGTCCTAACTTATTCTTCTGTTTCTGGATTATTGACTATTCTGGGATCGTTGCATTTGCATATTAACTGAAGAATCAGTTTGTCAGCTGCTCTGAAGATGACTGCTTGGAGTTTTATAAAAACTGTTTAGAGTCTACACATCACCTGGAGAATATTGTTACTGTAACAATATTACGTCTTCCTGTCCATGAACACAGACAATTTACATTCATTTAGGTCTTTAATTTCTTTTAACAATATTTTATAATGTTCACAGTATTAACTCTGCACTTCTTTTGTTAACTTTTTCCCTAAGCATTTTATTCTTTTGGATGCTACTATAAACAAAATTGTGTCAGTAATTTCCTTTTCGATGGCTTATTGCTAAAATGTAGAAATACAATGATTGTTGCATATTGATCATATAACCTTGCAGTTTTGCTGAAGTTGTATATTCATTCTAAGTGTTTTAATGAATTCTTTTAAGTTATTATATACAATATAATGTCATCTGAAAAATGAAGATTGTTTTACCTCTCCATTTCCAGTGTGGATGCTTTTAATTTTCTTGCCTAATTTTCCAGGCTAGGACCTCTAGTATCATATTGAATAACAGTGGAGGGGCAGAAATTCTTATTTAGGTTTAGCATGTACTTCTTTCAGTGTTGATGTGTTTGTTTTTTCTTATTATAGATGCTTACAGCTATAGAGCTTCCTCTAAATACTTCAGTTATACCTAAAACGTTTTGGCATGTTGTGTTTTCATTTTCATTTACCTCAAGGTATTTCCTAATTTCCCTATGATTTCTTCTCTGACTTAATGCTATGTAAGAGGCTAATGTTTAATTTCTACATTTTTGTGAAATTTTCAAATGTCTTTTTGTTGTTAATTTCTGAATTTATTCCACTGCTTTGTATGATTTCATTGCTTTTAGATGAATTAAGATTTGATATGACCTAGCATATGTTCTATCCTAGAGAATGTCTCATATGTACTTGAGAATATGTGTGTGTGTTTGTGTGTGTGTGTATTGAGCTAAATATTCATACAATAAAATCTATAGGTTTAAAGTACACAATTCAATGGATTTTCATAAAATCCACACTTGAGTAACCACCACCTGGATCAAGATACATCATCTACCCTGAAAAGTCTCTTGTGTCCTGTTCTGGGAAATATGCAACCCTATCTCACAGGCAACCATCATTCTGATTTATACTACCATATTTTAGTTTCCATGTTTATGTGGTTGACATAAATAGACTCACACAGAATGAGCTCTTTTGTGTCTAGCTTTTGTACACTCTTTTGTGTCTAGCTTTTGTTACACTCTATGTAATATTTTTGAGATTCATCCATCTTGGCTTTTAGTTTTCAGTTTTTGCAATGTGAGCACAGCTGATAGCAACCTACTTGTACATATCCTTTGCATACACATATTTTTATTTCTTTTGGATAAATATAAAGAAGATTGCTTAATCAGAGTGTAGGTGTATCTTCAGTTTTCTAAGAAACTGCAAACATTCTCCTGAAATCATTGTACTATGTTTCCACAGAGAAATGCATGGGAGTTCCATTTGCTTCATATTCTCACAGCTTTTACTGTGTTCACATTTTTCTGCTTAATTTTACCCATTCTAGTAGATGAGTAAGAATATCTCATTGTGGATTTAATGTGAATTTCTCTGATGACTAATATTGTTGGGTGCTTTCATGTAATTTCTGGAAACACATCTTTTTTCTTGAAATACCTTTTCAAGTCTTTTGCTGATTTTTAAATTGCATCATTTGCCTTTTTGTTCTTGACTTGTAGGAGTTCTTTATATATTTTGGTTGCAAATCCTTTGCCAAATATGTGTATATACTTATTAAACTAAACATATTTTCTGCCTTGCTGTGGCATACCCTTACATTGTCTTAATGTCTTCTACTGACAAAAACGAATGTTTTCTTTATTTTGAAGTCTAATGCATCAATTTTTTTTGGTTATGTTTAACACTTTTTGTGTGTTCTGTAAGAAATCATTACCTAACCAAAGTTACAAATGTATTTTACTGTGTTTTCTTTTTGAAGATTTGTGGTTTTAGCTTTCACATTTAAACCAATCATTTATTTCAGTTAGTTTTTGCATTGATGTTAGGAATGAGTTCAGCATCCATTTCTTAACACATATTCATCCAGTTGTCCCAGGGAAATACTTTTTCCTTGTGGAATACCCTTGGAGCCTTGGCTAAAAATCAATTGAACATGTATTCATATATGTTGTTTCCTGTTGCTATTCTGTTCCATTGATCTGTTACTCCAACCACACGAAAATATCATATTCATTTGACTGCTGTAACCTTACAGCAAGTCTCAAAAGCAATCTTATTTGAATCTTCCAACTTTATTGTTCTTTGCCAAGACTTTGTTTTGGGTGACGTAGAGTTCATACTTTTGATAAACGTGTCCTTTTATATTTTTAAAAATAAAAAAGCCAGTTGGCATTTCAACTGAAATTGCATTGACTTTATAGATCTATTTGGGGACAGTTGACATTTATTGATGCTGAGTCTTCAACTGATGAACAGGGTGCATCTCTCTATTTATTTAGATTTTCTATCTCTTCTTTTGTCAGTTGTGGTAATTTCTGTCATTCGGGACATCTGTTCTTTTCACCTAAGTTGTCATGTTGCCACATTTATTGGCATAAAGTTAATCATAATATCCCTATATTATCCCTTTGTTGACTCAAGGATTTGTAGTCATTTCCCACTTGCATTGCTGATGTTGTTATTTGTGTTTTCTCTCTTTTTTAATGACTAATCTTGAAGAATGTTTCCATTTTTAAAACCTTTTGATCGAACCAAACCCTGATATTTGTTAATTTTCTCTACTGTTTTCAGCTGGCTCTATGAACCCTGTGCCCTGTCAGGAAGGAAGCCATATTAGAGCTCTCTGAAATTCAGGAGCCGGGGCAGGGGTTCTACGTGTCTGTGTCTAAGAGTGGTACTCTTTCTTCCTTTTGATACAGCTAGAAAGATTCTTTTCATTGCCTACTTCAGCATGTCCATGATATAGACTGTATTATTATTTTTTTAAAAAATACTGTTTCATCAGGGGATGGTTACTCATCTGGGGCATGGTTAAGTATCTTTTTTGCACCATTAATATAAAGCTTGTCTCTATGACTCGCTTTGGCTGATGCTCAAATTTGACAGAAGTCTTAAATGTCATGAATTACTGTAACCGGGTTTTTTCTTGGGTGCTGGTGAGGCACAGCTCCCCCGAGAGAATGCTGTGGGTTCTTGGTCTCCAATCTTTTAAAGAATAAGTGATGGGACCACTGCAGGTGTGCCGTGTGCTCGTAAAAGTAAATACTGGACCCAAGAAGTGTTGCAGAAAGGTGATTTTATTTAGGTAGAGAAAAAAGAAGAAAAGGAGAAGAAGAGAAAGACTTCCACGAAGAGTGTGGAAGGGGATTCCAGAGGGGAAATCCTGGAGGGGAAAGGGAGCTCCCACCATGTGGGAGGGGATCCCAGAGAGCTGGAAATCCGGGGTGGGTGAAGGAGCAGGGGGATTTATCCGGGGAGACATTCCCACTTTCCCAAGTTCCTCTGGCCAATGAAAGGAGTTCTTTTAAACTTCCGCTGGGGTGGTGGACTCTTAATTTCTTCCTGCGCCCTTGAAATTCAAACATAAACTGTTAAATATCCCAGATGGAGAGAGATGCGAGGGGGGCAAGGTGCTGGGAATTTCTTGCCCTTAAAACTATGCCTCCTCATGGACCTGGAAAGAGAACACATTCCCTCATTACCACGTCTTTCCTCTGTCCTGAATTAGGCAATATCTCTGATAGTAGCTACCTCATCAACCATGGTCTTGAAGTGAAGGTGAAATGGAGCTGTGGTCCCAGGTGATCCATAATGGTGAGGTAGAAAGAGAAAAGCCAAACAACAAACAATCAATCAAACAAACAGCAACAAAAATCCTTGCTGTTAGTCTGGGATTTTTATCACAGAAAGATGTAACTTATCCCAACTGGTCAGAATCACTTGATGCCTAAGAGTTCTGGGTTTTACATAGGAATATGGGTCTTCTCACCAATTCAATGCTGTACTTTATCTTTAGAGCCTGTTTCCTGAGACCTCACTCTCTTCTGAAAACTGTCCCTAGATTTGTCCCCTAATTCATTGAGTTATAAATCAAATCAAAGAGAATGATTTGGTAACATATAAAAGGATTTAACTTTCTCGTTTTTATCCTCTTGCTACAGTGAGCACCTGGGTTTGGAAAGAATGTTGTTTCTCCAGCATAGTTTAGCTTTCGGTTAAATTATGCTGGAAGTTAATCTGAAGCCTAGAAAGTTAATCTGAAACGGGTTTCTTTGTGGAACGGTTATGAATAAATGAAAAGAGCACAGTGTGATATCATATACTTTCATGAATTTCTCTATATTTTCCCATAAACACTGTGGTAAGAGAGGAAATAGAAAACTTGTAATTTTTCCAGGTAAGCAGCTTCATTTATCAAAAGTAGAGTACATATTTAGTTTAAGAATAGGTTAGCTACCAACTGTTAAATGAGCCAACTACTCACAAACATTCATTATATCAAAATACGAATTCAGAATATGGATTTTCCATTTGCACATTTTTTCCAGCGGGGACTATCCTGTTTAGTTTTGTTTCAATGAAAAAGAGTGTGCAGAAAAACAGAGTTCCTAGGAAAGTTTAAATTTTTGCTTTTCTTTTTTTTTTCTTTTCTTTTTTTTTTTTTTTTTTTTTTGAGACGGAGTTTCGCTCCTGTTACCCAGGCTGGAGTCCAATGGCGCGATCTCGGCTCACCGCAACCTCCGCCTCCCGGGTTCAGGCAATTCTCCTGCCTCAGCCTCCCGAGTCGCTGGGATTACAGGCACGCGCCACCATGCCCAGCTAATTTTTTGTATTTTTAGTAGAGGCGGGGTTTCACCGTGTTGACCAGGATGGTCTCGATCTCTTGACCTCGTGATCCACCCGCCTCGGCCTCCCAAAGTGCTGGGATTACAGGCTTGAGCCACCGCGCCCGGCCCAAATTTTTGCTTTTCTAAATACAGTGAAGGAATATGTATTCCTTTAAGTGACATAGCGAGTTACAAACATGTTCTGTCTGCAGGGCTGTAGTACTGTTGGTCAGTATAAACCGCCATCCTGGACACTGTCTGGTCGCTCAGTCTATAGTACTCTTACTTTTATCTGACCGAAAACAAACTAAATTTTGCAATTTTCATAGTGTTTTCAATTTTTTTTTTGTTTTTAAGATAGCAATTAATTCATGAAAACCGTTACTATTAATATGTATCTAATCAATATTAAAATATTTACTACTAAGAGAAGAAAATTCTATTACATCTTCTTAAGTTTAGTTTTTCATTTCCTCGCATAGAATTCGAGTGAAGAGAGTGTACGTAGGGACTGTATAATTCCTTGTACTTTGCTTATGGTTTAAAAATCACAAGATTTGGATGCATTTTTTTTTTCTTGTCTTTGTTGAAGATTTTGGCATTTGCTTGCAAATGTAAAAATAAGCACTACTGCAGAGTCCTGACATCAGCAATCCCGAGGTAGCAATAGGTAATTAGAGGGTAGGCTGAGGCGGGAGGATTGCTGGATTCTAGGAGTTCAAGATGATGCTACTTAAATTACAGTTCTCACAATTTGATGAAAATGCATCCACTCATTTCTAAGTTATCAATGTACCATAATATTGTATATTTTAGATTGTTTTTAAATCAACAAGTCATGTTTAAAAAAATCATGTAAATCAAATACATCTGGTTATATTTTTTTCAGCTTCTCCAAGATAATTTCCCTTTGGATTGAGACCAATTCTTGAAGTTCAATCAGAAAAAGGATTGTTTTGCACAGAGGTTATGAACAAGAGACTAGAGTGGAATATGCCATGCTTTCATGTACACCATTCTTTCTCCTGCACACACAATAGGAGGGGAAGTTCACAGAATATAAAACAAATAATGAAAGGAAATGCACAGAGTAGTTCCCATATCCTCACTGTAAAGCGAGTGAATGAAACAGGAAGCATGATGGCATGTGATTATTCGACGATATATACTTTTGTGTGTTGAAATGTAACATCAATTGCCCAAAGGGATTCCCTTTGCTAATAAATGCATATTTGTTCCTAGCCATTTTTAGTCTTCATGCAACCAAAATAATAATAATAGTGTATTCCTGTAAAATGCTTTTCAAAGTAAATTACCTTTGGAGTACGTGAAATTTTTTTTTTCTGTTTTTTAAACCAGTAGCATTGATTTCAGATACTTTAGGTGCTATGGAAGCACCTGTAATCAGCTTTTTTTTTATTGGACAAAAGGTAATTTTTGAGCAATTACTAATATTATTATAATGAAGTCATTAAAGGTTTATCTCTAATTTAAATACAAAGCCTGAACATAGACAACCTGTTTATTTTTATTGATTCAGATGATCAGAAGTGTTTTGATATGGTTTGGCTCCATGTTGCCACCCAAATCTCATCTCCAATTGTAATCCCCACGTGTAGCGGGAGGGATTTGGTAAGAGATGATTGGATCATGGGGGTAGTGTCTCCCATGCTATTCTTGTGATAGTGAGTGAGTTCTCATGAGATCTGATGGTTTAAAAGTGTGGCACTCCTGACCCCTCCACTGCCTCCTGCCACCATGTAAGACGTACCTAGCTTCCCCCTTCACCTTCCGCCATGATTGTAAGTTTCTTGAGGTTTCCCCAGCCATGTGGAATTGTGAGACAATTAAACCTCTTTTCTTTATAAATTAGCCAATCTCACATAGTTCTTTATAGCAGTGTGAAAACAGACTAACACAGGATACAACCAATTTACGCTAAGTGCCTATTCCATAGCAGGAAACCTGGGTAAAGATGTTAAATTACTTGGACTCTAATTTCGTCAGTAAGAAAACATGGGTAATGCAGAGACACCCTCGTTGTATCTGCGGGGATTGGAAGGACTACAACACCCCCAACAAACACTAGATGTTTGGCTTCTTTAAATATGACTTTTAGTGAATAAATTTGGGTAGAAATCAGTGGCACAGAGGGCACCGGTGTAGTCTTTACTATGTATCATGTGATAATACGCACTGCGTCCTATCACCAAACACTATGAATGTCATTATTTCTTGAGGTGAGAGCAGGTGGTCTGAGGAAAGAGAATAAAAGATATATATTGTTTAGTGAAAACAGAAAGGCAGGATGAGGGCCAGAAGGCTGTCAAGGTTGTATCTAGGATAGATGTAATATTTTGAAAATGAAGAACAGTTACTTTATGATTCAAACCAGTATTCAGGAAATCCTCCACAATTTTCTTTTCCTTTTCTATTTTCTTGCTTTCTAGTAAAGATAGTTTTGAAAATATCAGCCTATGTTGCATTCCTAAAGGAGGTTTTGGTTCAGTTTTAGATAAAAACTTAAAGAGGTATTTTAAGTGAGAAGCAAGAGTAGCAAGGTGGTAGCAGAGGTAATTACCCAATGTGAGAAACTCAGAATAAGGAAGGAACCCATAGGAATGGGCTCCAGGGCTTGGCTGAGGTACCTCTTTCCACTTCGAGTTTCATTCCAGTACTTTTCTCTGCTAAGCTCTTGGCTTTTTGTTTGTTTGTTTTATAACATGGCCCAAGCTCTAGAGTAAAAGACTAAAGGAGAGAGTTGGTAGACTGAGTTCAATCTTCCAGAAAGAAAAGATTAATTTCAACTGAGAACATCACATCACATAGTATTAAAATAACTTTAATTTCCCAAAGAAAGATGCAAAGGGACATTTCTCCAGTCCTACACACAATTCTTACTCTGCATAATTTGTCTTCAGAATTATATCATTTCCATTCTTGTCTCCTGGCTTCTCAGAGTGCTTCTGCTTTCAATTTTCATTTGGATCTGCTGTTCTAGACAGCATTTTCTGTTTTGGTTCACCTACTTCTTTTACCCCAGGAAAATGTATTTGCCCTCCTTGCCACCTCCTTTCTGCTGTGATGTTACCCCACACAGAAGGACTTTGACCTTTTAGATGAACACTTACTTTGTAGAGTGGGGAAAATAACTTTCATTTGAAGTGATAAGTCTGGTTTGGTGATAATACCAGCATTAATTTCTTAATCATGTACCAAATTTATGCTTGTGTGAGGGTCTGTTGGAGATCTAACGGGTGTGCAGAATTCCTTCCTTCCATTCCGAGACATTTTGAAACTTTTATTCACTCAAATCACCCATGTTCAAATCTACCTTTTAAGAGGAGTGGGATATAATTCCCCTAATTGAAGGTCTGTTTCAGAATATGCTTCAAATTCTCACTCTCCACAAATATGCCATAACTCTAACAATCTGGAGTGATCAGTGGAACTATTTCCAAAATTCAGCCAAAGATTCTTACGGCAGAGTTTGTTAGTATCACTTGGAATGTACTAAATAGTAGTTGTGGTTTGTGCAAAGCCACGGTTCCATGTCAATCCAAACAAATTTGCTTGGAAAAGGCCACTAGTTAAATTTTCTCCCTTTTCACTAGTCACATACAGAATATATAGTTAATTTCACAGGTACCAATAGGTGCTCATTTTTCTTATAAGAGAGTCAGTTTCTCAGGAACCATTTAACTGCCTGTATTCTTTAAATCTGTGTGACACTGACATTTTTTTCTAATGCTCAGATACTAGGGAGGTTCTGAGTAGGCAACACCATGTTCTTTTAGACAAGGCATATAAATATTTGAGACTTTTAAAATCCATCTTTGATGTATTGTTTAGTGAACATTGACACAAGATGGCACTAACCAGAAGTCTTTATAATGGGAGGAAAGTTGTGTTCCCATCTCATGGTGTAGGGACTAACATATTGGTCACAGGAAACACTTGTGGGATTAAAGAATGATCATGAGAGTCCTATTCCTCTAAGGCCTGATAACATGTTTATTTCCAAAGCTGATTATGTCAACTTGGCTGGATGGATAGGCTTCTATCTGCTTGTTCATTGTTGTCCCATGTGTGTCCTTGACATTACACTTCTGTCCACAAGGCACCTGCCCAGTTAGTAGCAAGGCATGGATCTTCAGTTAAGGGTGCAAATTAACTGCTCCCCTATATTGAACCAGCAGAGACGTGTATATTTCCTTTGAAGTCACACATCCCTTTCAGAAAACAATATCAGGAAGCTGATAATTTGTCTTAAGTATAAGTGTCCCTGGTGGAACCTAGTTTAGAATACTTGGCCCTCGATTTTCAGTACAAATACTTAGACTAGAGTCAGTGACTTGAGCCAAGTTATCTTGATAGTTATTGCTGAAATGATCCCTGAGGAAACCAAAGTCCAGACTATATGGGGTGGTGTAAAGGATGATGTCAACACCTTGAATTAAATCCTGAAAATATATGCATGTGCTCCACCATAGAGAAAGTTTTGTTTAAACATACATGTAATATTACATTTTCTGAGCCATACAGGTGAAAATAAATAGTCAAAGATCACTCCATTCTTAGACTAATGACATTTCAGGATATGGACATACTTCTAGCTGGTATTAATTCTGTTTTCTTTTCATACATGTGCATAAAGTAACTGGCAGTGATTCTTTTTTAATTTGTGTCAGTTTATTTGAGAGATTGTGACATATAGGGGTAATGGATTATTATTTCTCAAAGATGGATAAACATTTTTAAATTTTTAAATTAGAGAGAAATAAATTTCAGTGTAATTCAAATGCAACCTTTTGGGTTTTAAAAATAAGATAGCATTTATGTAAAAAACCATGGTGCACCATTAGTGTTTTGTATATGATATCTGGGAAGACATATGATGGTGAGTGTTTCTCTTGGCTTGAAGGTGGTATCAAAGCAGTTCCAATGCCAAGAATAATTCTCAGAAATATGAGCATTAGTCAATGTATTTAAAAATCTATATATGGTAAAATTCATTTAAGAGAGACATGAGTTTTATGAGTTATCCAAATTAGGTGTTAAAAAGACAAGCAGACTGAAACTTTACTCACTTTCTTTTGTTCTTTCTTTTTCTTATTTTCTTTTGTAATCACCTGAAAGTTATTTTAAGCAATAACTTGGCTGGGCACAGTGGCTCACACCTGTAATCCCAGCACTTTGGGATGCTGAGATGTGCGGATCTTTAAGTCAGGATTTTGAGACCAGCCTGGCCAACATGGTGAAACCCCGTCTCTACTAAACATACAAATATAAGCCGGGTGTGGTGACAGGCACCTGTAGTCCGAACTACTCATGGGGGTGGCAGGGGTGGGGGCAGGGTGAGGCAGAAGAATCACTGGAACCTGGGAGGCAGAGGTTGCAGTGAGCCAAGATGGTGCCACTGCACTCCAGCCTGGGCAAACAGAGTGAGACTCCGTCTCAAAAAAAAAAAAAAAAAAAAAAACAAAAAACAACTTATCTCTTTCAATAAGACATTCTCTCATAGAAATTTTCCTACCAAATGAACATGAACTATTCTGTTGGCTATGTTTAATTACCTAGATTTTCTAATATTTTCTGGTTACAAGAAACAGAAGATTCTTACAGAGAATGTTACAGATTCTCTGTAAACATAAGGCCCAGGTTTACTGTTGAGGGCAAATCAGTGACAATTAATATATGTACTTTACTTACCCATTCTGGAAGATAATACTAGGGGAAGTGGAAGCTCTTTTTTCCTGTTAATATCCTATGGATGTTACATTATTCACTGAAGAAATGTGACTTTTCTCCAGCCACGAACATGGAACATTTACAAATACTTGGAAAGCTTGAATGATTATATATAGTAATTGACAATATCTTTTGCAACACTCTCTTTCACTACCTAATTTATGACTTAATTTGTAATTTAATGGCTCAGCTTCAGCACCCATGAACCAGGAATTCTAAGAACTGGAGTCCTTAGAAAGATGCATATGATTTGAATGTTTTTACAATTAGCCAGAAGGATTATTTCATCGGTGCATAGCAGAATGGCTATTACTGCACAACTGTAAGCTAGAACTGCAAACATTCCCCCTTGCACAGGGTTTGGGTTGGCAGACTATGCTACAGCATGGCCCTAGCTACAGACCTGGAAGTGGGGTCTTGATGGGTTAACTGGAAGAGGATATTCAAGTCAAGATATCCCAAGAGGAAGAGCTATAGAGGTGAACCTGAGCTAAGCCCTGACGAGATCACTGGGAATCAAAATCCAGACAGATCACATTCAAACACTGAATTAAAAAAATGAAGACTAAAGCCAGGCACAGTGGCATGAGACTGTTGTCCCAGTTACTCAGGAGACTGAGGCGGGATGACTGCCTAAGCCCAGGAGTTTGAGTCTAGCCTGGATAACACAGCAAGCCCTTATCTCTTAAAAAATTAGATTAAAATAAAGAATAAAGTCAAGAATCACAATGGAACAAAGCATAAAAGAAGCAGACTAGGAACAAATAAGCAAGAGCTTAAGAAATGGCTATAATGAGCTTATTGGTAGGCAGTTAGAGCAAGAGCTAGACCTTATTTGTTGTAAAGGTACAGCATGCAGGGTATTGGGTTGGAATAGAGCATTGTTTCTCAAAATTATCTAGGGAACTTAATATATGCCCTAGTCTCACTTCTAGAGATTCTAATTTAATTGATCTGGGAAATAACCTGGATATTAAGATTTGTGACATTTCCCAGGTGATCCCACTGTGCAACCAAGGTTGAGAGCACTGCTGGTAGGGTTGGAAAGAAGCCACAGCAAAAGCATTAGCAATAGTCACAGGGGAACTAGGAAGGAAACACAAATAACAGTTTCAGCACAACTTGCCCCAAGGAGTTTTCCTTGAGTAGCAAGCTGAGCTGAAACCCTTTGGTGATGATTTTTACATGCTTTCTGTAAAACTCTCATGTAGTGAAGCTCATGCAAAGATAGTAGTTGGGAAAAAGTTCAAGGTTTTAACCAATGAGCTGCTGCAGTAAGGTGATATGTTTAATGGCGTTGCATGGCAACTATCATGGCCTTATGATTTGGTTTGCTGGGAAAATCTATTTTCACTTGGGTGATTCTAAGAGAAGTTGCTCTTCCAGCTGAAGGGGTTAAAATGCTAGTGGAACACAGTGCCTGCAGCATAGGATTTCCCACTGCAGCACAGAATGCCCACTTGAACCTGAAATTTTAATAAACAACAAATACTTTCTTAGCAAGTATCCTTTGCGATATTTAAGACATATTTAAATATTATTTTTTATTCATCAGATCTTCAAACTTGAATGAGGGTCCAGTTTTTGTTCGTTTGTTTGTTTTTGTTTTCGTTTTCATTTTCTTAAGTCAGTCATCCCATTGTGGGAAAAATCCCTAACCAGCAGAGTAAGAGACATTCAGAGATAAGCCTGACATGTGGATGCACATTCATAGGAAGTGAAACTGCTTCTGGGTTAATCATGGGTGGTAAGTACTTTGCAGTCCATGTTCAAGAAATCCTATCTCAAAATAACAATCAGTGCAAACAGCTCAGTATTTGAAGTGATTTTTGAGTTAGTCATCCAGCCAATGAAGGAGGTCTACAGTTTGTTGTAAGACACCTGACATAGAAAAGTAAACGCTTGGCACAGCAAGTGAGGTGCGACAAAAACAAAACACAACACAACAAAAAACCGAGCCTGGGTCAACGCACACACACAGACAGAATCTGCAAAACTCAGTGAGAAAAAAAAGAAACAAACACAAAAGAACAGGCAAATCGAATCTATGGTGATAAAAATGAGATCAGTGGTAGCTCCCATTGCGGGGAAGTGATTGGTAAATCAGCATGAGAGAAATTTCTGGGGTGAATGAATTGTTCTATATCTTGATTGGGGTGTGAGTTACAAGGATGTGCACATTTGTCAGAACTCATTAAAATGTTCATTTAAGATCTGTGAATTTCACAACACATAAATTTACTTCATTATAAAACAAATTTAAAACTTTGGAGGACCCTATGAGAGAGAATTGATGAATAGATTGAATTTAAATGGGGAAAACATTTCCAGTGAAGTCCCACCAGGCACCATCTCAGGCTGTCCTAGTCATCATTCACAGGGATAGCCGTGACAAAGACATTGTCATCAGATTTCAAGATGAAAGTAAGTTGAGAGGAGTGGTATGCGCATTAATAGTCCAAGATCCACAAAGATCTTGAAAATGAAGAAATGGGTTTAGCTGCAAGTAAATTAAAGTTTGCATATTTGAGGCGAAAATGGAGGGATTTGATAAGTGTTCACAGGAGTCTTTCAAAGTTTTGGTTTGGACCATGATGTCACTTATAATCCACAGTGTGACAAAATCATCACTGAAGCTAATGTGGTCTCACACCGTGGTGTTTGAAGAGGCTCCCTAAATAACACTCCCCCTAACTGCTTCTGCTCCTTAGCAAATGCATAGGAGAGGAGCAAGCAGGTGCAGATATAGACAGTGTCTTCCTTCTGTGTCAAGGCTAGGTTGTAAGAATGCCTTGGATGTCTGGTAACAATAGGCTTCTATACCTGAACTCCAGGATCTCACAGACTCACCCATGCAGTTCCTGGATGTTCTGCAGAATCGCAGGTGTCTCCTGTGAGGACAGCACCCTAACCCATAAGTCTAAAATAACGGAGAGAGTGCTCTCTGTCTGCAGGCAGGCTGATCTCATGAGGAGAGGAGGGGCTGAGTGAAGGTGCTCAGCTCTTTTTCCAAACTCACCAGTCTGATAAGACACACCAGCACTGAGGCGTGCCATAGAAGAGGAAGCAGAAAGGGAAACAAAAAATGTGTACCTGTGAGGGTTGCTATGGAGGATGAAAGTGAGGATGTTTAATGATAAAATTTTGAAGTAAATGCAATTATACTTAATTTGAATATTGATTTAAAATGCAAGATAGAGCATAAAGAGGAGAAATACAATGCATTTGGTAAAGAAAGAAACATTATAATGTGAAGAATAGTATATTGTTAGTGAGATGACAGCTTCATAGAATCAGGTTTCAGATCAATAGGACGGTCCATGGAAGAGCGGCATTGCTGGTCATCTTGGTAATGACAGAACTTTGACATGCATGTTTCATGTTAATTGCAGCATTGCTTCCTTCAAGAAGACAGCCTTCTACCCCTTCAACAACCTAACTAGCCACATACGGAGAATGGAAGACAGTGTGCCTGGAGCTGGAATACCATGATGTAATAAGAAATAGGCTGACGGTTTTTAAAGATATTAATTAGACTACGAGGTCAAGAAAAAAAATAGGATCAACAAGCACTAAAAAAGTCACTAATACGTCTAGATATATGGATGTAAATTAATATTTTACATATGCACACACATATATACACATATACACACACACTCAGAAATGACAAAAATTGATTACCTGTGAAGTACATGGCACACAGTTGCTTTTCTCTACACTGTATTTTATCACACACTTGAGAAAAACTGAACAAAATGAGCACAGCTCTTATCATCAGACAAAAATCTGTTTAAAAGAAAGTTTACACTGAATTCTTTTTTTAAAATTTTTATTTTAAGTTCAGGGGCAGGTGCACAGGTTTCTGATATAGGTAAACCGGTGTCATGGGTGTTTGTTGTACAGATTATTTCATCACCCAGATATTAAGCCTAGTACCCAGCAGTTGCTTTTCCTGATTCTCTCCCTCCTCCTAACCTCCACCTTCCAATAGGTCTCAGTGTCTGTTGTTTCCCTTTTTGTGTCCGTGTGTTCTCATCGTTTAACTGCCACTTATAAGTGAGAAAATTCAGTATTTGGTTTTCTGTTCCTGCATTAGTTTGTTAAAGATAATGGTCTTCAGCTCCATCCATATTTCTGCAAAAGACATGATCTCATTCTTTCTTATGGCTTCATAGCATTCCATGGTGTATATGTACCACATTTCCTTTATCCAACCTACCACTGATGGACATTTAGTTTGATTCACTATTGTGAATAGTGCTGCAATGAACATATGTGTGCATGCGCCTTCATGGTAGAACAATTTCTATTCCTTTGGGTATATACCTAGTAATGGGATTTTTAGTTGTTTTTAGTTCGTTGAGGAATTGCCTAACTGCTTTCCTCAATGGTTGAATTAATTTATACTACCACCAGTAGCGTATAAGCATTCCCTTTATTCTGCAACTTCACCAGCGTGTTTCGTGTGTGTGTGTGTGTGTGTGTGTGTGTGTGTGTGTGTGTTTTCACTTTTTCATAATAGCCATTCCGACTGGTGTTAGATGATATCTCATTGTGGTTTTAATACACATTTTTCTAATAATCAGTGATGCAGAGCTTTTTAATATGCTTGTTGGCTGCATCTGTGTCTTCTTTTGAAAAGTGTTTGTTCATGTCCTTTGCCCATTTTTTAATGGGGTTGTTTGCTTTTTCCCTTGTGAGTTTGTTTAAGCTCCTCATAGATTCTGGATTGTAGTCTTTTGTCAGATGCACAGTTTTTGTAAAATTTTTCTCCCATTCTGTAGGTTGTCTGTTTAGTCTGCTGATAGATTCTTTTGCAATACAGAAACTCGTTAGTTTATTTAGGTCCCATTTGTCAATTTTTGCTTTTGTTGCAATTGGTTTTGCAGTTCTTGTCATGAAATCTTTGCCTGTTCCTATGTCCGGAATGATAGTGCCTAGGTTGTCTTCCAGGGTTTTCGTATAGACTCATTTACTGTAATAATCTTCTGAACCTAAAGAAGGTGATAGGAACATTTACCTAGAAGTAATACCTTTCATATAACTTCTTTTTGCCTCTTTTTTCTACCTCCTGAAATTAATATTGAGCTTCTTCACAACAATGCTATTTTGATGGCATTTATTTTGGGAGAGGGAATAAATCCTATTTCTTTTATACTTTTCCTCATTAAAATTTTTGATTTAGCTGTCAAGGAGTAGGTTTTGACAAATGTGATCAATATGTACAACATAATTAGAAAATACTAAGCTACCAAAACTATACAAAGAAATGCAGGTTACCTACATGAGTTGTTCATATTCACATTTACACAATTAAAAATATTTTTTTCTAAGTGATGTATGTTCTAACAATTCATGGCAGGTAGAAAGGGTGGCATAAACCTACCGATAAATTGTGCATTTAAGAAAATTGGTAGGTATGAGAGAAAATTTGTGGTTTTGTATATTGGTGAGAAGAATATCTGTTATAAATCCTCAATCATGTCTTCAATCAGTGGTTTATTTCTTTTTCTTTTTTTGGTGAGGCATAAGTTTGACTTCTTTACGTGTAATATTATACTGCTTCAAAACAGAAACAGTGAGGCAGTAACTAGCTCAGGCTTTATAGAATGGCTGTAATTTTGCTTAACATGTGCATATATGATGAGCAAGTGTTTTTCATTTAACAGTCAAGAAAACTGGCATTAGAATCTATTAATTTTTGTTATATATTTTTATATAAATATCAATGCTTTAATGTAAATGGGTGTTTTTTAAAAATTAGTAAAGAGTGGAGGGGACTACAATATTTTGGAATTCCCTTTCAGTGTTTAGGAAACAAACCTTATGTTATCTTATAATACAGCCATTATTCTTAAAAACAAATGAAAGAAAATCCGTCATGAATTTTCTTAAGGAAATTCATTTATTTTTAAGTCAAATTTTAACTGACACTTTAAAACAGTATTATTTTCAACAAATATCACAGAGTTATGTATTTTATAATAAATTGTGTGATTGTGTTTTATGCAACTATTGAAATCCCTTTTAAATAATTTAAATAATAAGAAAATGCATATGTTATTACCTTATTACTTTAAATCAGATTTTTGAATCTGTGCATCATAGGTTGTTTAGTCACATTCTTGGCTTTTATCCCTCAGATACTGAGAGCAATCCTGCAGCCTGTAGGTAGTATCAATGCCTCCTTGGAACAAAATCATTCTTCATTGGAAATCATCCTTTAAGCGGGGGAAAAAAAAATGCATGGTTCTTTCTACTTATGGTAGACTTTCCAAGAAGAAAAAAAAAAAAAAAAAAAAAAACAGAAGAAAATTTTACAGATCTGCTAGTGGTAAAATAAGAAAGTATAAAATTGTTTATGTACTAAACTTTCTTCTCTTTTGGTTATTAATTAATTACGTGATAAAATTATCATGCATACAAGAACAAACATATATTCCAGATTTAACAACTTGAAATTTGAAAATTAATTATTTTTTTCTTTTAATATATTGATCGACTACTTTTGTTTTGTGCAGTATAACCTAAAATAGTACAGAAACCTGGAGTAATCAAACTCATTTAACAAAGTTGTGTTCTTTTCTAAATGTTCAGACTGCCAAAATTACCATAGAGCAACCCAAATGTCAATTATCACTCACGTGTTCATATGAGGAGAACATGGTGGTGCATTTAAATGGTATCATTTCTGCATCTTTTTAAACCTGAGACTAGTTTTGCCCTCTGTGAGGACCAGGAAATATTGGTCTGGTGTATTTATTCAAACAGTTGGCAAGTGCTTTTCCAAACAGTTGCTATGTCTCTCTCTTCTTAGTTGTGCTTTCCAGAGTAGAGTTCCCCAGTTTCCTAACTTTTCAAAAGTAATTCATCAATCTAGACTTTTATTTGTTCACATTTGCCTGTGACCTCTATTGAATTAGTTCAAGTTTTTGTTGTTGTTGTTTGTTTGTTTTTGAGACGGATTCTTGCTTTGTTGCCCAGGCTGGAGTGCAGTGGCAAGATCTCAGTTCGTTGCAACCTCTGCCTTATTCAAGTAATTCTCTTGTCTCAGCTTCCCAAGTAGCTGGGATCACAGGCGTGTGCCACCATGCTCAGCTAATTTTTTCTGTATTTTTAGTAGAGATGGGATTTCACCATGTTAGCCAGGCTGGTCTCAAACTCCTGACCTCGTGATTCACCTGCCGTGGCCTCCCAAAGTGCTGGGATTACAGGCATGAGCCACAGCGCCTGTCCTGGTTCCAGTTTTAATTACACATTATGTAAGAATGAAGACTTTAATATGTAATAGAAAAACAAAAATAATTGCATCTTCAGTATAATAGCTAATTGTCTATCAGCTAGCCTTTGCTTTAATAAGGTAAATATATATGTTTACATAAGCATTTTTTATCTTGTTTTCTTCAATCATTGTTTTAAATTAATATTTCTTTTTCTATAATTAAACATCTAATTATTTCCAGTGAGACTAATTTATATTTTTCTCATGCTTATCATGTTCTTTGACTCTGTTTTTGACTAGGATTTTTTAAACCTTAGAGATCATACTACAGTTAATTTTTTCCTAAAATATTTTTGGAAGAAGTCCATTAATTATAAATATGGTTAAAAATGCTCTATTTCTGAGTTCTCATTTTACTCTGCAGTCTTACATGTCTTTTTCAAATTAAAAAAATCATCGAGTTTGTTATAAATGTTTAAACATTTTGATTGTTTACAGCCATGCCATTAATTTGTTTATTTACTCAACAGACATTTACTGAGCACTGCTTATTCCAAGCAAAGAGGTACCACAGTGCCTAAACTATAGCCACAGATTTGAAGGTTTGATTTTTCCCAATTTTGAAGGTTTCTTCTGACCTGTGCCATCTGATGACCCCATGCTTTTCTCATTAACTGGGATCATGTTAAGTATTCAGTTATTACAAGTTTTAACTAAGCCCAAAGTAAAGCTTTATTCCACCTACAATATTTTCTACTTGCCTGAAACATAGCAGTTAGTCATCATCTAATAGTCTCTATTTATACCATTCTTTCTCATGATCATTTTCATGACAGCAATGAAATTGCTTAACCATCTCGTGCATTATACGAAGTCAGTTAGGCATATGATAACTAGGGAATTTGAGGAGAAACAAATTTTATTTTCCTCCCAATTTGCACGGACAGGAAAAAGAGTCATTAGTATTTGAGATGTCTTAAGAAGTTCACATGCCTGACCAAGACTGAAAAAAAGAGAGATATTTTGTCGTTTGTTTGCAAACATCTTTATAGTTGAAACCCTATAAAAATTTATTATGCAACTTCTTATTACTTATATGATATATGTTACTATACATGCACTCTAAAAATCACACACATAAATTATTAGGTTGGTGCAAAAGTAACTGCGGTTTTTGCCACTACTTTTAAATAGCAAAAACTACAATTACTTTTGCACCAACCTAATGTACATTGTTAAGAATATATGTGGAAATTTTATTTTTTTTCCTCACACTCCTATGATGGCTTTATGGCCTCTAATCCAGAGTGGAAGGACTATGCATTTGGGAAGCCACTGTAGATTGTTTTCTTCTTGCATAGGGAGCTAGTGCTTTTTACTTAGCTATGGAATCGCATAGAAATTACTACAGAAGTCCATGGTAAAATTGCATTATGCATTAAAAAATAGTAGCAAAATAAGTCTATAAGATAGTTAAATGCACATATTTTATATTGAGACTTTCATTAGAAGACACTCTGGTTAAAGACCAATGAGAAATCCCTCTTCATAAAAAGATTTGCTCCCAGCTCATGACAGGTACCAACCCATTTGCTCTAAAACTCCAAGCAAGCAGCAGGCACCTAGAAAAAAAATATGCATGCATACATGGGCATGCAAGTGCATGCGCGTGCACACACACACATACACACACACCACACCTCTGAGAGTTTTAATTAGAATCCAAGTCATCACTGCATAAAAGATATACTAATCCTTTGAGCAAGGTGTTAATTGTTAATCTCATTTTTCCTGTCTAGTAGCCTTGTATAACACTCTGTTTATAATAGGCTTCCTGTGGTAAAAGAATAGACTACTAAACCTCAATACATGTTTTTCAGTAATCATTTTAGTGGCCATGGGTCTTTATAATAGTGGCTAATCTCCATAACATCATCATTAGTGGATGAGGTAGCTAAAATTATAGAGACCCTTTGCTCTAATTATAGACTCTGAATTGCAAATCCATTCTTTAATCAACTGTAAATGCATTGTAAAGGGAACTGTAAGTTCTTTCCAGGGAGCAATATGCATTCAAGCTAGCAGAGTAGAGCAGAACAATGTAATGTGTTTGGGGAATAATAACTGAATACGCTCGTCATATAGCCTGTGCTACAATGTGGCTACTTGCTGGAGGAGTTGTCACCATAAGTCATATGTTTCTAGTTCTTCAGTTTTCTAGCGTCATTACCACAGCATGGCATTAATATGCTTCTTGTCCGGAATCCTCTATATTTAGTGTCAAGTATGTTCATGAAAATCTGCTTTTTCACCGTTTGCTTATTTTCTGATATTCTTAAGGGCTGAATGAGAGAAACTGTGTTTCTTAAAAACCAGAAGCCTATGAACTTAATATAATTCTACATACTTTGTTGTTATAGAGGTGAATTTCCATTTTCTTTCACTGTTTGTATACAAAGACTTAAAAACTTTGTAAAAAATTATCGGCTTCCATAATTTCACAAGTATTTTATCATTTAACATGGAAAGTGACAGGTACATTTTTAGTCTTTTGAGTCACAGGCAACTGCTTGATTTTAATCAAAGGCTAGGCAATGTATGGATATTACAAAACATTTTATTAACTGACTGGAGGGAATTGTAGCTAGAAATGGGCTTGTCTAGTGACGGTTATCTTACTGTCTTGTTAATGATAGGACAGGAAAAGACACCTCTGCGTGTTTCATCATCAAAAGGTAAATAATGTTTCTAAATCAAATTTTTCAGCAGAGGATACAAAAGGAAAAGTCAAAAACAGCAGTGCAAGTGTTAGGAGTCCTGTCTATGGACTCTCAAGTATTTACTTCATATTCGGTCCTCAATGTCTTTTTATATAAAAACAAATATACACCAAATAACCACGATCTTTTGCCCTTGTGAAAACTCAAATCTTACCTGAAGGAAGCTAATAAGAAAACAGATGTTATTTTTGTGTTAACATTGGCCTGGATGTTCAAATACTCGTATTTCTGGAGGTCATTATTTTCCCTTAACTAGGTTCCTTACTTTCTCTCACTCTCCCCAAGCCATCCCCACTTTTGAACTTAAAATAAAGATATCATCTCATCACAATCTCTCTAATCTCAACCTGCTCTTGCATTATAGTTATGATCCCCAAATATTTTGGAGGTAAACTATGTTTTGAGTACTTATATAATCTTCACTGCTGAGAAGTTTTAAAAAATCACTTATTAAATAAGTTGTTCATTGTATTTTAATTTAAAAATCCAGCTAAATGTCCTGTATTTTGAATTCAAATGATTATTTCTCTTTTGTATTGTAACAGTTTTTGTTTGTAAGCTTTTATGTTGAGGTTTTTAGGTCTTTGATTGAAATACATAATTAGAAATAAAAAGTCTCCATTTTCCAGGCAAATCCAGTGCAACAAAGAATAATGGCACTCAATATTAATAAAAATTTCTGTTTAGCTTTTAGTGTTATAGTAGAATAATATCCTGCCAATTTCCCGGAAAACTGGGGTGGTCATTTATTACCATGATGTTTTTCTCTTTGCTTTAATATTACTCTGCTTTCGACAACAATTTTCCCGTATTTGAATTATTACTGAAAGCTACAAAGGTTAACATTAAATATATTAACTTTTTAATGTTATTCGGCTGTTTCAGCCATTAGTCTTCCTTAGACGTCTGCCATTATTTACATAATTATTTTGTCAATCTAGCCACAGCTTTTTACCTTCAGAGTGTAATACAATGAGTATCCATATTTCATTCTGCACAAGAAAGGCAAAGGGCTAGATGAATGGTATAAATGGTGTCCATTCATAAGGCTGGCCTAAAACAGATCTGCAGCTTGGTGGAAATTTTACTTCGAATCTGCGGGAGAACACGTGAGGCTAAAAGCAGAGACTCAAGGCAGCATGCAGTAAATACACAATTGTAGTCATTTGGTTTTGGAAAACTTTCATCACGGTAGTTATAAGATTTTAATTTTTAAGCGAACCCAGTCCTCATAAAACAAGCAATGATTCTTCCGAACACTGATACGCCACAGTTTTAATCTGAATCTTTCAGACTTACACAAACATTTCCTTTTGCCCTTGGATTTAATTGTTACTAGCTTGGATCTTCCTATGTGGTTCTCGTTCACTTTTTCTTAGTAAATACACCTGATTGCATTAAGCTTTAACAATGTGGCTGATATCCAGTTGGTGTATTCTTGACATCGTTAAATCACTAACTGTGTTTTTGGTTATTATCTGCTGAGATGTATGTGTTTCTCGGGCACAGCTGAAGGGGCACTATGACAATGCTCTGTGCTATCTCATCCTCCCAAAGCAACAGTTTTGAAAAGGCAGATTTAGAGAGGTTGTTGAAGCTTAGGCTCACTGTTTCATTTCGGATAGTAGCACCACAGTAACAATGGAATTTATTTATGTTTTGGACCCCAATGCTGATAGAAACTACGCAAACATGATAGAGTGTCTTATCCCTGCCTGATTTCTAGTCTAAAATGTCCAATCTCAGATTCTTAAATGAAATCTGACAAAAGCATGAACAATCATACTGGATTTTATGTTTTTCTTTTAATGCAGTTTTAAAGGGTTAATTTTTTTTTTCTTCACCTTAGCAGAAGAGTGCAACCAGTAAAATCATCCAGGGGAAAAATAAAGGTTCTCCTTAAGCCAGAATTTCAATCACTCTGTGATTTCTGTCACCACTCACATCTGCTGATCTTTCTTCTCTGAAAGATTTTTGCCCGGAATATTTGTTTTAGAGAGATATTTTCTGTAACTGATTTTCAAGTTGGTAATATTTATATCTACCAAACTAAGGAAGCTAGACTTTTTCTTTTTTAATCCAGGAAGAAATGCCATTCATTTAAAATGTTATTCTTTCACAATTAAGAAATATGCCCCTTGTTTGAAATCGAGGAAGGGTGTAAGTTGATTCATTGCTTGTATTGCTTGTCATACTATTCCATTACTGCTCTATCTTTTACATTAAATCTGGAGAATAATATTTACTTTAAAGTGAAAATCAGGAGGATTTATTGCAATCGTCTTTTCTAACACATAGCTAAATTTCACATCCCTTCATCTCCTGTCCATTTGGCCTCAACGATCCGTGTTTTACAACTTTTCCCTTAAGACCCTGTCTCTGCCCCCCTCTTCTCTGACTATCTAGCCTCCTCCTCAAACTTATTCGAGATCCTTCATTTACTTCTTTGAACTCATTCCAACTGCTTTTCATGTCTCATGAACTAATTAGAAAAATCAAAGTTTTTTTTGGTAATAGAATGATAAAGAATATCATGGACTAAATGAAAGTTACCCTTAATACAAATATTACCAACTTGAAAAATAACACTTCTAATACTTTCTAAAGTGTGCATCAGCGTAGACGATCTCATGGAATCCCAGTCATCACTCTATGGGATATTTAGCAGTATTGGAGATTGTCCGTCTTTCTCCCCAGGCCATTCTCTGTTGTGTGCCCTGCCTGCTCTGTCTTCACCAGGCTTGCTTGCAGCAGGCTTCCTGGGCTTGGTCTCCAGCAGGAACAAGGAGATCTGGGATGGATTGGGAGGGATGAGGGCAATGCCTCTAAGGGTGGCTGCTTCCTTCTGTAGCCAGTGCCCCCTCCATGTCATCTGTCCCACATAGCTCTAGTGCTCAGTGGGCTTCACTAACATTCTTCCCACTGCTTTTCCCTTCAGACCTGGGGTTGGTTACAACGTCCTACTGTTAGTAGTCTAAGAGTGTGTCTCTATTCTTGAAGCCTGTCCATACCTTTATAAGTAATTATTTTACTAGCATCTTTATTTGAACCATCTCAGGTGACTTCTTCTTGCTTGTACCATGACTGACAAAATTAGGCACATTTTATTAGCCATGAATTTTTGGTGATGGGAAATTAAAACAGAGAAGTGACTGACTTAAGTCACACTGGGAGTCCAGGATGGAATAAGGCCTTGAAGCCAAGTTCCCTAGTGCTTGGAGTAAACCTCACTACACCACACTCTTTAGAATGCGGAATGATGACCTCATTCATATGTGTAGCCACATAATCTCATAATCTCATCTTGTTCACGGAAGTGTCTCAAGGTCCCAGAACAGTAAAAATACTCTATGGTTGGCTCACTCAATATACACACAACTTCCTTTAGCTTGCCTCCATGTACCGTTGATAAGAGAAAAGCAAAATCACATATTTGACCTAGTTTCTGTTGATGCATCTGAATGAGTTTTGGGCATGGACATGAGGATCGTGAAGCTGTGACAGAAAGAGGGCATTTTTATCTAGAGTGTGGGCAAGCATCTGCTTCCTCTGCAGCTCCATCCCTAGACATGGAAGATGCTGACCTAAGCAGTTCATAGCGACACTGGCCATTCAGCAGGGCCCCTTCCTAGTACAATCAAGGCTCTGTCCAGGCTTTATTTCTGCAATTATACCCAAGTACCTTTTCCTGACCCTTTCAGAAGTTTTGTGAAGCTTCTAGTTTTTTACTGTCTTCAAGTGTGAATTAGTGAGAAAATTAGATATTCTGTTGTCTGCAGATAATATTAGTCTGTGTCTTCCAGATAAAATGGTAGTTACGCTTTGCTTTTAGCTGTTTAAAGCTGCTCTATCTAAACTGAAAACTCTTTTCCCCTATTTTCTAGGTCTTCTTTTTCTTTCTTGTTGCAACACCAGATGACGTGGTTTGGCTGTGTCCCCATCCAAATCTCTTCTTGAATTGTAGTTCCCACAATCCCTACATGTTGTGGGAGGGACCTGGTGGATGTTAATCATGGTGACGGTTACTCTCGCGCTGTTCCCATGACAGTGAGTGAGTTCTCATGAGATCTGTTGGTTTTATAAGGGACTTTCCCGCTTTTTGCTGGGCACCTCTCCTTGCTGCCATCATGTGAAGAAGGATGTGTTTGCTTCCCCTTCTTTTGTGATTGGAAGTTTCCTGAGGCCTCCCCAGCTATGCTGAACTGTAAGTCAATAAAACCTCTTTCTTTTATATATTACCCAGTCTTGGGTATATCTTTATTAGCAGTGTGAGAACGGGACCATACACCAGGTCTTGTGTATCTATTCCCTAAAGGGACCCATCATTAACATCATTAATGAGCAAGTCCAAGATTCCTCTTCTTCCTGTCAAACATAATTCACCATCATTTGCTTCTTTGCTCCTTGCCCTCATGAAGTCAAACAGGTACAAAGGAGAAGTTCTTTTCATGACGTTTCTTTTTCCCTAGGGGTTACTATGAGAGCTGGCTTTCAGGCAGGAATGCTACATACAGAAATTGGAAGTTTTTGGAAAATTGTATCCCTCTGCACTTTTACTGTAGAGAATAACATCTGATATAACTAGATATTGTAGGCTTTTATCTCTTCCCCTCTACATGCATCTCTGCCTATTTTATTATAACTTGAGCTAATAGAGCTCAGGGGAGTCTTAAATAAAGGAATAAAAACAGCAAAACACTTTAAAATTTACATATGTATATACAAATACACACACATATAAAATTTAAAAACATATCTTGTTTTTCAAAGGAACCTAGGAAATAGACATAGGCTTATACAAGTTTTACTAAGTAGCTGGAGAGCCTGGGACTCTTCTGAGGTTTATAGACTGATGTGTACATTGACAATCCCAAATATTAAAGAGCGTGTCTTAAAGGTGCCTTTAGAAGGCATTAGGAACTTTGGAATGTGATTTTAACATGTGTTACACTTTCTCTACTGTGTTTATTCATTAGCCCTCAAAATTATTTTGATTTTTATTTCCTAATAATTTCATAAGTAAAAATTAACATCGAGATAATTTTGAAAGGGAAAGTAGCACACGCACTCAATGGTAATGCATACCTGGATGTACTTTGATGTATTTGAAGAACAGGAAGCTTTATCTTTTTTCTCACTCTACTGCTGTTGCAGAAAAAAAAGTGTGTTTTCTGTTCGCGGATGCATTTCATGACTCTTAGCTCCAGCTAGTGGTGTCCCTCCTTTGACCCAAGAGTGGTACAGGACCAATAGGTTCATATGCCCTCTGCACAGTAACAGACCCACTACACTGAGACAGCAGAGTTTGCAGCAGAGAAGGAGTTAAATGATCACATGGCACAAGGGAGAAGACAGGAATGTAACTGCCCAATGAGTTCTCCTTGCCCACTGCCTAAACAGAGTCAGTTTATCAAGACTGGGAAGTTGCAATAGAGAAGAGTTTAATTAATACAGTGCCAGCTGTGTGAATTAGAGTTTCATTATTAGAAACTCTAATTAGAGTTTCTAATCATCATTAGAGTTTCAGGAGACCAGAGTTTTATTATTGCTTAGATTTGTCTGTCCAAAAAATTGAGGATTGGGGTTTCTAAGGATAATTTCATGGATCGGGGGTTGGAAAGTGAAGGGTGCTGTTTGGTTGGGTTGGAGATGAAATTATAGGGAGTTAAGCTGTTCTCTTTCCCTGAGTCAGTTCCTGAGTAGGGGCCACAAGCCCAGAGGAGCCAGTTTATCGATCCGGGTGGTGTCAGCTGGTGCATTGGAATGCAGGGCCTGGGAAATAGCTCAAGCACCGATCCATGCTTTTATGACAGAGGCTCCCAAACCATAATTTCTAATCTTGTGACTAATTTGTTAGTTCTGCAAAGGCAGTCTAGTCCCCAAGCGAGAAGGAGATTTGTTTTCGGAAAGGTCTGTTATCGTCTTTGTTTCAAAGTCAAATTATTAACTAAGTCCTTCTAATGTTAGTTCAGCCTGCACTCAGGAATGAAGAAGGACAGCTTGGAGGTTAGAAGCAAGATGGAATTAGTTATAATTTTTGCAAATTATAACTAATTTATAATTATAAATCTGTTATAATTTTTGCAAAGGTGGTTTCAGGAGAAGATCCTGAAATCCATCTCCCTGAGGAGTTCCAGGGTGAGGCCTTTAAAGGGATCATAGAAGTCAAGGGACTGGAGAATTGGGGTTGTTGATAGATGGGGTCAAGGGGAATGAAATCACTAGGATGCGGAAACTGTATTCTTCAGTGAATCAGCATTTCATGGGGTCCCTCATACCTGCTGAGTCAGTGGGACCCTGCAGACCAGCTGATGTGGTAGATTCCAATTCTCCAGTCCCTTGACCTTTATGATCCCCTTAAAGACCCCAGGCAGTGCCCAGATGGCACAAAAAGCTTCCATCCCATCATTATTCTAAAAAAAACCAAAAAAGTTGTTAAAGTCATTGATCTTAGAGGACCTACCTAAAACCAGTTATGCTTTTAGCGTTTTGTTTTCATTCATACATTCATTTCGCAGACATTTGTTTTGTGATATCTACAAGAGGTCAGGCTTTGCTTAGTGCCAGAGATACAAAGGTGAAGGAAAAGGTGTTTTGCAGGATCCTTGGTGGAAATAAGGAGGTGCAGGATTCAACCCAAGTGCTTAGAATTTTGCTTCAATCTTGTGTACACTGTGGCCCCAGTTCTTTTGGAAACCTGAGAATTTCAGTGACTGCTTGGCCAGTCTGTTGGAACTTGAAGCTTGAGTCAAAACTTCATAGTACAGTTTCAATGTTTTTGAAGTAAATTTTCAAATTTTCAAATATTCACTTTTAGATGCTAGGCAGGTGGCGGCAAGGCCTGTATTATCATGATTGTTGGAAATCAGAATTGCTGTGATGGAAATGAAACCAAGCAGGCCTCAGGATTTTGTAAGTTTTTTGCGAGGTACCTTCAATGCATAGAAATGTCAATTTTCAGCTTTTGTAATTTTTCAAACAGATTATAAAACAAAACACAAGTTCCTTTTTGGATTATTCATTTGACTAATTCATTCTGTATTATCTTCAAATGCATTTCCATTCTCTCCATTAATACAAATTATTCCTATAAATGTTATATTTGATTAATTTCAATGTGAGAAACACAATGTTCTTTCATATATATTAACTTGAATTGTGATTTCATCTTTCTTTCAGTCAATAAACAGAACTCACATATTATTCTATGTAGGAAGCAATTGTCTGATTTAAAAGAAAATACTGAGTAATCATTTGATCGTAGTTTAGGTTTTATGCTAAGTCTCAGCTGTGCTAATACAAGTAACGCAGACAAGCAGCTGGAAAGATAATTGCGCTGAAAGTATTTCTCCTAAGCCCCTTACTAATAACAGATTGGCAAGAGATGGTTGCATTATCATAGTTCACTTTTTCACAAATGACAATATATCAGGGCAATAAACCGGTATTAACCATCCGAGCTTCCTGGCTTTACATTGTACATGTTTATGTTCGTATTAGAATTGTTTCTTACCTAAGAACAAATGGAATTTTAGCAAATAGCATTTTAATATGACAATGCTGAGAGCCACGCAAGTTTATAGGCTCAGTCAGTGGAGGAAACACTTTTGTTCTTAAATTATGTTGACATGTGCTTAAGTACCTTACTTTCTGGTTTAAACGTTCAGGGTTTAATAATCCTAAAACAGACCCACTGATGTTCCTCATTTCAGAGACATCTCTATTTGACATTCTTTTCACAAAAATACCAAAACACTTTTAATTAGGGTACAAGTAAGTGCTAAAGATGTGAAGACAACATTCTCCTCGGCCACTTTTGTTTTTTCTTCCCTTTTCTTTTTCATTCATCTTTTCTGCTTTGCTCTGAGGGTGGCCACTCTCTCACCTGTCTCTGAGAGCACTCAGCTCCTCATAGCACAGTTACTGGTTTCCATATCCCCTCCTGGGTTGTGAGTTCCACTAAAGCAGAGATTGGTGGAACCCACTCATCCTGGAATGATTTGGGAGCTGGATTGAACTTGCTGGCTGCAGGACAGAGGCAGAGGGAGCTCAGAGAAAGTGCAGGGGGAAGGAGGATGTGGCTAGAATGCCTGTCACCGTACCAGCCTGAGATTCTTGATTTGTAGACAAGAGATAATAAGATCTACCTCCTAGTTCTTTTGCAAGGATTAAATAAATGACTCTTGGAGTACTTTCGTTACTTGAGACTACTAGGTAAATATAAGTTACTCTGGGAGCCTAGCAAGGAGTTTATATATGGAAACAGAGTATGTGGACCTGCTTTTTCTCCTCTGAGGAGCTGATGAATATTAACTAGCATAAAAAAAAAAGAAAAAAAACACACAATTTCACAAGTTTAGAATATTTTTCTTTGAGGACTTCTAAGCAAATAGTGCAAATACAATTTTAGAGGGTGTGATTCAAACATTCTATCTAGATGCTTGCAGGATAACCAGACTGATATCGCATTAGGAGGATTTTAATTCATTTTGACTGCCACCTTAAAGAGGAGCATCAACCTGTTAGTATGTGTTCATAGATTATTATTCTTGTATGTTTCTGCATTTAAGGTAGAAAAATGATGAAGATTCTAAAAAATGACTTCACCTGAAGAACAAGTAAAGGGACCTAGGTGTACCTGCTAAAGATGACTGTCCCAGAGGAGGTGCACATGTAGGGATGGGATCAGTAGTGGGCTAAGAATCCTTCTTATATCTTTAATTCATTGAAGATACTCAAAAGCATAATATTTTGTGATATGTGAAAATTACATGAAATTCAAATTTTATTATCCACAAATACAATGTAGATGAATACATACAGCCAAGCCCTTTTTTTTTGTTTGTTTGTTTTTTTGAGATGGAGTCTTGTTCTGTTCCCAGGCTGGACTGCAGTGGCACGATCTCAGTTCACTGCAACCTCCAACTCCCTGGTTCAAGCAATTTTCCTGCCTCAGCCTCCCGAGTACTTGGGATTACAGGCACATGCCACCACATCCAATTAATTTTTGTATTTTTAGTGGAGATGGGGTTTCATCATGTTGGTCTCGAACTCCTGACCTCATGATCCACCCGCCTCAGTCTTCCAAAGTGTTGGGATTACAGGCATGAGCCACCATGTGTGGCCTTTTTCCTGTATTTCCTATGGCTACTTTCATTTTCCAACAGCAGAGTTGAAAAATTCTGGCAGAGACCGACTGGCCTACAAAACTGAAAAAATTTCCCATCTGGACATTTGCAGAAACATTTTGTCACTCTTCTTTTAGGGATCCTTGATTGAGGATTTCTGATGAACACGCATTTGAAGGAAAGAGCCTTCAGTCTCCCAGCCTTCATCACAGGCTTATGGGCCTGCCCATAAGCACATACAACTGGATTACAGGACTGCCACTGGGATTATGGGAAAAATGTGGATGGAGTGAAATGTCATGGCAAGTAGAGTCCTAGGAAGACAGTGGTCTCAACATTTTGAAAATTGTGGTTACAGAGAATGGAACCGATTCTTCGTCCTCTAATTTATTTCACCAGGTGTTATGATCAGCACGCAGAATCACCCTGCTCTCCTGGACACAGATAGCCTTTTGTTGTTGAGTTCCTTAGAATGACTTTTCCTCTGTGAGGACCGTCCTTCCGCATTCCCATCGCTGGCCTTCCTTGGTGGAGCTTGTGCAATGATAGGATTCACCGTCCTTTTCATCTGGGTTTGCGTCCTTGCTTCCCCGTCTCTGTTGATAGGCAAAGGATTTTACCTTGCCAAGCCTCGACCTCCTCATCTTCAAAACAAGGACACTGTCACATGGTAGGGCTACTGCAAAGACTGCACTTCCGATTCAGCTCCCAGGTCACCTCCCATTCCGCCTGCTCATCAGTTGTTTCCATCACAGCGTTTCCATGTATATTTATCTTGTTTCTTTTTCTTAATTTTCTTTCCTTTTTTTGTTTTTTGTAGTTTTGTCTATGTGCAAGATCAACCCTTTCATGTGACAGAGAACTCTTTGAAAGCAGGAAACTTGTCTTATTTTTTTATTGCCCCCCAGAACACAGCACACTATCTAGTGCCAAATAGACCCACAGCACATTTTTTTGAATGAATACATTAATTTGTTTTATTTACTGTTTATCTGGAGAGTGTTATACTTTGTCTTCAGAGAATGTCGAAGACATGTAAAAGTTACATAGCTTATCTGATATAGAATAAAATCTATGAATCCATAATTCAACATCCCAAAACGTTATTTTGAGATTGCAAAAAATATGAAAATAATTTCTAATCCAGTTGGAAAATTGTATTCTGCATAACTGCAAAAATGAATAAAGCTGATAATTTTCATCTTGAAAGTTGGCCATACATTCTATAGTTGCATTGTCCAGTAAAAACAATATGAGCCATGAATATGAGCCACACGTGTAATTTAAATTTTTATAGTAGTCACATTTAAAAATGCAAATTGGCAAAATTAATTCCAATAATATATTTTGCATAATACAATATTCCAAACGTCATTTTAACATATATTCAATATAAAATTATTAATGATACATCTTACATCTTTTTTCACACCAATTCTTCGAAAATCCCACATGTATTTTATATGTATAGTAAATCTCACTTTGGACTAGCCCCATTTACCGTCCTCAAAGCCACCTGTGACTGGTGGTTACCACATTGGACTGCACAATTCTATAGCATTTGTGGTAACCCTGTGAGAACATGACTATACATTCATCAAAATGCTTCACTCAGCAGCTGGAATTCAGCAGATAAAATGCCATTGTAGACCATCATTATTTGGATACAATTCTGTTCTTCGTATATTACTACCTGTGTATTAAAGTGACTGAGAAATAAAATGGTGGAGGGCACTCTACATGCTGGTATCTTCACTCTTGTCTTCACTAACTAGGTACTGTTAAAATTATTGTTGCCGCGTTCGACCCTGCATCCAACCCTGGTGAAACACCTGAGCATTTTGCTCAGAAGGGACTCCTTGCTGGTAAGATGATGCTGGGAGCTTCAGCTCATGCTACTGTTATTTCCTGGGAGCTGCTGATGCTGCCAAATTAGATGAAGCCGTGTTCAAGCATGCTCCTGTTTGTGATGAATGTGTCTCCGTGCAAGTCCCAATTTGTGCTGCTTGGCATCTGTGCAGACAGGCCGGGAGCCTCTGGCTGAAATGAACTGAATTGTATAGACCCAACTGACTTTCATTGCCTCAGGTAAACATGACCATAAGACATGCTTTTCTACAGACATAATTATGTTCATGTGTTTAAATGGAAGACAAAGTCCAAGGCGATATCAAAATGTGGGTCTTGAATTACGTTGAAAAAGACAAATAACCAGTGATCCAAGTTACCTGTTTGTTCACAAACACCTTATTAGTTGGAATGAGTTTTTTTAATTGATCTTTTCTTTCAAAACCTCATCCACAAAATGTATCCAGCGGTTATTTCTACATTTTTAAAATAAACAATAAAAGTTTTTATGTATCTATTATGCAGACTTTGGAAACCCATTTTGTTCTTGATAACTGGAAGGGTTTTACGGGCTGACAGCCAAACCTAAACCTGGCTTTCAGGGAAAGCAAAAGAAGGATGGAAAAGGCCCCTTGCAGCTCTGGCCGTCTGTGATTCTATGACTCTGAGATACACCTTCGGAATATGATGACTTCCTAATGCCTGAAGCAGTGTAAGTGGCTTTAGAGCACAATAAAGGGGAGAGATCCAGCTGCAATTTATTACAGTCAGGTCAATTAAATAGATTCAGAACACCATCGTCTTGTTTATATCTATCATGGATCATAAGAGAGGAAAAAAATACCTTTGTGGTCTCAGCTCCTGACTCCCTCTTTCAGATAAAGAGCCATGGAGACCCGTAAATAATTATTGGGATACATTTCAGCAGCAGCGTCTCCACATGGGCAAGCTATTACATTTAAATTGGTTAATATTCCATTGTTAATGGTCTGCCTTTTATATATAAAGACATTCAGGAAAAAGATTGGCTCACTACATAAATAACAGCTCTCAGTCTTGGCTTTGTCCTATGGAGATCCTGCCAAAGACTACTGGAGTCTTCATGTTTGTTCAATAGGTAAAAAAAGCTTTTGCTTGTCACAAACCGTGTCTCATTTATTTATCTAGATCCCTTTCCTTCTGTTTTGCTGCATCCTGTTCTAAAAATATAAGGCATATGGACTCTGATATCTCTGGTTTCTGCCCCATCAGTATTCTGTTTATGCCACTTGTTTCCTTTAAAGAAAATTAACTGCCTTCAATCTAGCCCCTCTTGAGACTACTTTTACCATCAAAATATAGTATTTAGATGGTCAAGTGATTAAACAGGCCAAAATATAATAGCAGCAGCCTTTAGAATTTTACATTTTTCCTGTGCTGCAGGGGAAGTGTTTTTCGGCAGTTACTGAAAACAAATCCAAACATGGATGAAGAATAAATAGAAAGAAATGTGTAATTTGGATTCCAAAAGGCTTTCAAAATTTTAACCAGCTAGTTTTTAATTTTGAATTGCTACCTGCAAAGTTTGGGCTTATCTTCATGAGGAAAAGTCCTGGAGATGGTGCCTGACCTTGTAGTTCTATGTTTTTGTTCTATTAAATTCATTATCACAGAAATGTTTATGCCTAAAGGTAAATGTTAAAACCATGAACTCCTATTGGTTTAAGACAAATGCCTACTCAGGGCAGTTGTCATTAACATCACTACTGACAGTTTTGACAATTCTCCCATATCCACTTTGGCCTAGGTACTGCCTCTTTCCTTCTCCTCACCCTCGTGCAAGACTTTTCCATTTGGCTTTATCACATATCTTCTAATTCATTTCATTGGCTAAGATATAAACAACCAAGAAAGCAAAATATAAAGCAAAACAAAAAAAAAAAATCAAATTTCAAGATGGCAGGTAGACAACGTGGTTTCAAGCAGCAGCAGTGTACCCCACCACATTGCAGCATTGCATTGGGGGGCTGTTCAGATTGCTGGCGTGCCTGTGAGTGACAGTACCCTTTCTGGATGCCACCTTGGAAAGGCCAGTGTGCTGATTGGATCCAAGGACCAGAAGGCAATATTGCAGAGGAGAGGCTACATTTACACATGGCACAGGGGCCATGGTCTTGGTTCTGATTATACCTGGGTAGACTTTAATTACCCATGCCTCTGTACAATCAGGAAAATCATATTTTCTCTACTCCCCTTTCAGAATTACTGAAAGGATCAAATGAGCAAGTGAATATAAAAACACTGTGTAAAGACCAAATATGTATTGTAAAGAAGTGGCTCACTTTCTTGATGCTAGTTTTTGCATGTATGTTGATGCTGATGGTTTGCTATTCTTGTTAGCTTCACCTTCCACTTTTCCTTCCAGACACTTCTACTGGCCTTCTGCTCCAAGGACATTCCCGACAGCAGGCCATGCATTCATTCTTTTTATACACCTTGTTGAGGCACAGAGTAAGCTGGGGGAAACATCAGCCTCCCCCATAGCACCATGAGTAATTCATTGGCAAAGATTGGTTCTTGCTCCTTTTAGCCCGAGCCTGGTGTTTGAAATATGATAGGCACACAATAAGAAGCATGTGCCGAAAAGGACTTGTGCAGTGCATGCACTTAATATTTTACAAATAGTTATTCCTTACTTTAAGTCAACTTGTTTTATAGAATTTCACTAATTATAAGGACTCAAATTAATTTGATTTTAAAAATCGGAAGATTCGAAATGAAATATTCAAGGCTTACTGAAAATGAAGGTTGTGCATTTTCAACTATTCTTGTCTCAAATGTTTCATGTTTAACAGGGACTCACAGTCCACTTTCAAATTATTTGAATTTGTTTGAGCTAAGGATAATGATAAATTATAGTCAACATTTTAATTTTTATATTTATCTTAGATGCAGAAAACAGTTTTTCCTGTTAAATAAGCTAGATCATTTAATTTTTAAAAAGTCTATCATTCAATATTTATGGTGAATTTACTCACTACCAAGCACTGTGCTGGGTTTTGAGAATAAAACAGTAAGAAGGATCCAGTTCCTGCCTTTCGACACTGAAGGTCTAGAAAAAAGGCAAAAATCATAAGTAATTATTATAAAATGTTGCTGGATCCATGAAAGAAATAGTAATGAATGTCACAAAAGCCCGAAGGAGATAGTACTTTTTCTGCTACTGAGGGTAGATGAAAAGGTTTTAAGGAGGAGGCTTCCTTGCGGGAGATTGAAAGAGGGGTAAGCGTTTTTTCACTACGAAAGAAAGAGAAGAAAGTTTAGATTAGGGAATGAGACTGAGGCCATGCCATCGTGTGATAAAAAGCTGTGCTTTGGAAAGATCTTTGTATTGTAGTATGTAGAGTATAAACAATCAAAATGAAAGACTGGTCAGATAAAGAGATAACTAAAAAGCTTTTGTGAGTATTATGAGGACAAATACAAGAGCATGGAAAGGCAGGCTGGTATGGTGGCTCATACCTGTAATTCCAGCACTTTGAGAGGCCAAGGCAGGCAGATCACTTGAGGTCAGCAGTTCGAGACCAGCCTGGCCAACATAGTGAAACCCCATGTCTACTAAAAAATACAAAAATTAGCCGGGTGTGGTGGTGTGCTCCTGTAATCCCAGCTACTTAGGAGGCTGAGGCACAAGAATCGCTTGAACCTGGGAGGCAGAGGTTGTGGTGAGATGAGATCATGCCACCGCACTCCAGCCTTGGCAAGTGAGCAAGACCCTGTCTCAAAAAAAAAGAAGAAAAAAAAGAAAGAGATTGGAAGGGCAAATGGATTATGAAGAGTAGGGCACAAATCCAGATGTGTCAGCATTTGAGTTTGCAGGGGTGGCCAACACATGGCCTTGTCCATAGTGTGGAAGCAGTGGAGGGCAACATGCAATAGAGATTCAACAGAGAGGTGTGTATGTGATTATGCTTATGGGCAAATAATTACGTTGTTGTCTGAAAGATGGGGTATGGGATGGAGAGCAAGTCTGGGGAAGAAGACAACGAGCTCTCAGTGATGTTGCTGCTCATAGAGTGGTCCTCAAACCAGCGTTGTTGGCATCATCTGAAAGCTTGTCAGATTCAGAACCTCAGGCCCACTCCAGACCTACTGTATCAGAATTTGCATCTTACAAGATTCCTAAGTGAATTTCAAATTAAGGTATGTCTGAGAGCCTAGTCTGCAGGCCAGGTTGAGTTTGAGATGCCTGTCTATAAATTATAAAAGAATGACTACAATATCAACTAGTAATTAAAGGAATATGAGGCCTGAATGAAATTGTCTGGATAATTAAATACATAAAAATATTATTTTTAAATGAAATTATCTTCAAAACAGCATCCTAGGCTTAAAAATTCTGAACATTATGTTCTAAACTTTTGTTTCAAGAGGAGATGCATGAACCTAGCCAACATGAGATGCTTGGCTTTCTCACTAATATGCAAATTTTAGGTGATTACGGAGTAATTAAGAAGTGATAAGGCCCTGCAATGTTTTCTAAATACCAAAGTTTTAATTTTCTAGTACTCTGTTGAAGCACTGAATTTCTGAGTTATGATTTCAGCTGGAGGAAGTTTAATTTCAAAAGCTTTACTTAAAATCATGACTTTTATATTTGGAGTCAAAATTGCTGCAGGCAACTTTTCTGATTGTCATATCTTTGGTATTATGTCTGTTCAGCCTTTAGTTACAATAACATACAGTGTAAAGCAATGACAACCTCACAAAAGACGTTTTAAATTAATGATTGCACTTTACCTTTTTGGCAACGTTTGATTTTATCAAGGCTTTCTGCTTTTCCCCAATTCTCCACCGCCCTGCCTCCTTATTCTATCCAATTCCATCAGCATTGCCAACCCTGAAACTGAATCCCTTTATTAAACTAAACCAGGCAAAGCCAATCAAGGCCAGTCATATGCCAACTGGTTACAATAGCTGATTCTAATGATGAAATATAAGCCAGTGTTAAAGTCAGCCCCAAAACAAACAAACAAATTCCTCCAGATTGGATGCCACATGGGCTCACTTGAGACGCTGAATATCCAGGGTGAATTTTCTAATGGACGGAATCAGATTGAGTGTAAGCATTACTTTCAAGAACCATATAATTTCTGTTCTCTGAAAATAATTTTAAAATATGCTTCAATGTCTTCAGACTCCCCCAGATTCCTGAGCTTGGCCTCTCTACAGTAGTTAATTATATTTATTGTAATGATGTGATGTTTTAAACTCTACTTGTTCTTGATACTTGTGGTTTTAATCCAGGCAACAGTCTACGACCACAATAACCACATTAGCCTGGCTCATACCCCCATATTTTACAAAGTAATTCAGCACTATCTTCTCTTCCTAAAAAGCCTTCAAGATAATAATCTGTTTTTTAAATAGATAACATTTGAAAGCACTTTGGTATCACCCCTAGATTAAAAACAATAGAAAACATTACATTTTGAAAACATACGGTGTCAGCTAGAGATTGACTCTAGGGCTAGCAATCATTTTACTGCAAAAACAAACTTATCACTTAAATTTAAGAAATATATACACATACATATATACAAATAACGCATGTGCATATGTATGTATCACTAATATGTATATGTATTCAAGATATATCATTAGTAGATAAATATACAAAATGTATTTTAAGTTAAATATTTTTGAAAACTTTGCTGAATGTTAAATGTTTTAACACCATCAAATAAATAAATACTCTTTTAATATTCTATATAAGGATCTCACTGGCTCTAACTGTTTTGCCCACTTTGTCATACTGTTAGATTAAAACAGATATGTTTTGAAATACAAATTAAAACGAAATTTGCCTGAACCAAGATTTTGTTCCTAAAATCCTAATTGCCCCTCATGTGGATGTCAGGGGGCGGCAGGAAACACGTGAAGATGAGCGGTTTAAAATTAGTTTATAATCCAGGCATGGTGGCTCATGCCTGTAATCCCAGCACTTTGGGAGGCTGAGGCGGGTGGATCACAAGGTCAGGAGTTCAAGACCAGGCAGGCCAACATGGTGAAACCCTGTCTTTACTAAAAATACAAAAATTAGCTGGGCATGGAGGCACACGCCTGTAATCCCAGCTACTTAGGAGGTTGAGGCAGGAGAGGTGCTTAAACCTGGGAGGTAGAGGTTGTAGTAAGCTGAGATTGTGCCACTGCACTCCAGCCTGAGTGACAGAACAAAACTCCATCTCAAAAAAAATTAGAGTTTATAGAATTAGCAAGCCATCTTTTTAACAAGTATAATATTTTTCTCTGTAGACTTGAGTCTTAGAATTTAATCTCTTTAGCCTTGTCTTGGGAGGATTTGTAAGTGAGGCAAGGCATTTTACAGAATGGTACATGTCTTACCCTGAGCTACTGAGAGAAATCGTGACTTTGAACATGGTCATATAAGAAAGTGATCTTGTAAAGAGTTTTAAAAATTCATGAAACGCACCCTTGATAGAATTTGCCCATCATACATTACATACAAATGTAATGCCCCCTTTGCTTCCTACTCAATTTTAATGCATCCCAATTAGCAAACACATGTAAAGACTGAGCAAGCAGGATAAATGGCTTAGGCTTGTTTTAGGCTCTGCACTGATTTTGGCAAGTCCTGGAAACAATATTCTGTCCTCTTTTTGGTGACACCAGCTTATCTTCCTGAGCTATCTGGAACTTAAATATTTTGGTTTTGTTACGTGTGGGTAACAAGTGTATTCATAACTATAACTGTATCTAGAAATAATAGCACATTAAAACAATCATTACAAATAAAATAGTTTATCTTTCTTATATTTTAAAATCTTCGAACTGCATATTTTTAGCTCAAATCTTTCTCTTGATTCCAGACTCATTTGTCTGACTGCTATCATCAAATATATTCTTGAATGTCTCCCAAACATCCCCAGTTTATTATGTCCAAAACTCACTTGAAAAAATATCATTCGTGTAGCACCTCCTAACTTCCAAATACTGCAGGCCAGGTACTAGAGATACGCAAATCGCATTTTTGATTTGCACTCCAAACCACTCCAAACCTGCTCAGATCCTGTTCTTCTCTTCTTACTATCCGGCATTGCAATCTACCCAGTTGCCTGTGTCAGAAACCGCGGAGTCATCTTTGACAATTCAGCATATTGCCAAGTCCTGTTGTTTCTTTCTTCAAAATATGTACGGGTCTTATCCAGCTGATTCTTCACCCTGTGGCCTCTCATCCCAGACATGGTAGTAGCTTCTTTTCTCTACCATCATTCTTACTTCCAACCTAATTAATTCCTTCACAGCATTTAAAAACGCAAACTGCCGGATATTATTTCTTTACATAAGGGCTCCTTATTCACTTAGAATAAAATCCTAACTGCTCACCACTGGCTACAACGCTGTGGCCAACACCCATTCTCATCAGCACAAATCCAAACTCCTCTCCAACTTGCTTTCCAGCCTCTGCCTTGGGGACCCCTGGTCATGGGTTGAATTGTTCCTTCCCCCACTGGAAAAATATGTTCAAGTCCTAACCACCGGGACCTGTGAATGTGGTCTTATTTGGAAATAGGGTCACTGTGGATGTAATTAAGATGGGGTCATTAGAGTGGGCCCTAATGCAACATGATCAGTGTCCTTACAGAAGGGGAAGATGGCTGTGTAAAGACACGGACACATAGGAAGAATAGCACATGGCCGTAGTAGCAGAAATCAGAGAGGTGTAGCAGCAGGCCAAGGAGAACCACGAATCAGAAGACACTATCAGAAGCTAGGCAGTGGCAAGGGTAAACTCTACCCAATCCTAACAGAGAATGGCCCTGTTGACACCTTAATTTTGGACTTGGAGCCTCTGAATTGTGAGAGAATAAATTTCTGTCATTTTAAGGTACTGAGTTATTGATGCTCTATTATATCAACAGCGGGAAGCTAACGTATCTTCCTTCTGTTTTCCAGGCACACGAAATTTTTCTCTACCCTAAGCCTCCACCCACAAGGTTCTCACTGCCTGGAACACACACACTTTCATTTTGCAAACTGGAATCCATTCTTTCTGGTCTGCTTAAATGTTACTTCCTAAAAGATGCCTTTGGCTGGGCTCAATGGCACATGCCTGTAATCCCATCACTTTGGGAAGCCGAGGCAGGCAGAGCACTTGAGCCCAGGAGTTCATGACCAGCCTGGGAAACATAGGGAGACCCTGTCCCTACAAAAAAAACAATAAGATTAGCCAGATGTGGTAGTGAGGATCTGTAGTCCCAGCTACTCGGGAGGCTAAGGTGGGAGGATCACTTGAGCCTGGGATGTTGAGGTTGCAGTGAGCCGAGATTCCACCACTGCACTCCAGCCTTGGTAACAGAGTGAGACCCTGTCTCAGAAAAAAAAAAAAAATGCCTTCTTTGGTTACTGTTCAGGAAGGTGCTGCTGCCTGTTGTTCATCTTCTCGTGGTCATCTTCCATCATTCTACCCTTAGGAACCATCCAATCCAAACTCACCAGCGCACCCTGGTGTATGAGGTTGTTTTGTGCTGGCCCCCTGGTCTGCAGCTCTCAGACCATCCTCTTGCTGCGTCCTCAGACCACATGCACTTCCAGGCTCCCTCACACCTCCCTATTCTGTTTTCAGAAACAACCCATCAACTGCTGATTTGCTTTTTCTCAGTCACCTCACTCACACACCCATGTATGTAAGGGTCTTAAATACACTTATAATTTGCAGCAACTGTTCCCTCATTTCTAGAACAGTGATTACAGGTATGTATTAAGTATTCGATAACTATTTTTGGGATGAATAAATGAATGAGTGAATAAATGCTAATTATTTCCTCCAGAATTTCTTTTAAGTCCTGCAAATTGGCCAGGGCTTTTTTTTAACGACTGAAAATGAATTATCAAAGCATTTTCCTTTCCTTAAAGTACTTTGAAAGTGAAAAAGCCACCTAAAAAAAATCAGTGGCTTCCACAAGGACTTGCAGTAACACAATACCCAGCAGAAAATGAGAAATCAAGGAATTTGCATTCTGATATTATCCTGGAGTAAGGGAAGCACCTTGGTTTGTCAATCAAAGCTGCTCACATTTTTGATGAATGATAAGTGTCTGGCTTGAATAGAATAATTACCCACGCTTTCAAAGAGTGACTGGCTTTGCTGAGTTAGCTGCTTCCTGCTTTTGCTTTTGTCAGAAACACGACGGTCAGAAAAGGCTGTCTCCTGCTCATTATAAATCTGTCATTTTAGCACAAACTTAAAATCCCTGGATATTTTTACAAGTGGGATTCTTGAATGTTTCCTAGTTTCAAAGAGTTCAGTTTAGCTCAAATAGCATAAAACAGCATGAGGTCATAGATAGCCTTACCTAAATTGTCACATGCATAAAGCACTCCTATTACACTCATAGTGGGGTTTTGTGAATGTTCATAGAGTATTAACACACTGGGACTGGAAGAATGCAAATAATAAGTAAAGGGAAACAAGTACTTCGTTTCCAGTATACGTCTGAGCACAGGATTCCATTTTTTATTCAAATGTGTGATGGCATATTTTACAGTGTACCTAACCTATTGGGTGAAAAACACATCAACATTCAGAAATATTAAGACAAAGATTTTACGTGTGTGTGTGTGTGTGTGTGCATGATGGATTCATGATTTAGTTAAAAGACTAAACTTTCACGCAGTGCTACTGAAACTTTCTCCTTAGAATCTTCTGTTAGTTAAGACCTACCTTTCCCATTAGTGAGGCTTTTTTTTCCTCCTTATCAACACGCTGCAGTTTTGGGTGGAACTCAAACCGTTCAGATGCAGTTGAGAAAAATAGAACTGGGTCTGACCACAGCTGGGCGTGTGTTTAGTATGTGTAAACCGTCGTGTGTTTAATAATAGGACGTGAAGGGCTGAATGTGTGGCACCTCTCCGTTGCTGGGGACGTTCCTCAGCGAGGCAATGTGTGCTGCCTTGAAGGGGCAGATGGGATTTCTGTTGGTGACTATCACTGTAGCTGTGCCCGCCACTGCCAGGTGTGGGGAGCCGGTCTAGAGCTGGATCCCAGCAAGGGAGCTTTCATAGAGTGGCTGAGTTAGAGGGTGATCACATTCGCAGGATGAAACTCTGAGCGTTATTAGGGCCATTCCTACTGAGGGATGATGCTCATCAAGAGAAAGGGGGCCTGTTTTGTGTCTTTCTTCGGAGGACCGGTGGCTCATCCAAACGCACAGGCTGCCATTGCTGTGGCCACTGAGAAGGCACCCTGAGGATGCTGCTTTTCCTCTGAAGCTTGCTGCCGGGTGCCTGCCTCCAACTGCCAGCCACTGTGGAACTTCAAAAGGAAGACAAAGCACAGCACACCTGCCAATAAAACCCAGAAAGGAGACACGTGCGTCGTTACTGGGTGTCTTAGCGCCAAATAGGAGCCAGGCCTCCATCACCTGTTCTTAGGCCTCCCCTTCCCCCTTTAAAAATGAAATTGGAAAAAGAAAACAATAAAACTGGAGACTAGGGAGAGAAAAGTCTGAGGAAAGTGGCTTGCAGCTTCAACTCATCCTCTCACCCACTCTCTTTTACGTAACTTTTTCTCTTTTATTTGTTCCCATTTGGAAGCTTCTTCATAACCCTTCTTTACCTTCATAATGTAACTGGAGCAACTGCAGCTGGATTCCCTGGTTCCCACACTGTGGGTCAAACCCAGGGTCACCAAAGTGAAAACTAGAAGCCCTAACCGCTAGGCCCCCAAAGAAGTGGAATAGTTGTGGTCGGAACTCAGGCTCTTGGCCTTCCTAACCCTGAAGAATGGGGAAAGGGGCCTCGGAGGTGCGCTGAGTGTTACAGCCGAAATACAACTCGTGGGCCCAAAGAGTGTGCAACAGTGCAATTTATTAGACAGAGCCAAAAGACAGCTTCCACGCCGTGCAAGGGGACCCGGAGAGGATTCCAGCCCAGGCGGGGGTGGTTAGAGCTTTTACGCCTGAGTTATTCCCTCCCCATTCATATTCTTATCCAATAGAGGGTTTCTTTCAAACGTCCTGCATTGCTTGATCTTTGAATCCTTTACCAGATTGGCTACTGTTTTACAACCCTGAGTCACAGAGCCCCTACCTCCAAGAGCCAGAGGTGGGAAAATCGGAGACAAAGCCCCTACCTGGCCTGCCAGAGGCGGGAAAACCAAAACAAAGGGACCTAGCCGTCCAGGGGCGGAAAACCGCAGGATTCCTGCAGTCGAAATAGTGCACCCATCGACCCTGGGAAGTCCCTTTAACCCAGTCCCTCACTAGGACGTCAGTACAATAATCTACAACCTTTTATTTTTTTGCAAGATTGCTTAAAGCAACGCTATCTTTCAGACATATTTAAGGCTATTTTTAAAGCACTTTCTGGGAGTACTAAAAAGAAAATAAGATTGGAATAATCTTAGTATTTCAAATGGCTCCAAATCTAATTCATGACTCACTGTTGGAGACAGGCACCCAGCAGCAAAATTCATGGTAATTTTGCCCTTTAAAGATGAAGCAATTTTGACAAGGCTTGTTGATAGGGTCCCAGGTAGAGTTTCTCTCAGAAAATTTCAAAATGAAGTCATGTTTCTGATCTGATCCCCGGCCTTTTGTTTACAGTGAGTCTAGGGAACCTCTTCCCTGAAGACAAGGATTGTTTTTCTGAGGAATTGGAGGCATATGTATGCTCATGCCGAGCCATCAGTTCCAGTAGGTAATCTTGTCCCTGACTTGGCCGGGGGAAGTTTAACATGGAGCATTGGGAAGTTACCGATATCTAGTAATACTCCAAGGAAGTGCTCAGAGTTTTGGGAACTGAGGGACTGTGTTAGAGGAACTTTTCCCGCCTCTGGCTGGCTAGGGGCTTTTGTTTCCACTTTCCCCGCCTTTGGCTCTTAGGGGCTTTGTTTAAGGGCAGGGACCTTTCCCACCTCTGGCCCTTGGAGGTGTAGTCTCCATAACTCAGGGTTAGAAAACAGTAGCCAATCCGGTAAAGGATTCAAAGATCAATTAATCCAGAGAGAGGTTGAAAGAACCCCTCTCATTGGACAAGAACAAGTATGCGGAGGGAATAACGGGGCGAAAAGCTCCAGCTGCCCCAGCCTGCAGCGGCACCCCGCCCCAGGTCCCCTACCGCCGCTGGAAGCTGTCCTTTGGCTCTGCCCAGTGGACTGCACAAGCGCACACTCCGGGTCCATGAGTTCTGTCTGAGCTGAAACACTCACCGCGACCCCGAGGCCCGGTTCCCACGGTCCGGGCTTAAGGAGGCCAAGAACCTGAAAATCCGGTTGCAGCTGGTCCGGTTACAGAACGATGCCAAAGACTTGATATATTTAAAAAAACGATGCCAAAGACTATGATCATATTTAAAAGTGGGATCATTCGTGGGCCCGTTTTAGGACTCCACGTTTGTCTCCTGGCCTTTGGAGGCAGAAGCTTGAGCTTTGTGGGTGGAACCCGAAGCTGGTTTTGTGCTGCTCTTGCCACTTGAGAAGCTCACCCCATTTGTGTCCCGGGGTTGTTCATTCAGGTCATGCCTGGGCTCTCTGCGGTTGCACCTCCAAAAAAGAAACTGGTTTGTAACTAGAGTGTCTTCCTGACCCCAGCAGTGCTGGTGTCCTCCGGCACATGTCTGCCTCACTGAGCTGTTTTTCCTCTTGGAGTGTTCTCTAACACACGCTTCTATCAAGCAGAAAAGAGAAGCGGGGCTGGCTGTCTGCATTACGGAAGTATGCAGTCTAAGATGGTACCAAGTTCTCATTTGCCAGGACTCTAAGGCTACTGGAAGGGAGTAACATTTTATTTTAAATGACATGAAAACTGTCTTTTTTTTTTTTTTCTGCAGGATTACATTTGTCACACATAAAAATACTATTCTTAGTCCTCCACATGATCCATTCATTATTTTATAGACCCAAAGTCCTCGAGCAAGGATTACAAAACCACATCACAAAACGTTTGCAAGCCCTGCTTTTGCATGTGGGCCTTTTATTTATCTGAGAGCTGTGGAATCATCCACAACTAGGCCATGTGCCAGTGAGTCCACATGTGTGGCTAGAAAGAGTGCATGCGAAGGTGGGGATTGTTTATGTGCATTTTTTCCCTCCTGATCTGCCCTTTTCCTGCTAGAAAAATCAACCTAATTGGGAAAGAAGCAAGGTCTACTTAACAGATGCTCTTAGAAGAGGGAGACAAGAGACCTCAGGTCCAGCCCCAGTTCTGCTGTTTCTTGTCGCTGCAATCTTTGGCAAGTCCCTGAACTTGTTCAGGTCTCAGTTGCATCCTCTCTGGAGTCTAGACGTTTCCAGTGTGAACATTAGTAACGTGTATTTTGATGTGTCTGTAAAGTGCTTGTGGGAGAATAACAAAGATTTTCTTCTAGAGAGTGAGATAATCCTTTTTGGTTGCTTTGGAGGACTCCGGCCATTTTGGATTAATACACACAGTGGTTAATTAGGTTGCCTCTATTAACAACGTTAGGATGAAGCGACTGCAGCCAAAGAAAGGCAGAGTTGCTAAGCCACTACTGAGGGCTGGGGGTTTCTCAGCTCAGTAGAGCATTAGCACAATTTTGAAAGTTAGATGTTACCGTCATCATTTTTAGAGACAAGGAAAGCAAGGCTCAAATAAGTCTGAGAGGTTGCCCACACATCCCAGAGCTGTTGTTGGTGGATTTGAATCTAGCTTTTCCCTCTGTGCCTGCTGCTGTAGCGACCAGCCAAGTTGCCTCTGACTTTTGTGTGTCAAAGGAGGCAATTTACTGGGGAAAATTTCTGATTCCACCCTGCACATGTAAGAGGGTATTCTGGAATCAAAAACTTGCCCCAGTAAAAATCCATCATAGAGGCTGGGTGTGGTGGCTCATGCTTGTAATCCCAGCACTTTGGGAGGCCAAGGTGGGTGGATCACGAGGTCAGGAGTTCCAGACCAGCCTGGCCAACATGGTGAAATCCCATCTCTACTAAAAATACAAAAATTAGCCAGATGTGGCGGTGTGCACCTATAATCCCAGCTACTTGGGAGGCTGAGGCAGGAGAATCACTCCAACTCAGGAGGCAGAGGTTGCAGTGAGTCAAGATTGTGCCGTTGCACTCCAGCCTGTGCGACAGAATGAGACTGTCTCAAAAAAAAGGAAAAAAGAAAATCCATCATAGAGCAGTAGGTGTGAAAGGTGACTGCAAACTGGAAGGAAGGAATGACTCACACAAAGCACCTTGAGAATTATGGATGCATGGGTTTCATTAGTGAGAGTTATCACTGTTTTTAGAGCCCCGTTAGGTCTCCACTGAAGGACCTGTGAAGCTCCTTACATTTTGACAATTTCTTCACTGTAGAAAGATGTTGAGGAAAGATGTAGTGTGCTGGCTTTCACTGGAGAGCTTGCCTCACCTGCAGCAGAATGTGAAGTTACTTAATTCTTTAGGTGAACCAATAACAGCACCAAATGAAGTTAGCAGCATTTTAGACGTTAAAGAATTTTTCACGACTGCGTGTTTTAAACTATGAACAATCTCATTGTAATTCAAAGGATCTCAGATAATTAGATATAATAGAATCTGGTGAATACTTAGTAGCTTTCTAATTCATTGTATTTGGTTGCAATTTTGTGGGCAATTATATGCATTGAGGTTTTGAATGCCTGAAAATCCAAGTATGTTTTTGGTATTGAAGCAGAATTAACATAAAGGGATTAAGTGGCATGAATAAATTTGCAAATAGATGATAGATCATTGAGTGGAAAAGATATCAATGGAAGAGAAAAACTGGGAAAATAAGAAGGATGACACAGGGGTCGAGGACTGCAGAGAGGCAACATTTAAGGGGGCGTGGTCAAACTATCAGATAGCAGTTCTTATTAATTCCCTGAAGACTATATTTCTCCTTACCAGTGTGACGCAAAAGGAGTGACCGTATCATGCTTCGTTAATAGAAGAGAACCTCAAACATAAAGACAATGAAAGTTATGTTATTAAATTTTAAAATGAGAGTAATAAAGAAGAGAGCGTAAGTAATAGCCAGCCTAATTTTCCCTAAGATTTTTTTGGGAAATTGGCTGAGTAGGAAGGACAGCAGCTGATGCCTTGTGGACAAGTAGGAGCACTAGGGCAAGGAAGGGGCTGGCAGCGAGCAGTTTTGGTGGAAAAAGTTGGATCTTCTTGCAACTCTGAGTAGTTTAAGTGACTTTGCCACCAGCTGCTCATAGCAAACCTCCTGACCAATCAAAAGTAAGACCAAAAATGACTACCACCAAAGCCCATTTTCAGAATAAAGTCCTAAAGTTTTATTCCTGGAGATTTTACTTTCAAAGCTGTCAAAAATATTTCACTGCTTATAACTGAAGTAAACACAGCATTTTCTGCCCGGGTGCTGCAGTAATATCTGTGAAATCAAGGTTGAATTGTGCTAGTTATAGATGAATGTGTGAAGAATGCATAACTCCTAATGTAATTTTAGAAAGTTTGTGCACCGCCTCTTACAATCCCTCGTACCATGCTCCGGGAGGTGCCATATGGCTGGGGATACATATTTGGACCTCTTGCCTTTTTAAAATCACCAGCTGCCTTCTGACCCCATGTGCTGAGCACATTCTGTGGCAACTCTCCCTCTGTCAAAGAGTTCCGGGATCAAAGACCTGCTCCTCTGGCATTTGAGGGCAGAGGATGTGATTTTACCAGTCTGTTTGAAACTGAGCACTCTTCAGTGGCAGCGTCCCTTGAGAAATGTCAGAACACAACAGTGACCCCCAATCACAGGATTCACTATATCCACGAGTTATCTTAGAAAACAACATGCACACACGGGGAATAAAACTGTCCTTCCATTATTTCACCTCTTACCGTGAACACGTGGCTATGGAATATAGCGGAAAGGAAGAGAAAAATTAACATACTTCTGACAGGCAGTGTCTTGGAAAACCGTTTTGGTCTTCTAAAAAGGGGGAAGATGACTTCATTCTTTCAATCAGTACAGTAGGACTTTTATCTATGAGAGCCTCTAACCTTCTATCTAGGAGAGCTTCTTATCACTAATAAGCAACAAGCATTGCACCAGACAAGCCAAAAGGTGAGAGAGACCATCCTTACCTCTGAGAGCTGTGTAAGAAAGACACTGAGAGCAAAGCAGAGACAACTCCTTTCCAGCTCCACTGAGTAGGTACCTCAAGAGCAGCGGGCTGTCCTCAACCCCGCCCATACATACAGGAAGAAAGATGCAGCACAGCCTCTGGTCTTTTCAGGCGTTGAGGAAAGAGGACATCTGCAAGCACATCCCACATCATATCATGGATCAGCCAAGGTTGCTCCAGCACTGCTCTGAGCCCATGATCCAATCTCATCAACCTGATTCCTATCTTCCCTTCCACTTTATGCGTCTTTTTGTGTAGAATTCCTATCTTGCTTCTCTATGCCTGGGCATTACTCGATAGCCACCCTTGCCCTCCGTTACGTAAGGATGCTGACTTCTTCCTGTTCATGTGTTGCTTGTCTCTTCTGAAACTAGAGGCCAAACTTACACCACATGCTGGAGATGAGACAGGACCCTCCTGTGGTGATAGTCTGTGTCCTGGTTGGATCTCTCTCTGCTTCTTACTCCACGTCCACGTCAAGGTGTTGAGTCTGCCACCAAAACAGCACCTTCTGTTTCTTCCCCACCTACTTGGCTCTCAAGCTCTTCTCTGTCTTCTCTCGATACCTGCCAGCCTCATCCTCGTCAAGTCCAGGCACACAGTGCCCGGCTGGGGGGCTGCCCCAGCCCTGGCCACAGACCAGCTGCCCCCTGTTTGACTCAACCATCATTTGCCAAATCCCAAGTCTGTCTTTGGCAAAAATACCTGGTAGATCTAATGATATATGATCAATTTTAATAATTTGTTATAACTTTTTTCACAATTACAAGAGAGATAACATTTTATTTATCTGGAAGATTACATAAAGCTTCTGTTTATTTTGCCTTTTTGGAAAATAATTTGAGAAACTATTTTGATGTAGAAAACAGTCCTTGAGGGAGTTAACTGGAGCCAAGGCTATGGAAAAGGGACAAAGATAAGCTCCAGGGTGGGAAGCAACCCACCTGGGCTCCACTCTATCGGCTGACCCCTTGCTCGCTGAATGGCCCTGGATGAGTTATTTCATCCCTCTGTATCTTAATTTTCCAATCACTAAACTTTTCTCATAGTGCTGTTGTAAATATTAAATTAGTAAATAATTACAAAATGTGTAGAGGTGTGATTTTATCACTAAGTACAAAATAAATATATCCTTGATGCTGAATAGTTTTAAAATATAAAGAAACCCCAAAAATATTACTTAATATCTCTTCTCCAAGAATGTTAATATTCTGCATACTTTTAATCTTATTTGCTATATGGATTTATGTTATGTTTAGAGCAAAATGACATCAATATGCTATGTATTATTTTGATTTTTTGACTTAAAATTTTTTTCTTAGCAATGTACTATCAACTTTCTAAGTAAGTTATTTGTATTACGTACAGTAGATTCTGTTGCAAGTAACAGAAAGTGACGCAAACCGTCTTAAACAATAAGAAGCGATGGGCTTATGTAACTAAGAGGAAGAGTGACTCTTTATTATGATTGGAATGACATTGGTTTTATTGCTACTCCTGAATAATCTGTATATTCTGAGTTGTGAGGAGTGAATGCCTTGTGTTTATTGGTTTAGCTCTATTTACATGCTACATCAATTACTGTGGCAAGTGAGATGGGAGTGTGCTGATTGGGTGCTGGGGTTAATCCCATGTCAATTATAAAACAAGGGGGAGGGCTGAGTGCATTCAGGGTATGAATCCACAGTGTCCCTTTTTGTATTTTTAAAAATATTATTTTTATCAATGGAATAGTGTTCATAAGATTCAATCACCATATATTCTTAAACAGTCTAACTTCTGGACACTTAGAACGTTTTCTAATATAAATAATGCTACAGTGATAATTCTTGGACACATTTCTTTCTGCTTTATTATCTATTTTTCATATCTGTATTCTTGTTCTTTTTTTTCTCCTTTCATGAGTTTATTTCCTACAACTGTTATTTATATCTTCAAACTTTCTTTAGTTTGGCACTTTCTTTTGCACACCTTCCCATATATTTTTATCTTTATGGAAGCTGAGAAGTATTGTAAAAGGCATATGAGATTCCATAGCAGGCGGACTTTGACTCATATTTGAACTCTGCCTGCTAGTAGCAGTCTGTCTTTGGGAAATTCATTTGATTCCTATGAATATCATTCAGCTTTCTTAAAATATAGATGTATTAGTATGTTCTCACACTGCAAATAAAGACATACCCAAGACTAGGTAATGCATAAAGAAAAAGGGGTTTAATGGACTCACAGTTTCACATGGCTGGGAGGCCTCACAATGATGGCAGAAGGTGAAGGAGGAGCAAAGTCACATCTTACATGGTGGCAGGCAAGAAAGCACGTGCAGGAGAATGCTTTGCACAACCATCCAATCCCGTGAGACTTATTCACTATTACAGGAATAGCACAGGAAAGACCCACCTCCATGATTCAATCACCTCCCAACAGGTCTCTCCCAAGATACATGGGAATTATGGGAGCTGCACTTCAAGATTAGATTTGGGTGTGGACACAGCCAAACCACATCCATGGGCAACAGGCAACAAAAATAAAATTAAATAAATTGAACTCCATCAAAATTTAAAACTTCTGTGAATTGAAAAAACAATCAGCAGAGTAAAAAGTCAACCCATGGATAATAGAAAATATTTTCAAAGCTATATCTGATAAAGGTTCATATCTATGATACATAAATCTACAACTCGCCACCAAAAACTCAAATAAAACATGAAAAAATGGGCAAATGTATTGAATAGACACTCTTCCCAAAATGTAGAAATAGGCAACAAGCATGTTAAAATATGCTCAACATCACTAATCATTAGAAAAATGCAAATCAAAACCACAGTGAGATGCCACCTCATAGCTATTAACGTGGTTACTATGAAAAAAAATACATAAAATAAGTGACGGCAAGAATGCGCAAAATGTAAACCCCTATGTACTCTTAGTAAGAAGCTAAAATGAAAATGATGTGGCTGTTAGGGAAAAACAGTTGACTGCTCCTTTAAAAATTAAAAAAAGAATTGCAATATTGTCTAGCAATTCCATTTTTGGGTATATACCCAAAATAATTTAAAGCAGAGTCTTGCCCATTTTGATAGAGGCACTATTCACGATTGGGAAAAGGTAGAAGCAACTTAAGTGTTCAGTGACAGATGAATTAATTTTAAAAATGTGGCAAATATATATAATAACATACTATTTAACTGTAACACATACTATAACAATGGATGAACTTCGAGATCGTTACACTAAATGAAATAAGCCAACCATAGAAAGACAAATACTGTATGATTATACTTACATAAAGTACCTGGTTTGGTCAAATTCATAGAGGCAGAAAGTAGAATGGTGGTTACCAGGACCTGGGATAAGTGCAATATGGGGCTTTGTTTAATGAGTAGAGAGTTTCAGTTTTGCAAAATGAAAAAGTTCTGGAAATTCGTTTCGCAATAATGTGAGTATACTTAGCACTATTAGACTCTACATTTGAAAATGGTTAAAATGATGTGTTAGGTTGCTCTTGCATTACTATAAAGAAATACCTAAGACTGAGTAGTGTATAAAGAAAAGTGGTTTAATTGGCTCATGGTTCATTAGGCTGTACAGGAAGCATGGTGCTGGCATCTGCCTAGCTTCTGGCAAAGCCTCAGTGAGCTTTTAATCATGGCAGAAGGTGAAGGGGGAGCAGGCAGGTAGCATGGTGAAAGCAGGAACAATTGAGGGGGCTGGGAAGGTGCCACACACACTTTTAAATGATGATATCTCCTGAGAACTCAGTATCATGAAGACCAGCACCAAGTTATGAGGGATCTGCCCCCATGATCCAAACACTTCCCACCAGGTGCCACCTCCAGCGTCAGGGATTACAATTCAGCATGAGATTTGGGTGTGACCAATATCCAAACTCTATCAGATGGTACATTTTATATTATGTGGTTTTGCTTTTTTAATTGTTTTTGTTTTTACCATAACTTAAACAGGCTATACTATATAAACACACCTGATCATTTCGGATTAAGATTCAAATTTGATTAATTTCCTGCCTTACTGAAATCACAGTGTTACATCAATTAAGAAAAATGGGGACAACTCTACCGGTCAGTCAGTACAGAATCAAAGGGAATGACCCAGTGCCTGCATTCTTCTTGGATCAATAAGATGCATGATCACTGTTTCTCTTTTAATTTTTTTAAGCTCTTAGATTCATAATTCTTAGTTTTAATTTTCCCATCTTTAGCATTCAAAAAAATCTAGTTCTTAAAAGAGTACGGTGACATTTGTTGTGATTGTTGTTATTGTCAAAGGGAAGAGGGCAGCTAGTGTGCATTGGTTCCTTTATCTGAAAGGCAGCACCCACAAACATTCTCAGCCTGCTCAAAACCACACTGAAGGAGAGGGGGGACTCCGGCTCCCAACAGCACACATTTGAGTTCCCTGCCTGAATGGCATCCAGTGAAGCCACATATAACCTTTCAGATGAGACGGAGCAAAGGCAGCTGAACAAGAACATTTCAACAAACCATAAATCTTACCTTACCTGGAAATTTAGAGTACTCGAAGCAAGGGCAAAGTGACAGAGAAAGAAGTAAAACTAATATGATCAAGCTGAAAGCAACCCTGGTCACCAGCAAAGACACTTAACATGTTCAAGGGAAATGCTTCTGGATAATGTTTCCTGGAAACCAGATGGGAAGTTAGATTAGTTATTTTCTCTCCAAAATAACTTGTGTTTTTGTCATTATAATGGAATATTTACAGTAAACCAACAATAGGCTGGCTTTCTTGTGGGCATGGGTCTACGTGAAATGGTTCTCTCTTGCAGGCGTGGGCCTACGTGACAATAATAAAGTGATCACAGGATTAACCCAAGTCTCGGGTCACATTAAATGTTAGAGATGGAAAGAAGGACAGGAGAGGGCACAAGAGACAAACATGACATAGTAAAGCCAAGTGAGCAATAAAATTCACCTAAAAATACAGTCATGAGATAGGAAGAAAAGTGACAGCCAAAGCTGAATATATTACAAACACACTTCATTAATATAACAACTTCTGGGATTCACATGTTCCGCAGAATTGAATTTCCAGATAACCGAGACTCACAAAACTGCTGGATTCATTTTCTGTTCAACAATTTTTGCTGGATGTGGCAAAAAATGCTCTTCATACTTTCCTAACATTCCTTTAGAAAAAGATTATTCATTTATTTTCATCCTTAATTAACTATTCAGAGGAAACTTTACCAGCATTTATTAAAACTATTGTGAGTTTGTATGTTGTAAACAGGATACTTTTGCGAGTGTGAGGGGCACATTTAGTGACTGTGCAGGAAGTCAGGTGTGATTGGACTCTGTCCCAGAAGGTTGGGGTGTGGTCAGTCTATAATTCTCTGCTGATTTAAGCACTGCACGCAATTTTGTTTTCCAGCATCTTTTACCCTTGAGAAGCTGGGTAGTTGCGTTGCTGGCCTCGAACAGCTTTTACGCCCCAAGTTTCTTCTAGTTCATTGCTTCAAATAGTGGGCATGCAAGTGGGAAATCAGATGGCCAAGCTAGTTTCAACATAATGTTACACAGGGTCATGTCTCAGAATCAGAGTGGAAAAATGGTAGACATTACTCTGTTACATGAATTGTGTTGGGTATTTTCACTCAGGATTTGAATCCAGGGAAGGGATTATATGTCTCTGCTTAAGTAGTAGTGTTAACCAAAACTTACATTTCTGAAATGAAATGCAAAAATCAGGCATCACTTAATCTATAAATTATGTTTTGTTTCACTAAGGTCAATTTTATTCTTTTGATTTACTGTGAGGATAAAGAAAGCGGCTGTGGGTGCCTCTCCTGGGACATTTCAATGGTCATAAGATGATCACTAGTTGGCAGTAAAAAAGTGCTTGGTCAATGTTTGCACAGCATCCCTGCAGTCCTCCTCTGAATAAGTGGGGATGATGGCCATAGAGAGAATTTCCAGGACACGCACCACGATTACAAGATGTCAGACACGCTTCTAAGCACATTACACACATCAGCACATGTCAATATGGATGCACATGTGTATTCATATTTTACTTGAAATTTTAAATCCCAGGTAATATTAATTCATCTTAATTAATATTATGAATAATTCTATAGTGAACACTCATCCCAGGCAGGTGGGATTTGCTCAAGGAAACCGCCAATAGCTGTATGCCAGTGAAATCCCAGGCAGTTGGAAAGCCTGGAAGTCAAACTCTCTGGAAGCAATGGGGAATTCTCTTTTCTTGCTTTCCTGATTTCTTGCTTTTTTTTTTTTTTTTTTTTTTTTTTTGAGACAGAGTCTCACTCTGTCACCCAGGTTGGAGTGCAGCTGCATGATCTCTGCTCACTGCAATCTCTGCCCCCCAGGTTCCAGCGATTCTCCTGCCTCAGCCTTCTGAGTAGCTGGGATTACAGGTGCCTGCTGCTGTACCCAGTTAATTATTGTATTTTTAGTAGAGACGGGAGGGATTTCACCGTTTTGACCAGGCTGGTCTTGAACTCCTGACCTCATGATCCACCCACCTCAGCCTCCCAAAGTGCTGGGATTACAGTCGTGAGCCATCACGTCTGGCTGGGAATCCCCTTTTCAAGGAGTCCCTGACCTGTTGGGAATGTCAGGACTCAAGCAGCCTGAGTAAATCCTGCCTCTGTCATCAACGTTTCAGGGACAGAGATACAAAGAATTCAACCTCTTAAGATGTTTATCATCAATTATTCTTACTTCACTACCACGATCGGTGGGTTATTAAGATAGGCACTTAATCATTCGCATGATCATGCACTAGGCAAGTGTTGGCAAGAGCCAGCTGACTTTACGCCTGCTTTTAAAAAGCAAAGCAAGGTAAATGAACTCTGCAGATGGTGTAATCATCTTTCCATTACTTTGCATCATACAAAGGCATTCACTTTGTGTTTCTAGAAGATGTGGTTCTGCAACTTACCTCTCTTTCTTTTTGTTTTTTTATATAAAAATCTGACTTTAGTAATCCATGTCTAGATCAACAGATACAGAGAGAGACTAGTGATTTTGCCATTCAGTAACCAATTATATTTTAAGAAAATTAAGTGTGTAAAATTCTTTTCTGAACGCAAAGCTAAAATATTCAGGAAAATAACATATCGTACATTGTATTGTACAATGTTCAACTCCTATTTTCTCCAGTAAACCCATCATAGCACAAGTAGAAATCAAATACAGCATGTTCTTTTAGAATAGCAGAGCCAGGCAATTCTGGCAGCTAACTGATCAACTAAAGTAAGTGACTGCTTAATAAACACAATCTTTGCCCACTAGTGTCTTTCAGTCCAAACAGAAATTAAAGACAGGGATGGCCGTGTATGGGAATGTGCAGCCTCTAAGTGACCGGATATACATCCTGCCGGGAAGGCCATTGGATGGAGAAACAAATTATTATTTGCACTGAAGAAAGAAGCACTCACTTTGGGTTTTGTAACTAGTGACGTTTCGTATTCTCAAGCATGAGTCATGTCAGGTCGCTGCATGAAGTGGCCGGGGAGTTACCATCCAAGCTTGCAGTGGGAAGGCATTCCCAGGGTGGAAGACATGGACCTTCCTGTGTCTTTGAAGCCTGAGGGGGTGTTCTTTATGGTCACCGAAAGATGAACATTCCAAGAGGCAGGTGTGGTGCTAGGAGGGAAGAAGGCGTGGGAGGAGAGGTAAGGATGGCAGGTGGGCGTGGTCAAGGAGGAACAAGGCTTTTGATGATGCTTTTGTCAGTTTAATGGTGTTTCCCAGTCATAACACCAGCCCGTGATTTCATGTTCCAACATCAGCATTCCTACATAAACTAAACAATTATTATTGCTGTTGTTATTACTATTATTTGTGACAGAGTCTCGCTATGCCACCCAGGCTGGAGTGCAATCTTGGCTCAATGTAACCTTCACCTCCGGTTCAAGTGACTCTTCTGTCTCAGCCTGCCAAGTAGCTGGGGTTACAGGTGCACACCACCACGCCCAGCTAATTTTTTATTTTCAGTAGAGACAGGATTTCACCATGTTGGCCAGTCTGGTTTCAAATTCCTGACCTCAAGTGGTCCGCCTACCTCAGCCTCCCAGAGTGCTGGGATTACAGGTGTGAGCCACTGCACCTGGCCTCTAAACTTAATTATTTTATATAGGTATATATCTTTTATTGATTTCAGAGAATAGAGTAAAAAAGCCAACATCTCTGAAAAAGATCAAATAGAGGTAGAGAATGGTGTGTGGAGAGAGAGAATGGAAAACAAAGGGAAAAACATGAACTTCTGAACAACAGGGTCTAGACACCAAACCTAGGAAACTAAGAATTTAAACGAGCAATACTTCTTTCTTCTATTTTTCTTTTCATGATTTCGTTAGCCATTCACTCACCTTAATGAACATTATTGATTTCTTATTCTTTACAAGGCCACCTGGACAATTTCTGTTAAGACTAAGAAGGTTAACATCATTCTACAAGCTCACGTTTGATAGGTGTTAAAAAATATTAAGTAGTTCTGAAGTGGTATGGAGAAGAAACAAACTATTTTGAAAGCAGCAGGCAGAATTCTTGATTTTGCCTGTGAACTAGATGAAGGCTTTTCAAACATGGCACCGTCCCGGTCATCGAAGGACGAGGAGGAGCGGGCAGCTGTGGGGAGGGAGCTTGTGCAGGCATGAATGCCCTGGTGCTCCTCACATGCTGCCTGGCTTGGAATCTGGCCTCTGGCTCTCCCTAGTCCTGGGACTTGGGGGATTTCTTTAATATTTCTGTCTCAGGCTTTTCATCTGTGAGAACAGGAGGTGATAGTAGAAGGTACTCTGGAGGATTATTGTCTAAATTAAGAAAGACAATAAGTCAAGAAAATAGCAGAACGTCCAATAAGCAATCTGCAACATTATATTAAGAAGAAACCCTAGGACACAGAGCTTGGTTTGCACAAAGGCAAGCTCCTGAAAGGTCATGGTGGGTTTGAAAAATGCTGGCACTTGGCAGATGCCAGGGCTGAGCCAGGACGAGGTGTGGATGGACGTGCTAGTGGAGCTGCACATATATATATATATATATATATATATATATATATATATAAACTATTCATGAGGTATCTTGGCAACCAAGGAAGAAGAATGCTTATAAGGATGGGTCAAACACAGCTTCAGTGAAGACACAGTTTTCATTCATGTAGATTCTCTGAGATTTTACCTAGATCTACAAATGCTGTCATCTCTGTTTATTACATGGGATAAGAAAAAAGTAAATGACTTCTCACCTTTCTAGAAAGGTTAGCTTCAGAAACCAGTATTAAAATCTCAATGTATTCTCTCAGTAGTGGGTTGTCTCGTGATTTAGTTTTAGAGCTTGGGTTTCCTTGTGAACAAGATCAGAACAAGATTTATCCCGATAGACTGAGTATTAAATAATGTAATTAATATAGAATCTTGAGACAGTAAGCATATAACACATAATTAGTTTCATTCTTCTTCCGACTTTTTTCCTCATCCTCCAACTACTTTTCTTTTTTGAGATGGAGTCTCATGCTATAGCCATGCTGGAGTGCAGTACTGTGATCTCGGCTCACTGCAACCTCTGCCTCCCGTGTTCAAGCAATTCTCCTGCCTTAGCCTCCCGAGTAGCTGGGACTACAGGCGCGCACCACCATGCTGGGCTAATTTTCGTATTTTCAGTAGAGACAAGGTTTCACCATGTTGGCCAGGATGGTCTCGATCTCTTGACCTTGTGATCCACCCACCTCAGCCTTCCAAAGTGCTATGAGTCACCGTGCCTGGCCAGCCTCCAATTACTTTTAAGATATTTCCGGGTTTGAAGTTTTGCCCATTCCCATAACATGGTCTGAAATATTCACTGCCCCTAAAACATACTGTGAAGGCTCTAGTACTGCCTGCTGGCCAGGCCTTTTCCGTGATGCTGGGAGATTCACTAGGGTGGTTACAAAAGAGTTGGGCCTCCTGGGTACATCAGTGCTCCTTTCACAAGAGCCTCTTGGTGATACATAGCACATGGAAATACACTGCTATTTTGGTTTGCAAAGCGGCTTGTCTGAAAATCTTAGACTTTGCAAATTCTCTTATTTTTATAATTGAGTTATAAAATAATAAAGAACTCTGTGAAAACTACCACTAAGTGGTGTTTAACACCAATGACACTATTCCACACTGCATTACACTAAGCTGTTTACACAAGTGATTTCATCTAGTCTTTGCAACAAACATAAGTAATGTGCACATTTTGTAAAGGGGAATACAAGGATTTTAGAGTTTGCAAAGTAACGAGTTCAAGGTCACACAGCTAAAAAGTACCAGGGACTACATGGAAGACTAGGCTTTCCTCACTCCTGCAGTGGTGTGGGTGGATCTCTCTGCCTGCTTGTGCTAAGGCAGGATTCTGGAGGCATCTCTTCATTATATAAAGAGCTTGAGAAACTGAATAGATACAACTTGATCCCCAATTCATTTCCATCATTTAGTTCCAGTAGTTTCATTCATGGGTGAACACGATCCTTTTATTATATAGTGGAGGTGATGCCAGATACTCTCTGACTTCATTTCTGAATTGCTGCCTTTGAGTTGCTGTTTTGTGAGAGCTCCTTAATTTCCTATGATTTGGTTTTTCTCATGGTCTCTAGTTTAAGATCATTGAGAAAGAGCACTTAGTGTCCCCCAAATTCAATTTTATACTTATTTAGCCCACAGAAGAAGAAGAAGAAGAAGAAGAGTAGGAGAAGGAGGAGAAGAAGAAGAGGAAGGAGGAGAAGAAGAAGAAGAAGAAGAAGAAGAAGAAGGAGGAGGAGGAGGAGGAGGAGGAGGAGGAGGAGGAGGAGGAGGAGGAGGAGGAGGAGGAGGAGGGGAAGAGGAAGAAGAAAGAAGAAGGAGGAGGAGAAGGAGGAGAAGGAGGAGGAGGGGGAGGAGGAGGAGGAGGAGGAGGAGGAGAAGAAGGAGGAGAAAGAAAATAGAGAAAAAGAAAAAGAAAAAATTAGCCTTTTGAAACTTCCCAGGGAGAACTTCCTGGAACGGTGCTCGTGTATTTCTATATGTAGCAGGGAACCAGGGCTTGGTTGTCTGTAGTTGACACAGACATTAAAATAGTATTCAGTATTATAGGTTCTGGACTGTGATCCCCTAACTTCCCCATCTGTACTTTTTCCACTAAAATATGCAAGCTATCTCACAACTCAAATTTTCGTGACAGCTTTGTATTGAAAATGATGCAAGTTAATATTTTCATCTTATCAGGTCATAGATTTGAATTATATTTTACATGAATCTACATTTTGATTTAAACCAGAAGTTACTGGAGTTTCTCTGGGGTGGGGCCTTCATGTTTATTAGTGACTTTAATGAGTTCCATAAATTACTGTGAGATTCCCAGGCGTTGTTCTGGTCTAGACCCCTCAGAGCTCTAGGTCACTTTCACACTCAGAAATCAATCCTAATTATAAGGAGAGGTTGAAGCATCAACAACAGGAAATTGGCTTAGAAAAGTAAACTGATATTTATTAAGGGCCTATTACATCGCAGGCTTTATGCTAGGAGGCTTGCTACCTAGATGATTTCCCAGCCAATTAGGTATAATCCATGACATTTTAAAGAGGAGGAATACGGGCTAAGAGGTTGGAGTTGACTCACTCAAGGAAACAGACTGAAACATAGTGAAGCCAGAATGCAAGAGCTGCCATCCGGTCTGGCCTTGCATGTCATGACTCTGGTCTGGCCACCTCTGTTCTTACCCAGTCCCATCACCCCTGCCTTGTTTAGATGCTGACTGCTGAAGACTCTCACTGCAGGCTTCCCAGAAATCTTGTTCCCCAGTACCTGACTCTGCTTCTGACCTTGCGTAGGTTGGCTGAGTCTCTGTTGTGGTCACCTTGCTGGACCTAATCTATACCTGTCCAGTCCAAAGGTGCCTGCCCAGATCCCTCCAGCCTTGCTTTAATTCTTGGAACATTACATCTGGCCTTCCATAAGAAGGCCATCCCACTTACATTTTGAGTAAGTTGTATTCTACTAATTCCCCACCCCAATCTCTGTGTGTGTGTGTATGTGTGTGTGTGTGTGTGTGTGTGTGTGAGAGAGAGAGAGAGAGAGAGAGAGAGAGAAAGAGAGAAAGAGAGAGAGAAAGAGATCAGTGAACAAACATCACCTAGATAAACTTTCTTATGAACCTGAGAGTGACCTTGGTTGGCCTCCGGGGCATCTATGTAAGCACTGGGTTTTTTAAACTTCCCATGTGATGCCCACCCTATGTGGCATATGTACCTCCTGGCCTTCTGCCCAGGTCTGGAGGTTTCTTTCATGAGCCAGGTGAGGCCAGTATTGCCTCTGTTCTTGGGCAAGGCTGAGCTTGCTGTAGAAGGTGATTCTTGCAGGCAATGAGTGTAGCAGAGGAAGGCAGCATCTAACCCAATGCTCAGGCCTCCAAAGAGGATTCAGTCCTGGACCCTCTACCCAGACTTCCTTCTTCAATTGCTGCCCAAACTTTAGCTTCCCAAATATCAGCATTCTATATTCTTCATTTCTGTCCCAGTGATCTATGTTGTTTATAGAGGAATACGTCTGCATCAAGTTAGAGTTTAAGAAGGATCCTGCCTGTGCCTTTCACATACCGATGGGTATCTTTCTGAACTGCTGCAGGCATCCTGCAGCCATTAGTGTTAACAGATGCTGTGATAGTAATTCTTGAAACTGTTGCTCCAGGAGTGTTCCTGTGAGTGATCTCACTCATCAAGATGAAGGCTATAAATTCTGAGGAATGTTAAACAGTCAAATTCCTGACCTGTCTGTGACTATGGGAACTGAGTGCTGTTTATAGGTAGGGCCCTGAAGTTCAAAGAAAATCAGCCCTGCAGCATTTGATTTTCATTTGCATAAGTTAAAGCTGAGGCAACCCACTGTGCTTAGTGACGTGCAAAATGAGGTCTAAAGAGTCTTCCCAGTCTCAGACTGTCTGCTTGCCCAATGGCACCGATTTATTTCAGCTTGAGTCAGTACCAGAAGCCGAATTGCCATAATGCATGAGGGAAGGCTTGCCATTCTTGTGGAACTCAGAAGGACATAGAGAGTGGAAAAGGGGATCATGATCCAAGGAAGAAAAGACAATGGAAAAAGTAGTGGAGAGAGGAAAAAATAGACACACAGGGAGACGAACACCCTGATTCGAGCACCTTTCCAGCTGTCTCACACTCACACAAGTTGGCCTAATATCCAGGGAGCTGAGTGTCCTCTAGAGCAAGCACTAAGTGTCAAGAGGCATGAATGTGCTTTCACCTGTTTGTCTTGCTCCAATCCCCGTATCAATTTCTAATTGCCTTAAGTTCAGGAATCATGAGAAAATATATTCTCTATGGTTAAAAAAATCCTTAAGACTTAAGATGTGCCCTTCATGTAGAAGAGTGAATTTTATAACCAATTATTTGAGAAAGCTATATTCTGTGTCAGCACATAATGAAGAAAAATTTATTTCCTTAAATACTAAATAAAAATTGCAAGACATCCATCTATCTCCCATTCTCTTCTCTTGACACATCGGGTACTGATGTGCTAGCAAGTTACTTAAGGCCCTACATGAAATGAACAGATATTTAGCTCTAGTTTTGCAAATTTGCTGTGAGTTTTTAGGTTTTCAAACCCTAGAGTCAGAGATCTATATAGGCTTCTGATGTAACTATCTAAAGTGTTTATTTCCAAAAAGTTTCCATTTTCTCCCAAATAACATTGTGAAGAAGTATAATTTTAAATCCAAGGTAATTGAATCACTTTAAATAATTTCATTGTCAAAAACATACATTATAAATTCCGAGATTCCATACAACAGATTATTGAGCATGTACTGTAAGTCACCAATTGCACCAGCGATTTGCTACAGGAATATAAAAACAAAAACAAAAATGATGGAGATGTGGCACTGACATGAACACGTTTACCAGCTCCTCAAAATGCATGATGAGAAAGGAGTTACCTGTAAATTAAGGTATGATAAGGTACCAGAGACAGGCTTCAAGAACAGAGCAGGAAATGCCTTTGTGTCCAACCAATCGCAAAACCAGGGCTTTCAAAGGTCAGTGTGTGGGTAGCGCTTACTGAGTATCTGCTGTGGGCTGGTGCTTTATGTAGTTGTTGCATTTCTATCTTTATTTCACAGATGAGAAAACTTAGGCCCAGGAAGATTTTATGAAATCTCCCAAAATCTCTGAAAGCTCACCAGTCTATACAAGTGTAAACGCTATTCAGTCTGTTCAAGTCTGAAAGCTCGTCAGTCTATCCATGTCTCCCAGTAGGCCTACACCCAGCTCAGGCCCTCTCCCTCCTCTGATTATACTGTAAGAGGCTTTCATCAAGGTGATTAGGAAAATAAGTGTTGGAGAAGTTATGTATTTATCTCCTGGTTTTAATCATATCTTTAAGTTGATTCTACTTTTTGAAGAGCATTTAATTGCTTCAAAAAACTTACCCAAAGATATATTCAATCTTGATGATTTGCTATCTCAATTTCACCCCATTTATCTGGCTCAGTGTAGTTAACTGGAGTACGATACTAAAATTTATTTATCTATTTTTCTTTACTCATTTTTTCATTTTGTTTGATACTGCATTTTGAGAACTGAAGCAATTTTTCAATAACAATGCAAACCAAAGAAATGTTATTAAATATATAATTTAACTTTTGTTCAAATCTTTAGATAATTTAAATGTCATGAAAATATCTAGATAACATGTTTTATTAAAATATATAGATATTCAAGACAACGTATTTCCACATGGAACGAAAGTATCTGTATATTACCTTACAGGTGAAGTAGGTGTTATCTAAGCAAGTTTAGAAAGGTTAAGGTCTCTGAATCATGGGATCTGGTGTTAGTGTGAGCTCTGCCTCTGACCAGCTGAGGTCACTATGAACACTTTGCTAATCCGGATGCAGTACATCTAAGACTCACCCTGAAGGGCATGATAGGGCAGATAAGATAATGTATAAGGAAGGGATCAGGGTCCTGCCAAGCACCATGGAATATTAGTCCCCATCACTAGCCTCACCAACAGTCATCTCTGCTGTGTTATTTTGCTGTCCCCCTCCTAAATCACAGCCCACTGGGTGACAGATCACTAATGGGTGCTGGACACACCTGCTGATGGCTCTGATCACCCTAGACAGCTAATGAGCCAGATACTTGCCTGTGCCAGCCCTCTTGTACATTGCATTCAGCATCTGGATTTTTGGTGCCGTGCCAATCTTAATGAAGTTGTCTTGTTTTCTAAATACCTTTGGACACCTAAGGGCATAATGACTGAGCCAGGGTGTGTGACAGTGATAAAATGTGGCACAGGCTGGATGGGCCATAGCATGAGGCATGTTTGACATGAGCTGATGAGATTTGTTGCAGTCTAATCTACTCCTTTTGCTCCTTTAAGAAAGGATGGGGCAATGGGAGACGGCTGGCTGTTTGGCATGGACTCACGAGAATTGCACGTCTATGAGACAACATTAATTTGTATTGCATGACTCACATTGCATAAAAACAAGTTTGTATTCAAGAATCATGCCTTCCCAGTTAATTAATCGTCCTTGTAAATGTTGGGGTGGGTTATTGGTTAGTCACACTCTTTTTTTTTTGTTCCCAGAAAGAAGGCAGGTGTGCCTCTGGCTCACTGTATAATTTCTTATGCCTGAATCAGCCTTGTATGCTTCTGCCATTCTTTGCACCCCTTTCACTAAGCTCTGTCTCAATACTGAACTGTCCAAGTATGTTATTGTAAAGCAGGACTATCCACAAGTATTTCAAAACTGACACTTCATGGCTTGAGAAGAATCAAATCCAATTCCCTTTATTTCAGAATACATGGAAGGAGAGACACTGAGTGACTAAGGAAGTGGCCCCAGGTCACACAATTAATGACATAGTCTGTGATAGCTAATGAGATCAGCCCCTTAATGGGAAGCTTGGGGCATTGTGGGCTAAAAAAAAAAATAACAGATTTTTGCCCCATATCTACATAAGATAAACCCACGTTTAGGGGAAGAAAAGTTTCAATTCTTGAGGAAAAATCGTTTTTGTGATATTTGTTGAATAATTAATATGTGTGTAAATGAAAATTTTACAAAACAATATTCAAGTTCGTGTCCAAAATGATTAAGAGATTTATTTCAAAACCTTAGCCTTCATTCAAAAATACCCTTCTATTTATCTTTAAAAATAATTGGTATGTTAAAATTACTCAAATTTATCTTGATGCTGCTTTGAAAAATAAAATAATTTATCATAATGCCATTTTCAGAGTGGGTAATTTTTCTGCTTCACAGACATTATTAAACGCATTTTTTAAGATAGACAACTGAAGCAAAAGGAAGAATAGATAATAGAGTTTATCAGAAGAAAAATATCTAAGACTTGGATCACTTAATTTCTAATATATATTCAAATGTTTATTCCTACAGAAAATATTTTGGTACTAGTGATTTTCAATTGCACTGTGGGTCTTTTATTGTGTCTCTCATTATTTCAAAGAAAAGGCATTATCCATATAATTTATGAAATGCAATTCAGCTTTTTTTCTATTTTACTTTAAAAAAATAAATACACAGAACCTGCTCAGTTGTTGTGAGAGAATGACTAGAATTGGCATTTATCCCAAGCCAGCAGATCCCAGAGAGAGTCTCAGTTCCAAATAGGTTAGAGATTATTTTTTAAACCAAAAGGAAAAATTCATTTTGAAATTTCTCATTGATGCCAAAGTCATCACTCAAAGCAGCAAGGGATCAACTCAGAGGCAACCCAAATTATTATTATTTTTCAATTGCTTTATATTTTTTTTTAAATTTTAAGTTCCAGGATACATGTACAGAATGTGCAGGTTTGTTACATAGGTATACATGTGCCATGGTGGTTTGCTGCACCTATCAACCCACCATCTAGGTTTTAGGCCACATTATTGTTATATTATGTTTATAAAGGAGAGTACCTACCGAAGCTGCCATTCAGAGGACAGACTGCTAGGAACTGAATTATGTCACCCAAAAAGAGCCTTTAAATCCTGTCCTTATCCCCAGTACCTGAGAATGTGACTTTATTTGGGAATAGAATCTTTGTAGATGTCATCAAGTTAAGATTAAAGTGGGCCCTAATTCAATATGCTTGATGTCTTTCTGGGAAGGGAAGGGCTGTAGATACCTAGGAAGAAGGCCATGCAGTGATAAGGGCAGAGATTGGAGGGATGCCATTGAAAGCAAAGGAACACCAAAGACTGAAGACCACAGCCAGAAGCTAGGACGAGGCAAAGGGGGAATCTGCTAGGAGTCTCAGAAGAAGTTTGCCCCACTGACACCCTGATATTAAACATCTAGCCTTCAAAATTGTGGGAGAGTACATTTATGTTGCTCTAAAGAGCCCAAATTATGGTAGATTATTACAGCCACCCTAGACAACAAATACAGATTTTGATGGATTTTTTTAATACACCACATACAGTAGGCATCTCAGAATGCACAGAGCAATAAGTATGTGTACTTTTAACAATAACTACGTAATTGAGAGCTTCCTTAAAACCCTTCTATTTCAGTAGAATTCTGAATAGTGTATTCAATATATTAAATGTTTCATTTTGAAATTATTAGTTTTTTTCTTCTGTAAGCTTTAGATTAATATTAAATTTTAAAGCTTTGAGTTTTTAGTTTTGAAATAAATATCTGCCATTCACCAGAACTCCTAAATTGGGTCATCTGTTTCTATTCATTTTTTTAATGCATTAAACACTCAATATTGCCTGATTTATGGGACAGCTATTTCTTCTGTAGCTATTTCCTACTTTGGATATTCTATTTTATTACTCTATCAATTTGAAGAGTACTGTGACATGAGCATCACATATTGTTATGGGTTGAATTGAGTCTCCCAAAGAGGTATTTGAAGTAGTAGCAACTAGTATCTCAGCATGTGACCACCAGAAGCTAAAAGAAATGTATGAAACAGACTTTGTCTCAGAGCCTTCCAGAACACCCAACCATGACAACACCTTGATTTCAGACTTCTTGTCTGCAGAACTGTTGCAGAATAAATATATTCTGCCATCTTAAGCCATCGAATTTATGGTACATTGTTTACCAGCCTTAGTAAATAAATACATATGTGAAGTATGAGTAGTCTTTGACTGTAAGTGCTTTATTTTTTAAAAATGAGAAATCAATTATGAAAGTCCTTGACCTTTCTCTTTCCAAAAGCATAGTCCTAAATATTAATTTTCTAAAAGGTACAGAAAATCCCATTTTCAAGTGGTTGGTTCATAGAAGGTTGAACAATAATCATTGACTTATCTGTGCAGCGAAACTGTGAAGAGTGTGAGGTTTTAGCATTTTATGGGTCAGAGCGGAGAAACAGCGTTATTTGAGTGCTCGGTCTTGTATGTACATATAAAAAAGTAAAGAAAGTATTCACTAGTTTTCTGCTCATTGTCTCACTAAGACACTTTGAACATTTATGAACATGAAAAGCAAAATTATTTTTTCTCAAAAACAACATATTGTTAAGGAAAAACACTACATTGAAATGTCTTGTGCTGTTGATGGTGTTTCCATATTGCTGAATATTTGCCACAGCTTGTATCTTACCAACATCATTAAATTTTCCACCTAGAAAGATCTGTCCTGTGGCATGCAGACAGCATTTCCTTGACAGGCCTACCTGTCCTCCAGAGTTTGCCATCTTGGTTCAAGGCATGGAATGACTTGTGATTTGAGTAGTCCATCTAAATACCTCCAAAGGATTTCAGTGAGATTCTTTTCTCTCAGTTTTAATTTTTCTCACCCACTAAAGTATTTGTTGACCATACCAGTTACTCATTTTGGGTTTGAGTTCATTAAGGACAATCAATGGAGCATTTCTTTTTATCTCCAGCACTAAGGACAGTGGTAGGCACATGGTTTATAGTGAGATCAAAGTGAGGTAAAAGGAAAGTATCCATTCTAATGGCTACAGGTACAGGAAGGGGTGCTGGGAGATTTTTAAAAGATTACATTTTCTTCCTTTCCTCCTGTTTCTCTTCCTTGCTTCCCTAATTCTGTACTTTCTTTTTCAATCACAGTTGCTACAATATTTGCTAAACTCTGACAGTTAGCATTATTGACTAAATTTTGTTTTATTAATATTAAACTCAAACCAAACCAAAAAAAAAACTTGATTAAAGGCATTACCTCAATTCTGTACAGAAAAATATGATCATGATTGTTGTATCAGAAAGTAGCAGAGACTTGTGACAGCAAGTTTGAATGGACTTGCAAGCATTCTTAAATTTGTTGTTTGCACAGATTATAGCAAAGTGAGTAAGTAGGTGTCTATTTCCTAAAAGAAATCAAGAAGATGTTGGGTAAGACAAAACATTCAATAATGAGATTTTGCCATTTTTTCTATACAAAAATTACTTATTTTACTGTTAACACGTTTTTGTTGGAGATTGTTTATATTTCTCCCATATGAAGTGGTATATTATTTTTTTAAAATCAAGTGAGAAAACATTCATTGCCCAAATTGTGGGCTCAAATTGGTCATTCTTTTTAGATGAAGAGGTAATTGGAACTATTTTCTAGTTTGTCAAAAGACATTAATTTCTTGATTTTGCTACATCAGATTACCTTAAGAAGCTCTCAGAACAAGAACAAAACAACACATCTTTGTAATAATTAAGAGAACATATCCAAAATTCTAAAATGTGACAAGAGAAAGTTATTCAGTGAAGAATGAAAATGACACCATGTAAAAGGCTAAAAATGGGAGTGAAAGAAAATTATTTCTCTGCTTTTCTTTTAAATGAGTTTCTTTTTAAAGAGTAAGCATTTTGTGTAGGTGATCTCGCTCTTTCCGATTTTTTGTTTTCATTCTATGACTCTTTCTGGGCCGCATGATTAGTTTTTAGTCCTCTGAAAATCTATAATATTATATAATTGAGAGATCAAAGGGATTAAAAATAATCATTTATTATATACATGTTTATAATAGACAGATAGTTGGGGTGAGCTTGAGAGCAAAGCAAAAAGAAAGATGTGGAAGATGGCATAGAAGCAGTTTGGAAAACTAGCCACTCAATAAGTCAAGGGGATGTTAGGATGGAGCTGAAAAGGGTCTTTCCCTGTTGGAAGGTCAGTGACGTCTACTCATCAGGAGAAGGGTTGAATTACAGTATATGGGCTCTGTGAGGTCTTCCATAGATGTGCATGTGCAAGAGTTTTGATAAGATTCTTGTACTTTTATAGCCCCATATTAGTGTAAAAATTGATAAAATGTGGCTCAGAATATGCTGAGGTATATCAAAGCAAAAAGTACAAGGAGTTTGGACTCAGCTTGAGTGACTAAGTCTGGTGAGATCCTGTTCAAAGGAATCCCATGTGAGTTTAAGTAACTGACATATTAGTTTAGGTAAACTTAAAGCCAAGATGAGAACACACAATTCATATTTTAAAAAGACTGCCAAGGAGATAAAAATCATCTGTACGAAATGACTTGTGTGTGTGGCAGACACTAGGCTAGACACCACAGATATGTGGCTTATTCACTTTCTAAAACAAGGTTGATATTATTTTCTCTGCAGTGAAGTCATTGAGGCTTCCAAAGGTTAAGTCACCTTTTTGACACTGAATGACAATTAACATCTGGATCAATAAGACTCCCAAGCCATCCTTTCTTCTGGACCATTCTTTGTTTTTTTTCTTTTCATTTCCTTTCACATGATACATGGCAGATGATATGGTTTGGATTCGTGTCCCCACCCAAATCTTAGGTTGAATTGGAATCCCCAATGTTGGGGGAGGGATTTGGGGAAGGTGATTGGATCATGGGGGTGGATGTCCCCCTTGCTGTTCTCATGATAGCGAGTGAGTTCTCACAAGATCTAGTTGTTAAAAAGTGTTCACGCTCTTCCTGCTCTGCCAGGTGAAGAAGGTGCTTGCTTCCCCTCACCCTTCTGCCATGATTGTAAGTCTCCTGAGGCCTTTCCAAGCATGCTTTCTATACAGGCTGCAGGACTGTATGTCACTTAAACCTATTCTCTTTGTAAATTACTCAGTCTCGGTGGTTACCTGTAGCAGTGTGAAGTGTGAGAATGGAATAACACAGCAGATAGTCCTGTGTGTCTGTGTATGAGTCCTTCTCATAGGAGAACCTGGATCTTGTGTAAGTTTCTTCCTTTAACTCCACCTGTTTCTTGTCTCCTCCAGAAAGCATTTTTGAACACGGATGAGTAAGACCATTTCCAAAAGGTAATCCTGAATCTATCCTAATAAAAACAGCAGATACCATTTGTTGAGTTACTTAGTTTGGGCCAGGCAATGAACTAAGTGTCTCACAAGCATTATCTCTTTGAATCTCTCCAGCAGACCAATGAGATAGTGAAACTAGCCTTAGAAATTTAGGAAGAGCCAGCAGTATTGTTTAAATCCACATTTCTAATTTCAACGTCCTGCTCTTCTCAACTGCTCAGGGTCGCTCCTCAGAAACACAGGGTAATAGAGGTGCCAAAGCTCTGTATATATACTTATGAAAGATGTGCTGTATACGTGAACAAGAAATAATTTACAAAAAGGTAAGTCACTCTCAACCTCTCATATTGTGACTGTGAAAGCTAATAAAATATTTGCAATAGTTTTGGCACCTGACATCAACTCATGGATGAGTAATAAAACTGTAGGTGAGAAATTTTCCTGTGGTCAGTTTCTCTTTATCGCAAGTGCCTGCAATTTTCTTGCAGAGAGAAAGAGCCAAAACCAGAGAAAACAGGTGAAATGATGAAGGCATTGAGAAGTATATGATCTGTCCATATGTACGATGTTTAAGAACTGGTAGTGGTTCTGGCTGTATTTCAAAATGATGGCACAGATGCATTGTGATCTTTGTCTGAGAGAGCTCATTTTCCACTGTGAGAGCAAAGGATGGATAAGCAAAGTGTTTCAAGGTACTTCGTTAAGTGTTCCAACAGAGGCAACTTCTGAGTATTATGGCGTCACGGGAGGATCTAATGCCACCTCAGGAGAAGACAGGCAGTGATGAAATTTAGGTACTCAAACAGGAATCAGGTTGATAGCTTGATTATGGAGAGGATGGCCAGGTTTATCAAATAAAAATAAAAGCATCCCAATTAAATTGGAATGTCACATAAACATTCTTTTTTTCTGGTATAAATATGTCCCAAACATTGCATAAGATATACTTCAGTAAAAAGCAAAGCCTTGTTCTTTGTTTTTTTAGAGATAGTGTCTTTCTCTGTCACTTAGGTTGGTGTACAGTGGCACAATCATAGCTTACTGTAGCTTCTGACTCCTGGGTTCAAGTGATCCTCCTGCCTCAGCCTCCTGAGTAGTTGGGACCACAGGCATGTGGTCCACACCAGCTTAATTTTTGTAGTTTTTGTAGAGATGGGGTCTCACCATTTTTCCCAGGATAATCTCAAACTCCTGGCTTCAAGTGATCCTCCCACCTCAGACTCACAAAGTGCTGAGATTACAGGAGTGAGCCTGTACACTGCACCCAGCTGATCTCTTATTCATCTGAAACTTAACTGGAAATGCTATATTTTATCTGGCAACCCTGTCTATTGGTAATCTGGAGCCTAGATAATTTGACAAATAGGATTGATAGGGATTTTCATATCTAATTCACACTCTCAGGCCCTCACCTTTAATAATTTTGTTTAAAAATTACTACTTGTACTCTTACAGAAAGTGTCTAATATACGTTTGTAGTAATATGGAGGGCTGTGTAAACTCTATTCCCAATTGAGAGGGAAGGCTTACTTAAGATATTTTTCTAATTACCAAAACTTTTTCCCAGCCCGAATTAGATCTGATTTACCAAGATATTTTGATATATCATCACTTAAATGAAATACTAGGGGAGGAGTTGCAGCTGAGCACGTTCCCAGTCCTTGTCCAACCCAGAGACTGACTCAAAAACTTAAAAAGCAGCGGGAAGTATAATTCCTTATTCACCTCAAAAATATTGCCCAAATGCCTCTTAAAATAGACCTGGGTTTGTAATTTTCTTTCTGAAGTTGTATATTACCTCATGTTTCCCTAAAGCTTCTATTACAAATAAAATAATTCAGTAATTAATAGTGGTTAAGTGACATGCCTGAGACTACACCCTGAGTTACTGGCTGAGCAGAGCTCTCAGCTTTGAGTTTTCAGTCCCCTGCTTCAGCCATGGGGCTGCTCCTGGCTGGCTTCTCCCCACTTTAAAATGCATGTCCCTGACAAATTCAGACATTGACATCATCCGTGATTGAACAGACACAAAAAATTGGGCCTTGAATTCTATAGATGGCATATCAGTCAGCCAGGATCTAAACAGCATTCTATGCCAAAAATGTATGCTGGGAGCCTCGTTGGAAACTTAGTTGCAGAAAGATACAGATTAATTTCCCCATAAAATAACACCCTGATAACTATAGCCAAAAACCCAAAGAAAAAGGAGCTGACATTTCTGTAATTCCACTGAAAGGTAAATGTTGACTTGCAAAATGGACCTTTTTAATATCTATTTGCATATGAACTCTAAAGAGAAGCTCCAAGTTGGATCAACTAATGTGAATGGACTTTAAAAGTAAACACATATCCTTTGCCCACTTGTTGACGGGGATTTTTTTTCTTGCAAATTTGTTTTAGTTCTTTGTAGATTCTGATATTTGTCCTTTGCCAGATGAGTAGCTTGCAAAAAATTTTTCCCAATCTTTTGGTTGTCGGTTCACGCTAATGATTGTTTCTTTTGCTGTGAAGAAGCTCTTAAGTTTAATTACATCCCATTTGTCTATTTTGGCTTTTGCTGCCATTGCTTTTGGCGCTTTAGTCATGAAGTCCTTGCACATGCCTATGTCCTGAATGTCATTGCCTAGGTTTTCTCCTAGGGTTTTTATGGTGTTAGGTCTTATGTTTAAATGTTTAATCTATCTGGAGTTAATTTTTGTGTAAGGTGTAAGGAAGGGGTCCAGTTTCTGCTTTCTGCATATGGCTAGCCAGCTTTTCCAACATCTTATTAAACAGGGTGTCCTTTCCCCATTGCTTGTTTTTGTCAGGTTTGTCAAAGATCAGATGGTTGTAGATGTGTGGTATTACCTCCCAGGCCTCTGTTCTGTTCCATTGGTCTATATCTCTGCTTTGGTACCCGTACAATGCTGTTTTTATTACTGTAGTCTTGTAGTATAGTTTGATGTCAGGTAGCATGATGCCTCCATCTTTGTTCTTTTTGCTCAGGATTGTCTTGGTTATGTGGGTTCTTTTTTGATTCCATATGAAGCTTAAGGTGGTTTTTTCCAGCTCTGTGAAGAAGGTCGATGGTAGCTTGGTGAGGATTGCATTGAATCTATAAACTACTTTCGGCAGTATGGCCATTTTCACGATATTGATTTTTCCTAACAATGAGCATGGAATGTTTTTCCATCTGTTTGTGCCCTCTTTTATTTCCTTGAGCAGTGGTTTGTAGTTCTCCTTGAAGAGGTCCTTCACATCCTTTGTTAATTGTGTTCCTAGGTATTGTATTCTCTGTGTGGCAATTGTGAATGGGAGTTTGCTCATGATTTGGCTCTGTTAGTCTGTTATTGGTGTATAGGAATTCGTGTGACTTTTGCGCATTGATTCTGTACCCAGAGACTTTGCTGAAATTGCTTATCATCTTGAGATTTTGGGCTGAGATAATGGGTCTTCTAAATATTCAATCATGTCATCTGCAGAGACAATTTGACTTCCTCTTTTCCTAATTGAATATCCTTTATTTCTTTTTCTTGCCTGATTGCTCTGGCTAGAACATCCAATACTATATTGAATAGGAGTGGTGAGAGAGGGCACCCTTGTTTAGTGCCAGATTTCAAAGGGAATGTTTCCAGTGTTTGCCCATTCAGTATGATATTGGCTGTGGGTTTGTCATAAATAGCTTTTATTATTTTGAGATACATTCCATCTATAGCTAGTTTATTGAGAGTTTTTTTGCATAAAGTGCTGTTGAATATTGTCAATGGCCTTTTCTGCATCTATTGAGATAATAACGTGGTTTTCATCTTTGGTTCTGTTTATGTGATGAATTATGTTTATAGATTTGCATATGTTGAACCAGGCTTGCATCCCCAAGACGAAGCCTACTTGATTGTGATGGATAAGCTTTTTGATATACTGTTTTATTCAGTTTGCCGGTATTTTACTGAAGATTTTTGCATCAATGCTCATCATGGATATTGGCCTGAAATTTTCTTTTTTAGTTATGTGTCTGCCAGGTTTTGGTATCCGGATGATGTTGGTCTCATAAAATGAGTTAGGGAGGGTTCCCTCTTTTTGTATTGTTTGGAATAGTTTCATAAGGATTGGTACCAGCTCCACTTCATACATCTGGTAGAATTCAGCTGTGAACCCATCTGGACCTGGACTTAAACGTGGGCAAAGAATATGAACAGGCTTTTCAAAAGAAGACATTTATGCGGCCAACAAATATATGAAAAAATGCTCATCACCACTAGTCACTAAAGAAATGCAAATCAAAACCACATTGAGATACCACCTCATACCAGTTAGAATGGCCATCATTAAAAAATATGGAGACAACAGATGCTGGAGAGAATATGGAGAGATAGGAACACTTTTACACTGTTGGTGGGAGCATAAATTAGTTCAACCACCGTGGAAGACAGTGTGGCAATTCCTCAAGGATCTAGAAAATAGAAATTCCATTTGACCCAGCAATCCCATTACTGGGTACATACCCAAAGGATTATAAATCGTTCTATTATAAAGACACGTGCACACATATGTTCATTGCAACACTGTTTACAATAGCAAAGACCTGGAACCAACCCAAATGCCCATCAATGATAGACTGGATAAAGAAGATATGGCACATATACACCATGGAATAGTATGCATCCATAAAAAATGATGAGTTCATGTCCTTTTCAGGGACATGGATGAAGCTAGAAACCATCATTCTCAGTGAACTGGCGCAAGAACAGAAAACCAAACATCGCATGTTGTCACTCATAGGTGGGTGTTGAGCAACGAGAACACATGGACACAGGGAGGGGAAAATCACACACTGGGGTCTGTTGGGGGGTGTGGGGCTAGGGGAGGGATAGTGGGATATGGGGGATTGGGGCGGATAACATTGGGAGAAATACCCAATGTAGTTGCTGGGGGGATTGAGGCAACAAACCACCATGACATGTGTATACCTACATAGCAATCCTGCAAGATCTGCACATATACCCCAGAACTTAAAGTATATATATATATATATAAAAGTAAACACATATTTTTATGTAGTTTTCAGTTTTCCTAGTTGTACATTTCTCTTGCCAAGTCAATTAGTCTCCCTCACTCCAGAGCTTGTGGGGAAAATATATGGGACAGCAATAAGTGAGCACAAATTCTAATCTTTAAAAAAAATGCATATACCCTCATTTTCTTCTCCAAGAAATAAATTGCACAATGCCACCACTAATTATTTTTCAATAATTTTAAAATAACAATTTCTGGCATTTTATTCTATGCAAATATACAGTTTGCTTAATTTGCTAGTCTTTTTTTCATGTTTCTATTAAGAATTTGGCTCAGGCAATGGAAATAGATCACCCTATCTGTTTTCCAACTGTTTTTAACCCGATTTATTCACTCAACTCTCAGTAGCATCCCTCATATTGGAGAAATGGATTATTTCACAGGCTGTCCTCTGGCTTTGCCTCCTGAGGTCACTCACAATCACAGTAGACCAGTGACTATTCATTAGTCTAGCCTTTCAAGGAAGCATTACCTGTGAGTGTTGATTAAAAGGAGAAAAATAAAACAGTGCAATAAACTCCTTTCCCAAATGTGTTACAGGATTTTTTTCTCTGCATTTATTGGCTTTTCTAACACTTGGTGATAAATGTATGAAATGTTTAACATCAAGAAGGAGAAAACATCAAATGATTCTTTCCAAAATATGAAGGAATGTTTAGGAGATACATGGAGACCCAGAAGGAATCTGGATAGAGCAGACAGTGGCAGCTACCAACACCATGAGGAAAACGTAGCTCTAAGATCCTCAGTGACAACAGGTAATGGAGACCCTTGCCACGGACATGACCTCAATTATCCATGCAGGCCAGGTTCCCTTCATTTTTCAACCCTTAATGGAGACTGTTAGGTTAAGATTCTAGCCCAGTGCTGCCATCCTTGCCCCATTTAGAGGGACAATTGGAAAGGCAAAGCCATCAGGAAACCTGAAGCCTACTGCGTCTGGAAGGAGCCAGGAAATGCTGCTGCCATAGCATCTGCTCACGGTAAGGGCAAGACAAAGGAGCCTTAGCAAGGGAAACTCTTCTCCTGACTAGTTTGTGCCCTGGATTCACAGAGAAACCAGTTGGGGCTGGTAAGTGACATAAGCACAAGCCATCTGGGTCTTCCTCATGAGCCTTTTCATGTCTAATTAAAAATTGCATTGCTTTTCTTCAGGACTGCATAGGAAAGCAAATGAGATAAAAGACATGGGTGTACTTTGAACTTAAAGGTCAAATGAACAAAGTTGTTGGAGGCTTTTGCGTCATTTTTTTCTGATTATGGAGATTGAATGTGTCCTTCTAGGCTCTCAGAGGACCACTAGCGTGTGGCTGATTCTGCTGAATGTCTGGTACATTTCCAAACTGTGTTCTCTCTTGCTCATTTATGGAACTCATTCATGGAGCCTCAGCACTTTTGATCAGGTAAAGAAAAAGAAGCCTATTGATCCCTTAAATTGTACCTTTTCTCAGATTTATAATCCTTTCTTTCTGCCCCTTTATGCGTTTTAACCACTATATTGTGAAGAAAACTTTAATAGAGATGCAGAGATGTATAGTTGTGCCTTGTTGGTAAACATCTCTCATGGAATGTTCCATTGGTGGTTCAAAGAGCTGTGCCTGAAATATGTATACATATATATGTGTATGTATATGATATATGTACATATAATGTATGTACATAAATATGTAGATGTGGTAGATGAAATTTATACATATATGTATGTGTGTGTGTGTATATAAAATTTAGAGATAATTCATGCATATTACCAAACTTTTCTATATCATGAACTGGCTGACTCTTCTTTTTAAACTGGACCTCAGTTCAGACAGAAGTTAATTATAGAAAGTACATTTTGTCCATAGTTAGGTAATTCTAACTTTAAAAGTTTGCTTTCAAGCTAAGTAAATTTTGGTTAGAAAAGAGAAAGACGTAGACTAGGTACACAATGCAATCTCAGGATTACTTTCTTAGATTTTAATATTTTCCAATTATAAAAGCAATGTCAAAATTAGGCATGTTTTAAAATATAGAAAGGTATAAATAAGAAACCAAATAGATTGATATATGTGTGCACATACAGTTACATACACGGAAAATCAATACTGACTGATGGTCTTTCTCTACTCTGTTTCTCCCACATTTTGATGGCTGAGAATTGTTGCCCAGATTAAACTGAAAATTTCCCTGTTGGAAATGGTAGCATTTCTATCAGAATGAGTCCCTAAACGGCTGCCTGAAGGACAGCCTCCCAAAAATGAGATTTCATATGTTAGGAAATAAATTTCTATTTGGTGGAGGCTTCTATAATATTTATGTATTACAGCAGCTGCTTTAACTAATATAGGCCACACTTAATAATTTTTTCTAGATTTCTTTTTCCTAAAACATGAGTATTTTTCCAAGTCTCCATTTTTTCTTCTTTGTTAAAAGTATTCAGTATTTGCATTACATTCCACTATATGTATGCAGAGCATTAAATTATACTCCTGCTACTGGTCATTCATATTGTGTCAGCTTCTCAGTGTTGTATCTGTTTATTGCAACAAATGTATATATGTATATTTATACACACACACACACATATATACACACACACACACACATATATACATATATACACATATATATAATTATTTCTTCTTCTTTTTTTTGTGGTGGGGGGATGGAGTCTTGCTCTGTGGCCCAGGCTGGAGTGCGGTAGTACAATCTTATCTCACTGCAGCTTCCACCTCCTGTGTTCAAGCGATTCTCCTGCCTCAGCCTCATGGGTAGCTGGGATTACAGGTGCACGCCACCACGCCCGGCTAACTTTTGCATTTTTAGTAGAGGAAGGCTTTCACCATGGTGGTCAGGCTGGTCTCAAACTCCAGATCTTGTGATCCTCCTGCCTCGGCCTCCCAAAGTGCTGGGATTACAGGCGTGAGCCACTGCACCCAGCCGTTGCAACATATTTTTACATATCTCTGTTTCTGCAGAAAACATGCTTACATTTATAATTATGGCACCAAACAGTTGAGGTGTTTCTTAGTGCATACACACACACACACACACACACACACACACACACACACACGCACATATATACACACACACGCACATTGTTTCCTGTGACTTCAGAAGGGTTGCACCTGTTTACATGCTCATCATAGTATTGATAGTAATACTAACTTTTATTTTGACATCTAAGGGTTTCATCGGCTGAATTTTAAGGATTGGGATCATGAAACCACTCTTGGACTGTTTTCCATACAATCGATACAAACACTTTTCTGCACCAGTGTTGTGACAAAAGGGCCTCATGCTCATTTAGTAGTAGAATTCATGCACAGTTCTCTTACAGTGCAAAGATCTTCCTCTCAAAGAAAACAGCATCTGTATTCAGCTTCTTTTTAAAATCGCCATTCTTAGATTGAAGCTGATTTGCTATGACAATGTTTAATGCAGGTCTTTCTTCCGCTTCCTTACTCTCCTCCCACTCATGCTGCAACCATTCCACTGGTCCTCTAGATACGTGGCCATAGAATCTTTAGAAAATAGAATATTTCCTATGGGAAAATATCTTATTCTCCCTATATTGTCTAGTTATTTTAATTTAAAAAATTAAATTACAGAGTAAGGGGAAAAATAGTTTATGTTTTACAATTATCATTGCTCATATTAAGTGTTAAAATATGCTGACAGTAGCAATAGAATGCTTTAAGAGATATCTTCCAACTCATATGATATGTTTTGCATCTGGGAACTCTACATCTTTCTGCTTTATCATAGTACAAAGGCTTATATATTAAGATTGTATAATTTCTTTATTTCCAACTGAATTATTAGTATTTATGAAGAAAAATAAAGCTGTCTTCTTTTATTAAGCAGATTACATACCTTATTTTTATTCATAGCATAAGTAAACAAAAATAATAGATACCTAGTGAGATACCTTTCTTTTCTTTCTTTTAAAAAACTGATTTCTCTAAGATTACATAATAGGATTAATTGTATCACAAGTAATTTTTCCTTCTCATATTTTTAATAACTAAAGGCCCATCAAAACTGGGAGAACTATCTGTAGAATCTTTGAGAACCTAAAACACTTGCTAGTCATTTGTGTGGAGTTCTTTATATGAGTGTTTAGATGTATATGTTAAATCCTCTGTTTGTTATATTATTAGCTAAATGAGTCAAAGGGTTCTGGTTTTTGCAAATTAACAGAGTATCTTTTTATCTTGATGTAGTGTGTCAAATGATTCTCTGTACTTTTTAAAAGACCAACATACATGCTGGGTTTTTATTCAAAAAGCCTTTATATGGTAGTAAGGACTTTGGGTCAATTTTACCCAGAGCTGCATGTCAAAGATCAATTCTTCTACTCGTATGATGTGAATAAGGATTATAATTATAGTCCAATGTGATTGATTTACATGTGGGCTTTAAAAATATTTTTATTAATGTATAGTAGACATTATCTCCTTGGATTGTGTGTAACATAATACAAGTTTGAAATATAAGAGAAGTTTCTGAAAAATCATACAGCAAATTGTATTTGTTTCTCAACCAAATCTGTACACATTGGAATTCTAGAAAACAGTAAGTCTGTTCTGTACAGTAAATAATGTAAACCATAAATGAAAGCATTCCTTCAACCAAAGGAGTGTATACAATTATCCACTAAAGTCCAGTTTTGTTGCTCATGTAAAAGATCAGATCTTTTTCAAATAGGTTCCAATTAAAATGCGTAAATAATAAATGAAAATGTTTGCATTAAAGCAACTGCATTTGTTTAGCTTCTGTTACATTAAAAAGAAAATAACAGAGTCCAGAAATGAAGAATAGGAGAGGGAAATACTTACAATAAAACTTTAACACTGTAAACCTACCACAATTAACTCAGAGCTTTTTTTTTTTTTTTTTGAGCTTTCTAGTAGCCACAGTAAATGCAGAAAACCAGAAGTTTAATGGCTTCCCTTTTCTAATAAAAAGAAGTAAATTAATCACAAGAGGCCATTCGTGCCTAATCTGAAAGAATGTTTTACACATGTCTTTTATGAGGAATATGGAATACCATGGTAGAGGCTGTCATCCGAAGCAGTTTTACCCCAGAAAATGCATTGGTGTTTTATCTATGGCTATATTTTACAGCCATCCTTCATAAAATCTGTTACCAGACGTTGTTTGGCTTTGTGAAGACCTGAAGGTGATTTATCTTGCCAAACTGTGGTCAGCTACAAGAACAATTAGCATCCTTAAGTTCATGTGAAGAGCAGATTCAGGGGTGAGGAAGGACACAAGTGCTGAGGCCAGAGCACCTGCTCTTAAAATCCAGTTCTACTCTTAGGTAGCCCTGTGACCTAAGGCAAGGTGCTAACAGTTTTGTACAGGAGTACATTACTTAGAAAATGTCTGATACATGTTAATTACTCAAGATAAGTTAGCCATTATTATTTTTATTAGTATTATTATCAATATGTACTTTTGAAAGCTACAAATATTCTATTTGTTCACATATATTGTAATAAAGATGAATTTGTGGCAAATTAAACAGCCGTTTCTCTTGTTTCCTGTCCACATTGGGCAATCATGAGAAGTGTTGAAGAATTATGTTCCATTGCTTCAAAGGCATTGTGCAAAAGGGTTTCATGAGGAAAGGCACATTCCAAATGAGACACTCGGTTTGTCACATCTATGGTACTTTTCCAATAGAATGTAAAAACAAATAAAAAAGAAAGATTCTGCATTCAAGTACACAATAGTGTACTTTTTATGTGCAAAAATAGAATACGGTGGGCAGTAATGAGGAATAAAGACCTCTTTATAATATGAATCATTATGTGACAAGCCGAGGGGCCAAATGGCAGCTATAATGAGGTCTTAGAATACAATGCGTCACTTCTTTAAACTCTGCTTGCCCAGAGGTGTCCACCGGGTCACCTAGACGGCAGAAATTATGGGGGCTAGAACCAATTTCTTCTGTTCTTGCTCACTCACATCCCTAAAATCAGCTTACAGACCATTTTTCCTAAGACACATATAATGATCTCGAGCAAAATGCTCAACCTCTTTGGATATTACCTAACTCATCTGCATTTAGATTTAAATACCTGTTATTTCTGACTAATAGATGGGTTGTGTTGATCAAATGAAAACCAGATCCATGAAAGTAGATTGCCCATTGTGATGGAACAACAGGATTCAATGAGAAGATCTCCACTTGTGCAGCCGAGTGTTACTAGCTGGGTGAGATTGTTCACTTAACTCATCTGGAAATGAGCTTTATCCTTTGTGACATGATGGTATCAGTGTCTATCCCACAGAGTTATGCTGTTATATTCCCTCATTTGTTCAACACATATTTATTGAGTGGCTATTATGTGCCATGAACTGAAACTGTTGAGTGCCTATGACATCATTGTCACCAGCACCGCTGCCATGATCAACATCATCATCTAAGCAGCTCATATTTTTTGTCGTAATATAATGTTCTTTTCACTGTGCCACTATTCTCACAGGAATTGATTAATTTTGTCCTCACAACATTGCTATTTTATAGTACTAGTAGAACTATTTTACAGATAGAGAACTCCAAGCTCAGAGAGCTTGAGCACCTTGCATATGCAATTTGTATGCAGAACCTGTATGCCTTGGTTATCATGAAATATTGCCTTGAAAATTATTAAATATTGTCCCCCATGTCTACAGTCTACTATGAAGTTCTTGGAGGCTGCTAGAGCAGTGACTGCAGACAGCAGTATCCAGGCATGGGACATACACTCAATTCTGTTTTATATAATTATGTGAACAGATGGGAGAGGCTAATGACCTAATCCCAGCTGCACTTAACAATATTAAAGACGCTGACGAAGACTAAAGGTCTATGCTGAAGACTTCCTATTGCATTACCCATATCCCAACTCATTTAGTCTCTGAGTGTTGCCATCATTCTTTTAGCTCGTACTGAAGATTGTGTGTACTGTGTGTGTAGATGGATGCACTGCTATCTGATTTTTTTTCTATGACACCACAGATCCCTACTACCAGCTTCAGAACATTTTGGTTTCTTCTTTACGGGAAGCTAGCAGCGACTGCAGCCTTTGGGTTCACAGCTTCATAGCTATTTTAGGCTCTTCTACTTAATTAACTGTTGATGGACCATCTGGGCTTTTCAGAGTTTTGCATGGCATTTTCTCCAACTCACCTTGGAATTTTATATTTAGACATATTTGTCAACTTATGAACAAGCTTCTTGGGTAAACAACGAGATCTGTTCATGAGCCATTCTTTTCAGAAGTGTATGGAGAAATGGAGACATTTTACTATTTTTTTTATTGCTTAGAATTGGGAAAGCTAAAAATGTATATAGGTTAGCATAACTTGGAATTATTCTGTTTGTCATTTAATCTTTCTACACAAATTTTGAAAAACAATGCAGCATTCAGTATCCCCCATATCTTATTGCTTTGTGATTCACCCTTCTTTCTCTAATTTTGTTCAATTTCAACTTCTGGCAATCAAATAAAATAAGGTATGGGGACATGTAAATATGTTAACTCCATTTCCAATATTACAAAAAATGTTTATGAAAAACATATTGTTTCATATATACTTCATTACAATTGGTTGAACGATGTATTCTGTTTACACACCAAAGGTTCTTTGTAATGCAAGTTCATATCCAAAGACTTCCTGCTGTTGCCATCACTGTGTAGAGGATATACACAATGCATTTTCTTATGAATAAGTCTTCAGTCTATTAATGCAGTAAGCCAATTATGGAGAATGAACTATCTCAAACAGGCACACATAGAGCAAACTAAGATACTATCTTTATTTCTTTATGCAAAGGATCTTAGATGTACTACTATGTAAGTGATTTGTTTCATAATTGTTTAGAGCCAATAAGCTTAGGAAATTCTTTACAATTAAAACAGACCATGCCCTTTGCTTTCTCCTTTTGTAGAATGAAACTATAAATCTATAAACATAATATGTAAATAGTTTAATTTAAAGTTAACACATTTAAAGAGTTTTTGAAAACAAGATTTTAAAGACTGAAGCAATGACATAAAAACATGATCATAAATATTTATAAATTAATATTCAAAGTTGTGTTACTGTCATCACTTTCTTTCAAAAAACAATAGCCTTTTTTGTTTTTCTTATTTTCTCTAGCACTATACTGTATAAATCTGATAATCATTGAGAATATAAATACTATTACTGCAGCAACCCAAATGGTAACATATATAGAGGTACTTAACCATAATGCATTACTCTGAACAAGTTCCATGTCAACTCCACAAAAGGCCAATTGAAAGAAATCATACAGGATGGCAGAAACAATGACAACAATGGAAGCAGTGGTACTAAGAAAGCCAACATCATCAGTAACAAGATATTGTCATAAAACAACTTGGTTCTTAAGAAATTGCTATGTTACTCCAAAGAAAGCTATTATCCAAAATTAAAAAAAAACAAAAACAGCATTTTTTTTCTAAATCTATATATCATGTTTCTACTTTGACCTGACAGAAATTCTAAGTTTTTCAAAGTATTAGCCTCTTATCCACAAGTGTAATTAGAGCAGAAATTTTTGATCAGTATTATTTAAAGGCAAGTTGGTTCCCTTACTCCTTTCCAGAGCTTCTTGGCTCAATGAAACTCTTTCTAACCATATACACCTGCCTGCATCCTGGTCGGTCCTTTTATTTATCATTGCTTTTAGTTTTGCCGAACAATATTCATTAATTTTCCCAAAACTGTCTCTAAAATTTAAAAGTAAAATTAAAAATAATCTTGAAGTTCTGAACATTATGTTTCAGGAAACACTAATACTGTCGTACTAAGACAGGAGTAGGCTTAAGCATAGTACAGTATCTTTTGACACTGAACATGGAAAGAAATTTATTTAAGCATTATTGCCCAAAGCTTGAAATTTTTAATGCCTTTTTTCTTACCAAAGAGCTTCTAGAAAATACATTTAAAATGGGAAATATTCAACTAGTATGGAGGTTTACTTTTCTTGATTTGCTTCTTACTTAACAGACCATTTCTTTTTCCTTTTTGGTTTGTTTGTTACTTAGACACATTGTCTGGGAAAGAGTGATTGAGAGAAGGTTGGATATGTCAGAGAGGGAATTCCAAGACTGAAACTCTCTAAGCTGGGCGGCAAGGGGAAGGAAGGGTATAGGACAGTAAACATCACTGGAAACATCCCTTTCTCCCTCAATTAGACCTGGGCTTGGATCCTGGTTGGATGCCCCTCGGGAATTTAATGAACTTTTGAATTTGTTGATCTCTAAATGACAGTAAACATAGTTGCTCTGTGTGCAAATATCCTGTGACATTCTCTTTTACTGGGATAGGATATCTTTCAATATCTGCTATATATTTTATAAACTGACACACTGTTACCTAACATCTAATATACTTGGTGGAACAACTTAATGACTTGAGAAGACAAATACACAGAGGAAGATCTCTTGGGATAGTTTACAACAGGACCTTGTGACAAACATTATCAAAGCAATGACCTGATCCAATTCAGTAACTTCCGGATAGTCCTCAAAGGAGGTAGATGACATAATAGAGTGGAGTTATCCATTGACCCCAGGTTGATTCATGGAAAAAGTGGCAAGGAGGAAGAATCAATTTCCCAAAATTCCAGGCAGAACTGCTTCCAAATTGTGTTGATTTCTCCGTGGCAGAAAACAATATATTTCATAATTGTGATGCTCCCTATGTTAACAGAAAAACAGTCAAAATGTAAGGAATGACAGTGGTCATAATCTAACCTCTAGGAAAAACAAGGGCTCAACCCAGACATTTTAATGAGCCAAGACTCAAAACTCGAGGGTCTTTAAATTTTAGAAATGAGAGTTGAAAACTAGGAATGGAGAGAAATAAAAACTCTTCGTTTGCATACTAGGCTGACGCTTTGGTCTCCTTGGTGGGCCTTTCCTTATCCTCTTGGTCCTTCCTTTGGATTGCATCATTCTGCTCTTTTCTCCCTTGAAAGTCCTTATGTATGGTAAGGTGAGAGGTTGAAGGTCTCTCCCCACTGATAGTTGTTTCCAATATTTTTCCCATTCGCTACCAGAAGGATACACGGAAGCCTGTGTAACAGATGGAGAAGTGGAGGTTTGGGACTGGCTACTCTTTTTGCACCTAGTTCATTTTGGCTTTTGGGGTTTGGTCTAGAAGCAGTTCTGTAGTGTGGCTGGCAATATGTGACACAGCATGCTAGGTTTCCTCAAAGGCAAATGATCAGCACACTGCATCTTCCTGGAAGATTCAGAGGCAGCGAAAATCATTTATACTAAAAAAAATATGGTCAGATATGGCAGAAAATTTGAAGTTGATGTAAATGTTGTAAAAACAAAGCTTTGAAAAAATCATACGTCTTTGGTGTGCTGCATGAGGCCCTGACTCTGGGTGGTGGTGCTATGGGCTTGGCATGGAGGAGAGATGAGAAATGCTTAGAGGCCATTGCTCTGTATTAATAAACACTGCACATTTTCTAGAGTTGCCTTGAAATTCTCTCTATTAGGAACTGGAGTCATTCTCATTGGTAACATGGAGACATCCATCTTGGTTGTCATCATTACGACCAAAAATTATGTATGTTGTTGTATTTCGTAAAATGTAAAGCACAGAACACAAAGAAGACTTTTTGTAAAATCATATGAATTTGAATTTAAAGATCTTTTTTTTCATTCTGAACTTGTTAATTTTTCACAATTAGAGAGAATATTCTTTAATCAAGTATATCTTTACAAAAATTATAAAGGTGTATAGGCAAGATTATGTGTTTGTATATGAGTTTTGGTGAATTAAATTTTTTTTCTACAGGAATTAGTTCTTTTTTTCTTTATGGTACATTCTCTAATTGGGTTATGACACATTAATTGACCCTACTATAAATATAGAATTTTAGTTTCTATAACAATTTATAGTTCACGTGATAGATGATATACCACTATTTTCTTTTAATCGACTGATACTTCTCCATGAAAAAATGTCTGAAACTTGTGGAAATGGAAAATTAGGAAAGCTTGATTTGACAAACAGCTGCCCCAATTGCATTTCTCCACCCTTACACTTTTTATAATGCCATTAATGTTTATACATGAACAAGATACAGGAAATTCTCAGAAGGTTACGAATTTGAGTAGGTCTATCTAATTGGTTTATTGGCTTAGCTACAAGAGCTTTTGAAAAAACACATGTGGAGCATCTTTGTGGTAACTATTTAAGTGTCTTAACTAAAATACAGGCAGTAGTAAGTCAATTTTAAGTTTTTAAAATTTTCTTTAAAAAAATAATTAAGAACATTTCCATGTTTTAATCTTATGTTTATTTTATATTGCAAATACTGTACTGACAGCTTGAAAACATCATAGATTCTCTCAGAGGTCAAATATTTTCTCAAGTGTTTCCAGTAAGGCATTCTACATACATATCAATGAAATGGAGCATTACAGTGAATGCATAGGAAGCCGAAGACTAGACCGGGCATGGTGGCTTGCATCTGTAATCCCAGCACTTTGGGAGGCTGAGGTGGGCAGATCATGAGGTCAAGAGATTGAGACCATCCTGGCCAACATGGTGAAACCCGTATCTACTAAAAATTCAAAAATTAGATGTGCCTGATGGTGCGTACCTGTAGTCCCAGCTACTCGGGAGCCTGGGGCAGAATAGCTTAAACCTGGGAGGTGGAGGTTGCAATGAGCCGAGATCACGCCACTGCATTTCAGCCAGGGCGACGTAGTGAGACTCTGTCTCAGAAAAAAAAAAAAAAAAGAATGTGAAAGACCACTCCTGTTATCAGGTCAGCATTTTTACCAAATCCACAAGTGTACAAATGTCATCATTTAAGAATATTGTGCATGTAAAGAATTGATATGCATCTTTTAGGACTAAACCGTTCCTATGGGCTCTTCTCACCTCTTTTATTACATTAAGTGCCACCTGATATGGTTTGTCCCCATGCAAATCTCATGTCGAATCATATGACTCACAGGGTTGGAGAGGGAGCCTGCTGGGCGGTGACTGCATCATGGGGGTGGACACGTCGTGAGTGGTTTTGCACCATCCGCTTGGTGCTGTTATTGTGAGTGAGTTCTTAGGAGGCCTGGTTGTTTAAAACTGTGTAGCACCTCCCTGTCCTTCCTCCTCCAGCCACATGAAGTGCCTCACTCCCCTTTGCCTTCGGCCATGACTTTAAGTTTCCGGGGTCTCCCCAGAAGCTGATGCTGCCATGCTTCCTGTACAGCCTGAGGAATCATGGGCCGATTAAACCTCTTTTCCTTATAAATTACCCAGTCTCAGGCATTTCTCTACAGCAATGTGAGAACGGCCTAGTACACTACCAATTCCTTTCTCCTCCAGCTGTTTTTCTGTTATACCTTTCCTAATTAGTCAGACAAATATTTTCTGAAACCTTTTTATCATGGCATGCCCTAGCCTTAGAGCCTAGGTGAACCTCCATCCCTACCGTTTCAAGATCAAACAACTCTGCTTATATTTTCAACTTATAAAGTGTTTCTTATCTTTATGTATTTCTTAATTGTGTCCATATTTGTACTTCTCCCATTAAAGACAATTAAAACATAGTCTTTAATGAGACTCTTTATTTAATTGAGACTCTAAATTGAGTCTTTGATTGAGACTCTAAATCTCACTTAAAATTCTTACTAATGCATGTAAAATTGACAGATTTGTGGCCTTTACCCATTCATGCAAGATCTGTTATTTATTTATTTATTTATTTATTTTGAGACAGAGTTTCACTCTTATTGCCCAGGCTGAAGTGCAATGGCGCAATCTTGGCTCACCACAACCTTGGCTTCTCGAGTTCAAGCGATTCTCCTTCCTGAGCCTCCATAGTAGCTGGGATTACAGGCATAGGCCACCATGCCTGGTTAATTTTGTATTTTTAGTAGAGATGGGGTTTTTCTACACTGGTCAGGCTAGTCTTGAACTCCTGGCCTCAGGTGATCCACATGCCTCGGGCTGCCAAAATGCTGGGATTAGTTTTGTTTTTTTTTTTCTTGTCTGAGTCAGAGTTCTCCCACTATCTCCCAGGCTGGAGTGCAGTGGTAACCCTGGCTCATTGCAACCTCTGCCTACCGGGATCAAACGATTCTCCTGCCTCAGACTCTGAAGTAGCTGGGTTATAGGCACCCACCACCAAGCCTGGCTATTTTTTTACATTTTTAGCAGAGACAGAGTTTCACCATTTTGGCCATGTTGGTGTTGCAGTCTTGACCTCAAGTGACCCACCTACTTCAGCCTCCTAAAGTTCTGGGATTATAGGCATAAGCCACTGTGCCAGCCAGATCTGTGAATTTACATATAATTATACATTACAATCATGGATTTCTTGTAACTGAAAAACTGTGACGACCTGAATATGACTTCAAAAAAGCCAATGATCATGACTGCTAATAGAAGCATAATGCTAATCCTAACAAGTGGATTTGGTAAAAATTACCAGCAACAGGTGTGGTCCTTTGCTTTCCATGAATTCATTGTAATGCCCCATTTATTAATATGTATGTTCAGTGCATTACTGGCAAAAATTGTTAAAGTATTTGACCTCTGAGTGTATGATGTTTTTCAAGTTGTCAAGACAGTATTTGCAATATAAAGAAGCATAAAATTAAAACATGAAAATGCCCTTGGTTTTTTAAAAGAAAAACTTAAAAAATATTGGATATTGGTCTCCTATAACTTATACTGTGTTCTAATCCTTTATTCCAGCAAAGCGTTAGTGAAACGAATACGAGAGTTATTCAGATAAGTAAAAGTGTTAACTTAAACCCATTTATTTTTTGTTCATATTGCATAGTAGACTATCATAGATTTTATATATTATATTCTTTCAAAAAACCAAAATACATTAAAAATTAGGAAGCAAATTAGAGATGCAGCTTTCATCTTTGTAGCTTCTGTTATACAAGAACAACTACATCTAAGTTGGAAAATAATAATATTTTGATGTATAAATTATCATGATCATCTCAGAGGTAGACATATATTCATTCATATGCAACTATGAGATGAAATGTTTATTCAATAACTTAAACAAGACCTTAGAGGTCCATTGGTGACGTAGCTAAGATATCTACAAATGCACATGATTAAATCGTTTTTCAGTGTGTAGAAGGCCAAGGTATGTAGTTGGGCATTGCATTATTGACATGTTTGAAAACTGACAGTTCATGCTAAGTGCTGTATGCATTAATAGTTGAGTCGACATTTTTAGTTCATTTGGCCAATACCTATCCTCTTCATGGATGTGGAAACAAGGGGGAAAATATTTTAAATACAACCATATTTCAGTTGCTTACTATTTGTGGATTATATAGTTTTTCCAATATATGCCCTAGAGAGTATACAATATGGTACGTTTCTGTCAATATTGAAAATATCTGCAGACAGAGCGGAGATCACAGGTAATAAAACTGCCTCTACTCCCACTGTTACAGAAACTTGATAAGAGCAAAGACTTTTCAATTTCTTCACAACTATATCCTAGCAAGTAGAAAAGGGCCTTATATACAGCGTGGTAGGTGCTTCATAGATATTTGTTAAAGAAAAAACAGATGAAACATCCTACTCTTTATAAAACAAGAAGGACCTGATACACTTGTTCAAACAAACCAATGGTCATGATTGATAATGATCAACTGATTATCCCTTATGAAACTTAGCAAAAGAGTATATTTCAGACTCAAATATATCCAATTTGAATTCTAGTGATAATGCTTATACTAACTCTATGACTGTGGGCAAGATATTTAAGCTCTTTAAGCTCCAATGTGTTTACTTATGAAATTGGGATAATGCACTAATCTCTGAGAATACTGGAATATTATTGAATGAGTAACATATATGAATTGCCTAAAATAGCACCTGGCATGAAGTAGACACTCAATAAATCTTGTTATCATTTCTTCATTTGCAGAAGTACCATGGAAGCCATTATGACATCATGCCCAGGTCTGTTACCTTTGGTCCTACCTGGGCATCTTCAAACCACCACTATCTGGACATCTCTGCTTTGATCGGGTGACAACTCTGGAAAATGGTCTGATGAACTGACATCCAATTAAAATGCTAATAACAGACAATGGATTAAGGGTGCGAGGGCAATTAGTTATTTGTCTCACTACAATAGAATGAAGATGCAATGATACACTTTTAGATATAGGATCAAGAAAATCAGCAAGAAAATTTTGACTAGCAGCACAGCACAATGTTCTAAATAGCAATAGCATTTAATATGGCTACCAGTACCCAGTGTTAACCTGGTAACTAGAATAAATGTTCCCCAAGTTTCTGTGATTTTTTTTCTCACTTAAGCCTTAATAATGAACTTCAGGCACTTAGGTATCTGAGTGGATAAAAAAAATGAATTCATGGATAAGTATTGGCAGACTTCTCTTTCTCTGGAATCTCAGTACATCCCGAAGAAAAAAATAAAAGCAACAAACAATTATGTGGCTATGATACAAGTTTTGGAATGTTCTACTTATGGCTTTGAGTGTTCCTGGTATGTTATGACCACTGTTTAGGAAAACCTGGTCATATCAGGATATGACGTTTTGCTGGATTCACTCTCTTGCGTTGTCTGCTGTTTATTATAGTAATAGCAAATGTTTCTGTGAGGTAGGTCAAGGATTTTTAAGATTCTCTAGGAAACATATGTGAGAATACCTCTGAAGAGATGAAAATTTGCCTTTTACATAGAAAAACTACATCAATTAATGAATTGTTCCCACACAGAGAATTTTGGAAACTGCACACTGTAGATCTTTGCTAATGATGACCACGGCTACATAAATATACTTTAATAATAATACAATTAGATTCATAAGATCATCGCATTCACAGAGTGATTCTGAATATCAATTAAGCTAATGAAATTAAATAGTACTGACCACAGGGTATCTATCCCAGTCTGTCTCAATCTTAAAAGCATATGACTCAGTTCCAAGTTAACACTGTAAGAGATGATTTTTGTCAAGGATCTGAACCTGCTACATGCCGTTAGACGAGGCCTTTGCTGGTATTTTGATAGCTTGAAATCTCCTATTCCCAGGGAATGTGAGATCTCTAGAGGAAAGATAAAAAGAAGTTATGTCAGCATTGCGAAAATGATCAACTACTCACCCAAATCACCAACTGTCTTTTGCCTACTTTGATTGAGATGCTCCAGAAAGCCGTTAGTATAGAAAGATGAACAAGAAAAACAGCACTTTCCTCAAGAAGGATAGTTTTTGGAAATAATCAGCCATAAAAATCTTCTAAAAGCAATAAAATGGAAATGTATATAATGCTCTTTGAGAACATAGCAGAAAATATTGGCTTCTGCCCAGAAAAGAAGGGTAGGGTCAAGAGAGGTTTCAGAGTTTCATAAGGGATGAGTAAGTGTTTTTACAGAGACGAAGAAATAACAAGTGTATAGGGGTTTGGCCTGTTCGGGAAGATTCATAAAATACAATGTGGACTCATGGACACAGGGAAGGAACAACACACACAGTGGGGCTTGTCAGGGTCAGGGGAAGGGAAAGCATCGGGATAAATAGCTAATACATTCAGGGCTTAATAACTCGGTGACGGGTTGATAGGTGCAGCAAACCACCATGGCACACATTTCCCTATATAATAAACCTGCACGTCCTGCACATGTATCCCAGAACTTAAAATTAAATTAAATTAAATTTGAAAAAATATAATATTTTTGTAATATAGGATATACTGGAAGACAGTGGCAAAGGGATGGGGTTGGAAAGACAGCCAGGGCTCAGACATTTGAAGAGCCTATGTGCCAAGCTAGCGAGTTAAGCCTTCCTGGTCTAAATCATAGAGCGCATTAAGGAATTTTCAGCAGAGAAAGAAACATGATTGGCTTTGAATTTATTTTTCTTTTTTTTTTAAATAGCAATGTGTGAATGGACAAATACTTTTTTTTTTTTTTTTTTTTCTGTTAGTCTCACAGAATTATTAAAAAAAAAAAAAAAGAAAAAGAAAAAAAACCTAACCCAAATCCTAGTTGACTTTCACTTGCTTGCCATACGTAGGTCTTCTTTTATAGTTCTAGCTCTGTGACTCTTTCCCTGAGTATAACTCAGTCTGTAGCCCTGCATGGCCGCCTTCTCTTTTTTGGAACTTTAAGTAAAAAAGAATTCTGCCTTTCTTCTTTCCAGATGGTCGTTGTGTTGTATCCCATCATTATAAGAATGTAACAAATATTTTTAAAATCCTAAAGAAGTACATAATTATGTGTTGTCTTTTCATTCTATTATTATTATTATTATTATTTAAAGATCACCTTCAGCAATGTGAAAAATGATACTTATGTAGGCAAGACAGGAGGCAGGAAAAAATGTTGGAAGCTTGCTGTATCAACTTGGTGGGGAAGCTGCAGGGTTTGAATCAGAGCGGTGGGAGTTAAGGTGGAAGAGGACCTCCAGGAAATAGAGACCGTGGCATGGAGAACAATGTGTCTGCCTAAAATTCAGGGTTTTGTTAAAGGAGAAAGGGGAGAAGGAATGCTGTAGCAGGCAGATGGTGTTCTCTGCCATTGTCAACAGGACCAGTCAATGACACCGAATGATTTTCCATCAACTCCTCCCACAATTCTGGCCTCTCCTAAGCTGATAGTCTGGCCTGATGTGACAACATTTACATTGGAGTGCTGCATGACAGTAATTCCAGTGTTTTTAAACTTTGGGTTTGAAAGTTTGTCTTGGCAGATTTCCCTCGTTTGGGGTTTGGTTTGTTTGGCTAGAAAGTGGCATATTCAGACAAGCTTAAATACCAACCCCAGAAAACACAATCTCAAGCTTTTCAGATTTTGTAGTTCAACACACCCGTGATCCCAGGTAGACAGCCTGGATTATACATGTGACGTGCTGGCGAGGTGTGGACATTAAGTAATGGAGACGGCCTCTCTGGCTGCCTTGCTGGCATGGAGGGAGGGAGATAAGTGCATCTGGAGTCTGGAAACTTGGGTCAGGCCTGACTTTGCCACTTGCTCGTTTTATTCCCTTGGGGAAAATACGTCAAATTAAATTTTTGGATAAACAACAAAATAGCTAAGTTCTAGACAAACTTCCTGTAAATAATCACCTATTCATTTCTTTATCATTTCAATTTTGATACCTAGAAAACTTTCATAGGCAAGACATATTTCTGCTTTGTGCTTATGTCTGCTTATCTTTCTAGTTTGTGTAAAACAGCCACATTGATAATTTAAAATGCACTTTTGGATATTTATATGACACTACTGCCTTAAACAAAACTATTACTGGCATTTGATAATTTAATGAATCTTTATTTTTCCTGGAACCAGGCACATCGATGTAATAAAGGAAATGATTATAAATGCTTTATTAAAAGAAAGTCCGGTAATCAAATATAATCTAGATTTGAGACAGGTACATATGGCTTAGTGAACTGGAGGGACATAATGTCTTTTAGCAAAAAGCAATCTATTATAAAAGAAATAACCAGCACTTATTACCTTGACAACTCTTTGGTCCAGGGATGCTTTAATCTAACAGATGGACCCTCTAATAGCCAGACTACGGTTGTCTCTGAGCTTGCATAGCTCTTTCGTAAGCTGAGAAGCTAGTTCATTTCACTGGCTTGTGAGGACTTAATAAAACAATATATTATACAAAAAAGCATATTGCATATTTAAAGCAAAGTGCAAATGTTTATTATTATTGTTGTTCTCACAGGAGGCTAAGATTTTCCATTAGTTACTATGGCTCTAAAGAGGATTCAGAAAACTGTTCCATGAGACATAGTTTTCCATGCACACACAGAACTTGGGGTTTGACTCTTCGATGATACAAATGGGCAACCTTGCTTCAATTGCCCAAGGAAAGACATCTATCTCACTAAGGGAACTGGATAATGGCACTATAAAGCACATTTGCAGACGGGTCTAGTGAGAAGTATTAAACTTAAAATGGACATGGAAAATTACCTATTGCAGCATGAGATAGTTGCTTTAAAAATTGGCCCAGAGGATATTGATACAACCAAGAATGGAAAGAAAAATAAATGAAAGATGCTTATGTGTATACACACACACACACACACACACACACACACACACACACAAACATGTATATATAACATGCGTGTGTGTGCCTGTTTCTTCTAGTGACAGAGAAAAAAGATAAAAAAATTAGAATACGACACACAAAATAACCCTGGATTACAAATGTGATTTTACCCATAGCACAGTGTTTTATTAGGATGATTTAATTATGTCTGTAATGATAGAAGATATAATATTCATTTGACAAATGATCTGATATCCATATAAAAATTAAATTGTTTGATTATTATAATCAATCTTAGGAAAATATACAAGGCTTGCTTTGTCTATTGTTTTTCAAAAGTTTTATGTACGTGATAGGTGCAGTTCAGGTACTGTTGACTCTTGAACAACATGGGTCTGAACTGCGCACATCCACTTATGCACAGATTTTTTACACAGATTTTTAAAAATAAAAACATTGGAAAACTTTTGGAGATTTGTGACAATTTGAGAAAACTTGCAGATGAATTGCCATCTCTGAGACAGCAAGACCCACCCCTCTTTTTCTTCCTCTTCAGCCAACTCAATGTAGAGACCATGAGAATGACCATCATGATGATCCGCTTCCTATTAATAAATAGTAAATGTGTTTTCTCTTTCTTATGATTTTCTTAATATCATATTGTTTTCAAATGTCATATTTCAAATTTTCTTTTCCTTATTTTATTGTGAGAATACAGTATATAATATATAACATACAAATATGTGTTAGTCAACCATGTTATCATTAAGGCTTCTGGTCAACAGTAGACTGTTAGTAGTTACATTTTTGGTGACTCAAAGTTGTATGTAAATTTTTAACTGGGCAGGGAGGAGGGTCAGTACCTCTAACCGTTGCATTTTTCAGAGGGCAACTGTATAAATGTTGTATTGTTCTCTAGTAGTAACAAGGTGCTAAAAAAATATTCCAGGCAATATGCTGATTTACTTACAAACATTATGTCGTGTTATTCCTGAAAAGGCACACTTAAAGTCTATACTATTTTCATCCTCAGTTACATGATCAACTTAGTTTCAGGCAGTTAAACCCTTATATCCTTAGATTACACACCCAGCACACGGCCAACCCAGAACTGAACCTAGATCTGTCTGATAAAAAATCCCTATTCTTAGTAAATTTACATACTGATGCTTAGTAAATTTACAATGCTTTGTTGTTGTAATCCCAGAGGGACTCTCAAATTATTTGCGGTGAAGGGCCAATTTTTGTTTTTGTTTTTTAAGTTTCCAATTCATACAAGACTCATATTTTTATAAAATATGCTAAAAAGATACAGTGATATCCAATTTCTGTAAAAGTTTTTAAATGCTTATGCTCACTTTCTACATTTAGTATAATTCATTTAGTTCCAGCTTTATTGAGGTATAATGGCAAATAGAAATTTTATGTATTTAAGGTATACAGCTTGATATTTTGATATATATATATAAATTGTCTTAGTCCATTTTGCTTTGCTATAAAGAGATGCCTGAGACTAATTTATTTATTTATTTATTTATTTATTTATTTATTTTTTGAGACAGAGTCTTTCTCTGTCACCAGGAGCCAGACTGGAGTGCAGTGGCACGATCTCTGCTCCCTGCAACCTCCGCCTCCCTGGTTCAAGCAATTCTCCTGCCTCAGCCTCCCGAGTAGCTGGGACTACAGGCACATGCCACCACACCCAGCTAATTTTTGTAATTTTTTAGTAGAGACGGTGTTTCACCATGTTGGCCAGGATGGTATTGATCTCTTGACCTCGTGGTCCACCCACCTCGGCCTCCCAAAGTGCTGGGATTACAGGCGTGAGCCATGGCACCCGGCCACCTGAGACTAATTTATAATGAAAAGAGGTTTATTTAGCTCATAGTTCTGCAGACTGTACAAGGCGCATAGCACCAGCAACTTGGTGCCATGGGAGGGCTGCAGGCAGCTTCCCCTCATGGAGAAAGGTGAAGTGGAGCAAATGTATGGTGATCGCATGATGACAGAGAAACAAGAGAAAGAAAAGAAGGAGAGAAAGCGTGGAGGTTTTGGGATCTTTTTCACAATCAATTCTCATGGTAACTAATAAGGCAAGAATTCCTCTATTATCTTGAGGGCAGCATCAAGACATTCATGATGAATCCTCCCATTGACCCCAAAACCTCCCACCAGGTCCCATCTCCAACACTGGAGATCAAATTTCAACATGAAATTTGGAGGGAACAAATCTCCAAACTCTATCAGTTGTCAAATGATTACTACAATCAAGTTAATTAATGTAGCCATTATCTCACAGTTGCCTTTGTGTTTGTATGTTAAGAATACTTAAGATCTAGTATCTTAGCAAGTTTTAAGTATGCAACACATCTTTTCATCATAGTCACCATGCTGTGCATTAAATCTCCAGAACTTACTCATCTTAGAACAGCAAGTTTGTACTTTTTAACCAACATCTTCCCATTTCTCCACATATTCTGATCCCATTATTCCACTCTTTGCTTCTATAAATTTAAATGTTTTTTGCTTCCACATATGAGTGAGATCATTCAGTATTTGTCTCTCTGTATTTGGCATATTTCAAATAGCATTATATTCTCCAGATTCATCCATGTTGTCATAATGGCAGAATTTTTTTTTTAAAGGCTGAGTAATATTCCGTTCTACAATTGACCCTTGAGCAACACAGGCGTTAGTGAGATTGACACCTCACAATTGAAAATCTACATTTAATTTTTAATTTTCCAAAAACTTAACTACCAATAGCTATTGTTGACTGTAAGATTTACCAATAACATAAACATTTAATTAACCCATAAGTAGACTACTAACTACATATATTTTGTGCATTTGTGATACATCTTTTATTTCTCAATTTACAAAGTATTTCTAGGCTATATGATTTATTTGCAAATTTTTTCAAATCATTACAAGTCTCCAAAGAATTTTCCAGTATATTTATTGAAAAATATATACCTATAACTGAAGCCACATAGTTCACATTCATGTTGTTTCACAGATCAACTGTGTATATATACATACATAAATATATACCACACTTCCTTTATCAATTCAACAGTCAGTGAACACTCACATTGTTTCTCTATCTTAGCTTTGTGATTAATGCTACAATGAACATGGAAATACAGATATTTCTTCAAGATAGTGATTATATTTACTTTAATTATATACCCAGAAATAAAATTACATAATTGTATAGTTTTATATTTATTTTCTCTTGTGGAAACTTCATACTTTTTTCCATAATGACTATACCGATTTACATTTCCACTCACATTGTGTAAGTGTCTCCTTTACTGCACATCTTTGACAACACATGTTATCTTTTGAATTTTTGATAGTGGCCACCCAAACAGTTTGAGGTGTTACCTCATTGTGGTTTTGATTTGCATTTCCCTGATTATTAGAAATGTTTAACATTTTTTCATATACCTGGTGGCCAATTGTTTATATTATTTAAATAAATGTTTATTTAAGTCATTTTTCCATTTTAAAATTACATTATTTATTTATGTGGCAATTTTTTTAGGTCCTACATATATATTAGATCATTCAGTATTTGATGTTCTGTGACTGGCTTATTTCAAAGAGCATTACCTTCTTCAGACTCATCCATGGAAAATGACAGAATTTCCTTTTTTTTAAAGGCTGTGCAATATTTCATTCAATAATTGACCTTGAAATGACAAAGGAATTAGGAGAATTGGCCTCTCACAGTTGAAAATTTATGTTTTACTTTTGACTTTCCATAAACTTAATTACAAATAGCCTACTGCTGACCTCCAGCTTTACCAATAACATAAACAATTGATTAACCCATAAACAGACTAGTATCTATGCATATTATATGCATTCATGACATACGTGATATACTACATTAACACAATGAAAGACAAAAATCATGTGATCATCTCAATAGATGCAGAAAAAAGCATTTGACAAAATTCAACTTTTTTTTTTTTTATGATAAAAACTCTCTCAACAAAGTAGGCATAGCAGGAATGTCCTTTATTCCTCTGGCTAGGACTTTCAGTATACCATGTTGACTAGAAGTGGTGAGAGTGGGCATCCTTGTCTTGTTCCTGATCTCAAAAGAAAAGCTTTCAACTTTTCACCATTGAGGATGATAACAGCTGTGAATTTGTCGTAGATGGCTTATACTGTATATTGTTCATTTATTTCATCAATGTTTTAGAGTTTTAATGCATAGATTTTTTTTTTTAATGGAGTTTTGCTCTTGCTGCCCAGGCTGGAGTGCAATGGCATGATCTTGGTTCGCTGCAGCCTCTGCCTCCTGGGTTCAAGCGATTCTCCTACCTCAGCATCCTGAGTAGTTGGGACTACAGGCATGTGCCACTATGCCCAGCTAATTTTTTTGTATTTTTAGTAGAGATGGGGTTTCACCATTTTGGCCAGTCTTGCCTCAAACTCCTGTCCTCAGGTGATCAGCCTGCCTCAGCCTCCCAAAGTGCTAGGATTACAGACGTGAGCCACCATGCCCAACTGTGTATAGATCTTTTAGTGTATGGTTATTTTGGATATTAGCCCATTATTGGATATATAGTTTCCAAATATTTTCTTCTATCCTGTAGGTTGCATTTTCATTTTGTTGATTGTTCTCTTTGCCATGGAGAAACTTTTTAGTATGATGTAGTCTCACTTGTTTATTTTTGCTTTTGTTATGTGTGCTTTGGTGTCATATCCAAAAATTGATTGTCAAGGGCAATATCATGGAGGCTTTCCCATGTTTTATTTTAGAAATTTTATGATCTCAGGCCCTACATTATTAGCCTTTAATCCATTTTGAGTTGATTTGTACGTATGGGTAAGATAAGGGTCCAATGTCTTTCTTTCTGTTGTTGTTGTTGTTTTCATATAAATAACCAGTTTTCCAAACAATTTGGAATTGTTTAGAAAGAATTCCAGTTACAGAAGGCACTATCCTTTTCTCACTGTGTATTCTTGGCACTTTTATTTCTGGGCTCTCAATTCTGTATCCCTGATCTATGTGCTTTTCTTTTTTTTTCTTTTTTTTTTTTTTTTTTTTTTTTTTTTTTT